>NC_030678.2:79592903-80217903 GCF_000004195.4 Xenopus tropicalis
CATGTGACTTGTGCTCTGATAAACTTCAGTCACACTTTACTGATGCGCTGCAAGTTGGAGCGATATTACCACCTCACTTTCCCCCCCAGTAGCCAATCAGCAGAACAATGGGAAGGTAGCAAGTTAGCAGATACCTGACACCTGCATTGCATGTGGTAGAGATCACAATAGCACTCAATAGTAAAAAATCCGGCTTGGGACTCCAGTTACATGGGAGTAGGAGAAACAATGGGTTATCTGAAAGCAGTTCTAATGTGCAGCGCTGGCTCTTTCTGAAAGTTGGTTCAAGAATAAAGTTTAAAATGACAGAGTGAATTATTTGCTATGAAACAGTGTAAATAAGAAATAAAAAGTACACTGTAAAATCATAATAGAATCACTTTAACCCTTTCCCTGCCAAAAACGTAGGTACTACGTTGTTTTAAAAAAAGCAGTTATATGCCAACGACGTAGTACCTACGTTTTTGGACTAGTGTCATTCTCTCTGCACCGGCGGCAAAAGCATTTTTTTCCCGATTTTGCACACTTTAGCACACTTATATACACACTTACACACTATCACACAAATTTTAGATGTGTGCACACATGTATACACAATTTTTTGTGTATACAAAATTTTTTTTTAACTTTTTTTTTTTTACCCCTTTGTCTTTAGTTTTTTTCCCTAAAAAATTTATTTTGGCAGCGTGACTATTGGATCTATTATTCTAACCACTAATTACACTGTTGTGTGACTTATTTTGTTGTTTCATCGATTTACACAATTTTTGTGGTTTTATTGCATTTTTATCCCTGTATAACTGTTCCTAATCTGTTTTTAGCATAACTTTGCCATGCGGTACTTTGGTGTAGAAAAATAACTTTACCTATTTTGAATTCCTCAGATTGTCGACTTTCCAAAAATATATGGGTTTCTGGGGGTCTCTGTATAGTTAAGGGGTGTTACGCATAATACACTGACAGGGGGCTCTTGGCAGGCGAGAAATCCATATGTGCTATTTTCATTTTGGGGTCAGTACATACCGCAGACTTTGGTATATCTATGCATATTGGGCATCAAACTGTTCAGTAGCCCTTAGGTGTTCCTATTTGGGGTGATTTGCCTCTGTATGCAAGAAATTGTGTGAGATAAATGCGGCAAATTACAACATTTTTATGCGATTTTCTGAAATCTCATAAAAACCACTAACTTTAGGAAAGCTTTGCAGATTGGTACTTTGGTGCAGAAAGGACTCTTTAGCCTTGTTGGATTTGTCAGAATGTGTACTTTCCAAAAATATATGGTTTTCTGGGGGTCTGTGTATAGTTAGGGGGTCTTACGGCACATAATACGCTGTCAGGGGGCTCTGTGTGCAAAAGCTGAGCTAGCAGGCGAGAAATGCATGAGCCCTATTTTCGTTTAGGGTTCAGTATATGCCACAGACTTTGGTATATCTAAGCATATTGGGCATCAAACTGTTCAGTAGCCCTTAGGTGTTCCTATTTGGGGTGACTTGCCTCTGTATGCAAGAAATTGTGTGAGATAAATGCGGCAAATCGCAACATTTTTATACGATTTTCTGAAATGTCATAAAACCCACTAAATTTAGGAAAGCTTTGCAGATTGGTACTTTGGTGTAGAAAGGACTCTTTACCCATGTTGGATTTGTCTGAACGTGTACTTTCCAAAAATATATGGTTTTCTGGGTTTTTCTGTACAGTTAGGGTGTCTTACGGCACATAATATACAGTCATTGGGCTTTTTTTGCAGAGAAAAAAGTTTGGGCATCAAACTGTTCAGTAGACCTTAGGTGTTCCTATTTGGGGTGATTTGCCTTTGTATGCAAGTAATTTTGTGAGATAAATGCGGTAAATCGCAACATTTTTATACGATTTTCTGAAATGTCATAAAAACCACTAAATTTAGGAAAGCTTTGCAGATTGGTACTTTGGTGTAGAAAGGACTCTTTACCCATGTTGGATTTGTCTGAACGTGTACTTTCCAAAAATATATGGTTTTCTGGGTTTTTCTGTACAGTTAGGGTGTCTTACGGCACATAATACACAGTCATTGGGCTTTTTTTTGCAGAAATTGAGTTGGCAGCTGAGAAAATTCCTATGCACTATTTTCATTTGGGTGCCTTTGTACACCACATACTTTGGTAAATCTTTGCATATTGGGCATCAAACTGTTCAGTAGACCGCTGGCATTCATATTTAGGGTGATGTGTCATTATATGTAAGAAATGCTGTAAGATAAATATGGCAAATTGCAACAATTTTAGACCTTTTTCAGAAAAGTCATAAAAACCATCAACTTTAGGAAGGCTTTCCAAATTAGTACTTTGGCATAGAAAGTCCTCTTTACCCATGTTGGATTTATCAGAATGTGTACTTTCCAAAAAGATATGGCTTTTAGGGGTTACCCTACATTTCTGCAGCTTCTATCCCTCATAAAACTGCCATGTGTTTATGAATTAGGTAAATGTAAGCCATGAAATTAGTGTGCACAAGGGGTCTCTAAGTGCTATGGGGTCTCTAAGTGGGGTCTCTAAGTGCTATGTGCTTTGATAAACCTATGTACTGTGGGCATCAAACTGTTCAGTAGACCTCTGGGGTTTATATTTAGGGTGTTTTATTTGGTTACTTTATGACCTGTAGTAGATAAGATACTATAGACTGGAAGCTTTGAAGTGATTTTTAAAAAAATTCACAAATTTTGATAAAAACCAATAACTTTAGGAAAGCATTGCGACTTGGTAGTTTGGAGTAGACAGTTCTACCTATTATGGATTCCGCAGAATCTGTTCTTTTTAAAAATGTATAATTTTCTGGGATAAACCTTCTTTTAGTGGAATTTTTGGCCTTGAAATCTAAAGTATGCAGCTTTCTGAAGCAGTGCTTTGGAAATTTGGTAGGGTACTGCTGGGAGTTTTTGACCTACAGTGGTGTGAAAAAACTATTTGCCCCCTTCCTGATTTCTTATTCTTTTGCATGTTTGTCACACAAAATGTTTCTGATCGTCAAACACATTTAACTATTAGTCAAAGATAACACAAGTAAACACAAAATGCAGTTTTTAAATGAGGGTTTTTATTATTTAGGGAGAAGAAAAATCCAAACCTACATGGCCCTGTGGGAAAAAGTAATTGCCCCCTGAGCCTAATAACTGGTTGGCCAATAACTGCAATCAAGCGTTTGCGATAACTTGCAACGAGTCTTTTACAGCGCTCTGGAGGAATTTTGGCCAACTCATCTTTGCAGAATTGTTGTAATTCAGCTTTATTTGAGGGTTTTCTAGCATGAACCGCCTTTTTAAGGTCATGCCACAACATCTCAATAGGATTCAGGTCAGGACTTTGACTAGGCCACTCCAAAGTCTTCATTTTGTTTTTCTTCAGCCATTCAGAGGTGGATTTGCTGGTGTGTTTTGGGTCATTGTCCTGCTGCAGCACCCAAGATCGCTTCAGCTTGAGTTGACGAACAGATGGCCAGACATTCTCCTTCAGGATTTTTTGGTAGACAGTAGAATTCATGGTTCCATCTATCACAGCAAGCCTTCCAGGTCCTGAAGCAGCAAAACAACCCCAGACCATCACACTACCACCACCATATTTTACTGTTGGTATGATGTTCTTTTTCTGAAATGCTGTGTTACTTTTACGCCAGATGTAACGGGACACGCACCTTCCAAAAAGTTCAACTTTTGTCTCGTCGGTCCACAAGGTATTTTCCCAAAAGTCTTGGCAATCATTGATTGAATGTTTTTTAGCAAAATTGAGACGAGCCTTAATGTTCTTTTTGCTTAAAAGTGGTTTGCGCCTTGGAAATCTGCCATGCAGGCCGTTTTTGCCCAGTCTCTTTCTTATGGTGAGTCGTGAACACTGACCTTAATTGAGGCAAGTGAGGCCTGCAGTTCTTTAGATGTTGTCCTGGGGTCTTTTGTGGCCTCTCGGATGAGTTGTCTCTGCGCTCTTGGGGTAATTTTGGTCGGCCGGCCACTCCTGGGAAGGTTCACCACTGTTCCATGTTTTTGCCATTTGTGGATAATGGCTCTCACTGTGGTTCGCTGGAGTCCCAAAGCTTTAGAAATGGCTTTATAACCTTTACCAGACTGATAGATCTCAATTACTTTTGTTCTCATTTGTTCCTGAATTTCTTTGGATCTTGGCATGATGTTTAGCTTTTGAGGTGCTTTTGGTCTACTTCTGTGTGTCAGGTAGCTCCTATTTAAGTGATTTCTTGATTGAAACAGGTGTGGCAGTAATCAGGCCTGGGGGTGACTACAGAAATTGAACTCAGGTGTGATAAACCACAGTTAAGTTATTTTTTAACAAGGGGGGCAATCACTTTTTCACACAGGGCCATGTAGATTTGGAGTTTTTTTTCTCCCTTAATAACGTAAACCTTCATTTAAAAACTGCATTTTGTGTTCAATTATGTTATCTTTGACTAATAGTTAACGGTTTTTGATGATCAGAAACATTTAAGTGGGACAAACATGCAAAAGAATAAGAAATCAGGACAAATAGTTTTTCACACCACTGTATACAAGTGAGAAATCTCCATAAAACTATATATATTTGGTATTGGCACGGTTAGGAGACATGGGTCTTTCCAAATCAGTTGTAATTTCATGCATAAACTAATTTTTATTTCTGGTGCATGTGTTTATATTATGGAAAATATTATTTTTTTTAATTTTTTAGACATTTTTAGAATTGGAATTACACAAAAATTCTACCATATTTTAAAAGCTTAGGTTGTCCTGAAAAAAACAATATATAGTTTTCCTGGGTAAACTAAAAGTCCCCCCGAGGAAAGGCCCCTAAAGTGATACAGTGCAAAATGTTCAAAAACTGTCTGGCAGTAAAAGTTCTGCTTTGTCCAAAACGGCTGGCAGTGAAAGGGTTAAACAGCTCAATATACTACTTGTACTGTGTTTGGCATGAACCATGCCCTCATTGATGCTCATATTAAAACAATGACTGCTGGATGATAGACACCAGATTAGTTTGCAAAGATGTACCAAGATGATGTAGATTACAGATTTGTATGTTTTGGGAAGAACTATTTGCACAAAGGAATATTTCCTACCAAAAGGACAATGCAATTTATATTGTGACACATAATATATTCTCATTAAACTGTGCTATCAAAGTAGCTGGAACCTTCACCTCCCACTTCCAATTGTACCTTGGCAAGGAAGCCTAAAGATCTGTTCAGTTAAGATTCAGGATAAATGCATATTTGGTCTTTTAGTTTTTCCTAGAATTCTAACATGATGGTAATTGGGTTAGATCAGTGGCGATTGTGACTCTCCTGCTGCCTAACAGTATTGGCCTTATGCCACCCCCACCTAATTATCCACATTTACCTCCCTTGCACTCAAACCAGGAAGATGGAGGCAAGATGATTAGTGCAGAGAGTTAAATTACACTCTTTACACAATGCTGGTTGGGTGTATAATTCTTTGCTGCCCTAGATATTTATGGAACTATGGCTGATAAAAAACATGTTTTATATATCAGTAATTGATCTGTAAGCGGTTAAAGGGGGCCCAACCTAATGTTGGGTGTCAAAAGGGACCTTGGTGAAAACATCCAAAAAAGTTTTAATGAGATTGCACAACTGAAAATAAAAACTGGTATTGTGACCACAGAGACCTGTATTTTCTTGAAGCTGTTACTCTACTGTTCATAGAATATAACAAAAAGCAGGCGTTGGCAATTTCAGATTTTTTGATCACCATGATTGACTGGTATTTGTCTCTTACTTATTTACTGGTATTAAGAAAGTAAACTGAAAAAAAAAAACTACAATCAAAATCCAGCATAATTTTTTTTACCTAAGGTATGCATTCATAGCTATCTGTCTTTCTACCTGCCAGTCAGTCTATCAATCCATATATCTATCCCTACATATTCAGATTAAAAGAACAAAAAATATCTCATTAAAAAGAGCTTTTGGGAAGGCAGAGAGATCCACCAGGGACTGTTTTGATTCACATCAAAGATCTTACGTCCAACTGAGTGGCGGGCTCTGAGCAGCAGCCCAAGAGAGAAGGTTCTGCTTACATCCCTAGCGAAAGGATCACATTAATTACAGAGAAGAATGTGTATAGCTTCAGAGTTCAGTGTGGTGCCAGCTTAGGCTTGCCTCTTGTAGGCTGAAAAAAAAAGAGTTCAAACAGCTTATAGCAGCTGCTGGAAGCAAAACGCTCCTGTTATTTGGATGCAGTCAGCTGAGTTGGACCAGTAATTTATAGGAGTACACTTACCTGAACATTACTTTACTTTGTGCACTGGCTAGTACTACTTATGATAACAGCCCTATGCCAAGCACAGTTTATAACCCAGCATGTATATTAAGCTGCCCAGGTTATAAGTACCTGAAAAAATATGTGATTACCAGTCACACAAAATATATGAGCATTTCACTCATGTTAATCAATAATAAAGAGCTACATTGTGCTGTGACAGATGGTTGCTAGTTGGGAAACATTGTATTAATGGCACAGGGTAGAGTCAGGATTAAAATGGAAAAGGATGCCTACCTCCACACAGAAACGTTCTTCCAT
The DNA here is from genome assembly GCF_000004195.4 of Xenopus tropicalis. NCBI lineage: Eukaryota > Metazoa > Chordata > Amphibia > Anura > Pipidae > Xenopus > Xenopus tropicalis. Next base: position 79,599,463 of record NC_030678.2, read on the forward strand.
CATTGATGGTTAGACAGCCTATTTACAGTGATATGGATAAAATTGGGTAAAATAATGATTTTAGTTAGTTACATAGATCATCAAGTTCAACCCTTCCAAGTGAACCCCGATGCACACACAAAGACTCATACTGACCTATCTATATAGTCACATACATAAATTATATATACCAACATCAATATTTATTCTTGACTTTAGTATCACAATAGCCTTGGATATTATGCTTGTTCAAGAAATCATCCAGGCCCCTCTTAAAGGCATTAACAGAATCTGCCATTACAACATCAATAGGAAGTGCAATCCACAACCTCACTGCCCTCACCATGAAAAACCACCTACGCTGCTTCAAATGAAAGTTCCGTTTTTTTAATCTAAGGGGTGACCTCTGGTGCACTGATTGTTTTTATGGGAAAAAAAGAACATCCCCCATCTGCCTATAATCCCCTCTAATGTACTTGTACAGAGTAATCATGTCCCCTCGCAAGCGCCTCTTTTCCAGAAAAAAACAACCCCAACCTCGACAGTCTAACCTCATAACTTAAATCTTCCATCCCCTTTACCAGTTTAGTTGAATGTCTCTGCACTCTCTCCAGCTCATTAATATCCTTCTTAAGGACTGGAGCCCAAAACTGCACTGCATACTCAAGGTGAGGCCTTACCAGGGACCTATAAAGAGGCAAAAATATGTTTTTATCCCTTGAATCAATGCCCTTTCCTATGCAAGACAGCACTTTATTTACTTTAGTACCCACGGAATGCTACTGGTTGAATTTAGACAATTTGTTATCTACAAAAATTCCCAGATCCTTCTCCATTAAGGATACCCCCAACTGAAGTTTATATTAGTTTTACCAAAGTGTATAACTTTGCACTTTTCAACAGTGAACCTCATTTTCAATTTGCTGCCCAGTTTTCCAATTTTAGCAAATCGCACTGCAGCATCCTGCATGGAACTTTACACAATTTAGTATTATCTGCAAAAATAGAAACCATACTTTTAATTCCCACCTCCACGTCATTAATAAACATGTTAAAAAGCAAAGGACCAAGGACTGACCCCTGCGGTACTCCACTAACGACATTGGTCCAATTAGAAAATGTTCCATTTACCACCACTCTTTGTAATCTATCCTTTAGCCAGTTATCTATCCAACTACAAATAGTATGTTCCAGGCCAATATCCCTTAATTTTATCATTAACTTTCTGTGTGGTACTGTATCAAATTCTTGCAAAGTCCAAGTACATCACATTCCAGAGCTGAGGTTCCTGCTCACCTCCTCATAAAAGTCAATTAAAAGATCTGTTACGCATAAAACCATGCTGGTATTATGGGACAGTGCAACTGAGGATTAGCATTTGTTGGTGGATCATACACAGTAGGAAGTACATCATGTCTGTCAGGGCAGAGCAGGGCCCACAAGCACGACTTATGTGTCAACTGTTCTACACTATGGATCACAGAGAACATAAAACCGCAGGCAAAAGTGTCAGAACTAGGGATAATAAACATTGATTAAAAAGATTACAATTGCAGCAAGAGTTAATCCTATGTCAAGAATGTGAGCAATGTGAGACCTCCAAAAATACAGTCTTATTTAACACAGAGATTTTGACAATTCAAACAATTATAAAGAACTGAAAAGTTGGGGGGAATAGGATATATTATAACATACTAAAAGTTAACTTACGGGTAAACTACCTCTTTAATAGTCAGCCTCATCATTATGTAAATGCATGTGTAAATGATCCCTTTACTATCAAAAGTAACATGATGTCATTACTGTAACCCTGACTTATAATTATATTATATTGCAGTATGTCAGTGCCATTAAAGCAGTATAATTCACATGCCACACTTACATGCATCTTTTGAATTTTATTTACCATCACAACCTGCCTGGTACAGTCCCAATTGATGCATAGTGTCAGGATGTCAGATAGTAGCTGGGCATGGCATAAAATCCACTGATTTGTAATTGTAATGTATGTATGTAACTGTACCAGCAATATCATATACCACATTACAATATAATATAATATTAACCTACAGTATTGTGTCTAAAGTGAATACTCCTGGCAAGCAATATGGCAACAAATGCATAGAATGATACCCACCCCAAAAGACTAGCCCCCATATGTAATAAAATGCACTATGGAACAGTAACCCATAGCAACCAATAAGATGTTTGTTTTTAAACAGGTGACCAGTAATTTCTGCTTATTGGTTGCTATGGGTTACTGCTGCTGGGCAAACTTAGTGCTTTTAATACATAACCCTACATAATACATAACTATATTTTCTCCAGCGTTCTCGAGCATCACTAGGTACACTTGCATACACTTCCATAGAAGATGCAGGATGGACGCAATGGCATAAAAATGAAATAGCATGTTCTTCATGTTATTATTATTATTGTTTTTGCCTTCTTGTTTAGATTCCCTAAGCTCTAATTTAGGTACTATTTATCTGGTGGTATTAGTCACTCCAGTAACCATGAATCTATACTGGAATTCAGATTTGCCCCCTGATTTTTAATTGTTTGAAATTGTTCCTTATATCTGTGATAAGTACGTACTGCATGGTGCAAAAGGTAAATTAATCAGGTTTGAATATAAGTAGCATTTCTATTTTTTTAAACATACCTTGGGTCATAGATTAGTGACCATTGCAAGGCAGGATTGCTTAATTATGTACAATAAATGATACCAATGCACAATAATAAGGCTTAGCTATATAAAAGACTCAAATTTTTGTCTATGTTTCTTACATACTTTGGAAAAGTACTAATGGCTAAGGTGTAAAAGTTAACCTGTTTTAAAAAACTATTTTAATTTGAGAAAATTTTAAAAACTCTGAGGGAACTTGGTTAAATCGCTCATGGTCAGATATAAATTCTGATTGTAATTGTTCAGATTATTTCTGCATTCATATGGTCATTGGCCAAACAGATTAATAAAATGCTCATCTGTCTAATTGTTTAGGCAACATAATGCCTTTCTGTAGGGGAAGATTAGCCATGTGGAGCTAGTTGCAAGTGACTTATTTTAAAGTGATTTATTTAAAAAAAAACCCAAACCCCAGCTTCAAAAAGGCATGAATAGATAATACCCCTCACCATTCCCCTTCTACTTAGTTAGAGGGGCCCAGCCCTGAGGGGGGCCCCAATTATTGGTACCACTGGTTACCTGGGCCCTGTGGAATGTGGACACTGCCAATAATTAAAATGTGCCCCCCCAAAAAAATGACCCATGCACAAACAGCCATGCCCTTTATCCACCATGGCCACCCCGAATTATGCCACACTCTGTCCCGCTTCAGCACTAGCCACACCCCATTTGTGGCCTGCACAACACACTTTTCTATCTTGGGGCCCCCCTCTGCATCAGGATCCCTGATTGCAGTACCCTAATGATGTTAGCCCTGCATAATACAAATGATCTGTAAACCAGCATGGGGAAGTGGTTTTCTTGACAGTCATACAATTTTGTTGTATTTTCTTACTTTCCCATGATGCAACAGGAAGATAATGTATTTATTCTTTTATGTGCATCATTTTCTCGCTTCAATTTAAGTTTTGCTGGCATGAAAACGTAATTACAAAACAATTAGTCTGAGCAACAAGTCTGACCATGCCTGGGCCTCCCTTCAACTGCAGGGTCTACTTCATTTGTAGATATGCTCTTGAGTGCAGATCAGAGAAACCCCCTATATTTTTTGTGTTAAGTTGCTCAGATGTGTATTTATATATTAATTAAAATAATATTTACATTTTTTGGGTTTATGTTATTGACCTTTTGAAAGTTTTCACCACCACCAAAGCCCAGCAATAATGTGTGACTGCTGTTAAGTTCCCTTGCTGTATTGCAATGGAATATTTAGCTGGAGGGACCTTAGAAGACTCTTTGGAAATAAAGAAAATTTGGATATCAGCACCATAAAGTGAGCCCTAGGCAAAAGGCAGCAGATATACTAATTATGTAATGTAATACTTTATAATATACAGGGCCCAGCTATTGCTTTACTCAAGCTAACTTGGCTTTATGGGAAAAAAGGACAAGGGACCTGGGAAAGGAGTGAGAGGATCTTAAAGACAGATCTTGCAATAGTCTATACTGGAGTCTTAGGTTCATAAATACATTTTAAGTTGTTTTTGTGGCACCAAAAAGTAACAGGGTCTATAGCTAAATGACTTGGGACCTGCAGCTAGCCCTCTGGTAACATGCATATGGCACTATAACAAAGAACTGTTAATCTGAGAAAAACAATATGCTGGAATGCTATGTAGAGCATGGGGCACTGATGAAATTCCACTCTTGGCTGCTCTGGGAATTGCTGGCTTTAGAGGTGTATATAGTACATTATTTTAGTCTGATAGTCTTTTCTGATTTATTAGGTTCCTGGCTGCTGAAATTAGCTGTGAACTTCTTTTATTCCATGGGATTTATCCATCGGTAAGAAGCATTGTTCCCATATTGTCAGTGTTGTGTCTGTTAATAAGGTTCAGCCAGGGACAAACACGCTGGTAGCATTCTTCCCTATATCCCATGCTCCCCAATTAGAGATTTATTTCACTGTATAAAAATATTCATTAAATGTAGGCTAGGAGTCATATAAGGGCAAAACATTAAACAATCCGAATGAATTTTTACAGAGACCTAAAACCAGCAAGTCTTCTACTAGACAGTGCAGGCCGTGCCAAGATAGATTTTGTCCTGGCTGTAGTGACTCATGGTGGAACAGCTAAAAACTGCGGTGGAACCCATGGGTACACTACTCATCTTTTTTCTTATGTAGAATTCCAAGAGCTGTTATTGAAATTAATATTTTTTCCCATTAAAGTGCTTTTTATTCCTCTTTTTAAAAAAAACTCCCTGAACATTTATTAATCTCCTGTTCAAGTACACACTATGTTATTATATTTATTAACCTTTTATACCCTGCTGGTACTCATACACCATTATCCTCACTGGTTACAGATAAGCCCTTTGCCTTGTCCCTGATCCCATCTGTGTATCCTTTTCCCTAATCAACTCTGCTAAAAAATCTTATGCCATTGGTGCTTTTTTGGATGCAGACAGTAAGTAATATAATGATTTAGCTCATTACTTCTCACTTGGGGTCACATTTTTCCAGGTGACTACAGGTCAGGGAGCCAACTATGCATGCCAGACCTCAAGATGTATGAAGACCCTAAAGTCAGGGACATCATATTAAAGGTAGTTATAAATGTAGAATTCTAAGTTCCAGGTGCTATTCTAATATATAACTCGTGTTACACTATATAGTGCTACTAATTATGTTATGATTTACATAAAATTGCCAGACCTAGTGGGTCCCTGACAATTTAATTTTGGTGACTGAGGGCACAGGAAGGTTAAGTTACTGACCCAAGGTCAATAATCCACTGAGGCATTACTGAATGTTCTGTTCTAAAAACACCAAGCGTATGCTTAAGTAAACTGCATTTGTAATCTGTACAGGCTGTGCATGACTGAAATTTTATAAAATTCTCCAAATAATAATTATTTATCATTCTTTCTTTATGTAGCTATTGTGCCCAAATCCTGTTTGTTTACAAATTATGGACCAGTCACCTAGGATGTGCTGGAAGGACCTGGGATCTTTCTATTCTTTACACTAGTAAGTAACTAATTTGAACCATGTTTTCCAATGTTTTTGATCAAATCTACTTTCTTTTGTCAAAATCCATGAGATATGAGGAGCTGTTTGCATCCACTGAAGGAGAGTATGAGGCTATTGTTTCTATTGTGCAGGAATGATTATTATCAATGTGCTGAGTCTGGAAAGATTTCCACATTATCTGAATGTACTTCCGAAATAACGATTCAGTGGAAACAGTTTCAAAATTACTTAACATGCAGGGAGTCCCACTTGCAAGTTCAGAAGGGTTAATAAGGAAGGCCGGGGGATACAAGTAAGTACTAAGTAAGGACTAAGTAAGGATTTATAATTGGTTTGTAGCAAATTTGGCAAGATCAGTTGCACTCCTATTCTATTATATAATAATAATATATTGGAATGCTCTGACAACCCCCTTTTTTGTGTAATTTTGGCAAATACTTGAAGCTATGCATGGAGGATGGGTGTTATATAAATATAAAATGCCATAGGATAAGGAATGGTATTTCTTTTCACAGCTCCCTGTAACTGAGGGATCATCATTGTAAAACCAATGGATTGCCTGGCACTATCCTACAGGAAGAAGATAATGAATCCAGAGCCAACACCAGTTCTACTCTGCAAGGTGATCTTCTGTCTCCACTGGCCTAACTTGGCTGAATTAGCAATATAAATTTCCAATATACTTTTATTCCAAATGTTCAGTGGCTTTAACGTTATTTGTAAATGTAATTGCAACTTAAAATATTACTGACCTGCACTGCTGGTTCTGTCTATTTAACGAATATAGCAAAAGTTACACATGCATTCTTCTTCACAGGTCTGATAATCAGTTAGCTTCTGTCTCATTGTTTTAAAAGTCAAAAAGGAATAGAGAAATACTGCTTTCAATAACACTTACATTTACAACTAGCTTTTAAACCATAGGAAATGTGTAACAAATGTTTATTGGAGCATTACATAGCATTATAACTTTCATTAGGCAAAAAGGAAATTTTTGACCTACATCCCTTTTGGCCAACAAAAGCATGCCTCTCTAGTTATCCTAGGGTTAACAGTTTTTGCTTAAGCAGGATAGAAAATAGATTCTTTTCTTGAAAAAAGATGTAAAGGATTAAATAAACTGAAATGGACCTAGACTGTATCTAGTAGTAAAGGTTGAAGATTTCAGCCACAGATCATTCCTTTATTATCATTTTCCAGTGACTGCCATTCCTTCTCCCTGTGCTGTTCTAGGGATAGTTTAGGGGAAGCAAGGCACCTAATTGGCTAAAATTACTTTTTAGGTCTGAAATGTAGGCGATAACTTCTTATATAATCTGCAGTGAGATCTACAATGGAACCACCCAGCTAGGGGTGAATATCCCCTCCAAGTAGGGTGACATTTTGTGCCAGTTTATAAATGTGCGCATTTGTTTTTGTTTGTGTTTATGGATATCTATATAATCTACGCTGATAAATGTAAATAAACTACAGTTTCCTCTGTGGGCTAATGGGACTGGTTCTTGAAAAGTCCTCTATCTGTCCTAGCACAATATTTATTATAGCGTCTGTTGCTTTAGCAGCTATAAATCCCCAGGTCAGACGGCCGAGGTGCGCATTCATTATTTAGCTCCTTCTCATTCCCAGGATACGTCTGCGCTAAGCAGGACCCCGAGCCAGAAATAGTATGAAGCCGGCTCATCATTTACTTAAGCGCTGGCCCCCGATGTACCTTCCCAGGGAATATCTAATTTATTATGCACTGTCATTAGCTAAAGCAGCAAGAGGGGCCTTCATTATGAGCCGGAGTTAAGGTCTTGTTGTGGTTGCCTCATCAGCATCAGTGAGCTGCGTCCCTGTGAGGTTTGATACAATTTAATTAACCTAATTAAAAGCTCTGATTGCAGAGATGATTGGGGTAGCGCCAGCAGCGGATGCATATTTATAACGAGCTGGAAGGCGTGGGATGACGGCCAAATGATATGCAGCGGAGAAAACAGTCTTGGAGTGCGACATTCGAAGACTAACATTTATTTTGGGTTAACAAAGGGGGTTCGTCATCAGAGAAACAAAAGCTTCTGCATTTAACAGACACATTTACCTTGTGAATTTTAACACAGTCCGAAGAAGACGCCTGCTGTATAGAACACCAGACTAGTCTCTAAATATGGAAATATGGAAAATAGCAGGCTCATGGGGAATGTGAGAGAGAACATACTTACAGTTGTTGTAGAAACATGGACAGATTACCTTAATGGGCTGAGGGGAGAGTACATTTATTGGACAATGGATTATACAAAAAAAGATATCTCGATCAGCATTCGCAACATCCATCTGTGTACTGTATATGCACAAATAAAAAGATATATTTTCTTTTGGTAGATAATTAAAGCAAAGAACCATTGGGATGTTCCCTACATGACTAATGCCAGATATTGCAGCTTGCTGCATTTAGCACAGTGAGGCAGGTATATAATTAGGTATTAACAATGTATGCATGCCTGCATATAGTTACACATGCATATTCAGTACTTTGCTGATTACATGGAAAATTTGCATAGCTCTCTTTCAGACTGGGGCTGTCTAGCACATAATGCATACGGGGTAAGAAGGAGACAGATCTTCCTTAGTGTGCAGCATATGGAATGGTATCTCTCCAAATTTGTTTGGGAGCAGAGTGTCCTTTTAAAATGCATACTGCCTCCAAAAGGCACTGTAGGATCATGGTACCCGGAGAAGTTAGTTGGGCTACCCTATGTGCCCATTTTAAAGGGCGTCCTTGCTATTTTTCATTTTCAACATACTTTTCTATTTTGTTTGCTAAACATGCCCCATTAAAATGATTGATTATGGAAACCCAGTATACCTTTTTGCCAAGGGTTGGAGAAATGAAAAAACCCTCTCATCACTTTCTTTACAATGGAAAGTGTTCATAAAACTGGGGCACGCAGAAGATAAAACAATAGAGGCTAAAATCATATTTTCAATAATAAAAGTGACCCTCCCCCAATATTTCATTGGATATTCATTAAAATGTAATACAGACATAGAGGATTAAATGTGTAACTGGTCACTCAATCCACCATTAATCATAAATATAATAAAGATACTGCTGCCATCTGCCCCTTCAAATAGTTAGTGATATCCAAAGTAAAAACTGCCCCACCTTTTCTGCCTTGTTAAAGGTAGTTTCCATGATTACTCCTCATTGGTTAGATTAATGTTATCATTCAAACTAATGTTAATCTTGTTGAAAATGCTCTTTCAACACTTGCCCATTTTGGATTCATTACAGGTATGACATCTATTATTTGCAAAACATTATCCAGAAACAAAATACAGGAATTACATTTTCCCCAGAAACCCAAGATTCCAAGCATTTCCATATATAATAGATTCCATACCTTTAGGGTGAAAACACACAGAGCTACTGGTAGCAGCTACTTTTTCATGGCTACTAAACTCCATAAAATACCCTGCCATTGACAATACTGAGAATTGCCTCTGTTAAAACACATGTAGAGAGCTTTGTCTATTTTAGTAGCTGTGACAATTAGCTGCTACTAGTAGCTCTATGTGTCTTCACCCTTAGCACAACAGGGATTTTATGCATTGCTGCTCTTCACTGATAAAACAAATGTATTTGCCTCCGAAAAACTATTATGTTTGCTGTGTAGCCATGAGGGCAGCCAGTGCAAGGCAACAGTACAATATATTTACATTACTTTGATAAACTTTTATTTATTGGTGTTACTGTTCCTTTAATTCAGCCTGCACTTCTCTTGCCCTGCGTTTCGCATTGGTCGTACGAACATATTGTGGTACGATCCGGAAGTTCCCAAATTTTCGTATCCGAACGATCGTAAACGGCACAAAAAACTTTCTGACTTTGATCCTTCAGGGCATGATCACGAATTCAGAAACTTTCGTACTCGTTGCAACAAATATGATTTTGTTGCACAAATTGTCGCAAAGTACGAAAAAGTTGTGGAAATTAACGAAAAAATCGCAGAAAATACGCATAGTTCTAAAACTTAGAAAAATACTAATTTTTCCCATTTGGACCCAATCATACTTTGATAAATGTGCCCCTTATTCTCAAAAGATGATAATTATATTAGTCACTGGCACTTTGGTGGATAAGCTTGCTGTAGATAAATATGCATTAAATGAGAGACAACAGTAGAACACACAATGTAATTCCAGGCCATGCCAAAAACCGATGAGTCAATTTATCGTAGGTGGAGAGGAAATTAGTGGGAACAATGAACTATACATATACAGTAATCAGAAGGAGGATTGGCCTTTATAAGACTGGAAACAGAGTAAAACTGAAGATATTGGGGAAAAAGCAGTAAAATAAATGGATAACAGTAGAGACCAATGGTGTACTAGGTCTGTCTCAAATAATTCATATAACACTGATGAAACGCTAGTGAAGCTACAATTTCCTTATATTTATTGTTGCACTTCTAACTCCCACACCCAAAATTAGCTGTTATCAAAATAACAATGTATTGGAAAATAACGTTAAAAAGAAAGAAGAACTGCTATGGTGGGAAAGTAGAGTTTAAAAGCTGATTTCATCATCCCAGCTCTCTTCCTACACCACATGTTCACCTGAAACTCTCTGTGAGAGAGAGAAACAGAGGAAAGTCTCCCCAACCTGAGTTGCAAGGTGATAACTCTGAGATGCTACCAGGAGGCAGGAGGCAGCCTGTCTTATTAATTCCTGTGATAAGCTGTGTCCCTGTGTCTCTTGTTGTAGAGCCTTATTGGCTTTCTCTTCCATAAGGTTGTTGAAAGTATTTTACTTTTCATTTCTGTGGTCTGTTGTGTTTTAAAAGTGTTTCTTTATGGTTAAGGTAAACTGGTATGCAAGTTATTTCTCCAGATATACCTTGCAAATGCTGTGAGGCCATTTTGCAGTAGTGAAGTGTTTCATAGTGGAACAAGAAAACAACAATTTAAAGGGGTTGTTCACTTTTAGTACGAAATAGACATTCTGAGACAATTTGCAGTTGGGTTTCATTGTTTATTTTTTGTGGTTTTTCAATTATTTAGCTGTTTGTTCCATAGCTCTTCAGTTTGGAATTTCAGCACCTATTTGGTTGCTAGGGACTTGTTTACCTTAACAGCAAGGCAGTGGTTTAAATGAGACACTGAAATAGGAATAGGTGAGGTACTGAATAGAAAGCAATAAAAAGTAACAATAATAGCCTAACAGATCAATAGTTTTTGGCTGCTGGGGTCAGTGACTCCTATTTGAAAGCTATAAAGATGTAGGAGAGAAAGGCAAATAATTAAAAATCACAAATAAATATGGACTATATGGAATATTACATTCTATAACATACTAAAAGTAAAGTTAAATGTGAACCCCTTTAATCAGTAGGCATTAACCAAGCTGAACACATTTGTAATCTTTGTTGCCGCGGGTGACTAATCTCCCCGCAATGCCATCCCACTGGTAAATCGCAGGTGGGATGGCATACGTGTTCAGGGCCGCCATCAGAAATCACGGGGCCCCTCACAACAACATTTTTTGGGCCCCCCCCCTTTTTCCCACCCCCCAATAGCCGCTCCCCCAGTGACCCCTCCCATCAGTTTCCAAGCAGCCTATGCAATAAAATGTCTCTTTAACAAATGGCACACACTACACAGAACACAAATGAGTTTTATATCTGTTAAATCACATTTATTACTATTATTGATACAGCACAGGCACTTAGAGGAAATGCTTTCTCCTGATTCCCCCCCCCCCATGGTCCACCTGCTTTCTCCGGCTCCCCCCCCCAGCGTGCTCTAACTCCCCCCCCAGCATCCACCTACTTTCTTCTGATCCCCCCCAGAATCCACCTGCTTCCTCCGGCTCCCCCTTAGCATGCTCTGACTCCCCACCATCGTCCAACTCCCCCCGCGTCCAACTGCATCCACCAACTCCCCCCGCGTCCAACTGCATCCACCAACACCCCCCATCCAACTGCATCCACCAACTCCCCCCATGTCCAACTGCATCCACCAACTCCCCCCATGTCCAACTGCATCCACCAACTCCCCCCATGTCCAACTGCATCCACCAACTCTCCCCATGTCCAACTTCATCCACCAACTCTCCCATGTGCAACTGCATCCACCAACTCCCCCCAGCGTCCAACTTCATCCACCAACTCTCCCCATGTCCAACTGCATCAACCAACACCCCCCCTCGTCCAACTTCATCCACCAACTCCCCCCATGTCCAACTGCATCTACCAACACCCCCCCCATGTCCAACTGCATCTATCAACACCGCCCCCCCCCCCCGTCCAACTGCATCCACCTGCTTCCAGCCCCTGCGTGCACCAACTTCTTCCTGCTCCCTCGCTCCGGCTCCGGCTTCCCGATGCGTCCATCACACTCCAGGCCCCGCCGCAATCTCCTCCTCACCGCCACTGTAGCCTCACTTTTATAAGGTCGCGCCCCGTGCGTACTGGCGTCACGTACACACGGGGCGCGACCAATCAAATTACCCGCTGACCACCAATGTACCAATGATAGGGCCCGTAACTTAATACTGTATCACGGCCGGGCCCCCTTTAAAGCGAGAAGTGTCCGGGCCCGGGACAACAGTCCCCCCTGTGCCCCCCTGATGGCGGCCCTGTACGTGTTGCTTCGTTTTCCCAGATTTGCCCCGAAGTTTCCTTGAGAGGTGACTTCGGGAAAACGAAGCGATGTGTATGCCATCTCACCGGCGATTTACATTCTTGCCGGTGGGATGGCATATTAGTCGCCTGCGGTAACGATGATTTGTCTCGGGGCAACTAATCTCCCCGTGTGCCACTGCCCAAAGGGTGAAGACACACAGAGCTACTAACAGAAGCTACTTGTCATGGCTACTAGATGCCATAAAATATCCTGCCATAGACAATACTGAGAAAAACTGCTAAAACACACGTAGAGACAATTATCAGTAAATGATCAGCATTGTCTATTTTAGTAGCTATGACAAGTAGCTGCTACTAGTAGCTCCATGAGTGGTGGTGTGGCCTTCAACACTACTGTCAGAGCACTGTGCTAGTTTAAAAATTACACTCCATCCTTGCAGACCCCAGCACAGTGACCTGATATGAGTGGGATGGAGGTGCTGGCATAGAAGTTCATTTTAAACATTTAAATTGCAAAATTTAGGGAACTATAAAGCTTTATTAAGGGACAGATTTATCAAAATGTGAGTTTAGAGCTTATTACATAAAAACTCACCAACATTTTTTGATTAAAACCCAAGATTTAGGGGGTAGATTAAAGCTCATATATTTTCAAAGTAGTATTGTAGTTCATTGTGTTTCTCCTTCTAGATAATAAACATGTTGCTGATGACCATGTAAAGATGTTTCCTCAGAATGACGAACTTGGTCCATATAGAAAAAAATCCATCCAAGTAACTGCAGAAAAAAAAAAAAATAAGACCTACTGATGTTTTACTTGACAGAGAAATAACATGGCTGTACATTTAGACCTACAAATCTGCTGCAGGCAAAGAGACCAGTGCAATTCACTTTCTCTCCCTTGGTCTTTAACAAAGGTTTCACTAATAAATCTATCGTCTTAACGGCACATTAGTGAGATTATCTGCAACATTCTGCCAGCTTTGGTGAACAGCAGATGGGAGGAGGTGTGGGCCAGAGGTGAAAGTGTTTGTGCAAATTTAAACTTCCCGTGGACTTCTCTGGTGAACTGTGATCTAGGTCTTTAGCAATGGATGTTAATGTTGTTGAGATAATGAGGGGTGACAGTACTTGCAAGCATGTGCTTTGAAAGGGATTGTAAGCATGTTTTTTGAAAGGGACAGCTGCTTTTACATTACTCTCTGCACCGAAACTTTAACAGCAATTTTTTTTCCAGATCAATTAATTTTCAGGAACAGGTGATTATTTATATAAATAAATATATATATATATATATACATATATATATATATATATTTTTTTTTTTGTTCTCTACAAAAAGCAATATACTTTCATATAGGTTATAGATGCCCAAAGATGATTATTGATATATAATACATGAACAATAAAACTGCTTTTTATATTACATTCTGCACAATTAAAACGTTACAATACTTTAGGGCTTAAACATTCACTAATCTGTTAAAAGAAATAAGAATCCTTTTCAGAACATAATAAAAGCATATCACAAGTCACCTTGAGGTTTCATGACCTACGCAGGCTTCTCTGTTATCCATATAATGATTCCATGAATGCAAAGTATATCCTGTGCATTATATCTGGGCATTGTAAGTGTTACACATGTATTATGCAGCACTATAAAGCTCAATGTGGGAAAGGCTGCAAAGGTAAATAAAAGGTACAAACAACCATGGTTTTTAAACTTTGCACCATGCCCCTGCTTAGCTCCCATAGATACAGGTCTTTGCGCACCAGAATGAGGAGTGTTGTATTTATAAGGGACTATCATTAAATGTATTATACCTCAAATATGTACTATACTGCAAATACATCATCTTCAAAATGCTTTTCTTGGTTTTGTGTTGAATTTTGTCTGTGGTTCCAGTAATATGAAGAAAGAAGCATGTCCTACTTGTACAGAACTCAAATATCCAATCTGCTTTGATAACCAAAATATGGCCTGTGTCTGTCCGCTTTTGGTCTCAGATGCTAGCAGATACTGATGCCTTGTTTGCTTGGTTATTATGAGTGCCTCTGTGAAATATAAATAATCATTTCTCTCACCCCCACAGTGTGCAAGCTTCCAGGCTGCTGAACATTCCCTGCAGGCTGAAGAAGGAGGTGTTGAAGTTACCTGCATTCTCGCTTTCTTCTATCTAACAGGCGAGAAAGCTGGAAATAGCAGAGGCTTTAAGCTTGAGGCTTAGCTTGTCTGGGGGAATTACAGAAATACATATATTTCTGACAATACTGTAAGCAAGACAGGACTTTAGCCCCCTTCCCTATTCTAAACTGCAGGGTATAAATTTAAACATGTTACATTTATACAGTCCATATTAGTCTAACCTAACCAGTTTTTAACATTTAAAATAGATAAATTACTAAATAAATAAAGGAGAACATTTTCCACAGGTGAGTTCTTAAGTTTGGGCCATAAAAAAAGATTGTCTATGCAAAGGCGGTAGTGGTGGGAGGTTATGGACAGATTTGACCATAATCTAGTTTTCTTATCTTTTAAATTGGAAATAGGCTAAAGCCTACAGATCCTAAAATATATTTTCTTAGATAATTTGTTTTATGATTCTCAGTGTACTGAACTTCTGTAAAAGAATGCTACCACCACTATGTGCAACACAGTCAGCTGGTTTAATCTTATCCCTCTCCCACTTTTAGGGAAGAGGTAGACGGGGAGGCAACTTCAAGGCAACTTTCGCGATTTCGTGAGATTTGTCGCGGACGAATACTCTCCCCGTCTATCACAGCCCTTAGGCTAATGTTCCATGGGGAGATTAGTTGCCCACAATAAGGGTGAAGACACACAGAGCTACTAGGTAGCAGCTACTTTGTCATAGCTACTAAACTCCAGAAAATACCCTGCCATAGACAATACTGAGAATTGCCTCTGCTATAACAAACGTAGAGAGAATTATCAGTAAATGATCAGCATTGTCTATTTTAGTAGCCACGACAAGTAGCTGCTACTAGTAGCTCTGTGTGTCTTCACCCTAAGGGCTCTGGCACACGAGGAGATTTGTCGCCGGCGATTTTTAAAAGAGCGATTTGGCGACAAGACGAGCCAATGCTAAATCAATGGAAATCGCCAGCATCAAAACATACGAGGCTACTTCAAATCGCCTGCTGTTTCAAATCGCACACAGACCCTTTTCTGAGCGACTTGAGTAAACATGAGGGGGAGTTAACTGTTGAGTGTACCATGGGTAGCAGATTGCCTGGAGCTCAACTCGCATGAAATCTCTTTGTGGGTATTGTCGTTGTGACTTGTCGCCAAAGCACCAGGGGGAAAAAACGCAGGCGACAAATCTCCCCATGTGCCAAAGCCCTAAATCTCTGCAGCCGAGGGCAACTAATCTCCCCAAAATACCTCTCCACTGGTAATAAAAGTAATTACCAGTGGAAAGGCATATGCATCTCTTTGTTTTTCTGATGTTGAATGAAGTTGCCTGCAGGAGGAAACTTTGCGTGACTATGGAAAAACATTTTCCATTTTCCTATCATGACCCTCAAATTTATCTGGATTTCCCTTTCTCATTCTCTTCCTCCAAAGCTTCTATGCCCTCTGTGTGGTTAAGGCTTATGCATGGTACAACATTGCTGCAAGCAGAACTAGAATATTATTTATAGGGGTGAAAGTGGGAAACCTGGTGAAAATTTTCACAGCCATGGATGGAGTTGCAGGTGTTTCATGATGGTGTACGAATGCATTGATAGGAACTTTTGCAGCGGGTGCAACTTAATGGGTCTTTTAATTCCTAGTAAATAACATAATAAAAATATATCTAAGCTCACATGCAATGTTAAGGTCCCTTATTGTCTTACACTGGCTATTGGTAACTACGTCTGTAGTGGACTGTAGTGTGACTCAGTAGTAAGCCCAAGATGCACTTACTTATTGAAAATTCCTTATTGAAATTCCTAAACCTGACTTTCCCTTCTCAACCTGTTAGTTATGGCTTCTAACAAGCCTGTTCTGAGATTCAAAATAGGCCCCAACATTTTAAGTTCACAGAGAACCAAACAGCCCCCCACCAGCTAACTAAATAGTGACTGTCTATGGCAGGGCCGCCATCAGAAATCACGGGGGCCCCTCACAACAAAATGTTCTGGGTCCCCCTCCTCCCACGCCCTGCCCCCAATGGCCCCTCCCATCAGTACAAAGGACACACAGACATTGGTAGCCAGGACCCCCTAAAACATTGGTAACCAGGGCCCCCCTAAAACACTGGTATCAAGGGCCCCCCTAAAACATTGTTAGCCAGGGCCCCCCTCCCAGGTCCTCCAGCTCCCCCCTCAGAGTCCTTCCCAGCATTCTACAGATCTCACCCCCCAGCTCCCACCAGAATCCTCCAGCTCCCCCCCAAAGTCCTTCCCAGCATCCTACAGCTCCCACCCCCCCAAGCATCCTCCGCTTCCATGTGGATTGGATGTACAATGCAAAAACATAGGGCAAATAGTTTTATGGAAAAACAATAAATAGTAGGCAAAGCAGTATTATGATAGATGTAAAAAAGGGTTTAATTTCTGGTGTCAGTATCTCTTTAACTCTTTAATGTAGCGAAAAGATAATTAATACACACCTGTAATGAAGTCCTTGTTCTAAAATTTGAATGGCAGCTAGAAGTAATATTATAAGTCACTTTGCAGACAAAATAAAGAATTAGCCAGCACTTGGTGTAGCCCTGGATTAAGTGTTGATGAGCTGCTAGAAGCCATTTGCCCTCTCAATTGAACCTACATGCTGAAGTTGACCAGCTTCTGAAAATGATACAAAAGCCATTATTTGCCAAAGAAAATTCACTTTGTACCTCATGTGTCCATAAACCCTATTGTGTTAAATCTAAAACAATGTCCATGAAGTACTACTGTTTGGATAAGCAGTTCCTGTAAATATGGTGTTATGTATAGGTCAGTTTAAAAGGTGATTTAAAAAAGTAATATAAAAGTGATACAGCCACATTACACTTGAGAGAAATGTGTTAGGATTAGTAGTAATAAGGCAGTGCAATCTTCTTTTTAGCAGTAGTGACTCTGAGTTGCCTCTTTTTTACTAACCCCAAGTAGTAATGAGCAGAGAAATTTACTTCTGTACTATCACACTGTACTCAGCCTACAGAAGGTGATCTAAGCCCTCCAAAATGAATTTGTATAAACTTACCCAGAGTGGTCCTCTGACCACTTTTCAAGTTAAAATTTATTTCCTATTATCAGTGGTTTTTGATATATAAACATAATTTTAGACAGATTTATACTGCTAGGCAGGCTTCAGCTCTGCAGCTTTTTGAAGACCCAGAGTATCCGTGACCTTAACTGTCCTAACTTCCTAAATCTAGTTAAACTTTTTAGTTGCGCTAAAAGCCATCTATTACTAGTCTAAAAATGTAAATATCAACCGCTAAAAATAGAAAATGAATATAAGTAGAAAAAGTGGCACCCAAGTAAGTATAAATCAATTTACTTTCTGGGTTTAAATCCCCTTTCCCAGTTTCGAGTATCCGGCTAAGCAAGTATAAACCAATTCAATTTTTGGGTTTAGAGCTTGGAAAGCAATGGTATTATAAGACAACTACAAATTGTTCTTCATTTTTGTGTTTTTTTAAAATGGTTAAACTTTTTCTTCTGAAGATCTCTTTCATTGGCTGCACAAGTCCCACTTTCCCTAGCAATTGAGGATTGGTTGTCAGAACTGACAATGAACAGAAGATGTCTTCTTTAGAAAGATAACCAATAAAAACAAACAATAACAATAAAAAAAAATCCAGATAGCAATTTAAACTTCTGGAAAGAGGTTTAATAAGAAAGCAAATAAATAAAAAGCAATAAATAAGAAAGACTCTTTAGGCTAATGTTCGACAGAGCGAGTTAGTCACCTGCGATAGATCTTTGCTACTGTGGGTCACTAACAACAATAGGAGTCATCGGTGGAAAGGCTTTCGGCTTTCCGAAGTCACGTGAACTTTGCTCTTGAAGGCAACTTCGTGCAACTTCGGAAAGTTAAAGCCATGTGTAGGCCTTCCCACTGGCGACCCCTATTGTTGCTGGTGGAAAGGCATTTCGGAGTGGTTTGTCGCCCATGGTAGCAGAGATCTTTCATGGGCGACTAATCCACTCCGTAGGACAATTGCCTTAAAGAGTTTTTAAGATCCAGTCTATAACAAGTATGTATATTCCAAATCTGGGAGTGGGTTTATGATTCAGTAGAATAGAGCCTCATTGAACCCTTTGAGTGCTACATTCTCTTAATCATGTTTACTGGCAACATGGCACTGAATAAATCAGTAAAACCAAACTTCATGTTGTGGAAATGTACTGTATGTAACTATACTATACCTACACTGTACATTCAATGGTGTGTCTCACTTACGGTTGAACTTTTTATTATGTTATAAAGTGATCTATTTTGAGCAAAGTATCTGTTGGCCTTAAATATTTATTTTCTATGCTAGTGGAAATATTAGCATGCTGATTTCCAGCCTTCAAACACTCTAGCAACACACAGACTACGAGGGTTCTATTTTATGGGATCTATTTTTACAGGTTGCATTTTTAAATTTTAACCTGTGGAATAAAAAGTCATTGGCAAAATTACTGAATGGTATTGAACTGATAGTGGAGTGAAACCCAACTTTCCTCTAACTTCTCTAACTATCCAAATAGTTACTTCCAAGGACAAAAAAGTAGAAAGATGCAGGACACAGCAGTACCGAAGTGTGCAATTCACCTTTTATTGGTGCATATCATGACATGTCTCGGGGGCTAGAAACAGGGACTAGCTCCTGAAATATGTTGTGATATGCACCAATAAAAAGGGAATGGCAGACTTCAGTACTGCTGTGTCCTGCATGTTTCTACATTTCTCGTCCTTGAAAACCATTATGCTTTTGTTTGTAATCAAAGGGCAGTGCAAATAGATGTAAGAAAGCACCGAACACTTGCTGTAGACAAACATTAAGTACTCCTCTCAAGCTGCTCTCGTGCACTTGTTTAATATAAAGTACAAGTAATCGGTGCAGTTGGATTGTAGTTGCCCACCAGTGTACTACTCCTAACCCCTTACATGGTGGCCACAATATTTTGCCCATTGTGCACTATACACAGTACAATTAAATAAAAATGATTGTTCTTCTGGCAGGTTTTGGCAATTATATTTGAAAGTGTTTTGTAAATCAAGAATACAGGTACAGTAGCATTGTTTACATAGGACAGAAGAGCCACATTCATAACTATGCAAAGTTTTTCTGCAAGCTATCTCCTTGTAGAAACTCCCCACTTTTTCACTGCACTGTTTATTATCCATTCATAGCACTGCTGCATAAAGTGCCCATTGACCCTCTGTCTTACAGTACTCGTTTTCATTGTTGAGCTAGTAAATAAATGTCCCAGCAGAGACAATAATGTTTTTATGAGTCTCTAAATTATGGACTCAAATCAGCCTTTTGTAGAGTCTAATAGTCAACGCGTGTCTCATGATGAACTTTTGTAGCCTGGGACATAGAAAAAAAAGCAGAAGTGAACAAAGCTAAAATGCCTGTACAACGACAACTTTGTGTTCTTCCATGCAAGAAGAATATATCTATTGAAGGTCATAGCTCGTGCCAGCTCGGCTTAATTTTGCCCTTGTGAACTTGCCTAAAGAAGACCATAATATTTCTTTCTCATGTTCTTGCCCACCTACACAGGAGCTGCCTTTCTCCATACAAGCCACTTGTTCTCTGGAATCTGTTAGATCTCCCAGAATTCCAAGAGGCCGCTGTACGATCCTGGCCAAATCACTCATTACAGCCTACACTGGCCAAAGGTCCCCAGGCAGTAACCCTGCTGACGTGTACAAGGTCACATTTTCTGAAGGCCTTGCTCTTCTGTGTTTTTTTACACTTGTTGTACCAAATGTATATTCATCAATTTGGCTATGACAATTACAGCAGACAATATATTAGTGGAAAAAATAACTTGTAGAAACTGGTAACAGTATGAGTTTAAATTATAAATAGGTATGCATAAACTTTATGTGTAAAGACCCCTGTAGTTATGAACTTCTAATGGCTCCCTTGAAAATGTCAGAGCTCTCTTTGATAAGGTTTTCAGTCCTTAGCAAGGCAAAAAGTGCAGCACCACTAGCAATGGGCAGAGGTGCAATTGCTTTGTGTATGATGTCTAAAAAGGGGTAAGTATGTGCCCACTTAGAGCTCAAGCTAAGCCCCTTGCAACATGGCCAAGGTTAATGTGCTATTTGCATGATTTACTAATAAGGGCTAATTACTCTATGAAGTCTAACCCCTATATGTAATAAGAGGCACTAAGTTTTCCCAGAAGCAGTAACCCATAGCTACCAATAAGATGTTTTCTTTAAAACATGCAGCCAGTAACTGCTACCTGCTAATTGGTTGCTATGGGTTACTGCTCCTGGGAAACCTTAGAACCCAATATTACTGTACATAACCCCATTAGAGTTTAAACTGAACAACAAAATGAGACTGGATCATGAGATATTAAGGGCCATTGAATGAGGGGGCCAAATATTTTCTGAACCAAAGGTACTTATTGTTTTTTTGTGTGTAAGAGGAATGTTGAGAAGTTTAATTGCATTGCTCATACTGCATAAAGTACAATCAGACAAACAGAATACCTTTCTTTTTAAGTATAAGATGAGCAAACAGGACAGTAATTTAATGAGGTTGTTTGTTAAGGTGACCAAACACATTAAGATACGCTTGTTTGGTGAGGTTGGCATACCTTACGTCTACTAAAAAAATCATTTAAACATCATTTAAACCCAATAGGACTTTTCTGCCCCCAATAAGGATTAATATTTCTTAGTTGGGATCAAGTAAAAGGTACTGTTTTATTATTACAGAGAAAAAGAAAATAATATTTAAAAATTAGAATTATGTTCCTATAATAGAGTCTATGGGAGACAGACTTTCTGTAATTTGGAACTTTCTGAATAATGGGTTTCTGCAAAATGGATCCCGTACCTGTACAACAATGGGTGTATGGGCCATCATTACGATGAGCTGATGATTTCATTTTCAGGGAGATCAAAAAGAACTGTTTAATCATGAATGGAAGCTAAAACATCTTGTTATTGTTAAAGTAGAACTATATATTTTGAAGGTAATTTATATGATAATATCAAATTTATCACAATTGTATAAAATTATTATACAATATGTATTAAAATATTTTGCTTTCATATATTTTACCTTGAGCCACCATTTTATGATGTTCTGTGCTCTGCAGGTTCTAACTGGAAGAAGTGTTGAAGTAAAAGACAGAGCTCTGTCCATTCATTGGCTGATGTAACCTAGCATGTGTGTGCCCCTGGTTTTTGTGTGAGCCCAGTGCTTCATACTAGCCAGAGGGACAGACTTTAGGATTTAAAATGGCAGAAAAGCTACCATTCCTCTAATCTAAGGAAGTGGCCTCTTTAATAAAGAATCCCTGCTTTCTGTCTATAATGTACATGTATAGAGTAATCATTTCCCCTGCAGAAAAAAAACAACCCCAACCTTAGTCTTTCCTCTTCTTTAAACTACTTTAGTGCTTAGTTTACTGATTGACACTATTCCTCTATGACCATAACCTGTTGGACCCATACACTTTGGGTCAGGCCACAACAGTCCACAGAAAGAAAACTTCTCTAATCTGACTAACTACTGACCAGCTATCAGCTAAAGATAAAAGCCACGAAATGCGTTCAGCATATGGGATATTATTACATTGATTTGTCCTCATGTATCACTGATTTTAATGACTTTAAATTTAATGGAAGAAATAAAAATGTGGTTTTAACTACATGAAGTGTTTCCAGTGCTTCGTGATATCAGTGTACTCATTGATTTTTTTGGGGCAGCGAAAATCAGTGACAGAGCTAGCAGAGAACTTTAGATTCATAACAATAAGCTGATATGTCACCCTAATATCTATTAATTTCTTTCATATAATGAATGCCAATAAGGGCATTTTCTGAAGATGGAGGCAAATGCATTCTTTGCCCTGTCTTTATGTCAGCTCTGAGCTTTCTTTAAGCACATCTTATACTGGGCAGTCTACACAATGCATGTACATTACTGAATACAACCCAAAGCTTAGGTCACTGAATGAAGGCCTTAAGTTCCAAACATTAGTTTTTCATCTTCTGAAGTTTTATTCTTTGAGCACACAGACAAAGCAGTTCTCCAGAGGCCAATGATAATGTCAGATAGCACGCAAGTGCAGCTCTCTAGTGAATGGGCCCTCTTGGGTTTGGTAGAGAAAAGACTGACCAGATCAGTGGTGTGTGTTGTATGAGTCTGGCTTCCTGCCACATTCCAATACACCCACATTCCATTTAATACGTCAATCATTTTTTGGCCTCTGCCTCAGAATGTAGAATGCTCCTGAGTGCAAAGAAGGCAAAATATAAGGGGCAGAGTGCCATTCTCTGCAAGAATTGGGAAACAATGGCACCCTGTTACAAACATCTAATGCTGATATGATTATAGAGATTAAAGAGGGTTATGAATGCTTTAAGTCACTTTTCTGAGGAAATAACTATCTGCACATATTAGTAAGCTTCTTTTATTTTTACAAAATACTTCAAGTTTTTATTGCATAAGTGATATACATTTGAATAATCTGTGGCAGTTTAAAAAAGAATGTTATCTTTAACAGAAAGCTAATAAAGAAATTGAATAGTGTAATCTTGTAGTAATCCAAGAAAACTGTTTTTCCTGCATGCAAAAATATACAAATGTATCCATATTTTTAAAAACCAAGGCAATGCAAGTAGTATGTAATGTAAAAGAAGGGCAAAGATTGAGTCAGTGTAATCTATAACAACCAATCATCAGGCAGCATTTCGCTGTTTCAAAGAAAACTTTTGTTTGGTCGATATGGGATGCCAGATGTGGTGCAAACTTTTCAAAAATTGTAAGCATAAACCTTTCACCAGACACTGTTTCACAGTTTATACTTGGGTTTACTTTAAAGCAACAAACAATGAATTACATTCAATGGTTTGTTATGCATAAAATAATAATAAATAATACATTTCCCTTTTCTTTAATTTCAAGGTATAGAACTACTATAATACAAACTAGATCTCAAACCTGTTGTCATCCATCAGCAATATGGATCCACTTGTGCCGCCCATGCTGCTTGAGACTATTCATAAAACATGCTCTGCTGCTGAGCAAAAAGAACCACATTTTAAAATAACATTTTATAATTTGTTTAGCTTTAAGCCTTTAGTGGAATGCACTGTAGAATCTAGAGTGCCGACACACTGTAGTGTTCCCAGATATCTTGGAACTATGTGGGCCTGCGTGTTGCCATACCTAGGTCTCATCTGTGCCAAACCTGGTGTAAGTGAAAGGGTAAAAGCATTACATACACTACCGAATCACAAATATTTGTTTTTGCAGCTTTGACAACAACAGGGTAAGCCAATGTTTCTTTAATACTGCTAAGTGTCATGCTAGGATGATCTAATGTAATATGGCACTCCAAACTGCAATGTTAATGCTTGGCTGGAACATTTTTAACAGGGCTGATGTACTGTGCTGGTCTAATACTAGGCAGCTAAAGCCACTTTCTATAGTCAGCTGCCCTATGCCATACAAGATAGAGCCTTCCATCTCTCCTAACTTAACTTCTGGGTTCCACATTGTGACCTCTTCTCCTATGCTTGTAGCATACAATGTAACATACGTATTGTGATGTCCCAGAATGCAGGGTACATGTACACCTGCTTACACGGTGAGTTGTACATGTGCTGACTGTGATGGGGAGAAACTATTCTGTGCTTCAGGAACCAT
Source organism: Xenopus tropicalis (assembly GCF_000004195.4). NCBI lineage: Eukaryota > Metazoa > Chordata > Amphibia > Anura > Pipidae > Xenopus > Xenopus tropicalis. Next base: position 79,623,568 of record NC_030678.2, read on the forward strand.
ATTAGTGGGGGCAGAGTGGGGATATCTCTTATCTCTAAGTGCAATCTTATATAATAGGAATTCAAATATACCCTTTCTTTATAACATGCACTTTAAATTGCCCATGTAAAGGTATTTACACTTAAGTTATTGGTCCAACAAGCTATTTAAAATAAAGGAACTGGGCCTGTGACCCTGCATGATCCTGCTGGAAATCAGCTGTGCTTTTCAATTTGCACAGAAGTTAGAATTGTGCTTGTTACCAGTGGCTCATGGCTTGATCGATTAAATATTAAATATACCAGCACAGAAATCAGAAAATAACAAGCACATTTTTGTACTGTTTTTCTTTTTGGTGAAACTTTCTCAAAATAGGAATGTGGACACTTGTTTGTCTATAATTTACAACTTCAGAAAGTATCTAGATCTTTTCTATATGTCCCAGCTTCCACCAGACCGTTCTTTAATGAGATCAGCTTTTTAAATGAACAATCCAAAGCTTTCTAGGCATTAAAGCTCTGACAGCTGTGTGTAAGTGAGATTTCCCCAGCATTCACACTGTTAAACCTTGTATAATCTGAATCACTTTAATTCCCCCCTATGCCAACTTAAACTTCTAGCTCTGAACACAGGGGTGGTCCTCTTTTAAGACCTGAGGATCAGATGAGGAATCAAACAGTTTCTTTTATGTTACACTTTTCTGTGACACTAGAGCCTGGTTTCGAGCCACAAAGAAACACCATATTTTATGGGCCTTATCCTTTAACATGTATAGTTAAGTACTTATCATTGAATGTGGTCTCACTGTGGATTAAAAAAAAAAAAGAAACAAAAAACAGATGTAAGATTAAAAGCACTGGTCTACCGAAAAATATTTTTTTTCCACTTTTGTCCTTTCTTTAGAGTTTAGAAAAGGTATTTCCATTTTTTTCTGTAATACTGATTTGTTAATTAATTAATTAATGCCACTGATGTTATGTAATTATAAAAATATTTACTATTTCTCGGATAAACAGTATTACACTTAAATGTAAGTCTGCACTAAATTCCACCGAATTTTCCAAAATACATTAATTAAACATTTGCAACATTTTTGTTTTCTTTTTGTCGCTATAGAATTAGTTTTTGTTTTTCTGAGAGCATATAAAAAGAAAATATAGTTAGAATTAGATTACCTTTACCTCTCCCAAATAGCACATTTTTACAACAGGAATAAGTGAGCAGGGTATAGTTGGAAGACAACTGATCTCTTTTGAAGATCTCTGCTCATCTAAGATCCTATCCCAAACACACAGGAGAAGATGTATGTGAAGATGTATGTGAGTTTAGAGCTTAATACATAAAAACTCATCCATGTTCTATTCATCCCTATGGGATTTTTAGAAGCATATTTTCAAAATGGTGAGTTCTAATTTTCACCAATCGATAAATACGTTTCTAAAAATCACACAGGAATGAATAGAACAAGGGTGAGTTTTTATGTATTCAGCTTTAAACTCACATTTTGATAAATCTGCCTCTTAATCTCAAAAATTTTAAAAATAATTCATGAAATGACATTTGTGATTAATTGTGATTGTTGCATTCAGGAACTGAATTATAAAACATTTGAAGATGGTATCAGACTCCAACTAAACTTGAGACCTTCTCAAAACAAGCCGGTGAATTTTGTTGGCTTTGTAGAAGAGATTAGGGAACTTAATTACACATTTTCTAAAACTAATTGGAGCATATTATTCTGTGATAGTACAGGTATGGGAACTGTTACTGTGAAAGCTCAGGACGTGGGGTATTCCAGATAAGGGATTTTTACATAATTTTCCATATAATTTAAACATAAATAACCCCCAATGAAAATTAATTATGTCTTAGTTGGGTAAAGGATCAAGTTGGGATCATAGTTTTGCCTAGTTTGCTAAAACAGTAAATTTTTGGTCCAGAAACAGAACTGAATGTGTAAAATGTTATTATGATGCATATGTTATATATGAGGCTTTGCCCACAAACAATGGGGTGCGGCAAGTGTGCATCATGTGTTTAGTATAGTGAGACCTGGCATAGGAGAACCTGAGCACAATCATCTCATTTACAATAAGAATGTTGTGAGGTGTGCTATAGAATCAACTACAGATTTGCTTTTATTTTGTGCACTTGTGCACTCCTTATTTCTGCATAGCCCCCAAAGGAAAATGTAAAGATTGGCAACAATCTGAATTGACTCAAGACATGCAATTTGTAAATATGCGTTATCAGTTGGCCATAATTTGGCTGTGAATTTCTGCAAAATTAGATTCAAAATTCAGTGGCTTCACAATGTCTTTCGTACATTTGCTGTCACATGCTCTACTTTTAATTTCACATCAGGACTGCATAGGAAGCTCAGTTCATGAACATCAGCCCTACAAACACCATGCAGTTAACTGCAACAAAGTTCTTATCTTCTAATATAATATTTATCTAATATAAATGTACAATGCCTACCTTATTCTGCTTATCCATTTGAAGGAGGGTCAGAGCACAATTTTTCAAGGGGTTTCTACAAAGCACATTTGATAATCCTATAGTTGCTATTTCATGAATATCATGCACACACATTAATATGGTCTGTAATGAATTACATAGTAACATTCATATGTGAAACACAGCAAGAAAATATAAATATGACAAATGAGACTAATGAATAGTGGTCTCTTGGGACTGAATACATTGCACGGTATTGTATAATCATTTCTCTTTCAAATGTTCTTTGCCCTGATAATGTTTGCATAGGTGAAAAAAGCATTTAGTAGGAATCTAGTTGGAATGTTAGATCCAAGGAGGAAAGCCTTCAACCAAGGGCAGTTACTACAAGCTACTGGACTCTTGTGAACAAAGCTCTGCTGGTAACTTAACCTGCTTTGACCATGGTAAATCAAATGAGTAAACGGTAAATCATTTATTAACAAAAAAATGAAGCAAAAGTAGGTAATTACATTAAGAGATCACTCCAGACATAATGCAAAAACATCAATAAAAGATCCAAAATTAAAACAAAATGCACCGGGACCTAGGGCCAAACTAGGGTAATTCCTGTGGAGAGAACAAAACCAAGCAGGGGTGTCCTGTGCTCTCCTTCTTTTTATTTTGGTACCATTGAGCCACTGGTTAAATTAATCATGTGGTTGCCCATGTTTGATCGTTGATTATATTCCATCATATAAGTAGTCTGATGAAAATGAAAAAATGGTTTATTGCTTCCTCAGCCTACCCTCAACATTCTCCTACTGCAGACAACCTAACCATGCTGGAATCAGTCAGTAAGATAAAGTGAAATCTGTAAACAGCTCATAGAATAAGCATGCTGTTTGCTGCTAGCAGAAAATGTAATGCAGAGAAGCTCACAAATAAATACATATTTTACGGAAAAAAAATTAATGACTATTTATGAACCAGATTAAAACTAGGGTCCAGTGGATTTTTTTCACAATAGTTTCAGTTCCCCTTTAACTAGATTTTGCACTCAACATGGAAGAAATACAAACTTATCACAGACACACCAGTGGTTCATGCCATGAAACCCTGAATTCTTTCCAGGTTATTTGAGTTTCTGGTGCTGGACCTAAAGGGGACTTACAAATATGAACTAAATATTTCAGTGACAGGGTGAAGATATGGGGCAGTTTTAGGAGACGTTCTTTAAATGTAGGTCTTCTGTAGTCAGAATACAAATTGCCTTCAAGATGACTCCTAAGCTCTGTTATACTTTCCAAATTTATCAAAGAATTCAACTTGGGAAAAAACCCCAAAAATGTAGGGGATGGGGATATATCATGCTCCAATTTTTTTTAATAATCGGAAACAATGTTTATCTCATGGTAAAAAAATATTTTTTTTCCTATCTATTTCTTTACTGCTCTGGAAGCAGTAGCTTTTAAACATCTCTATTATAAAAAGGACCTGTTTCTAACCATGGCTAGTTCTTTAAAGCTAGGCGACATAAAAGTGGATGACTTGGCAAAGCAAGCAAGAAGTGCCACTCAAATTCAAATGCCCATATGTTGATAAACTCCAACACATGGACACTTGGCATTAGAAGAAGTGATAAAACCTTAAATACGTTTAGCCTGAAGACATGCAGAAATGCAACATGTCAGATTTTTTTTTACAAAACAGGACTACTGGTCTACAGTGGCAGTGACCTATGTCTCCATTCTATATCAAGTGACTTATTTGGCTTATGATTAAAATACAGTATGATTCTGAGATTGGTATTTTTAAACAAGTGCACATGAATTGCCAGAAGCCCCATATATTTGTTCTGTTAACCAGCTTGTCTAGAAGTGTTTTGCAAATTATGTACTTAAGATATATTAACATAGCCCACCTTAATTACTGAGTTCCTGGCAGCTTTACTACGGTATATTCATCTCTAGTCCAGTTAATTTTTAATTTTTAAAAGAGTGGTTCACCGTATAAGCACATTTCAAAACTGTACTCCTTCTATTACAATTAATTTTTGTACACAGGTTTTAATAGTGTTTTCTTTCTGTCAAATTAGAAGTTCAAACACAATTCTCCACAAAATCTCTATAAAATTCACTGATAATTTAGTGTGACTCCTTGCAAATCAGATGACTAGGGGTTCAAACTGCTCTATGGATGTTAGCACCCCATTCAAGTTAATTGGTTAATGGCCTTAAATAGAGGGCTTGTCTGGGTATGCAAGGACAGGAGATAATAATGTGCATCTAGTTATAGGCATTCCTTGTGTATAATAAGGAGGTATTGGTATTGAGATGCAAGGTTGTTTCCCCCTATTGATATATAACATGAATGGGTAGGCAAATCAGTTCTCTAGAACTTTTCTCATGAAGAATGGTGGATGGTGCCTGGATCCTGTCATATGGAAGGCCTCACTGAATAGGAACCTGGTATAAGAAATCACTTCAGACCAAGTCAGGGAGGGGCTCCTCATGAACAAGTGTTTTTGAAATTACCTCAGTGATCCCCAACCAGTGGCTCTGGAGAAACATACTGCTCACCAACCCCTTGGATATTGCTCCCAGTGGCCTCAAAGACGGTGCTTATTTTTGAATTTCTGACTTAGTGGCACATTTTGGTTGCATTAAAAAAATGGTGTACTGCCAAACAAAGCCTTCTGTAAGGCTGCCAGTCCACATAGGGGCTACTAAATCCTTGGAACTGTCTTCATGCTTGTGTTGCTTCCCTTGTGTTGCATGAATATGGCTCATGCTTATAAAAGGTTGGGGACCCATGCCTAGGCTTGGAGTTTACCTTGGGGGACCCTAAATGCTTTGGCTGGAAACCCAGAGGGAGTTTGTAACTAATAATCATGTCTAGAATTTAACATCTTGTAGAAATGTGTGTGACATCTGTACACCAATTTCCAGCAATAAATTATCACTTTGTTTAAGCACCACTGGTGTCTGAATTATTGTGTGTGTTTGTGTGTGAAACAATGTGATAACTTCTTCTAACGTAAGCATGTGTCCATCTGAATGACAACATGTGATCTACTGGACCAGAAAGAGATGGCAAAAACTGAGTTGTGGTTGGATAGAATTTTTTCAAAGAATTCATATCCAAAAAACATGTGCCTACGTATCTAAATTTATTCAAAGCAGTAATGTGCAAATATGGGTGCACTTATAGTGATATTGCTCCTTTTTAAGTACTTACATACAGTATAGCTGTGGCCTAATTGTACATTACCACGCTATGCAGAGGAATCACTTGTCAGAGCTCTGCTCTATTGCTCTATTGTCTATAGTGCACTAGGGGTGCCCGCAAATAAGTCCCATTTGGTGGGATTGAACAATAGTATTAGTCATATTGTTAAAATCATCGTTGACCTCTACTCTATTTTCTTTTATGTGAAATATAACCAACCCCCAGACAATCTCTGAAAGTATATCAATATTTGGGGAACGTCTCTAATTTTAAAAAATTTAAAATGAAATTAATGGTTCAACCAATACAATGACAAAAAAAGAAAAAAAAAAAAATAAGCCACACCATGTGATATATAAGTACCCAGTTGCTAGGTTATTCTCCTGTATCGTTTTATACAGAAAAGATATATGGACTCCAGAGCATCTTTCAGCTTCTTTTGTATTTGTGTTGTAGGGAAAGGGAAAAGCAAAGTCCCTCTGGTATTTCCTGACCTAAATATGCTAAAATACAGCTTTTAGCCAGTATGGTAACATAAATGATGTGTCATCCTTCAAAAAGAAATACACACAAACATATATATATATATACTGTATATATACGTTGTATATATATATATATATATATATATTATATATATAAATCAGAATTAAAGAAAAAACATATATATATAGAGCTGTGTATTCATTTTAGTAAAAAAATACCAGTGTAAAAAGAAACAGATCATTTACAAAGACCCTGTACAGAAACCCAAAAGCACTAAGGGACACAAAACACACCCTTTAGTGCACATTTAAGGAGTGCTTCTGCCTTGGGTCTGGCTGTGTTCAGCACCTACAGGTCCCTGCAGCCTACACCTGCTGGTGCTTTCTAACTTGTGCATGTAAATGACAAGCAAGTTAAGGGACGAGTAGGCCAGAGAGGGCACATCTATGTGGCTCCCCTTGTCCATGAAAACAGCATTTCCAAACACAAGACCTGGACTAGGGGAAGGCAGGCAGAATCTGCACAATCTGAAACTAACAATCAGACTGAAATTGTAGGATAAAGGCCATAAAATACAAATCAGAGGATGTTCTGAACATGTAATATTTGGCAGACACCAATCCTACGAAAGTGACTTCCATTGTAGGTCCCTCAAGAATATTGTCCAATACACAATACATGCGCAGACTTTATCTTTAGCCAACTGAAATTTTTTAACCTGGCCGATCAACTAAACAACTGATCTCCTTGGTACGAAAATTATTAGGGCAATAATTCAGATCCCACACATGGTCCGAAAATTGTACAATTCAATAGTTAATTATGACTCCATCTTGTATTGAATAATGCATATGGAGAATTTTCCAAAAGATTTCCATATTAAATGATTGCATATATGACGATTGCATACTTAATTGATGTAACCATACAAATCTGTGAATCAATGATTACAATGCCATATAACATGTCACGGTCAATAAAAAAGATAAACCCCCCCCCCAAAAAAAAGCTTATCTTCTAATTCAATCCTAGATTTTCCCATAGAGCCAGATGAAATTCAATGAGAAACTCTTTGTTTTTCTCTGTTTATCACATCAAAACTCTACTGGTCTATAGAAAAAGGGGACCTGAATAAGGAGAAAAGCTTTCTCTACTCAAATTAAATCTTGGCCATAAGTGTTTATGTGATAACCCATAAAATAATGTTCTTCTCATGGCCCATAGTGAAAAGGAAGCAAACAAAATGGTAGCTTTCAGCCTTTCACTGGAATTGCAGATATGTACAAAGGATGTTTTACTTTGTATTTAAGAAGAAAGAAAAGTAGGCCTTGTTACGTGTTGAAATTTTGTTAAAGATATATTTTTAAATATAAATATATTTTTAAGTTTTCATACACATATAACACAATACAAGGTGTGCATTGCATTAGATTAGTATAGTTTTGCACTGCAGAAAGTCATGTCAAGAAAGCAAGGGGATTTTAAACTGAAATTTGGGAACTTTCTCTTGCAGATTTATTAGAATAACGAAGCTTTTTCCTTACAAACAATCACAGTACGCCACTGCTTTAATTAAAGATATGCAAATTATCTTTACAGAAGATCAAGCGTGTCAAGCAAACTCTAATGATAAACTCTTGATCTGCTAAAATCTTCCTTACAATAGAAATCAATTAAACTGAGCAGAGCTAATATTATCGAGACATATCCAAAGCTGAGACAAGAAAGACATTGCATCTTATTTCTTCATGTCTGATATTCATTCTTGGATTCCAGATATCTAAATAACAGTATCTGCTCTAATGGATTAAACATCCTGAGTAGAAGTTTATTGGAGGATAGTGAATCTTTGAGCCTTAAAATAACATTTAGGAATTTGCATGCATTTCAATCAGAAATCTGATATGCTGGTTTCTTTTTAGTTTGTTATTTAATTGGTGAACCATTGCATTATATTTTATAGGTATTGGACCTGTTATCCAGAATGCTTGGAACCTGGTGTTTCCCTAATAAGAGGTCTTTCCATAATTTGGATCTACCTTGTGAATTTGAGTTTGTTTTTCTAAATTGAATAAATTCACATATCAAATGGTTGCTTATTTATTAAAAATACTCTTTTAAATAACAAAACTCGAATTACGAGTTCTAAAAACTTGACCAGCTCGAAAAATTTGAATTTGAGAATATGGCTTGACTTTTCCAAGGACAACTCCCATTAAATTCTATAGAAACTCAAAAATTGGAATTAAGTACATTCTACTTTTTTTTATTATTACAGGGAAAAATTATGTCCTTGGGAGTCCATGGGAGATGGCCTTCCCATCATTAAGAACTTTTTTGATAACAGGTTTGCAGATAACAGATCCCATACCTGTACTGAATGAACCAGAATGCATGTGGATATAAGTATTTTCATAACATGCTTAAGTCTTCTTGAAAACAGCTTCTTGATAACATCTTCTTGAAACGTGTTCCTTTAGGGGTCTAAAGGAACACGTCGAGGCAATTTCGTCAATTTGCCGAATTCGCCTGCACAGCGTGTGCCATCCCACCAGCGACTTACATTTTCGCCAGTGGGATGGTAGTTCGGGGAGATTAGTCGCCCGTGACAAGGGAGATTTGACGCGGGCAACTAAACTCCCCATGTGCCAGAGCCCTTAATAGTGGTCTTACAGAATGCAAAAACAAAGTTCCCACTCACAATCCATCATTAATTTCATTCTGTACCCAAAATACAATGGTGCATACAAAGTAATCTCAAGAACAGCAAAAGTCAAGGTATTAGAAGAGAAAGTTTGTTAAAGAAACATCTTAATCTGTTTTGTTGTTGATCCGCTGACGTCCATTATAAGAAATAGCCAAAGATTGAGCTGGTTGTGAATCCTGGGGCCTACTCCAGGCTAAGAACCACACTAGGCTTGAAAAGTCCCCACAGCTCTGTCATTTCTTATCTGATTCCCAGCTGCCCGAGATTTATGTTCTTTCTTCTTTGCAATGTGTTTTTTCGGATTCTGAACTTGATGTTGATGTTTATTGATAGACAGAGCAGCAGTTGCCTGTGGTTTGTGAGGCCTCCACATCACATATATTATTTACAGCTGGCTTGCTGAAACAAATTATAGATATTAAGACAGTTGACCCTCTTAGAAGATCCTAAGAAAGCCTAAAGACTTAAAGACAACCTGGTTTAGGTCAAAAAGGCAAATCCGTTCAGATTTTATTTATGTAAAATGGTTGGTATGGCAACTTCAGGAAGATAAAATTCTAACAAAAAGCTAATTTCTGAAATTGTAGGCACTTGCGAAGAAAGAATTACTAATGAAATAGGGGGCTATGGAATGTACAGGGCTGTTTGTATAACAGTAATCAAAAGGCATGTTTAATGACATCTGTCTCCAACAAAAAGTAATTTTCCCTAGTTGGTTATGCCTGTACTTAGGATTTGGCACTATGTGATCCTTAAGGATGCTGTTGACCATACAGTTCTTTTTGTTTGATTAGTCTGGGATCTATGACACAATGGGGGAGACTTATTAAGAAACGAACGCTCCGAGCGTATTTTCGCCAATTTTTTTGCGCTTGTGTGACTTTTTCGTATGCCCGCGTGACTTTTTCGTACGCTTGCGCGAAAAATTCAGAAAGGTTCTCCTGCTCTTTACAATCGTTCGGTATGAAAATTTCGGGACTTTCGGATAGCCAATATGATATTAGCGTGACCAATGCGATTTATTCGTAAGCATTTTCGTGATATTTGCAACCTTCAGAAATTATCGTATCCAATCCGAATTTTTCCCATTCGGGATTCGCACTCGTGTTTTAATGAATCAACCCCAATGACTTACCCCTTCATTTTAATTAGCTTTTTCCTTTTTATTCCCATTCTTGCAAAGTTAATAACTGGGATTAAAAAAAAAACAATAAAGACAAAAAATACAGATAAAGCATATTACATAAACCCTTATAAACACTATAAATAGATAAATGTTGAGTGAGGGCAAATGGAGGTTCCCTTTTAAGCCAATGCTATGTTGTGGGGCAAGAAGAGTCCCCTTTTTTAGGGATGTGCCAAATCCACTTTTTTGGATTCTACCGAACCCCCAAACCCTTCATAAAGAATTTGCCCGAATACAGAATCCAAATCCTAATTAGCATATGATAATTAGGGTTTGGAAGGGTTAATGCTCTCTGTGTGTTGAAAAAAATTTCAACTTCGGTATATACATGTTAAAAAGTCACATTATTTTTAGGATTCGGATTCGGTTCTGGCAAAGTCAGAATCTTGGCCAAATACCAAACTGAATCCTGGATTTCGTGCATCATTACCCTTTTTACACTCCCTAGAGAAGCTCTGCTTACTCAGTTTCTAAATAGATAAAACAAGCCCATGCTGTATGCTTTATAAGCACAGAAATCCATGCCTGTACTGCCAAACATCTTTAATAAGAGGGACAGAGGTTAACCTGGAAAAAAATAGAACTTTGAAAATGCACATTCCTTTCACTCTGCAAAACAAAAAAACAAAAAATGTGAATTTTTAAGTGTCGGTTTTATGTGTGAGAGGTTGGTGACACCCTGTGTAAGAAGATAATGGTATCTGCAGCATTATCAGCACCTATGCTTATGGAAAAGGGTAGCTTTTTTTATGGAACCCATCTAGTTAGAAATGCTCTGATGTCAAATGAGACAGCATTATGAAGTAGCTCAATATCTTCTTATCTTCTTGTTAAAGGTATACTAGAAGCATGATTTGTCAAGTTGAATGATTTCAATGTCAAATTCCTTTATTTTCCTTAACTTTCACTTAAGCAATAGTAAACTTTTTTCATTCCAGTAAGATTTTCTGCCACTATCATGAAGGTCAGCTTTGCATCATTTGTTATATTACCCTATTTGTCCTTCTGTATGAGGAGACTAAATCTGCTTTCTAATAGATCTGGTTTATTGAGAAGCATATTGTGAAAAACAACCACACAGCTGTATCCATATGCAGTTCTGTGGGTAATATACCAAGGCTGTACTCTGTGTTACCTAAAGGACTAGCTATCTGTTAAATAGTGTGTATGCAGCATGTGCTATGAGCAACATATTGCTGTGTTTGGAGAAAATAGTGTGCTCCAGAAATACGCCTCAATATCCTTATGTAATATAATATCATTACAAACCCAATGACCTGGATTGCCTTTGGTTAACTTTCAGTTTCAGTTAACTAATGCTATCACTATTGGCAAATGATTTAATTCCACTAAATGCCATCACTCTGTATGAGAGGTGCAATAAATTGCCTTTTCAGTTGGAGAGTTTATTTTGTCAGGATCTCCTTTTGTGTGCTTGCTTCCTTGTTTGTTTTTATTGTGTATGTTTGGTGATTCATTTATTCTTCTTTGAACAAGATAAATTGAGTGATATATACTTTAAATGCTGTATCATATATTCCCAATTCACCTGTGCTTGTGTTAATATGTGAACTCTCTAACAGTATTATGCAGGGTTAATATCCACTTACCAAATATTTACATATCGCAACAAAATGCTTATAGAGTTTAATGTGTTGTTGCATTCCTAGCAAAGACGTTAGCTGTGTGATGTCATGTCTATGATCTATAGAGGCCATGCATTTCCATAGCAACAGAATTCTGATAATGTATGGTGGTAATATGTTATCTGGGCACCCAGTCCTCGTTGATATATGACTGGAACCTTGAAGCCATAGGCAACTTACCCAAAGAAACTAGGTGATTAAGCAGAAATGCCCAAAGGGTTATTATGTATAGAGATTACTCTAGTACCTTATCTTATACTGAATGTAATGGGAATAATGCTATTTGGTGCATCAGATATGGATATCATTGTACAATACTTAAAGGCAACATCCAATGTAGAGGGTTAGTAGCCAAAGTTGCTTTGTAGATAATACATAAAATCAGCCTAAAATGTAGTTAATTACAGCCAGCCTTCATATAATAGAGGATGAAAAAGTGTACAGTATGGCTCTAATTCTTGCAGTGATCATATAACATTTATTTATGGGAAATAATAATTGTATGACAGTAATTATAGTATCATATATAACTCTATATATATAAAGCATATTGTTCATATTTACAAAATGCCAGGGGAAAACATTAGGCTAACAGGCTAAGTTATATTTATTTTTTCTTAATTTACCTTCTAATGTTCCACACTGATAGGAGAAATTAAACTTCGCAGGAGCCACCAAAGCAGATCACTGGTTAGTGAAAAAAACAACTAACAATATGTTTTCCGGATGTTACAGGGCTATTTGTGTCAGTAACATTGATAAGCAACGGCCCTTAAATAATTCCACTGTGAATTCTGTATTCCTTTGTTTTTTCCTGCAAAGAAAAAAATGCACACATCCCATCACGATTGCTGTGCGTTCTCGGTCTAGGTTACCCCCACACACAAAATGTAATTATTTGTGAGTTTATGTCAACCAAATATATGTTTTCATTTGGCATATTTGCAGTTGTTATATCATAGTAACCAACTTTTATAGCTGGTGGAATCACAACTTGTATTTAAGCTACCCTAATATATATTTCACTCTCTCATATTCCTCAACTCCTTCTTTTACATTCTTCACCCTTCATATATACTCTCAATAATACTCTCACAAATTATCTCTACAGTTAGTAAGTCTGTATGATGTCAGCCTACCTAGGGGACTGTGGAATGATTATAGAGCTCATTTACTAATCTGAACACAAATAGACACAATCTCTGTACTGTAACAACATTTAACATTAATATTATAAAACATATCCTGCATAAGCTTTACTGCCTATTCAGTGTGGCTGGGATGCAAAGAGCATTACACATCTCTTTGGGTGAAAGGGAATAGGGTAGTTCAGGTTTACTTTTGCTCATCTTTAAAGTTAAGTTTTTCCTTTACCCAATGCATCTCTATGCTATTTCTTTTACATTGAAATATTAGCTCATAAATAAAGGGCATATAAGAGAATGACCATGGCCATGTCATTGTAACACCATAAACATCAATGTAATTTGTAAACAACAAGATCTTTGCTTTCATTTTCTAATTGACTAATTGCTAATTTATACTGGCAATTGAATTAGTACAATTTAGTGCCAATTTTAATTAATGAGCCCTTAGGTCGCTATCTATATTAAATGAAAAGCTTTGTAGCAATAATATGATGCACATATGATGCACATACTTGTTTCTTTACTAATGCCATTTTTATACATTGGCGAAGTGGTAGGCACGGTGCATTGTGAGGTAAAAAAAGGTCATCCATGTGTTTTTGCTGGTCTGCCTAGAAATTACATCTGCCAGCTATACTAGAGTAGCCCTTTTATAAGGTAAAGCATAGTGGTGGGTAATAACATTGACATGAAAAACAGACCTGTTTGTATGACATCATAACAAATAGCATATTGTTTATTTCCTCACTACATTGACCTAGTTGGACAGTGCCATTTTAAGTAACTTTGGAAATAGTAATTCAGATATATTTTGAATAAACGTTCCACAGAAATGAGTTGGTTGTTGCACTGAGAATCAAGGAGTCCTACATCTGGGAATATCAGCCAGATGACAGGTTTGGGAAATACAGTTTAACAGTGAAGTCTGTTCAGTTTCGGACACATTGCTTCCACCCAGCAACAGTGTAAATTAGCCTGCAGGATTCCCGCTGTGCGGCCATTGTCCCTGGCTTTTGCAGGTCTCTCCCTCCACACCACAGCCAGTCTTTGTGTCATGAGGGGGTCTATAGACAGCTTTTCCTTGAGGCCGCCTTCAGTGTCGTGCACCTGCTGCCCTGCCTTCTACAGCTGGGAAAGGGAGGAGGGGAAGAGTAGGAGGAGGGGGTCTTGGGATCAGTCAGAGCTGCTGTTCTGTCTGACAGGTCAACAAAAAAACCAGACCGGGTCCCTTGAGAAAGCACCATTCAATTTAACGTGTAAAAATTTAACTCAGCATAGCCATATGGCTGGGTACTAAGGATGTGAATTTAGTCTGGGCCACAACTTTTAGGAGAAGTCAGTTGTATTGTTGGCATCAATCACTTGAGTGCCAGTTCATTCCGACAGATGTGTGCCTGATCTTCTCCACTTTTTGATTTGTTTATAATGAGTGATCTGTAGAAACTCACACTTATAGGCTTATGGGACACTAAGGAAGCCATCTGATTTTTTTATTTTTTTAGAAAACTTTTAAGGTGTTTAATCATTTCATTTTTTATTGATTATATGACTATTGGTATGCAGTTCAGTGCATTAATGTTTGTATGCAACAGTTAGAAAAAACAAGAATTTTGCATCTCAGACCCCCAGTTTTGCCTGTGTAGGAGCATCAGTCCTGAGGTGTTGAACCCAAATAGGTGGAACTAACCCACAAGTAGACAGAAGATTGAGTATTCCTGGTTGCAACTAATAACAGAAGAGTTTTCAGTGCACACAACAGGCTATGTTTCATACAGAAGTACAGTTTTCTTTATTTCCTTGCTGCTAGTTACTAGGAAATTTGCCATTGCTATTACACCAACTTCCCAAACTAAACTGTTATCTATGGTCCACATCTTTAGTGGATAGCTATAGTACTGAGTAGTGCATGTAGTTTTACATGCTTTTCATTGTGATCAGCCTAAAAATGTAAGATGTATTTGGTGAAATTCAGTATAATTTGCTAATTTTTTTCTGGTCACTCTGTGTAGAAGAGATTGTCGATCTGATGAGATATGGAAAATGATGATAGTATTTGCTGAATGACATAGTTTAAAAGAAAAAAACAGATCACTGTACCAATGAGCACTATGAGGAATTACTTAAGGGAAATTAGGCATAAGACCCTGATATGCATGTTTTTACTAGTAGAGGTATAGGCTCTATTATCCATAATACTTGGGACCTGGGGTTTTTCAGATAAAGGATCTTTTTGTAATGATCTTCATATCTTAAGTCTGCTAAAAATTATTAACATTAGTATACTATTTGAAAATAAATATGCATTATTTACAAACAAATTTGCTTGTTAACACTAGGCATTACTAGCAGCTATTTTATATACATACAGTATATAAATATATATGAAATAGTCCAAAGGGTGCACACCATTTGCAGAAATATATAAATATATAAAATATACGCAAGAGCCATGAATATCTTGCAAATGATATTCTTACAAATGGAGCTTAGTGATGTTATCGGTTAGAGATGGTGCATGGTTGTCCAAAAAGGAAGGTCCTTTGAAAGGATTGATGATTTAGTTGGGTTATTGCATTAATCATAAACACATCAATTGGTTGTTAAATACAGGAACTTTTGTATACTGGGCTTTGCCCATTGTCATGATTCCATAAGCTATTTTTTGGCAGCTGCTACTAAAGGAGTGGCATTTTGTTTTATTTTTCAAGACATTCTTTACTTAAGCTTACAGTATATCAGTACATCAGCAGTGCTCATGTTCCTCCTGTGTCTGTGTAGATTGCCCCATGGTCTTCAAACATACAGGTAGGTTTAACCTTGGGACAAATAAATCACTTAGATTAATTTACTGATGCTTTGTTAATAGTAATTTAAATCAAAATAATAGAAAAGTGGGGTCAAATTACTTTAATGCCTTAACTCTTGTGAGGAGAAGCATTTTGTGGCAAAAGCTACTATGAAAAAACTTGCTGTTTTCTATCAACCTAACTATGCTTGACTTCGGTGGTTGTGAATCATATCCCCCATACGTTGTTAGTAATTTAGAGTTTAGAGGGGTCTGAGGTTAGACAAAGGAGAAGAGCAGGGGTGGTGGGAAAATCTATGCATGACTGCTCAACAGATTCTCCTTTTGCTCCTTGGTCTAACAGTGCATGAACCTAGCCATCACCCCTGCAGTGCTGCTCTAGGCACAAAAAAATAGTAAACTTGAGATTTCAAAACACACGGTTATCTGTTAAGCTTTATAATGCTGTATGAATAATCACTTAGGAAAGATAGTAGTCACATTTAGTGATTTAAATAAACATATCTGTCCATTTACATTTATGGACAATCACCTTTTTGTTACTGTTTCCATTTAATGGGGGTTCACATATAAGTATAAAAGGCTGGAAATGTACATTCACACACAGGAAATTGTCACTTCAGTTTCTTGCAGCTATCCATATTATTACCTTACAAACTCCCTAAATGTATTTCTTATTTTTCTGTTGTATATTTTCCATCAATCCCACCCCAATGCAAATACCTTCCTCTGTATTGGCAGTTGCCCTTTATGTTAATTAGATTGTTGCCCATTACCCTCAGGGGTGTTCTGCTTACTTCTTCCATCTCGTTTAGCTTCTTCTTGACAAAATTATATTAACGCTACTGAACATTTATGTTTTATCTGTTTTTTAAATTAGAGTAATGCTATCCAACTTATTACAAGTAGTGGGCCAGTTATATAGCATGCTGGAAGGCCATATTCAATGAAAATGATGATGTCATATAGCATACCTCCCAACTGTCCCTATTTCAACATCTCAGCCCCAGTCCCGGATTCTTACCGAGAAGTCCCTCATTTCCTTTTGATCTCCTGCACTGAACACTAAAGAAGATACAAAGTTTCTCAAGCTTAATTAAATAAGTAGCTTTTGGCAGAGATCCCAAAAACCTTAACAGGCAACACCTGCTCTTAGATACAATTGTAACTAATAAGCTGAACAGGTCTCTTGGGGGAACTGAGACTTGCAGCTTAAAGGGAACTGTAATAACAAATAAAACAAGACCCAAAACCCCCCAAAAATGTGTTCAAACCTTAAATTACCTGCCAAATTTTGTAAAATGAGAGGGGTATTTAGGGGGTGTGGTCACAAAAAATGGGCCTGGGCAGAAAAAAATTCTCTGCGCTATGCTCATCATTTCTTTTTTTCCCCTCTTTGCATTTTTCAAATGTTGGAAAATATCATATAGTGAAGTCTATGTAGCCTCTGAACAGACTGGGGGGGGGGGGCAAAAATATTGTTTAGGGGGTCACATCCGGCCCACGGTCTCACAGGGGCAGGAAGAAACTGAAGATAAGGCCAGCAGGGGGAAATAAGCAACAAGAAAGAACAGCAGAAGCTTGGCAGGTAAGTATGGAAGAGAGCTGGTAATGAGGAACTACTGATATTTATGTAACATAGATAGCATTACCATTTTTAAAAAAAGGAAGAAACAGACAAAAATGAAAACACAAATGTGATCATGTACATAGGTTGGGGGACAATACAAATTAAAAACAAATGAGTTACAACAAATGGAACAACCATAAACAAATATTGGGTAGGAATAGAAGAATAATCCACGCTAACAAGTTTTCATTAACATTAATAGATAACTTATAGGGATTCTGTCATGATTTTAATGGTGTACTTTTTATTTCTATTTACATTGAATTCTATTCCACCTTCAGATTCATTCTCACTTTACAACTATTGCTCCTTAATTCCAGATATCTACAGTGACACTGAGCTGCTGGATCCACAGCCGAGAGGCCAGTGTGACCCTGCTTTTATCTACTATTTCTATGTTTATTTACACATATTTTTTTTTCATCCCAGTGAATTCAGATGCCAGTCTGATTTCAGCTTTCTCACTCATGAGCACCCTGTAAGCTAGCCTATTCTTCCTAAGGCTGTTCTGTCTCTAGTCAGTCCTTGATGCTTCTGCAAGAATTATAAAGTTGTCTCTAGTGTCAGAGATACTGAAGAGTATAACCAAACTGTGACCCTCCAAGTAAGACTGCAACTCCCAGCATCCCAAAGACTCTCATATATGTTTCTGGAACTCCTTGCCTGTCCCCATTATTCATTTTTCTCAGAAACCTGCTTCTTCAAGTCAGCCATTTTCCCTTACTACTGCATGCCTTTTATTATAACAGCATTTTTACAGTTATACAACAGGAATAGTGCTTTACATGTTAAATGGTTAAAATGTGTTAGCACTGCTATTATACGCAAATCAACTTGGTATGATAATTAATACAATAAAAATTGTATTGTAATAATAATTTTTGGTTTGGAGGGTATCAATGACCCCTGGAACCAGACAGCATTTCAAATATCAGGTTAGAGATAGACAGAATGGAAAGAGAAAACTGTAAATTTTCTCAGAAAACCAATATTTACATCACATTGAAAAGTTCTATCTAAGTGAACCACTCTTTTGACTATGGGAAAAGTTGGGGAAATATCCATGTACCTAACAGGGAGCTATTATGTGATGCTGTACTTTTTAGTAGTAGTTTTAGTTTTTTCCTCTTAGAAGAAGCAGTGCTCTCAAGAACTTTCCGAAGGGGTGCCAAGAGAAAAATAAATGAAACAACATTCCCTTCCATTAAAAAGAGCAGGACCTTTAAAAAGTGATCATTAAGATGCAATTTTTCAGTGACAGAAAAGCTCTATATTGTCCACTGCCATTGAACTCCACGTTTCTATCTCTAAATCTGAAATGATAAAGTATTGTGTCCCGCCAGCAGTCTCCATTAAATCAAGCACACTAGCATATTAATTACATGATCCCCCATAACAGCCTGCTATTGTTCCTTTATCCACACTATCATTGTGACTGTGTAAAAGGAAGTTAATTCAGAGCCTCCAATGCGTAGGAAAGCCATCTGAAATGTTTCCCCCGATAGCTTAGCAGGGATAGAGGGCAACAATGCAAGGAATGGCTCTAGGACATCTGTGTATGAGGGGACTGAATGCTTTTTGTTTGCGGCTGCTGGATTCCAGAAAAGCAGAGAGAAAAGTCCGGCAGACAGAGGGTCTGCGTGAAAGGGCCGGACAGATCTTTTTATCTGGATGGATTCTTGCAAGGCTAAACACTCCAGCTGTCGTCAGAAAGCAGAGACAGCCCAAGCATTGACGTGTAGGTGGTGCATAGAATCCCCATTGTGGGTGCACATCAGAGCTGGACCTGGCTCAGCCTGCAAGTGCTATGGATCTCATTGTCCCCCTGCTGTGTATTGTTTGTGTCTATGTTCCATCTGTGTGATCTACAGAGAGCAGCCAGGGCATGCTGAACACTACATGTGGCTGATTTCTTCTCTCACTGCCTTCTAAGGGGGTTAACCTTTTGTCTTCTTAATTTCAAAGATTTGTTTTTCTACTATCAAGGTAGATTGTGACACCAAATCACTTAATCCCTTTCCTTGCCAGTTTCTGAAGGTTGTTCTTTGGGTTTTCAAGATCTGCTTACATGACTGGCTCATTTAGAAGCTCTGTTAGGTCAGCAATAATGACTTTCAAAAACCAGCTTTGAGAATTAATAAATTCTTTATGTTCCAATCCACTAGCTATGTATATATTTAGAATGCACGTAACAACTTACAGGTTCTCCAAATGATTATTAGAAGGTTTGTGATATTTTCACCTTTCAAAAATCCTGAAGTGCCTGAAGGAGTTAGTTTATGAATGTATATAAACGCACAAAACTAGTGGTTTATAGGTGGGAGCTCATTTACTGTATGGCCACCTTTACACAATATTATTGTTTTTCTTTAGGCTCATTTTCTTCTCATTTACTTTCTGCATAGGTGTGGTGCAAAGTACCAGCCTCAGTACCTGAGAAGCATTATTTAACTGGAAGGCCACTTTGTATATAATGTGTGACTTTAATGAACATTAAAGAATAGGGGAATTTTTCCCCTTGTACAGTATTTGGGTGAAATCCGCAGTTTTCTCAGCGGTGAAAATTTTTTGAAAACCCACTCTAGAATATTGCGCTGTATTGAGAAAAATTCAGATAAAACACAGATGCCATTTGCAGACACCCTTCCTCAGCAACCAATCTGACTTAAGTCCAACCCAGCCTTTCCTCTGTCTATCTAAGGAGCTGTACATGTGCTGTGTTTGGAATAAACTGGCAACATGGCAGACTTTTTCCTATGAAAGCATAGTGGAAAAGAGCTTCTCTAACAATGTAGGGCAATGTATATGCTACTGCAAAGCTAAAAATGCCCTAGCCGCAATTTTATTCTGTGTTTTCTATTGACTCCAATCCTTTTCAAAACTTTCACCTTTTCATTAATTTTTCAGGGGTTGTTTGAATGGATTTTTTTCAAAATGCACCAGTTTAGTTCACTATATTCAGATATATTGCATTCTTTTTTCCCCACACATCTACACTGCTTTGTTATGAATTGTGTCTATACTTTCTAACATGCAGGTGCTATAAATGGATGCATACAATGTTTGCCTGCAGGAATCCTGCTTTCTCCTGTTTAGGGAGCCTGGCTTAGGACAGATCCTAAAGACATGAGCTGGGTCACTATGCAAAAATGACAAAATGTCCTGCATACAGAAGAAAACTAAGTGATAGATATAGAGCCAAGAGGCAAAGGCCTCAGCTTACCTGTCCAGCTAAATCAGTGGCAGCACCAGGAGGGCCCTGTAGTCCCCAGTGTGCAGAGCACCAGTCATCTGATATAGATTGTGTGAAGAGAGATGGGCGAAAATCTCAAGACATCACCCCAAGGTCTCTAAAACTTTGCAGGAAATAGAGCTGGTTAACCAGTACTTGTACAAACAAAATACCATATAATGTGCTCATGAACTGATCAACAAATACAGTTATGCCTCAACACACACTAATCTGCAAATTTGATGGCATAATATTTGAGAAAATAAACACTTAACCCCATCTACTTTTAAATTGTAACAACACTGTACACAGCTTTACAGCTCACAATTTAACAACTGTAAGCAGCAAAATTAAAAAATGCTGAAAGAATTTGTTCCTGACCCTTTGTACAAAAAAATGGTACCTCCACATTTCAAGGTACACATTTGAAGTAAATTTACTAATACTCATTTACCAAAAGATCTGAACTGAAAAAGCACACAAAAAAAAGTTGGTGAAAAGTCATGAAAACCTAATTTTTCAACTTGTCACATGATAACTTTTTCCTATTGTCAAACAAAAAAAACCTGGAAAACCTCTAAAACCACGAAGCAAAGAAATATTCACGCTTTAGTAAGTGCCCCCATTTAGTGACCAGTAAAAGAATATTTCATATATATATTAGTAAATATTTCTGTTTTACATATTTCTCTTTTGCATTGGGCCACCATTCTGTGATGTTCTGTGCGTCGCTCACTGGTCACCTGGCAGGAAATAATGCAGGTTCTAACAGGAAGAAGTGTGTGTAACATTACTGTCATAATATGCAGTAATTTTCCATATTTATTCATGTGCTTTAATACTGCACGCACAATTAAATAGTGATGTACAGACTTATGTAAGACAAGTCACCCAGTCTTCATAAAAACTACTGAATATATTTGAAAAAAGAGGACTATACCCTGAACTAATTTACCAAGACTGCACACATGTTCCCTGTGTAGTAACCCATAGCCACCAATCAGCAATTAGGAGCAGATTTATAAAAGTATGAAATAAGAGCTGCATAAAATATCACCTGCTTTCTATTTCACTCCTATGGGATTTTTAGAAATGTATTTATCAAACGGTAAACTCTAACTTTCACCCATTGATAAATACACTTATACAAATCCCATAGGAATGAATAGAAAGTGGGAGTTTTTTGTCTGTGGTGAGCTCTAACCTCACATTTTGATAAATCACCCCTTAGTGTTGATCCGCTGTAGGGGAAATAATGAAAGCCTATGTAACACAGCAAAATGAGTAGCTGCTACTTGTAACTGATTAGAAACATCTAATATTGTTTTATTTGGCAAAATATTTTACCTATTTATAAGACCTCACTCATACCAAAATGGGCAAAATATTTTCCACACAGGAGGATAACCAAGTACTAATATGAATTTTGCAGTATGTACTGAAGTATATAACACAGTATTACTTTTATAAACCGCAATGCTCAAGGGGGAAAGTGCAAGTTTAATCTCTTAAAACTGATGGTAATTCATTGTATAATAACTCAATATCAAGTGCTCTTTGTTGTGCTGACTGTTGTGTGTTAATCTATTAAAATGGAAATTGCCACCTAAAACAAAGTCTGTTCTTTAAAGTTAGTAAATTTGCGGGAGCTGCATAAATGCAGATCCTGCCTGCATAAAATAGCATTATTTAGAAGAACCCTTTTCTTACAGAGAGGTGGAAGTGGCAGGAAGCAAACAATGGCATTAGGTGTGCAAGACTCAATCAGGGTTTTGCTTTCTGTTTTACACATACCTATGTGTATCATTATGTTTGTTTTTGTTTTGTTTGTTTGTTTTTTTAAGAGATCAAAATGGGTCATTTTAATAAAGGCAGTATAAAAGAATATAACAATTTTGTTTAGTTCCACTAAGTTGTCTTTTCCCTGCGTAAACAAATGTATCATTGATAGGTGCACTAGCCTCTTTCTGGCTGTTATATTAAATGTTAATATATAGGGCTGATGCAACCCAGAGCTGTTCCTACTTGTTAGTGGAAGGTGGTAGGAGCAGTATTGGTCACTTTACTTCTCCATAAACTGACATACACAGGAAAAATGCCTCAAACCACTTTACTTGAATGGAGTGGGGGGTGCATGGGATCGTTAATGGATTTAATGGACTAGACAGGAATTTGGAGATATTCTTCTAACCAGAAGGCCAACATTGGAGGCTGCTAACAGCATTCTGAAGAATGGGACAAGAAGACTGGCATTCTTATCTCAGTAACAGTAAATTAAGTAAACAAGGTATGCTCAACAAGTAACCCAGACCAAATGTTTTTGCACATCCCACAGCACCAAGCCATTGATCAGAAATTGTTTTGCGGCTTTACCGACACATAGAAAATGAAAATGAATACCCTAGATGGCAAATAATAATCCATGCCTGGATCCATCTGACTGGAGCTGATCCTGTACCAGTATTGACAGGGGTCAATGGTGAGCTTATTTTTCTTTTTTGTCCAATCAGTGTTGGTGGGATCAAACCAGAATTTGATGGGTCAGATCATTTAGTAGAAGACACCACAGAGACTGCGTCTCACACTAGATTTAAAAGAGGGGGCCTGATTTTAGTAGGAATGGTAGGTTGAGGTGAGCATGGGTTAAGTCAGTGCCGGCTTCATAGGTAAGGTATTAGGAGTGAAATTGAAGATTAGAAGAAGGGGACATTGTGGTATATGCACAGAAAGAAAGGGAAATACATGACTTTTTTTAGTGGTGGGCAGGAAATGAACAGCATTCCACCTGCCTTATTTTTGTCAGAATCACTAGTGCGGTCCAGTAGTTTATTTTTCACAGCTGTGGAGGAATGCTAGTTACTGGTGGGATTTTAGGCACAAACATGCTATGTTGGTGACGGTCTCCTTGAAAAAAGGGTCCCAGGACAGTGGTCTTCTGGTTGCCTGCTCATGTTTGCCCACCTATTACTCTCATTAGAGGTGACCAGCATAGCAGGTAACCCAACTTTTCTGGTGTGCAAGTATTCTATGTGAGGGGTATACAACTAATCATATATGTTATTCTGTTGCTATGCTCATATAGTTTAATATACTATTGCTATTTATTTAAATGTAATATGTAACAGCAATTTTACAAGTAAAGACTGTGGCCTGTTATATCCCAACCTGGTTGTCCTGTTTGTATCCATAGGTAGGTAAAAATGTGGTGGCTTTAGTAGGTCAGTCTGCTAACTTGACACTGCACAGTCATGATAATCTTGCAAATCGCTTGGCAATCACCAAATGCAACACATCTGGCACATGAAAGGGTGGCTAATCCAAATAAGTGTGCCCAAGAGATGACAGAGGTGAGTAGCAGTGGCACTTTGGCAGTAAGGGGTTGATTTAGCATGTTTGTTGGGGTTTGATCCTGTTTTCCTGTTTGTGGGGTGAAATAGAATCTGTAAACCAGGAATTATTCTGCAGTAGGAAGCTGACAGAATTACAGACAATAAAAGCTTATGGTACAATGTGGTATCGTAAGTCAGAACGTTTCTTGTACAGGTATAGACCCCTTATCCAGAATGCTCGGGACCAAGGGTATTCCAGATAAGGAGTCTTTCCGTAATTTGGCTCTCCATACCTTAAATCTACTAAAAAATCAATAAAACATTAATTAAAACCAATAGGATT
This sequence comes from Xenopus tropicalis, assembly GCF_000004195.4. Taxonomy (NCBI): domain Eukaryota; kingdom Metazoa; phylum Chordata; class Amphibia; order Anura; family Pipidae; genus Xenopus; species Xenopus tropicalis. The sequence continues at coordinate 79,647,730 of NC_030678.2, forward strand.
GTTTTGCATCCAATATATATCCAATTTATATATTAGTTGGGATCAATTACAAGGTACTGTTTTATTACTACAGAGAAAAAGGAAATCGGTTTTAAAATTCTGAATTATTTGATTAAAATGGAATCTATGGGAGATGGGCTTTCTGTAATTCGGAGCTTTCTGGATAACGGGTTTCCGAATAAGGGATCACATACCTATACTTTTTGATAAGATCATCAAAACTTTGACTTATTTGCCATAAAAACATGCATATCACAGTGACAGCCATATGTTAGCTGCACAGAAAATACCATATAATCCCATAATTTATATTTTAGCAACCAACAGAGCTTAAGGTCAAGTAAAATAATGTCTAGATATTATTATGGCATAACTGCAAGCATTATAAGCCCTGGTTTCTTCACTTTCCAAGCTGAAAGCATCGAAATGGACCATTGTGACTCACTGTTTCTTGGCTTCTGTGAACCCTCCATATTTCCATCGAGTGACACCTGACTTCAGAACTGTCACTTTCATCAGATCATCCACGTATGTCTTGACCTGAGATGATTAATTGTAGCCACAATGCAATTGATGCTGCCCCAGCCAGGGGGAAGGTGGGGAGAGTAGGGGGGGGGGTTGCTAAATGGTAGCTATGTCATTAGTTTAAGCAGAGGTTAAAGGTGATCAATAACAAGGTTTTCATGTCTCATTGATCATCTGCTGCTGTTTATTTCGGTTTCTCCTTCCAATCCCAGGGCACTTTTAGCAACCAGTAATTACAGGCCCAACAAGTGGCCTGCTCAGCTGATAATCAAACACAAGGCTATTGATTTCTAACGAGCCCCTAATGACTTTACGCGTGGGGCTCAGTTATCCATCATAAGTTTCCAAGCACAAGTCTTACACAGAGAAAGAGAGCATTTTATTTATCAGAACAATCTGGCGGTGAAAAGGTGAATGGAATAGAGGGTCAGATTATAATTGCGTTATCAGACAGTCCCTATCAACACAGTTATACACAATCTTAATCTGCTGCATGCAACTATTAAAATATGTATTATTCTAATAGAGGTACAAAGTGGAAAATATAGTTGCACAAAAAATGCAAAAAAAAATTAAATCTTGCATCAAATAAACAAGCAAATGCATCTAAAATAAATCACCCACAGGTCACCATATACACTGATACACAGATATACACTCTTTAACAGGCCCTGCCAAGGAGGCAAAGCAACCCACTGCACCAAACCATTCATAAACCTCATAGGATAATAAAAGTTAAAGGCTAAATATCAGTGGTGTAAAATGGCACAGTAAAGCTGCTATGGTCTGATAGTTAAGAGCAGTGCCGTCCAATGTAATAGGCCAATTATTTCTCATACTTTATGTTCAAGGGCCAGATTATATTAAAGATAGTCATGTTATATATTGAAGTCTGTGGAGCCCCTGAACAGACTATGGGCCATAAAAACCCTTTGAAGGGCCACATCGGGCCTGCTGACCTCCATTGGGACAACTCTGGTTTAGAGCACTGTATATTAAAGCACTTGGTACATTTTAATAAACAGTCACATTTGCTGTACATGCCCAAATAAATGCATTATGTTATATATACATATACTGTACATATATATTATATATACATATATTCTAAAGACACGAAATGCTGACCTCTGCAATAAAACTAATAAAACTTTTTCTGATTTAGTGCAAGTGCCTTGAGCGCTCCTTATTTTGCATAAGGATATTTTTATTTATAGAACAGAACCAGGGACATATTTTTGCAAGAGTACCACCATAACCAATTTGTATGTATATATATGTATATACAGACATGTACCCAGCACATAAAATAGACAAACATAAAAAGACTGGGCAAGTAACAAAAAAGAAGAAATAACCATCATATTTAATGGGACTATGAGTAATGCAGAATGAAGGGTGCAATATTTATGTAATATGTGGGCACCTATGAAGGCTGATGTAATAGAATGCATAAACGTTACAAAGACAAACCAGCAACTTTCTAGATTAAATATTTTTTTACTGCTTAAGAAATGCTTTTTTGTTTATTCGTTTGCATAAAAAGTTAGATATGGCTCAGCATGGCACATCATATCACACATGGCGCACTAACTCGTGATCTGCAATCCACTGTCTTCTCACCAGGAGCAGCAGAACATTGTTCCCTAAAATAAACTGCCCAGAATTATAACTATAATAAAGAAAAAACATAAATATTATCCTTCAAATACTTTTTATTTATCAAATCCTAAATAAGCATTTATTTTTATTGTGATATAATACGTATAAATAAGTACTGGATTGATGAAAAAACAGCTTGTACAGGTATGGGACCTGTTATGCAGAATGCTTGTGACCTGGGGTTTTCCAGATAAGGGATCTTTCCGTAATTTGGATCTCCATAACTTAAGGCTGCTAAAAATCATTCAAATATTGAATAAACCCAAAAGGCTTGGTTTGCCTTCAATAAGGATTAATTATATCTTAGTTAGGATCAAGTACAAAGTACTTTTTTATTATTACAGAGAAAAATGAAATATATTTTAAAAATGAGAATTATTTGCTTATAATGGAGTCTATGGGAGATGGCCTTTCCGTAATTCTAAATTTCTGGATAAGGGATCCCATACCTGTACCTGAATCATAGCATCGTTGATTTATAGTGTGAAATACTAATACCTGCTTCAAAATACATTAGGTAACATAATTACTGAAATAAACTATTTCTTAAATCCCAGTAGATTACTTTGGTTTATCATTTGCAACTGCAATCAATTTTTACGTATACAAATGTAGTTAACACTTCGCACAGCAGCTGTCTTGTTTATAGTTGGTTGAATACAAAGCCCATGTATAAGTTTGTTGCAATCTCTATTCTCTCCAGTGGCCTCCTTCTTCCATAGCCAGTATCCAGAGTCAAGTATTAAGCCTTGCTACAGTATAGTAGTATCTAGCCAAGCTAATTAATTACATTATGCCACTGGGATTCAATTTGTTGTATCAACAGAGCAAAATCAAGGTATTAAAGGTAATACAAACTGTGGCTACTGTGCAGCTCCCAGAAACTGTTTAGGGATTCTGGAATGTGTAATTTAATACTAGGTGGAAGGCTGCCTTGACATCTCTGGTTTGATGCATCTGTAAATATGCAGTACCACTTGCCAAAAGAAGATCTGGGTGTGAGGTTGACATGACAGAGGATTTATAAAGTGGTGAATCCAGAAATACACAAGAACAAATACTTCCAAACATAATCCAATATAAGATTTCTAGTTGAGTACACAGATTTAAAGAGTGAGCATACTGGGGACATTACACAAGCCATGTAATCTGCTAGAGGAGTGCTTGCTTGCATTTGATTTCTTATAAATGCTGGCCTTACTGATGTCACCCTTAATGCTACTTGTTATATACATATTTATAAAAAAGATAAAGAGAAACAGATGTGTAGAAAAACAATTGTTGTATAGACCAAGGGCTTAGGTAACACTGGATATGAACAAAAAAATTTATATTAATAAAAGGTTTTTGGATATGGCCTATTCTGCCATGCATTCCAGTTTATTAATGCTGCTGCAGCAGCACCATTCAGCTTAGGTAGCTAGCTCTCAAGCTTATATGTTAAAGCCCCAACCCTGACTTGGACTTTTCTGAAGCATTTTTTTACAGCAGGTTCTTCTAATAAGGGGGTTTAGTCAACTGTCTTTGCAAAAACAATTTCAGGAGTAAAACAATGCCTTTAAAAGGGGTATCTCTGAACTTTGTAGTAGCAAAGAAAATGCCCAATGTAACACAATGGTAAGTCAACCCCTTGAACCCACTATTGTTGCCTGAAAATGCACATTTACAGAGATGACAATGCCCTGTGCACCATTTTTCTAAAAAAGTTTTGTGGATTTTTTATTAAAAAAAAACCCAATATTTTCTGTTACTACATTTTAGGCTGTCTGTATGTACAACAATGTAAGATGGATCTCAGTTTCTCAAGCTTTTATTTGAGGAAAAGCTAGAATCCCTGGAATTTAATAAAATATAGTAATGTGTAGCAGAAAATATTTTCATCTACATGAGCAATGTGAGTGCCAATGGCACTACAGAATTCTATAGAAAATAATTTTTTTCTAGCACTACTCAGTAGTTTATAGTGCCATTTCACATCTAGGACAATGTTAGGTGTGAATAAATGGGCCCCCATCCCTATATACATAACACCATCATATTGATGGTTCATCAAGGCACTGATGCCATTCATGCAAGCCATCACAGGATACAGAGTTTATTACTGCACTAGGGGTGCGGCCCCCAGGACCTGTTCTGACATGGAAAAGGTAAGCACGGAGCGGGTATGGGGGGAAGGGGGGGTTCGGGGCTGCTGTCTCAAGTGACAACAGCCCCAGAAACGCAGTTGATTATACCTGATTGTATCTCATAAAGATGACTGAAGTCAACTGGTGCCATTAGCTTTAGGGTGAAGACACATGGAGCATAGCAGCTACTTGTCGTGGCTACTAAAATAGACAATGCTGATCATTTACTGATAATTGTTTCTATGTGTGTTTTAGCAGAGGCAATTCTCAGTATTGCCTATGGCAAGGTATTTCTGTAGTTTAGTACCTGTGAAAACGTAGCTGCTACTAGTAGCTCAGTGTGTCTTCGCCCTTAGATTCTACCTGTTCTTCACAGCTTTCAGTCTTACCCCTACATATAATAAACATGCATGAATTTAGCTCCAATAAGGGATTTGCTGACCTGTACAACTTACCAGTAAATGCTGCCTGCTGATTGGCTGCTAAAGGTTATTAGACCTGTAGTAAATGTTACATCTTATATTACATATCCCCTAAACCTATTGAGTGAGGCACTGGGAAATTAGCACAAACAGATAAAAACAAGAAAATAATGCTTAATGAGGTTAGACTAAAGATTCTGGAAACTGACTTCCACAACAGCTGCACATCAGGGTCACAAGTAAAGATGAAGCAGACCCTGGGACTGATGGGGACCAGTAAGTAAGGTTGCCACTTCACCTCCTTAACACTGGCCACATATTGAATCCATATCCTGCATGGCTAGTTAGCATTTAATTTAGATGCATGCTGCATGGCTGCACATAAATCAATTCAGTCTGCAGCATGCATCTAAATGAATTGCTAATTACCCATGCAGGATGTGGATTTAATATGTAGATGGTATGAAAGGCGTGAGGTGCCAACCCTACCAGTAAGTGTTGGAGGCCCAATAAGGCACTGATCAGCAGTTTCAGTTTGTATATGTTCTAAATGTTTAGGATGACTTTAAAAAATTTTTGCTGGATGGTCCATAACTTCTAATTGTGCCAATGTCAAAGATTTTTCAGCTGCTGCTAAAGCTTACACTAGGCACAGTATGTGCATCTTGGCTATCTATAAAGGAGACCCTCAAGTGCAGTCTTTCTAAAGGCAGAGTCTGTTACCCATTTGTGAAAAGCTTAGTTGTGTGCAAAATTTTTTATATTTATATATGTTACATTTTTTAATGAAAATGTTTTTTCCAAAACATTTTTATTTTTCCCCATTAAGAATTTTTACCAGCACTAACGTGGCAAGCATCATTATAACCCATGACCAAAGTTCTATCAGATGGATTCAAAAAGTCACTGAAAATAGTGCTGGGTGAAAATTATAACACTGGCCCTCTATTGTAAAATGTTTCAACAGAATATTTATTTCTGTGTTTTTTGTGCCACATAATAAATAACGTGATCACGTCTCTGTACTTGGATCCATACCATCTTTGGCCCATAGAGGGCAGTAGCGTAATGCAGAATGGCAGAGAGGCAGAGCAGCGATATAAAACAGGTTCCTTTGCATGCTGTCCCAGGTCGGGACAGAGAGACACACAAACTGTTAGGCACAGAATCCTTTACTCAGATCAATACCTTAATCTGTAAGCAAATGTAATTTAATATATTGCTTGTGGATACTAACAGATGTCAGAGTTCAGAACTGCGGTGAAATCACTGAGCCCAGGATAAGATTCTTGTATGTACTGAATTAGTACATATTTTCCAAACAGAAAAAAGAAATACTGTACAAATAAATGAAATATAATTGTGCATTTCGTGTTCCATTTAATTTTGTCTCATTAATATTCATCAGCATGCCCATCAATAAATATATATATATATATATATATATATATATATATATATAATATATATATAAAGTGTATGTGTATCAATTAGGAACATATAAAACATGCCATGCTTTTTCTTACAGTGGCTCAATCAGCCCTTCCCACAGAGGTGTCTATGGACATTGCTTCTTGTACAGCAGCACTGATCAGAAAACATTGTTATCTTTTTCATGAGTGGTACCAGCGGCTCAGCTTGGGAATCCTATCCTAGGAGAATTCCCATCAGCCCTTATGCTTATTTCCACTGTAGTCCTAAAATCTGTTGAAAAAAATCTATATAAAAGCTATGCCATTTAATACTACCTATATCTAATTGCTGTGTGAAAGGGCCTAGGGTGCTAGGTTCTCTGGCCACTATTAGAGACCCAGTCCCGCACTGCCTTTGTCTGCACCACTGTATTCTCTGTCGGATAGTTCTGACTAAAAAAATTAAAGAAATATAGCAGAAGGGAGGTGGGTTTAATGGCCAGAGAAGAGTTTTTTTTAATTATATTGTTTCAAGAGTCAGCACCAGCAGTGTAGAAATGGACAAATAAAACTGCTTTCAATCTCAACTGCATTTATATGAAGTACATTTCTAGTTACAGCTATGTTTTTTTTTGCCTATACTGTTGAAAAACAGTGTACTTAACTACTCACATGCCATAAAATGAAAACTGCAGAGTTTCCTGCGGGCTGCATTCAGGGGCAATATGGGGCATTGTGGAGTGCACTTGCTTGACACATATAAGCTTGAATACACATTTGTCTATGCATGGTGTTAACTGATAAGCAAATTTTATGGGCTTCCTTAGAGGATTTCCATAGCTCCTTATTGGTCTATCCTAAGGGCAAATTTCATAAACAAATTATATGTGACTGCTGAGTAGTGGAGGATGGTGACATAGAGGTGAAAAAGCTTGCAATTCTTCTGTTCTTACCCATCGCCAGTGAAAGGGACGGCCTATCTAAATACTTATAGGGGCATTGCCAGGAATAGGTAGCATATCTCTAAATACTTGGCTATTTAATATGAGGAGAACAAAAAAAAGCGTATACCTTAAACTGCACATTTCTTTATGGGTCAGGGTTGTAGGCATATAAGCATTTCAGAAATCTTCAGCATACATAGTAACTAACTGCAGGGACTGCACCAGAAGCCCCGAGATTACCAAGGCTACTGCTGAAGCATCTTCCGAGATCCTGCGCCAGATAGGGGAGGATTTCTACATTCCAGGCCTTTGCATTTAAAATGGATCAAGCCTTGTCAAGTGGGGGAACCCCTTCAAGCTACAGAGTTACAAACAAAATTAATGGTAATGTAAACAGGTCATGTTATAATCTAGAAAATGACAAACTAAATACACTTACAACTCTAAGTTGTAAATTCCCAATTCCCATTACTCGGAGACCCCACTGAGGTCAGTGTTAGCATACTATACATCAGATCCCTCACTAAAGATGGTTCCATTCCCTGCCTCTGCAAGAATGTTTTGTTTCTGGAAATTTTGAATTGGAGGGGCAAGTTTTGCAGAAGAATCTGATGTCCACTTTCTTACAGAAGATGCCCGATGCTACTTTTAACTGCTTACAGTTGTTGTCCTTGTAAAATAATATCTTTGCTTTTTACGTAAGACTACATTTGCATTCTCTTTGTGCAAGGGAATCATTTGTGTGGTATAGGAATTTATGAACCTGGCAAATAGCTCTGGGGTGAAAGTATAACAGCCATGAAAGAGGATGAAGCAGCAACATTTTCTGGGTTTTCTTCCTGCTAAATAGCCTAGGAAATAAAAGTATTTTTTAAACAACTTTAATGCTGGAGAGCTAGAGAGCAGCAAAGGAATAGAAAAACTGAACATGAGAAACTGGGGCCACTGTTTGACTATGCCGGGTATTGGAAATAGGTCAGAATCTGCTCTATTACCGTATAATGCAGTCGCAACAACATGGATTACTCATGGCATATTGTACCATGCACTCCTGCACAGGATGGGGCATGAGGTTATAAGGTCCCAGAAGGTGGCTTAACATTGGGTCCTAAAGATCCTTTAGCTGTAAAAGCCCCTAGAACATATATTTAAAATCTAACCCCAAAACTCTATGAGAGGTATGGGGAGCCTCCTATAGTTAGGCATTCCTATACTTTTTATTAATTTGCTTACAACTAAAGGGTTATTGTATAATTATGTATAGCTACCTTCTGTATCTTATGTTATAGATTTCCCAGTCTCTTGCCCTATGTAGGGGTATTGCCTGTCTTCTGCCCTTATTTCTGATGACACCATGCATGAACTGGCACTGTTCACACTGGCACTGGCACAAGCTCCACCTGTGGGTACTTATTATGCACTGAAGCTTTGCCCTCTGTGCAAGAGAGAAGGCTTGGCAGGCAGAAAGCATCTGGAAGTTAAAGAAGCAATTACAAATATAAAACAGGCTTCTGGAAATGGCAACTGAACCTTAATATGGTACACCTCCATATGATCTATGACTCTTTAGGGTGTACAAATACCATGGGGAAAGTAACTATTGCACTGGCTGTCACAAAGCAATCAAAGACTTTCCCCTTTGGCCTTTGTGCTGGCCATATCCATTAGATGTCCCATCTTTTTCAATGTATAGCTGCTTGGTATGCCACACAAAAAAAAAATCAAATGCAGTCCCAAATCCCACCCAATCTGCCTCTAATGCAGTATAATCTTATTGATCTCTACGCTTCTATCCTAATAGTTTCAGTATTTTCTGTAATTACTGCTGCAATGTAATACAAAATGTCACTGTTCTTCATCCAGTGTTTGTATACATGATCTTGCTAACAACAATAACTTCTAGGCCAAATTGCAGAGTGCATATTATAGTATTGGCACTAACTGAAGGACTTGCCGGCTGAGAAGAGCTTAATTTTATTGTGAGATATGGAGACTGAAGCAGGGAAACGTCTCACAAGTCTCTGGCTCATTATTTGCATGCAACATGATTATCCTTGATGTCACCTCTTCTGTTTGTTGTTTGTGGCTCCTACAGGACACAGCTACAATTATTCACAATTCTCCTTGTGCTAAAGAACCTGAGAACCTTATGTATCTATATATCTTGATCTCAACAGAAATACTTGCATATGCATATTTGGCAGCACAAAACAACAGTTATGGTAATGGAGAACAGTTAAGTATTGGCAGGGAAAAAAAATAAAAACTCTCTATTACTATAAATGAATACTCCTATTAATAGGCATACACTATTGCTAAAATCAGTTAATGTGACCACATTGTTGCAAGAGGCATATGGGTTTATTATGAAAACCAATGTATACATCAATTTCATAAAAATAAAATATTGAACCAATTTTATCTGCTGATGTAACTAAAGGCAATTTTCTATTTAGTTTTCTGTTAGAGATCGTAGGTATTAAAATATGAAAAAATATTCATGGGACTAATCTGCTGGATAGATGATTGTTTAAATACAGACAAAATGATTGCTTTTGTCACCAATATATAAGGTACTGTTTTATTGTTACAGAGAAAAAATAATCATTTAAAAAAATAAAATTAATGAGAATTATTTGCTTAAATAGGACTCTGTGGGAGATGGCCTTCCCATTTTCCAGAGCTTTCTGGAAAATGGGTTTCTGGATAATAGATACTATACTTGTATCAATATTCTAATCAAATTAAAAGATGCCGATTAAAGATTGAAGACTAAAACCTAAGTTGCAAAATGCCACATTTTGTGTTTGCCTTATTAGAAATAGATGGTTCAGAAGGAATTGTGTAGAAGTCCCATTTACATTTGCTACACTGATACGGTTATATGTGAACTGTATAAGATGTATGGTGTGTGACCATTGACTCACAAAGACGTATCTTTTTCATATGTCAGTTAAAAGCCTGGCTTGCAACCTCATGCCATTCCCTGTGACTGACTGTTTATTTTGAGTACCTACAGACATACTGATGTCAGTAAGTACCTTACTTATGTAAGGTATATGTACAAAAGCAAAAGCCTCCTTTCTAAGTAAAACATTTGATCATGAAATTATCAACAAGGGCGTAGAAACAGAATACATATTTTTATTTCACACTGTAATTGTTTTTGGAGGTGATTTACCCTGAGCAGCACTCGCTTGTCTTGTATGGAATGATAAGGTGCTAATATCTATTGCTGGCCTATGAGCAACACTTGACATCCACCAAGTAAAGTCACAGTCTGTACCACATTAATTGGCAAAACAACTAATTGCAATAAGTCGTTCAGTGATGTTTGGAGTTATGTAACAGGACCTGTCCCCAGTGGCCAAACACTGATCAAATAACAAAGAGCAGCTATCTACTGACCAGTGGCAACTACATTATATAGTGCCACACTATAGTGTAGTTAGATTTAGACTGTTAGAATTCCTGGTATCTGTTATTCCCATAAAAAAATTCAGTCCCTTGATTATGATTCAAACATCTACACAAAAAGGTTATAAATCTTATATATACATTGGCAAATTTAATATGTGCTGATAAATATTTCTTTTTATTTTGTATAGCACTCTGTTCTTGAGTTTTCCTTGTAGAAGAAATAAAAGAAAAAAAACCCTCTAAATTAAATAGGAAATCTAAAGGTATTAATGTCAACAAGTCTGAAATCACTGAAGTGAAATTTGTTACATTGCTCCTTATTTATGCCATCTGCTAGGAAAAAAGGTACAAAGTGACATTTTAGCAGGGGTTGTGTTACATAAGATTGTGTAGCTTTGATGCAAATGTGTATATTACATATATTGATGAGGTCTATTCATAAAGTTATGAAGGATGAATTTTGAGTTTAAAGGTTAAGCCCCTTCAAAGCTGGGCCAAGGCAAGTGTAGCAATCTTCCAACCACACCATTGTCCCCAGTGTTCAGCAGATAGTGGGACCACGGAACAGCTGACATGGAAATGGTAAAAAGAAACAAGGAGATGGTCTAATGAAGAGCTTCTTAGATATTGTGCTGCTGTGCATATTGTGTTCCATATCTTCTGGAATTGGGCCCCCTTACTAAATTGGTTGCATATGCAGTAGAGGCACATGCTTAGGGGTTGTATTTAAGACCAGTATCATACATAGAGATTGAACTTGCTACTTTTATCATGCGATATCATGCTTCAGGGAAACTATGTGTTATAAAAGTCTAATACAGGTATAGGACCCATTATCCAGAATGCTCGGGACCAAGGGTATTCCGGATAAGGGGTCTTTCTGTAATTTGGATCTCCATACCATAAGTCTACTAAAAAATCAATAAAACATTAATTAACCCCAAAAGAATTGTTTTGCATCCAAAAAGGATTAATTATATCTTAGTTGGGATTAATTACAAGATACTGTTTTATTACTACAGAGAAAAAGAAAATCAATTTTAAAATTCTGAATTATTTGATTAAAATGGAGTCTATGGGAGACGGGCTTTCCGTAATTCGGAGCTTTCTGGATAACGGGTTTCCGGATAAGGGGTCCGATACCTGTACACTGTATAAACCCCCTTTTTTTTTAGAAAAAAAATAGCATCTGTTTGGCATTGGAGATGTGTAAAAATGTATTGGGTCTCAAACATACCCATTACTTAATCCTACAAATAGAACCAGATTCACACTGATACAAGCATAAAACACATACACAAAACAGCAACAAAAAAGCCTAATAAGCTTCGCAAGATACATGTCCAACTATGTATTTACCTTGCAGACAGCCCATGTGAGGATCCCTTAGAATATTAGAATTCCTCTTTTACTATGGTATGTTCCACACAGTCTCCCCAAGCCACTTTAGTTTTAGTGTTGAACTCACAGTTTACACCCAATCAACATGAATCAACTCCATCTAATCCTCTGTGTCTGCGATCTTCAGTCATGTCCACTACAAGGTAAAAAATGTGCATGGTGTTTACATATTAAAAAAAAAATAGATAGATAAAGCAGATTTTTCCCACTTGTTACTGTCTGAAGTCATATTCTTATTAGCATTTGCACACAATCAGTGTGGGCCTTTGCCTCAGTGGGAAACCTTTATAACAGTAATGATCCTGCTAGTGATACTCGGTAACTGTAACTGGGAAGATTACAAAACATCTAAGCATTATTATACATAGGGATCTTTATAGGAAAAAAAAATATATAAATATATATATATATATATATATTTGTACCACCATTCTGAATATATACCTTATTAGGACCACCAGTTTGCAGGAACTTTCAGTTTAATAAACGGCAGTTCTGCCTGATGAAATCCTGGGTAGGAATATATATATGTAAGCACTATTATAGCACAGCATGTATTGCTGAAAAGAGAATGTAGATTTCTGCTAAATAAAGTACTTGTTTAGCACTGAACTAATTATCTGCTTCTCAGAGCTTAGCTTTTTTTTGAAGGTATCAGATAAGGATATTGAATCAGGATAAAAGTCAAAAGATAGTCTAGGAACACAGAGTAGTAGAATCATGCTGTTACAGAACAGTATTCCATTCTGCAGTTACTAGTATCAGGTATTAAGTGAATTGCTGGGACTTTATTTTTATTCCTTCATGTTTAAAAGGCCTATTGGCTTGCTGTGTTATTCCATAATTTCTACTATCTAAAGAGAGATAAACAGCACATATACAATATTGTGCAAAGACATTCTACTGTAGGCCCACAGAGATTCTGCTGAGGTCTTCAATTAGCAGCACCTCGTAAACCACAACAGTCATCAGCTGATAGACCCCCCCATTAGCTTGAGACAGACTTTTAACGAATATACACAGTAACAATAAAAGCTATGAGTAAAGCACCATAGGAACAGAATTTAGGACTACTAATCTTTAACTAAAGCATAGCTAGGCAAAGTAATGCATCTCTGATTATTATTTGGTTTCACAATTAAATAGGGCTATCCTTTAAATAAGGGCACTTTGGCTTAAAGTCCAACGCTTTACTGGTTATACACACCAGCATCAGTATAACTATTCATTTATTTACTAAAAATTACCCCTACAAATGAACCTCTTTTCCATAGTGTTTTTCAAGAAAACTAGACAACATTTTTCTTTAAAGAGTAACTGTAACCATTTGAATTAGTTGTATTAATATGTAAGCGTCCTGGTTTCAACTAATATACTACAATAATGTAGGAAATGAACTATGTTATATCGTATGTACATTGGCAGATAGATAATATTGTTGGAATGCACAGCTGAAAATGCCTCTATTTGTAATTCATAGGGATGACCAAAAATGCCTCTTATATGCCAAACCTATAAGATAAAAGCCAAACTGCTTCAGCAAGAAATAAATCCAACGAAATATTTTCTTATTATGCTAAGGCCTTAAAATATATCAGATAGACAGGTATGTTACTAACAAGCTATGGTTATTCTGGTCATCTGGTTGATGTTAAGGGATACTCAAGGGTCTGGAATATGTACTGTGGTATTATCTTTGCTTTCTAAAATATCACATCAGATTAACACTAATTTAATAAAAAAACAAAGTGATTAGAAAATGACACATAACTTGCTTGCAGGGGTATATCTACATTTCAGTATGGTTTCTTTAAATTATTATTACATTTCTGATGAATATAGCAGCTTTGGAGTATATTAAATAACAAAGATAGACCCTTACAGCAATACTTAGTCTATGCACCAAAAGTATCCTTTTTTTTTGAGCCTGAGGAAGGATTGCTCTAAGCTATGTGAGAAGAGTCATTAGCAAATAACCAAATTATATGTACCAAAGATGGATTTCATATCATATCTTCCCCTTGGCTAATCCTACCCATCTGCTTTCTAAATAATGAAGTTCTGTTAATTGTTCATTTCTGTAGTCTCAGGGCACTTTAAGATGATATAAAATGCATTTTACAGTATTGATAGGACAAGATCTGTGAATTTATACATATACTGTATATAATATATATACACACACGCGTGCGCACACACGCATACACAAACAGATACATATGTTTATATCATTAAACTCTGACACCTCCAAAACCAAATATATAAACAACACTGAATATCCTTATTTCATTATGCAAACCACCCAACATGTTGGAAATACATAGGGTTCCTTATAATATTATTATAAATAATATTTGAAATGCTTGATAAAAATATGTGCAGCTTTGAAAGGTAATTTGTGCAAATATGATTGAAAAAACACTATACAGTGGGACAGAGACGAACCTTGCTTTTATACCACTTAGATCTATCTGTTTAGATCTTTAGCTTGATCTGTATATGTATATATCTATGTATCATCTATGTATCTGTCTATCTCTACTGTTACTTTTTCTATATGTCCTTAGCTATATCTGTGTATGTATCTCTTTAGCACCTGTAGCTGAATTTTTAGAATACCCAGCATGTGCACATGCATATACAGTATATCTATCTATTTATTTATCTGTGAAATTAGTCCAACCAGTAATATAGAGTAATATAGCACAAAATGTCAACTGGATTTAAGAGCTGGTATCAGGTCAAGGGGCTAGAAACAAGGCAGGATGAAAAGCACACTCCAAAGTTGTCATAATATACCATATAATACCTTAACATATAACATAATTTATATGATATAATTAAAAGAGCTTAATCAAGGCCTTAGCACTTCCAAAGCATGGTTCTAATGTAAACTTTTGTCAAGTTTCAAGGCTGATCACACTGTTCACGCCAAGAGTTTCCTATCCTTCACATATACATCTGCACTCATTTCTATCCATTCAAACACAAAAACGTTGGTTACCAGATACACTCCTCTGCACGCTGAAATGTGTTTCTTTGTTTGCCTACTGCCCATACATGTGCATAATCACAGAACGTGTCATCAGGCAACAAAAGACACACGCGCAAAAAAAAGGAGAGAGTTGTGCCTCAATGTTATCACATATGTGCAACCCCCACTTACAGAAATCTAAGTTCCCTGTGCAGTTCAACTGCATGATAAATAAAGGATTTATTATTAAGATAAACATTTAATCCTTTTGTAAGAGTAGAAAGAAAATCTATGAAGATAAGATGAAAAAAAAAGGTAAAAACAACACAGATACATACCAGTTTCATTCTGTACTCCTAAAAATATGTACTGTTCCACTGCATTTTACAGGTGTGAGATCTATTATACGGTATGCTTGAAACCTAGGGATTTCTAGAAAAGGGCACTTTAGCACTGATAAAAAAAAATCCTTTGGTTTATTTTGCAATCAATATGCATTTATTGTAGTGTAGAAAATATCAAGTACAGAGTACTGACTTTATATTTTAAAGAAAAACAATTCAGTTAAAATTAAGATTTTTTTTTAACAGGAACTATGGAGAAATGACATTGCTATATTTTGAAGCTTTCTGAATAACAGATCCCATACTTGTAGTATAAAAGAATAATACACAGGCATAATAGTTTAATTATGATTTGCAGGCAACTCTGACAAGAGAAAGGGTTCTAATGAACTTCTTAAGTTGTGCATTAACTTTTAAAGAGCCTGACAGCTATTGCTGTGCTTTATAAGCCCTATAGCTAAAGAAATCTCAGTCTTTTGGAATACTTTGGAATGATTACCTCATTAATTTATTGGGATGCTCTATGACAAACCCATATTCTGAAACATGCCTGAAGCTAACTACTCATCAATGAATGCCGAAAGAAACTAAAAAAAGGAGAAATTGAAATGTTTCTTTGCCAATAAAAAAAAAATAAAACAGGAAACAGCTTATGCCAAGTGTTATAAGGGGCACACAATATGGCTTCTACTTCCCCTGCCAACACTGCTGTCAAAGTCTAAAAAAAATTGAACTGGTTGTAGATTTAAGCAGAAATCCTTAATAAAATGTCCTTCAGCCTTTGCTTTTTTTTTTTTTTGTCTTTGTAAAACCTGACCCACTTAACTCACCCCAAAAAGGCCAGCACAAGGCACAGCTATCATAACTTCCAACTAACCATAAATATTGGTTTTCTGTCTGCAGTGGATAAACAATGTACTATAAATCTGATTTATACAACACAGATAATTTCCACTGCTTTGGTGCAGATTAGATTTTAGCTACTACTGTTAAGTGTGTGTTGCATTTCTCACAAAAATAACAAAATATATATATGTTACAGGCAGTCATTTGCAAAATGCATCGCTACAATATAGCTTTACTTGTACCTGAAACTTAAAGATTCTCTCTATGAAATTCATCCCACCGATCAACACACATACCATAAGAAAACTAGACATGCCACTGCATTTCTCTTTCTAAAACAGAAAATAATGACCTTGTTTTAAACTATGCTCTCTGTACTCTCAAAATCATGAAAGCAGAGACTTTGTAAATGTTAGACCATCAGATTTGCAGTTCTGCATTTTGCTTGTAAATGAAGGAATTTAAAAAAATATGGAGCAAAATACATTTTGGATAAGGTACTTCAACAAAAAAAACACTTGCAAACACTTATTTTGACTGAAAGTGAAGGCAATCCAATAGCAAAATGTTACTGTGAAAAGTATACAGTTGATTTTTGCTAAATTGCAACACCGAATTAAACCTCTTTTAATCCTGTTATATTTAAATAAAGTGATAAACTGGATCTATATGTTGCAGCACGTTCAGATTTTTACAAATCTTTAAATAAAGAACACTACAGACATAGAGAACTCTTATTTTCAGTCTTTTTATTAGATCACTATGTAAGGTCAAATTGAAAAAAAAAAAGATTTATGGACTTTGTTTTCTTAAACACACCGTCGGCAAGAAGGTATGCAAGGAAATAATATTCACAAAGGAAAAAAATGGAAAGATAAAAGCTTGATATTCTACCATTATATACATATGAAAATACTGAGGTTTGCAAGTATTCGGCAATCAAGAGTTGACAAATCAGCTGAGGACCAAAAGAAAAGTTATTTTTGGGAGGGGGGGGGACAATAGAGAGAAGGGCATTTTACAGAGAGAATTTAAAACTATTTTAATTAAGTTTTTTTTATAGCACTATTTATACCAGGGCCGCAAACTGATTTACACAAATACATTTAAGTTGATTTTAAATAGCATAAACACATTCTCATTTGGCATTTTAAATTAAAAATCCACATCTCGTCTACCTTAAATATTTATACGTATTTATAAAAGAAAAAAAAAAAAGAGAGAAGACATGAGGCTTTTTTTAAAAGGGCTTCCTTTTTATGTAAGTAATACCATATTACTTTAACATAAATATAAAAAGTAAAATTGCAAAATCTATATTTGTAAAAGTTACAAACAGAATTCACCAAACCAAAAAAAATATATATATTGCAAAGTAATTTACAGAGCCAAACTTGAAAACAAAAACTGACAAAATAAATAGTAGGGGGGGGGTCAAGTTTATATGGAAATAATATTAAAATATCCTCTTCAAATTAGTAAATGTACAAAAGTGTGTAGAATGAAAAAAAAAACCAGAAACAAACAAAAACATCATCACACAAATTTCAAAAACGTACATATGTATACATATAACACATATTTACAATTCAGTTAAAAATCTTCTTTAGAGTTTATTTGCTTTATAATGGAATATGTCTGTTTTTTGTGTTTGTTGGTTTTCTATATCTTCCCCCTCTTTTTTGTACACAAACTATTTTCAGAAGCCTTTGGAGATTTGTGAGCTGTTTGTTGGGTTTATTCTTTTGGGCACAAATATAAAATGCCATGCTAAAGAACTTAAACATGTGGCATGTGATTTTTTTTTTGTTAGGAGCAGCAAGTAAATGAAAATGGGTACAAAATAGCATTAACAATTGATATTGTAAAATTACTTCATTGCAGATCCCATTGTAAAGAATTGTGTGGCAGGAAAGTCAGAGAAATGCTAGTGCAGCATGAACTTTCTCAGGCAATGATTTGCCCCTGACAAGAGAAAGAATCATAAATTCATGACAAAAAGGAAAAAAATAAAATAAAACAAGAACCTTTGGATATGTTATCTTTTAGATAAAACAAAGATGAGTGATTTAATCATTTTTGAATCCCAAATAAATATATACTTTTTCGTGTTTTAAACAGCAGGGGTATCTAAAAACCCCTTTCCAAGCCAAAGATATGCCCTTTTACAGAACTTTAGGGGTTAACTGACTATTTAATAAATAACACACATATATCCATTCAAAGCTACCAAAGTCTTTGTGAGAATGAGAATTTACATTTACAATAATAAAAAATATTCACAGTTCATAGAATTTTGAACTTATCCCTCGGATTTCTGGTTAATAAATGGCACCCACCCCTTTTTTCCTTTTACCTTCAAGAAGGAACAAGAACACTAGATGAGCGGAGTTGTACCAAACAGAATTGGGAAAGGTTTTTTTTTTGTTTGTTTGCTTTTATTGTGGTTTGCGTGTCTTATATTTGTCTTCTGGCAAGAGATTTTCCAGTCTTTTCCTAAGGGTCCTGTAACTATATTCTTTTGTAAAATCCAAAAGTACTTACTTCATCCCACCCCCTCACAATTCCCCTCTTTTATATATTTCTTAGTCATTGTACTGAGGTCTGCAGTGTGTGATGGAGTGGAGGGGTCTCTGCTTGTGAATACACATCCTCCATGGGGGGGTGAGGGACCCCTGCTGGGGTCATCCTTTTCTCTTTCTGCCTTCTGTTGCAAAACCAAACTCTCACCACCTCCTTCTCCAATTGGAGACTGTCTGCCAGGGATGTGATCTCATGAGCTGAGGGCTTGGGGCACTTTAAGAAATGGTTCTCCAATGCCCCCTTCACCCCAACTTCAATGGAGGTCCTCTTCTTTCTTTTCCTGCCCTGGGCTGCGATCTTGTCCAGGTTAGTGGGGCTCCCCGTTGTGGAATCTGTCTCCTCCAACCACTTGTTCAGTAGGGGCTTCAGTTTGCACATGTTCTTAAAACTCAGTTGCAGCGCTTCAAACCTGCAGATAGTAGTTTGGGAGAAGACGTTCCCATAGAGGGTGCCCAGGGCCAAGCCCACATCTGCCTGTGTGAAGCCCAGCTTGATTCTCCTCTGTTTGAACTGTTTGGCAAACTGTTCCAGGTCATCGGAGCTAGGGGCGTCTTCGTCTGAGTGGTCCTGATGGTGGCTGAGATGCTGAGGAGGGGACTCTACGTGAGTATCAAGAACTCCGGGGTCATCGTGCAAGGGGTCTCTCATGCTGTGGTGCAAAGAGGAAGCCTGGGGTCCCAGCATGCCATTCAGGTTAGTGTAAGAGGACTGCGAGTAGATAAGGGGCTGGTGGCTGTTTGAGCCGGGGGACATGGGAGGCAGGTGATGCCCCCCGCTCTGTGCCCATGCATGACTGCTGGGAGTCTGTTGATGAACCAGGTGCGACCTGTGGTGATGGAAGCTGCTGCTCAGGTCCTCCCGGCTACTCTGCACCCCACTTTTCCCATGCTCCGCCTGTGCGCCCAGATGGGATCCGCTGCCCCAGTCGCTGGCAGGATTGGGCAGCCACTGGTGATGGGTAAGACTCATGGGATGCCCGGCGTTAGTGGCCAAGCCTTGTAAATACTCTTGGTGCATCATCTTCTGCACCTCTCTGTAGGTGGTACCTTGGTGCATCCTGTCAGAGTCCGGATGCATGAGCGGATTGGAAGGCAAGCTGTTATTCCTCGGCAGGTACTGAGCAGTTGCTGCCATGGCTCCTACTCCTTTACTGACTGCCACTTCCCAGCTTTCTGCGCTTTAGAACCAACATCCAGCCCAGTGAAGAAACACTGCCGCCGACGGCACCGCCCCCACTTGGCGCATTGGTTCCTTCCTGGATGAATGACAGCTCGCCCGCCCCCTCCTCCCGCTTCATTGGTTCCGCGCTCTCCTCTAAGTGGCTGGCGGCGCCAGATGGACTTGCTGCCGTTCGCTCTCATTGGACGCTGTCATTCATTCATGCTGTTTTGCAAACAACCACGTGGGGGAGTAAGGAGTGTGTGTTTTGCAGGTTCCACAGGAATAAATGATTGGGAATATCGCTCTCCTCTCCCCTTGTGTTCCGTGAGACTGCGCGCCGGAGCTAGACAAGTTTGGGTAGAGTTTAGCCGCCGCCGCTAATTCTACTTCATAACTGGGTTATTAGCAGTGTTCTGTGCTAATAGAATGGCACGGCCGCTATAGCGATCTTATACCCTTGTAACAGGTTCCTTGATCGCCAAGGTGTAAGGTCGAAAAGAAGCAGAATGGACGCCGTCAGCTGACAAAGTACATCACCTAACGTCCCTTGGCAACAAGGAATGCTGGGAGCTGTAGTCTAACAGCAGCCGAAGGGCAACAGGTTGGACCCTTCGCTGAGAGGTTTTGGGGAAACTGATAACAGGGAGCAGGCCAAGTACCTCCATCTAGCAGAGTATCTGACCTGTGGCCCCCAGATGCAACACCCACCATTGCCATTGCCTGGTGGGCTCCAGCTGCTGCAGGGTTTCGAGAATTGTAGTTCAACAACAGTTTGGGGCGAAGTTGCATTGAAGCTTTCGTCCATGAGTCTCTGTGGCAGCTATAACCAGGGCATTACTAAACAGATACCAAAGCAGCAGCCTATTGATCCAGATAAGGTGATCCCCACCTATGTCAATAAATGTTTCTTTTCTATAATTCATTCATTTAAGCTGATCTTATATGGAATTGTATTTAATATGTGCTGTTATTTCACTCCAGCATGGGTGGCTTAGTTTGAAAATGGTATTTTCAGCAAAGATATCTTGGGTAAACTTTATATATTTGTAAGCAATGCATGCAAAATATAACATTAAAAAAAGGCTGATGATAAAATGTATAGAAAAACTATGTTTATTTTGAGAGCAACACGGCGGTTCATCTTATGATCTGTATATCAATCAGTTTATCTTTAAATTCATTTCAATAATTATTTATTTTGGGCAAAGCATTTGGTATTACTTGGTGTCTATTGCAAATGCAGAAGAACTGACTTTACACCAGGGGAGTTTAACATGAAAATGAGTTGCTCCCAGCTCCTTGCGCTGTGCTGGAAGTTCAGAGGCACCAATATGAAATATTCTGTGTTCTAATGAGGCTTGCACGGATGATCTAATGAAAGAAGAGGCTGTTACTGACAGTATTTGAAATAGAAGAAGAATAAGCATTATTTCCAAGGCTGGGAGCCTTTTATTCCCCCTCCTTGCCTGGCATCCCGAAGTTGTTAAATCAAAATAATATAATTACACAGGCATTCCAATAACTGCAACTAATTATTTTGTATTAAATTTTAATCCTCTTGCATCTATCAGGGCATGGAAAACAAACTGTTTGCTAGGCTGGGTGTTATTTAAGAAATAAAACTGCGTTTTGGTGCCTTTCAAAGTCAATTAGGTACCGATAGCCCATTTCTTTCTCTCTCTCTCTCTCTTTCCCTCTCTCCCTCTCCCTCCACTGATTTCTGATTGTTTTTCTATTCACGTTTTGCCCTAACTGCAAATTACCAGTTGTATGAATTGCAGAGCAGCTGCCATCCACAGAGCAGAAAGGGAGGCTAGTACATACACACAATCAGATTCCTCATGAACATTCTGAACTCATTCACCCACTCATCCTACACCCTGCCACCGTAAACACACACACACTTATATATAATATATATATATACCCACACACATACAGATGTGTACATATATAAATATATTTGGATCCTTATTAATTATTTTTATAACAAGACCTCCACTCCTCTGCACCCAACTCAAAAGGACAACCTAATATATAACATTTTTCTTTTTATTATTACAGATTCCCTTCATGGAAACCCATTCTTTTGGTAAGTCTTGTTGTGTTTTCATTCTGGATAGCCTCAATTTGTGTTGACGGATTGCAAATGATATTCCTAATGCTGTGTTTCTTTTTTTTTTTTGTTTTTTTTGGTGCCTGATGTGTGACATAGGTTGTTGTGGTTGGGGGGGGGGGGGGGCAGTTTTTGTTTTATCATAAACTCTGAAAAATAAAGAGGAAGTCAGTGAAGTTTGTCTAAAAGTTCCTTATTTTAAATAATTTAAAACAAATAAAGGACATATTCTAATTACTATACTGCATCTCCTTCTGTGTTTAAACTTTTCTTTCACTATTTGTTCCTTGCGATACCATGTATCTGAGTAAATGTAAATAAAGAAACCACCACTGTTAATTCTTGATGGTAAGAAGGATAGACAGGTGCATGTTTAGTGATACAGATAGATGGGGGACAGGCAGACACCAATTCTTGTTATATTTAAATTATATTTTGCTCAGAAATAGATTCTTAGAATAAGGTCAAAAAGATCTATTACACCTCTATTACTATTTTAAATGGTGCTCCTTTCTTTTGAAAGCAAACTAAGTTCAGTAATTGTAGTTTTATTGCTGAAGTGGCAGACGGGGCATAAACAGCCTGAAATACAAGAACCTGTAACTCCAAATCAAATTTAGTCATCAATTGTATTTATGTTTTTTTGGAAGATTTAAATTTAATTTAAATTATGTCCAGCGATTTGAACAATTTATTAAAGATGCCACTTTAACCCTTCGGATCCTGGGAGCCACCAGCATCATACTCATCCGAAATGAGTAATCATATGAATGCATGTAGTATCTCTATTTGGTAGTGTTCTCTATGAAAAGTGTAAAGATATAAAAAGGGTTGGTCAAAAGAATCACAATTATTTGGTATAATCTGGTGTACAGTTCTCTGACTTTACTAACGATGAGAAGAAATTATTGAAATAGATTAAAACTGCTGACCTACATGTGTGAAGATACGCAAACGAGGTACTTGTCATATAACTACTGCTAGGTGTATAAAATATATACATTTGTTTAACGATAAAACAATATGCGAGTATAAGGATTATAGAACCACTATGTAAGAAAAACAACCTGATTGGGTTAATTTTACATGAAGTATGGTGAAAAGGGAACTGTGATAAGCTTAATGCCTATCTATCTATCTATCTATCTATCTATCTATCTATCTATCTATCTAACTATCATCTATCTATCTATCTATCTATCCTAACACATATAACAAATAAATCATTTTATATATACGCTTATTCCATTAATGTATATCAATGTATTGCACATACAGGAATATATATATATATATAAATATATATATATATATATACACATATATATATTGCATTGGGCCCATGGGTTTATAATACCTAATATGAAGCCATTCTGTTTTGTTTTCTTAATTGCAGGTTCAATTATTTTAGGCTGTAAAAGCTTCCCACAAAGCTGTCATGCTAATAAGTCCGTATCCTGTGACCTGCATGTTGGCTTATTTTAAATAAATGCAATTTCTGCAGTTTTTTTTTCTTTTTTAAAACTATACCCTGCGTGACCCTTGTTGGACAAATACAAGAACGTTGCTTCCCATCTGATGTCATTATGACCGACTCAAAAAAATCCCTTGGTTTCTATTTTACAGTTACTCTAATTTGTAGACATCAAAAGCTGGGGAGAAGCTTGGGAGCTGGTGAAAAGAAAGACTAGCTGTTATGGTGTTACAGGGACAGGCAGTAAAAGTTGGTTAAAAGTGTCCAGATTGGCCATTGTGAAGAATATGGCCTTGTCTTTGTGAAGGAACATATTTGTCAGGATCCCAATGGTAACTATGGAGAGGGAATTAAAGGGCTTACAGAATGCTCACTGAATAGGGTTCACCCAGAGAGAGAAAGGCTTCTGTTTAACCTAAAAAAAAATCCACAACTCTTACAAAGATACAGGGAAAGGCATCACGCTTTTTCCATATGTGATTTCAAATGTTATTTCCTTTTTTTTTTAATTCGTTTTTAAGCTACAATGTATATCTAACATTTTAAGTTAAGGACTTTTTTTAATGAATAAAATTTCCCATTCCTCTTTTTTCCCTTTACATATATTTAAAGCATACTATATCTGCAGGTCAAATGTTTCCTATAAGGTTTGATATTAATGCTTTGCCTGCTACAGTCAATTTTAAAAGAGGTTCATGGTTATGAAAATTACAAATGCCATAAAATATTTGATGTATTTGGCATGCATGAGAAACTATAACCAAGCATCTGAAACGGTTTTACTACTGTTCTATATTTAGTACTGAAACAAAAGCATGAAGTTTTGTGACTTTAATGTTTAAAGGTAAAAGTGTATGCATTATCTTGTCTAAAACTGGTGTCAGACTTCCTACGGTCTATAGAAGATGCCTCATGGGCCATATACATTGGCTTGCAGTCTGGCAAGCAGGGGACAAGCAGACAACTTGTCAGGTGGGAGTGAGAGATCTTGTATATATATATATATATATATATATATACACATACAGGGTACGCATTTACAGCAGGGCAGAGCCTTAGAGAGTGCCCCTTGGCTTAAAACTGTCTTAAGGCAAAACTGAACATTATATGTTTTCCATTTTTTACAGTTTTTGTCAGTTTTTTTGTTAGCTGTTTATTGTTAAACTACAAATTTCAGACTCAAACAGACAAAGGCTGTTTTGGGTTGGTGGGAGTTGTAGTCAAACAGCAGCCGGAGAGCTAACTCAATAACTCCGATTTTCAGATTATTTTGCCGCACATGCATGCTAAAGTCATTTTTAATGTTTAATATGTTCTTGTGTACTTTATTTTAGTTCATTCACTTTAACTTTTGTATAAATAGGTGCTTGTGTATGAAAAAAAAATATATAAAGAGAGAGATGGAGAAAGAGGGTAGGAAGTCTGTCTATATATTTTATGTATTTATGATGTTTCTTACATATTCATGTAACTGCATGCCATGATCTGGATTGGAAGGTAGGACTTTTAGTGGCATATTTTTAATTATACTAATATCTTGATCACGTCTGTTTTTAAGTTCAAGGTATACAAGCACTGCTTTATGTATAATATGTATTATTACACACACACACACATATTAATTAGCATGCTAGAGCTCCTGCATATACATATATTATACCACAAACATGTAAGTCTACCGTGATGGCTTATTATTTAGTAAATATTGCCATTTATACAGTATTGTGACACAGTTAATTTTGCTCATCCTAGAAGTAGAACCTGCACCTATTGTGTGGTAGCGTTTTGCAGTAACATTTATTTCCACAGGCAGCAAAACAAATCCTAGATCTGTTGCTGGTAAGTCTGTTGCTCTCAGCTTATTTGCTGTGTCCCATCACATAATACGGATGTAGATCTGCCTTTTCTCAGTGCAGTTCCAAATGTCAGCCAATAGGAAACAGCTGTCAGAGAGGTCACAAATACTGTTTAATCTATGTAGTGCCCAAAGTACCAAGTGCTGTTTTCAATAATCCAGTGAAGTAAATGTAAGGTTCCGAACAGTTAACATCATACACCTACTTGTTTCAGAGGGCCTATGCATAAGAGACATAAATATGCCAATACGTTAATAATAATAACAACAGTTTCCATAGTCATGTACAAGCCTTTCCCAAGAATATTCACTGTGGTTTGAAGTGCTGCTGGCACAGGCTAGTCCATGGATCCAGTGAATGTCTTTAATCTGAAATATATATTTCCGATCAGAAAACATACTCAAACAAGTTACTGTAACAGGAGATGTTTGTGTTTTTGTCATCATTTATTGCACAATAAAGATAAAATGCCAACACAAATATGACACTCCTAAAGAAAGGAGAGCAAGTTTAAAATAAAAACATTTACTGACAATGCAAGAGTGCAAGGAAGGCTTGGTGAAAACGAACAGTGTGAGGGGCACATATATCAAGCGAAGAGTAAAGCAGTTCTGTTTACCTTTTACATTTTATTTTAGATAACAATACTCCTAATCTTTCCATATACTGCTGCATACAAAAAACTCCCAGGGACCCCAACAGAAGTCCTCTATGCAGCAAACCAGGAATCTGAGGAAAGTGGGTTTAAAAGTATACCTTGCAATATCTTTTTCTGTAACAAGAGTAGTGTAGTAATGAAGATGACTTTGGGGTATTACTATACTGCATGATATCCATGTTACAAGATGTTTCAGGGATAGGTGGAAAAATGTAGCTGCAAGAAGCACTTTCACAGAAAATCCACCTTTCAGCATTGCTGCTTGGAAATAAAACAGTTTTATGGCACACAGATGTACTCCATCCATTTGCAACTTTACCTACCGAGAAGTAGGAGCAGAGGATTCTGTGTTGAATTTCAAACTGGTACAGCACCACTGTATAGCAAAACAATCCTTACTGAAGTGCCTGTGGTATGAGGGAATCCACACCCCCACAACAACATAAAAACTCATCTAGAAGCACAGCACTCTCTTTTTAATATGGCATTTATTGAAAAATCACATTCCTGATGGCTGTATATGAAGACAATACAGGTATGGGATCCCTTATCCGGAAACCCATTATCCAGAAAGCTCCGAATTACGGAAAGCCTGTCTCCCATAGACTCCATTTTAATCAAATAATTCAGAATTTTAAAACTGATTTCATTTTTCTCTGTAATACTACAACAGTACCTTGTAATTGATCCCAACTAAGATATAAATAATCCTTATTGGATGCAAAACAATCCTATTGGGTTTAATTCATGTTTTATTGATTTTTTAGTAGACTTAAGGGATGGAGATCTAAATTACGGAAAGAATCCTTTACCTGGAATACCCTTGGTCCCGAGCATTCTGGATAATGGGTCCTATACCTGTATTAATATAATAATAAAAAATTCACTAAGCACTTAAACGTGATTCAGTCACACAGCAGTACAGGCCTGTTACAAGGAACAATCATAACTTAATTAAATGACATTGTACCATATGAGCCGGTACACAAGATTATCAATATCATTGTATCCTATGGGCTAATACACATGGTAGAATATCAGCCTAAGTGTCAGATGTTTAAATCCTTGGCAAGTATTGACTTGATGAAGGTGGTAGATGCCTCAAAAAAATTAATTGTCTGTTTGTCTGTCTAATCTATCATCCATCTGTCTGTCATCCCTATCCGTCTGTCTGTGTATGTGTCCTTCAGTTCCACTACAGTTTTCCACAGATCAGATTCTTTGTGGCCTCTGTGGATTATGTTCTGAAGGCTATCAACATTAACTTTCCCCAATAGTAAACAAACTGATGGAACCTACATAAATTTTCTATCTGCTATATCAGTCACATCGATCACATACCTTCTATAGTTCAGTATGTGATTCTGAATTTTTTTCTTTATTGTGAAAATTTCAAGCAGTCTAATAGACTGCAAGCTGCTTGGGCCCAAATATGAAAGGTGAAAATCTGATAAATTATATTAACACCAAAACATATATATTCATATGTATATATTATTTCACCCATAATGGCAGGTATATTTTAATTTTCCCATTTAATACAGCATAATATGATAAGTGTAACACTATGGGGCAAATTTACTTATCCACAAACGCTCTGACCGTTCGCTCGATCGGTCCAATCGTATTTTCCGCGACCTTTCCGTACCTTCCGCGACTTTTTCAACGCGACTTTCCGTACCTTCCGTGACTTTTTCGTATTTTTATCGGGAAAAAATCGGATCGGTTTTGCCGCTGTTTACAATCGCTCGGTACAAAAATTTTGTGACTTTCGAATCGCCAATACGATATTATCATGACTAATACGATTTTTTTGGAAGCATTTTCGTGATATTTGCGATCTTCAGAAATTTTCGTTTCCAATCCAAATTTTTCCCATTCGGGATTTGAACTTGTGTTTTGATAAATCTGCCCCTATGTGTAAATATTTTTTTGTAGCCTGTGAGAACTAAGGGATCACAAAAGGGTGCCCTTTAGTGCTCATTTAACAGCACTTGTGCTTCTGAGGTTTTGCTGTCTGCACAGAGCACCAGATTAAAAAACCAGTGCTCCCTGCAGAGAAAGCAGTGTCTGGAGATACAGCCCAACCCTTACCCTGCAGGGCCTGATACAGGTGGTGCCCCCTTTCACTCCCTTACTTGTGTGTCTATATGAGAAACCTTCTGCTCCCTTGCATGTCAAAATAGAATTTAGCATGACCACACTCAATTCTAGGTGCAGACTGCAGGTCTACGAGCTCTCAAATAAAGCGCAGAGGCCTGTGGCTATTTGCACAATGCCCCACACAGTGGGCTACATGCAAAAAATGGCCAAATGCGAATTGTGAACCCTCTGGTAAGTCTGCTAAAATCATTTAAACATTAAATAAACCCAATAGGATTGTTTTGCCATCAATATGGATTCATGCAGCTTAGTTGCCATCAAGTACAAGGTATTGTTTATTATTACAGAGAAAAAATAGTCTATGGGTGATGGTCTTCCTGTAATTTAGAGCTTCCTGGATAACGGTTTCCATATTGGGATGCTATAACTCTACCTAACTTCAGTGGCATGGCTTAAAATAGTTTTTAAATGGCATTTGATCTATCCAACTTCAAAAACAAGCATTTTCTATGCTTCTCTGTCAACTGTCATTAAGATGTAAAATGCATGTTTTTATTCATGTTTATCAATGTAAGGACATAGGTGTAACTTTTTTGCCTTTTCAGAAACCTATAGCAACCAATCAGTTATTACCTTATTATCCCAGCTGACTAAGCCAATCATATGTAATGGCTGATTAGTTGCTACGGGTTACTTGCTACCTTGTGTATTTAAACTGCACTAAAAATTAATGTCTTTTAATTTTTCAGGCCAATCTCTGCTTTTTGTAGCTGCACTGAAGGACGGACTGGGGGTCCCTGCAGCCCCCCCCAACTCCCCACAGGGGCTCCTGCCACCTGCCCGTTGTCCCCCCCTGAGCACGAAAACTTACTTTCAGCGAGTCAGGGGAGGGACAACGGCGGCTGGGGGAGCGGTGAAAGGATTGGGTCTGGGCCAACGTGGCGGCCCAGTCCGACCCTGGCTGCACTTTGGCTGATGCTCTGCCTGTCAGTTCAGCTACAAAAGGCAGGCAGAGAAAAGTAGATCCTAAGCTTATTATGCTATGTAATAATGGTGACTAAATTTGCCATACATTGCCAGGGTTCGCCATGTAAAAAATGGCGTACTGGAGAATAACTGCATAAAATCTGGCATTTGCAAGGCAAAATTCACCATTTATTTTACATGTCTTTTTACACCATGTTTTCGGCAAATTTCTTTTTACACACAATAATAAATAGACCACTAAGTGTATCCTTGCCCTTACAAAATCAGAAACCGGGGGCTCATTTACAATTGTGTAGGAACAAGGCAGTGCTCAGTTCTAAACATCACAAGGAACCCAAACATTCTTTCTTTGCTTATGTAACAAACCCCTTGTATTCTAAAAAAGCTTACCTTATATTCAAAAGTGGGCCCTACTACAGTTTTACTAAAATGGCTAACCCTCATTAGGCAGACCTCAGTACTAAAATACATGCATTAGGTAACAAGTACTTTTTACAGGCAGACAGGCGTGTTTTCATCACTGAGTTTTTTTTCCCTAGATGGCAGATACCACTGTACCACTGGCCTTGTACAGTGTTTTTTTAGTACAGTGTCTGGTATAAAATCGGAGGTTAATTCCAAAGTGAGATAAAGGAGAGTTTAATTACATTGACACCTTGTTGGCAGAAACCTGTTTCTTTAACTAATTAAGCAGCTTTTCTTAGTTTAATGAAGTGGAGGTATAGCTTCTTGCAATACATCAATCAGACACCTAGGGGCAGATTTATCAAAATGTGAGATTTGAGCTCACCACAAAAAAATTCACCTGCTTTCTGTGCATTCCTATGGGATTTTTACTATTGTATTTATAAAATGGTGAGTTTTAAATTTCAGCCATTGATAAATATGCTTCTAAAATTCCCATTGGTATAAATATATAGTTAGTGCTTAACTCAAATTTTGATAAATCTGCCCCCTAGTGTGTACCTTGTTAAGTGTTGTGTTTGGAAACACTTATGGGTTTATTTATCAATTTTTGAGTTTGTGAAGTCGAGTTTGTCCTTAAATAATCAAGTAAACACGCATATCAAATGGTCACTTATTTATTAATAAGGAAAATTTGTTTGTATAAAAAACTCAAATATCTCAAATTCATTGAATTTACGAGCTCGAAAAATTTGAGTTTGAGAATATGGCTTGACTTTGCCTATGACTATCCCCCCATTGACTTCTATAGAACTCGCAAGGTTTTAGATTTTTACATTCTCGACCCACACCGGCACCTAACCCGACATGGCTTCTCCCCTATATTTATTGACCTTATGTCACAAAAAGGGCAGGGCGTGTTGGACGCGCGCCTATAACTTCACAAGCTGGAAGAGTTAGCCAGCAGTGCTAGGGAAAGAACTCAACCAGAACCTTCCCGTGACCCACAAGTGATGTGCCAAGATCGTCCCGATCCCGCCTAACCTGCGGTCCCGTGGGTATCGGGCTGGCCTGCACATCACTATTATCCAGCTCCCAATCACGACCTCTATGGGCCACCAGTGGTCAGTATGATCCTCATAGTTAGCCTTATAGTTCCTGTTACCTCACTATTCCCAAGTATGCCAAAAGTAAAGCTTTATTTACTGTAAATGTGCCCTTATACAAAATTGTTTATACGTGTATTCATATGTGATATTATCAATGCATTTACAATTGCAAGTGACCATTTTAACAATTTTTTTTCTGTTTAAAAAAGCATATTATGAAATGCCTTACTATCCCTGCATCTTCTGGGCTAAGACTTATCTTTAAAGGAGCTACTACACTATCTTGATAGAGAAGTTTATTTTTTGGAAATGACTGAAAACTTATGAAGTTTGAAACAGTAGTGCTGGTGTCCACCCAGGGAGTCTCACACCCAGTTACCAAAATATTTTTTGCTCCTCTCTTCACCCAACTTGTATTTGCAACTCTATTTCTGTTGATTACCTACTGCCTTGATAATTGTTGTTCCCTTATTTTCCATTTTCTCTCTCTCTCTTTTTTTTTTGTTTATCAGTCTTTGTACTTTTATTTGCTCCTTGTCCTCTCCCTTGTTCTCCCCTTCCCCTACATTACCACTCCTGCTTTTTTGTTCATCATTATACCGTTTTCTACTTTTTTCTCTCCCCCTTATCTTCATTCTCAGCATTTTTTCCACTTTTCCCTATTATTTTGAACTCCTAATTCCATTTTTATATCATACTTTCTGCCTCCGCTGCTTATACACACAGCAGGCCATCTTGAGAATGGGCAGAGGGTCTAGGAGTTCTATCCATTAAAAATTCTAGTATGTGGTGCTGCACACCTCCAAAAAATTGTACCATATGGTAGGTTCTCACTGCAGGGGTCCCCTGTGAGATCCCCCAAAAAACAACAATATAAAGGAGAGACAGGGCAGGATGTTCCCTGCTTCTCCTTTATATAGGAGTTCCAACCAGGCCTTGATTTTATTTAGTGGCAAAGGTCCAAACCTTGTGGGCAGATCTTTGGAAGGGAGGGTTAAAATGTAATTTCCAATCATTAAATCATTAATCAGTGATAATGAGAAGCAGGAGTAACCTAATAGCTTGCAAACAGGGCAACCACTTATATAGCAGCCATATACTTGGTACTGTATTGAGGTTTCAGTGTGTACCTTATCTGTGTCATGTACTGGAATTGTCTCTTTCCTGTTTCTTAAGGAGGACATCATAACTAAATTTAATACTGGGGTAAATCTCTCTATTGCTCTTGTATTAGTAAAGTGAGATAAACATGACTACATTATTAAAGTGAGATATCAATTGCTTTTATTTTTTTTAAACAGAAATAGACAATAATTGACAGACCAGTAGGTCAAGATTAAATCTTAAGGTGAATGGATGAAATTCCATTTTTAAAGCACATTTGCATAAGGGGCTCTGTGCACATAATTAGGTACATAGTTATTTACTATGCAAGTATACTGTACAAGGTGCAAAATTTGCATTGAATTTGCCATGTTTGCCAACAATGGAGCCTTCAGGCTGATGCCACGTGGGGTGGATTCTCAGCCTGCTGTTAAATGCAGGCTAAGAGTCTGCCCTGTGAGGCATCAGCCTAATTCCCAGAATTCTGCAGGTGCAAGTTTGTTTGGGTATGAACTGAATGCACATCCTGATTATAGTGGAAAACTATTTATGCTGATAAAAATGTCTTTCTTAATTCAGTTTCAGATTTCCCTTATAGAGTTCTTTTACTGTTTCACTGGGATATAACATAAAATATGTTTCCCTCATCCAGCTGAATAAATCATTCCAATCTTGCTGAATCTATCCTGATCTTTGTAATAGTCAAAATTCAGGGTATCGTTTTGTTGCAAGTAGCCTTCAAGTTGATACATTTCTATTTAAAAAACTACTAATAACTACGTAATAAAAGCAGTTGTATGTGACTTTTTACTTAAGATGTTGTTCTAGAACAAGTAAGATCAATTAAAAAGGAATACATACTGTGGAAGAGTTTGATGTTTACAGTGCATATTTTGAGTTTGTAGGAAAGTATCCACATTAGCATTATATTTGTGATTCAAACATTTAGCAGTGCATTGTGGGGTGTATTTCCTTATGTTATAGTTGTAATTGTGTAATACAATATGCTATTGCCTTTCAAAAAGGGCAGTAATAAAAACAGAGCAATTTATTGCAAATTTTAGTCCTATAATTTTCCCTGTTTTTAATATAATTTTTATAATACTTTGGCAGTATTTATGGAGTATATAAATTAAATTTGTGGTTAAGGTGAATTTATAGTATGGCATGTGCTGCTATCTTATTAATATATGGATTACTCGTCCAATGCCAGCTCCTTTGATTTTTCCATATATTGCTAGTAAATATGTGGCATAGCATAGATCAAAAGGCAGAAACATTGGGTCTCCAGTTCCTTGGAAAGGTCAGGGTTAAACTTGGCAGGCTACACTGAAAGGATTAGGGTGTATCCACATTCATTGGAGGTGGAGTGTGGCTGGGAGTTGGGGTATTTCACAATAAAAAGGGAGTCTCAGGAATAATTGTGTTATAATTTGATAGGTAGTAAATTACTTTCTTGGAATAAAGGAGGTCATAGTTTCCTTTTAGAGTTTAAACATGACATGTATGTATATATATATATTTGTCATGTATACACATATACAGATTATGAGCACACACATGTGCAATCTCTACAAAAAAATATCTACTTAGTTAAAAAAATATTTATTTAAACATTTGATATACCATTACTGATCAGTGTTATACTTTAAAACTACATAAACATATTCAGTATATTATTGTTAACATGTATTTGTAAAGCACCAAAATATTCTGTACTATTGTACATTAAAAGGATAAATAAATCATAAATAATACTTACAAATTACAAACAAATATTAACCAACTGAGACGGCCATGCTTATTAGCACTAAGTGTAAGGCTAAAGAACATAACAAGCCCGCAGCACAATACCTTTGCTTTATAATACATACACAGGACATAATAGGGCTGAGGGAGTTTAGTGCTGACAGGTGCAAGTGAGCGCTACACGTAAGGTGTTTTCTTACACAACTAAACTCACTTTTTACACAAACGTCTACTCATTTATCAAAAAAATGCAAATATAAAAAGCACAAACAAACAAAAAAAACCTCAAAAAGAATGCAAATAAGAACGCTCCCATGTCTACATTACCTGAACAGCTTTTAGATGACAAAGTTGCATATTAGTGATTTTTATGCTTAAAAAAAATAAAATTTTTTAGTATTTTCAAGTATTTAGTATAATCCACGAATAAAAAATACAATTTGTGAAAATAAACAAAAAACAAATGTTAGTAAATGGGCCCCTTATAGACTCTGCCAAGCTTTCTTCCTTTTTTGCATTCTGGAATTTTTGTATTCTAAATAAAAAGAAAATCTTTCATTTTATTTTCCTGTTATTTTTCCTGTTTCCTGACTGCATTCGTGGCTTTTAGCATTTTGCCAGCCCTACAAAATGTTGGTTGCTCCTTGTGTTCATTCCCACAGGCAAACTAAAAGAAGAATAAGGTTACACAGTATAAAAATGCTTGTAGATTAAATGGTAGCAAGCTGTCCGACAGACTGGCTGCATTAGCCCCATGTGCCACCAGGGGTCTGCAGGTAAAGCATTTTACATTGTATATGGACAAGCCTGCCACAGGCAAGTATAACTCTTTATAACAGAAAGATATTTGAAACAGCACCTACAACATGGAGAGTTCATATTCATTTTTTTCATCATATACATGTCACAATTATACTTTTTACACAAACAATTCATTTTCTGTATTTTACATGAACCCATGCAGACATTGTTTTTTCTCTAAGGACTTCTATAGTAAACATCCATTATTGTTGTTTTATAACAGTAGGTAGGGGAACTAGTATAGCAGCCCACTTAAGTATATGTACAAATTTATGTATAAAGAGAAGGTGGTCATGTTCACAGAAAATCAGGGGGTGCTTCTACAATTAGTCACGGGGAAACCTTGCTTCCAATGGCACTTTAACAGGGGTGGCAGAAAGCTCTCTGGTAACACAAAAAATGTAATTCATGTTTTTTTAATTTAGAAATTTTGCTCTTTTAGTGGCATCCTAGACCATTTTGCTTCAAACTCATTGCAGTAGAGGAGGAGAGGTGTTCTTGCATATTATACACTGTTCTGTCCATCTAACGTAAAGAAAACAAAATTTTCTTATTTACAGGAGATTTTCCCTCTGACAATAAAGCAGTGTAATTGGTGCTCATTATCTTTTCTGGCAAGTACAGTTAAGCATGTAAGTGTGCCAATTTTCAGTGGCTAATAGTTCCAGCCCAACTACTGTGCAGGATGAATCTAATATTACAGGTATGGGATCTATTACCTGTAAACCCATTATCAAGAAAGCTCTTAAAAATGCAAATGCAATTTCCCTTTTTAAGCAAACAATTCCACAATTAAGCTAGCATAGATGCATGTTGGTGGCAACACAATCCTACTGTTTTTTACACACATGATCTAAATTACAGAAATACCCCTAATCCAGATAATCTCAACTCCCAAGTATTCCTTATAACAGATCCCATATGTATAGTCAACATAAAAATTTCCAGCAGATTAGTCAATAAATGTACTTGCTAAGAGCAGGAATATATCAGTATTTACAGATGCTATGTAATGTCTCTGTATTCCTCAGTTAATAGTGTAAGACAAGTATAGAAATAGTAAACCCTTTCCATATTTCCTGTATCCCAGTGGGTGAAGGACTGTGGCAGTCAATGAGAGAGGCACTTCTATTTCCAATCTGTTCGCTGGAGGGCTGCTGGAAAACTTTCTGTCAGCTTTTAGTTATATGTGAATGAACATCTGAGAGTTACCGCCTGCTTCAGATCGCTGCCTGTCTTGTGGGGAGAGAGAGCTGTGTTTTACACAATCCTGTGTGTTTGATAAGAGATCAGGCAAAAGGAAGCATACGTTTCGCACTGAACACCATGACACTACCTTTGTTTCTTATCCTCCTGCAGAACGGAGCTAGAAGATTTCCAAGGAGATGATTGATATAAACGAATTTGCTGGTTCTTTTCCTTTATTCAGATATTTCATTTTACATGTGGTATATATTTATATATATAAAGAGGAGAACTGCCGTCATACAATTACAAACACATTGACACAAATCATTTTAAGTCCAATGTTTTGGTCACAATCAATAAGCACACATTTCTCTATACATGTAGGGCAGTGGTTCTCAACCTTCCTAATGCTGCGACCCTTTAATCCAGTTCCTCATGTTGTGGTGACCCCCAAGAATAAAATTATTCCTAAGACCATCGGAAATATGTGTTTTCCGATGGTCTTAGGCGACCCCTGTGAAAGGATCGTTTGACCCCCAAAGGGGTCCTGACCCACAGGTTGAGAACCGCTGATGTAGGGGATCTATTAACGAGAGACCTTTAATTTAGAAAGCACTGAAATACCACTGGCATTCCCCATAGGCACCTATTTCAACAAACAATTGTTCATTTTTAACTTATATGCATTTCTCTGTTATAATAACATAATACATTGTACCTTACAATAAGAAAGCTAGCCATAGACATGATAGATAGATAGATAAAAACAATAAGCACACCAGAGGCCACCCCTTTAGAACTTCCATTTGAAGCAGCGTAAGTGGTTTTTACGGTGAGGGCAGTGAGGTTGGGGAATGCCCTTCCTAGTAATAGTAAGTAAATAATAGTAAGAGGGGCTTGGATGAGTTCGTGAACAAGGATAGTATCCAAAGCTATTGTGATACTAATATCTACAGTTAGTATTGATGTTGGTATATATGGTTTATGTGAGTGTATAGATAGGTCAGTATGGGTCTGTATGTGAGTGTATAGATAGGTCAGTATGGGTCTGTATGTGAGTGTATAGATAGGTCAGTATGGGTTTATGTATGTGAGTGTATAGATAGGTCAGTATGGGTTTATGTATGTGAGTGTATAGATAGGTCAGTATAGGTTTATGTATGTGAGTGTATAGATAGGTCAGTATAGGTTTATGTATGTGAGTGTATAGATAGGTCAGTATGGGTTTGTGTATGTGAGTGTATAGATAGGTCAGTATGGGTTTATGTATGTGAGTGTATAGATAGGTCAGTATAGGTTTATGTATGTGAGGGTATAGATAGGTCAGTATGGGTCTGTATGTGAGTGTATAGATAGGTCAGTATGGGTTTATGTATGTGAGTGTATAGATAGGTCAGTATGGGTTTATGTATGTGAGTGTATAGATAGGTCAGTATGGGTTTATGTATGTGAGTGTATAGATAGGTCAGTGTGGGTCTGTATGTGAGTGTATAGATAGATCAGTATGGGTTTATGTATGTGAGTGTATAGATAGGTCAGTATGGGTCTGTATGTGAGTGTATAGATAGGTCAGTATGGGTCTGTATGTGAGTGTATAGATAGGTCAGTATGGGTCTGTATGTGAGTGGATAGATAGGTCAGTATGGGTCTGTATGTGAGTGTATAGATAGGTCAGTATGGGTTTATGTATGTGAGTGTATAGATAGGTCAGTATGGGTTATGTATGTGAGTGTATAGATAGGTCAGTATGGGTTCTGTATGTGAGTGATAGATAGGTCAGTATGGGTCTGTATGTGAGTGGATAGATAGGTCAGTATGGGTTTATGTATGTGAGTGTATAGATAGGTCAGTATGGGTCTGTATGTGAGTGTATAGATAGGTCAGTATGGGTTTATGTATGTGAGTGTATAGATAGGTCAGTATGGGTTTATGTATGTGAGTGTATAGATAGGTCAGTATAGGTTTATGTATGTGAGTGTATAGATAGGTCAGTATGGGTTTATGTATGTGAGTGTATAGATAGGTCAGTATGGGTTTATGTATGTGAGTGTATAGATAGGTCAGTATAGGTTTATGTATGTGAGTGTATAGATAGGTCAGTATGGGTTTATGTATGTGAGTGTATAGATAGGTCAGTATGGGTTTATGTATGTGAGTGGATAGATAGGTCAGTATGGGTTTATGTATGTGAGTGTATAGATAGGTCAGTATGGGTTTATGTATGTGAGTGTATAGATAGGTCAGTATGGGTCTGTATGTGAGTGTATAGATAGGTCAGTATGGGTCTGTATGTGAGTGTATAGATAGGTCAGTATGGGTCTGTATGTGAGTGTATAGATAGGTCAGTATGGGTTTATGTATGTGAGTGTATAGATAGGTCAGTATGGGTTTATGTATGTGAGTGTATAGATAGGTCAGTATGGGTCTGTATGTGAGTGTATAGATAGGTCAGTATGGGTTTATGTATGTGAGTGTATAGATAGCTCAGTATAGGTTTGTGCATGCATATTGGGTTTATTTGGAAGGGTTGAACTTGATGGACTTTGGTCTTTTTTCAACCCTATTAACCCCTACACACTCAACATTAAAATAGCATTAAACTATGCAACATTACAGCTGTGGCCCCATGTAAAATATCAACCATGGGGCCCCATCTACCTATAATCAACTGCAGATTCCTAGCTTTTTGTGAAACTACAACTCCCCCCCATCCTGACCCGGCCTTTTTTTATTGGTAAATGCAGAGGGTTATAGTATAAAAAAGCTGTAGGCTGAAGCTGGTATAGAAGTGTTACATGCACCATTCTGCCATACTGCATGCACTATTTCACACCATCTGCTTTTTTTGCGAAAAGAGATGCAATTGTGGGGTGCAGTGACATTTATTTATTGCGAACTGTTAAGAACTGTGAATAACAGTGTTATTCTTCTATATATATGCCCCATTGTTGGGCCTTGTCTTGCACTGTGTAAATATCACTCCATATAAACTGGAAAAAATAACAGTTGTTCATGATGTAAATAATATCACGTGTCCCATTTTCTAGCAGTAAAATAGCCTGGAATTTTGTATTTTACTAGCACTAAATATAATCACATACATTTTTGTAATTTCCCCTTTAACCACTAGATCATTTACTGTGATCTATTTCAGGGGTTTATCGATATTTCAAAGAGGTATAAGATGTGCAAAGCTGCAAATAAAAATCTGAGTGTTTGAAAGGGACAGTTTATACACAGCAGTCACTGCCAGAGAACAGTGTGCTAAAACGAAAAGAAGATTATGTGGATAAATATGATGTCTAACACTTCACAGTCGGCCTGCGTTAGCTGTATCCTAATGCATGCTGACTTCCCATCTGCGGCTACAAGTTTTGTTGCAAACAGATGTTTTACAGAGAAGCCCAGCATGTTCATATGATGCAATCTCAATGGAGTCTAGGTGCTGCAAATGCTGACACATTAGGTAGTGTCCAAAATCTAAGTAGAAGTTAGTACATTCCCAGTCAACATGAATGTATAAGACAGAAATGTAATCATCATAATGTATAAAATAGGCAGGGAGCAGTTTTTAATGGGGAAAATTGCTTTTCATTCTTATAAATCACTCCAGGACACACTTTTTCTTCTGGGGCCAAGTACTAAGCAAGTGTAATATTTGGGGCCCCTCATGACAAAA
Source organism: Xenopus tropicalis (assembly GCF_000004195.4). NCBI lineage: Eukaryota > Metazoa > Chordata > Amphibia > Anura > Pipidae > Xenopus > Xenopus tropicalis. Next base: position 79,686,779 of record NC_030678.2, read on the forward strand.
TTATGTTTTATGACCTAGCCCTGCCTCAGCTGTAACATTGGAATCTGCCTAATGAATCACATTTGACACATTTGATATTGTATTGTATACAGTGTATATACTATTTGTATTGTATTTTGGAGCTTGAATACAGCACAAATTTATTAAATAAGCTTCAAGTCTGTTCATCTATATATATAATACTATTCATCCTCAAAGTTAAATGTATCAACTGCCTTATACTTATCTAACTGTAATTTTTATGTTAGCAGTACATAGTTACATAGTTACATAGGGTTGAAAAAAGACCAAGTAAACCCAGCACACACAGCCTATACTGACCTATCACTCACATACAAAAACTATATATACAACCACTAATACTAACTGTAGATATTAGTATCACAATAGCCTTGGATACTATGCTTGTTCAAGAACTCATCCAGGCCCCTCTTAAAGGCATTAACAGAATCTGCCATTACAATATCACTAGGAAGGGCATTCCCCAACCTCACTGCCCTCACCGTGAAAAACCACCTACGCTGCTTCAAATGGAAGCTCCGTTCCTCTAATCTAAAGGGGTGGCCTCTGGCGCGTTGATCGTTATTATGGGAAATGAAAACACCCCCTATCTGCCTATATTCCCCTCTAATGTACTTGTACAGAGTAATCAAGTCCCCTCGCAAGCGCCTCTTTTCCAGAGAAAACAACCCCAACCACAGAATGACACTTCCTGGAATTAGACAACTTGTTATCTAGATCAGTGCTGTCCAACTGGCGGCCCGCGGGACCCCCCTCTGTGTGGCCCCCCACCTGTCTGGCTGCTTTGATGGCTTACCTTTGAGTAAGCATTAAATGGTATCAGTATCACTGATACCTGCCCCCCTGCATGGTTCTCACCTCAGATTCAGGCTGTAATCCCTCTGTATTGTTTAAACATGTAATCCCCTGTGTTTTTCACACCTTTTAATACCTGCATTGTTCACCCCCTGCAGTGTTCACACCTCAGGCTCAGGCTGTAATCACCCACATTGTTCACTTCTTCACACCTCAGACATAGGTACTGTAGGCAGAGTATGGCACATACAGCCAGCATAGGGCAGGTAGAGTATGGCACACATAGGCAGCATAGGTCAGGGAGGGTATGGCACATACAGGAAGGATAGGGCAGGCAGAGTATGGCACACACAGTCAGGGTAGGGCAGGCAGAGTATGGCACACACAGTCAGGGTAGGGCAGGCAGAGTATGGCACACACAGCCAGCATAGGGCAGGTAGAGTATGGCACACACAGGCAGGGTAGGGCAGGCAGAGTATGGCACACAGAGGCAGCATAGGGAAGGCAGAGTATGGCACACATAGGCAGGGTAGGACAGGCAGAGTATGGCGCACACACAGACAGCATATGACAGGCAGAGTGCTGCCTGTGTGTGCCATACTCTGCTTGCCCTATGCTGCTTGTGGGAGGTGAACCTGGCAGGGGTTTGTTGTGGGAGTTTGTTAGCAGTTGGAAATAGTCATTAAATGGTCCCTAAGGTGTGTAATTATGTACTGGGGGTTGCTCTGCTATCCACAGGGAAGGAGGAGGCATATGGAATTTAAGGGTATATCTTAATATGACATAATTCTTTCACATATGAATGATGGTTGATATCCCCACAGTAAGGACCAAGCATTTGGGATTTTGCTGTGCTACCACCATTGTGATAAAATAGGTGTGGTTTGAAGTGGGTGTGGTTTCAGAAAGGGGAGTGGTCAAAACTGGCTTCCATTAGTGGCCCTCCACCACGTATGGTAGAAAAATTTCGGCCCTCGGCACCGTAGAAGTTGGACAGCATCCTTCTCCATTAAAGATACACCCAACAAACTACCATTTAGTAGATAGCTCGTGTTTATATTATTTCTACCAAAGTGCATGAACCTCATTTTCCAGTTTGCTGCCCAGTTTTCCAATTTTGTCAAATCGCTCTGCAAAGCGGCAGCATCCTGCATGGAACTTATAGTTTTGCACAATTTAGTGTCGTCAGCAAAAATAGAAACAGTACTGTCTATGCCCACCTCCAGGTCATCAATAAACAAGTTAAAAAGCAAAGGACCAAGGACTGACCCCTGCGGTACTCCACTAACCACACTGGTCCAATTAGAAAATGTTCCATTTACCACCACTCTAATCTATCCTTCAGCCAGTTCTCTATCCAGTTACAAATATTATGTTAAAGGCCAATATTCCTTAATTTGATAATGATCAATTTCAGGAATATTGGCCTTTAACATAATATTTGTGAGGTACTGTATCAAACGCTTTAGCAAAGTCAAAGTAGATGACATCAACTGCCATTCCAGCATCAAGGTTCCTGCTCACCTCCTCATAAAAGGTGACTAAATTAGTCTGGCAAGATCTGTTACGCATAAAACCATGCTGGCACAAACTAATAGTATTGTGAACTGCAATGTATTCATCTATCCTATCCCTTATTACCCCTTCCAAAAGCTTTCCTACTACTGATGTCAGACTAACAGGCCTATAGTTTTCAGACTGAAATCGGGATCCCTTTTTAAATAACGACACCACATTAGCAATTCGCCAGTCTCTCTGCACCATGCCAGATCTCAACGTATCCTGAAAAATTGAGTGAAGAGGCTTGGCAATCACAGTGCTAACCTCATTTAATACCCTGGGATGAATCCGATCTGGTCCAGTCTCTCTGCACCATGCCAGACCTCAATGAATCCTGAAAAATTAAGTGAAGAGGTTTGGCAATCACAGCTCTCAGCTCGTTTAATACCCTGGGATGAATCCCATCCGGTCCTGGACCTTTGTTTACCTTTACATGTTCAAGTCTCTTTTGAATTTCCTCCCGAGAACTGGGCATATTAAAAGCCTTCATTAGCTGGCTCTTCAGATGTATAGGCAGATGAGTTCAAAATTTCTGCTTTTTCCCAGTTCTCATCAACCAGTTTACCCCCCCAGCAGTAGATCAGGATTACTTTAGATTTTTTTTAACATATCATTTTGAAATTTGATGTGAGGCTAGACATAATCATAGTTTTCCAGGGTGCCACAGCCATGTGTCCCTCTTTACTGAAGATAGCTGCTCCCTGTCTCCTGTATTGCTAAAAATGCTTCCATATGCCACCTTTTATTAGGTTAGAATAGTACTTAATAGTAAAACACCAATGGCCATGACTCCTTCACGTACACTGAGTTGGAGAGACAATAGCTTGTGAAATGCCTCCTCTTTCTAAAAGCACAGGATCAGTCACAATGACCAGTGGCTGTATACACACCAATATTAAAGGAGAAGGAAAGGTAAAAACTAAGTAAGCTTTATCAGAAAGGTCTATGTAAATACAGCCATAAGCACTTACAGAAACGCTGCACTGACGTCTCTGAAAAAAGATTTATTGTATCTGTAATTCCTGTGTCAGACACACACAGCTCTCAGCTTTCTGCTCTCTCCTGCTCCCCCCTCCCTCAAGAATGCTAAGAACTCACTCCCCCCCTTAGGAATGTGGATCTGAGCCAATCAGCAGGAAGCTAACTCATAGTCTTACTAACTGAGCATGTTCACTTGGTCTCCGTGTCTGTGCAGGAGTGAGGCATTATGGGAACTTTCTTTACACAGATCAGCGTTTTTTCTTCCTGTTTGGCTTCTGAATGGGAGAAATATGGGGAGACTTAAGGGCACCATTGAGTCAACTGAAGGTATGCCTGCAGCTTGAGATTAAGTCTTTACTAGCCTTTCCTTCTCTTTTAAAGCTAAAAGACATTTATTGGTTCAAGAATCACATTTTAAATGATTGTAATCTAAAAATAAATACCATAAAAATCATGACAAAATAAAAAAAAATTTCAAATTGTACTAATATTTTGTACTTTAGTAAATGAGTTCTATAATATGTAAAGTTGATTGACTGAGCCTGCCTAATGCAGTATTGAAGCTCTAGACCTATTTAGTTTTGAATTCCAAAAGAGAAAGCAGTTGGCCCTGTCCCCTTCCTATCACACTGACAGTTCAGGCATTGCTATAACAAGAATCGCTCTGCTTCGTGTGTGCTTTTATAATACAGTAATACAAGTTCTGCTCATGAGAGCCACTAATGCTGCTGATGCTGTGGGTTAAAAAGGCTTCCTTTCCCAGATGATATCCTGCTGTAAAAAAGAGATTTAAGAAGATGCTCAGAACAAGAAATCATCTGGGAAAGACAGCCTTTTTAACCTACAACATTAGCATCATTAGTGGCTCTCATGAGCAGAACTGTCTTACAGAAGCACACAAACAACACAGTGATATACATTAAAGTACACAAGCAACATGAATAACCTATATAATATGCCACTTTTTTCACATGATGCATTACTATATATGAGAATATTAGAAGTCATCTCAGTATTCCACAACCTGTATAAAGCACTCGGAGGTGAAACTCCTAGGTATCTTCTAATATCCTTATGTCCTGTGCAAAATAATGGAAATATGTAAAAAAATGCTAATTGTTATACAAAACATCATAATTAAAATAAATTTAATGGTGAACTTCCCCTTTAAGGCCAATGGAAGCATAGGGTGTAAAAATATTCCTTAACAATAAAGTCACATCTAGTGGTTCACAAGGTGAGATGGACCTTTGCAGAGTCATGTTTTTCAGTAGTGCAAATATGTGTTGCTGAGAGAGCTTGAAGTCTCCCCATGTTCCATTGCCCTAAGGTGATGGAACATAAATAATTACAATAAACATATGACTGATTTGCACTTGAGAAACAAAAAATATCTGCTCACAATGAAGCTATGTTCCACCAAAAATATATAACAAATTGCAGGGTCAGCATTAGTTGTGGGGGCAAAAGTTGATGTCAGTGTCCTCCATCCGAATGGATTGTTAATGTTAGGGATTTCCAACTTGCAACCCTCTTGTTGCACTACAACTCCCGAGTAGTTTTCTATGCAGTAGTAAGGTGACAAATCCAGTGCTCCCTTCGTTTAATATCTAGATTTCTATTTTCTAATATGTAAGGCTGCCCTTAAACTGATATTTTAAACTCAGTTTACATGAAAACCTTAATTGACCCAAAATTACAAGTTTTACTGTCTCCTCCTCCCTACCCATAATAGCACACTGACCACATGGAAATGCTGTTTTGCTGCATAGAATTCTTCCACGTTCTTAATCTTCACTGGAAAAGAGGCCATGGCCTTGACCTGAAACTCAGAGTTAACACGTTCCTTTGCATAGTGATATTCAAGGGTACTATTCAGCCTGAATTGGAAGGGGGTCATGGCTTTACCATCTGTTCTGTAGAGCAGAGCCCAAGGCCAGGAGACTGGAGCCCACAGCTGGCTGACCTGCATGACAGAGTGCTGTCTGAGCTGTGGCTTGTGTCCTTCAGCCCCCAGTGGCAGTCTGGGTTAGATAACAGCAAGGCAGACAAATGAACAATTGTGGGTGTCTGGATTTGCCCAATTTATAGACACCTTTGTTTTACAAAACAAAATAAATTGTAGTATAGATAGAACAAAATGTATATTAAAAGAAAAATACTTCATGAATATTCTTTATTTGTTTGCAATTTCCCATGATGCTTTGGGTTTACAGAATCTGCTCTGAAAGTCAATCGCTTGGAAATTCAAACTTACTAAAAATTAGGTGCTAAATTGCACCAGTGAAGTCAATTTATAACTGATTACACCTGCATTAAGTTTTTAAGGTGCTCTTACACATTTGTTTAGGAACCTGATATGCATCTCAGACGCAGGTTTGATCGCATGTAAATGCATCAGTTAATTGATTACATTCTATTCTTCCTTCTTTATATTCATGAGTGTTCAGAGTTGCATTTTGTACTATTTGGATTTTATTGCATTTTTTAGATGGTAAATGTCTGGCGTTTGGAAATGACAAAAACACGTGTATGTGCATTTTAAAGAAATGCATATAAATGCAATATGTGCATTTTTTATGTGTTTAGCTTGAAAAAAATGCAGAAGCAAATGCATAAAGAAACACCCCTGCATAAAAAGCCCAAATGCGTCCTATTATATACAGTATACAGAGGGTTTTAATCAAACAGTTCTCCTGATGCTTAGTGTAAAAATATGGTTTCACTCATTAACATATTGATAGAAAATAATGCTACATAAACTAGTTTACACTATATACAAGCAACAATTTTATTATCACCACAGTATGTCAATTATCAACTTTTATCCTCTCCTTAAGAGTACATATAATGGGATATAATGACAAGCATTGTCTGGTAAATGGAATGGTATAGCACGTTTAAAATGGTGATTCTTATGGGGGGGATGACTTTTACATTAATTGAAAAAAAAAAAGGATGTTCATTTATAAGTATTCTTTAGGAGTCACCCTATAAACCCTTACCCATTCACTCTCTGCCTGTGATTTGCAGCCATATTTTTTGTTAGTCCTATTCAATAAAAAGCATTGAAGTCACCCAATATATGGCAATATACTTTAGAAAAAGGAAGAGCTGAGACAGGGCATGGTTATGGTGGAATTTGACAACTTTGTTAATTTTGGTTACTAATCAATTATTTATTTTGTTCACTAATTAATAAAGCTTTAAATAAATCATGACATATCCTGAATTTGTTTGTCACTAGCTCTTCAAAAGTCACACCACCACTTATTTTTAAAGGGGTACTTCATTTTGATTTGTGTTTTTTTGTTCTGGAGATCTCAAGCTTGCAAGTAGAAGTTAAATCTAAAAACATAATGCTAGAAATACTTTATTTAATATAATATACTTCTTTACTAGCCCAGATATTCAGCATCCCTATCTTGATGCATGCCTTTAAATTTGTCCACAGCAGCTCCCCATTTTGAATTATGCCATCTTTGAGTGTCAGTGGCACTACACATGCTCAGTGTGCTCTGGGCAGGTTTTGAAAAGCTAAGTTTAAGGGTTATTGGAAAGAAGAGAATGAGGTTTATCTGTCATGAATGCAACAGGTCTGGTTATTATATTCTGATGCAGAATGCACTGATTTCTGACCTGCCATATATAATGTGTATCTGAATTATGCTGAACTATGCTTAGGGGTCATTGGAACCATCTAAACATTAGCAGAAAATGAGGTTACATCTGTCATTATAGCTGTCTCTATAGTCAATTATAAGCACTAAAGGGCTATGAAAGGAGGACAGTAGGCTATGATAAATTTTAGTAAGAGGACAGAGAAGAGCTAAGGGGCCAGAAAAGACCATGATACTTACAAATCTCACAGTAGTTAGAGTTTAAGATCACAGCAATTGCAATGGATTTTCATAAGTGCATGGGCTTGGGATAGCAGGGCATGAAAATGTTATGTGTTATGAACAAAAAGAAATAATGGCAAATGTACCAAGGGTTTGGTGGAATATATGTGCTTGAAAAAGAAACAGCAAGCATTGCAGTGTATGTCTTAGAGATGAGCTAATTCATCATAGAAGGGTCTGGCCTTAGCATCTTCTACTGGATGGGACTGGTCTGTATTATCAGAACACTGAAGTTGTATAGTTTAGATTTTGTAGAATAGAAGTCAGGTTAGCAGTTTCCATGCTGCAATAAACTTTTAAAAGTCAAGATGTAAGAGTAAGGATAATGATATTGCAGTTGTATGCTAGAAATAACAATGGAAGTAAACGATAAACCACTATTTTCAGTAACTACTTGCACCCCAGATTTAATTTATAAATATATATATGAATGGGGCCTGCTATCTAAAATTTGGATCTCTATACTTTATGTCTCCTAAAAAATCATTCAAACATTAATCAAATTGGATTAAACAGGATTGTTTTGCCTTAAGTACAAGTACAAGGTACTGCTTTATTATTACAGAGGACATTCTTAAAAATGTAAATTATTTGATTAAAAAGGATTCTATGGGAGATGTCCTATCTGTAATTCAACATTTTCTGGATAACATATCTCCTACCTCTAGTAAAAAAGGGGTATTTTGAATTCTTAAGGGCTGGGCATTTGTTATATCAATTAAGATTGGAATGAACCAGCTGGTGATGAGTTACTAAAATAGTGGGATATTACAGAAATGAGAGGGACCCACACTCCTCTACTGATTCCTGTGTATTGTGTGGATTTAATTATAGGATTATTGCAAATTGACCATCTATTTGTACATGGTCATTTAGCCTCTTTAACTTTAGACTACTCAGAGTTCCTTGCGAGTGATATCCTGGCAATAAAATTGTATCAGTCTTTCCCCTAATGAAAAGAGCACAGCATTCATTTATAAATATTTTGCAATACACTGATAAATGCAAACCTTTGTTATAGTAAAGGATGGCAGCAATAATGTGAGCCGCATTATAACTGAATAAGCATTTTCTTCAAACACTAATTTTTCCTAACCTGGTGACTTGCTGTTGTTCTGTCTTCAGGATACAGTGACTTTGTATGCTAATATACAACGCATATTTCCAAAAGCTTTTTTCGGGGTCCCCTGTTTAAAAGGCTTAGAACAAAGCACTTGTCAGAGATGCAAATTAACATTATCAGTGAGTTGCTTGTAAAAGTCATACCGTGTATTAATCTCTGGAAATTAAATGTAATGCTTATTTTATTCAGGCAAACTGTAAATGCACATTAGAACAATTAAATTATAAATCAGATCTAAGAAATAAAAAATATGAGCAGAAATGGTTTGACTGGTTTAAAGTACCAGTAACTCAGCCAATACTTTCATTTGCACTGGGACACTTTCACCTATTCAGCACTTATAAAAAATATAGTCTTTGAAGTTGAAATCCTAAATAAATGGTATTTTTTTTTCCTAATCCAGACCTATTCATTTACAGAGCAATTATATTTTAGCTGAGCTGTTATCATTACTAATGCATGTTTTTTTTTTTATCAAAAAATACTAAAAAGTGAAAGTAGAAGTACTTTTTATTAAATATATCATGTTTTAGGAATAATACAAAGACAAAATTACCACTTTAACAATGTATAACCTGCAGTGCTTGAAATGATAGTGCTATATAAATAATAATAAAAAATAATATTCTTTAAATAAAAATATGATAAATCACTTCTCAAGTTTTTATTTTCTGAGTTTAATCTTTTATAGTTTGATGGAATATAATGTGACCTGGGTAAATTGGCAACTATGAGTACAGAATGTCTTTTTTATAAACTCTATACCTATTGCTTGCATCAGGTGTGCGAAGAGAAGATCTCAAGGAAATGCATAGGACCTTTTCCACTGGTTCAATTTTGCCTTTGTTCTTGACTAGGGCAGCATCAAGTAGCTGGTCTGCACTGTGCCCAGCAAATTATCACCGCCCCCAAACCTTTTTTTATTCCAAAAACCTTTTTACCAGACCTTGAGCAGCCCCACCTCTGAGGCAAGGACTAGGAGATCTAAGTTGGAATGGTGAACAGGACTACAGCTGTATAATGAGAAACAGTACAAAGGTTGTATTAAAATAAAATATGTAAACTATAGGTTAAATAGTACATGTTAACCTACAGAAAATACATTTCAATAATAAAATAAAGGTGCTTTAATGAAATCAAACACTGGCCTTAGTGCTCTTGTGTTTTGGTGTAGGGGAAATACCCCAACCCCTGACAAGAATTACTACTACCAATAGGCAATTCCACGTAAAGAATAAAGCAGAGAGGGAGGAATGCTTCCCATCAGGTCCCCCATCAGTAATCATGGGGGGCCCATACTAAGCTAGCAGGGTCCTACCCTCAGGGTGCCCCAATTGTTAGCACACTGGTCACCTGGGCCCCCAAGGTGGTGTGCTTTGCGGAAAAGTAAAATGGAGCAATACTAAAAAAATAAAATCCTCACATGTTTTGCCAGATCTGCCCCAGCCACTACCCGAATAAGCCAAAATGTAATAGTAGGTCAGAATATGACCTGAAAGGCTGTCAAAGGAAAATACTTTTTTCTAAATGTTTTAAAAATATGCATTACTTTTTATGTCAAAGAAAGCATTTCTTCCAGAAGTGTACTTTAGCCAGTAGAGAAGTGCTCAAACCTGCAGTTGCCCACTTTTATTCAATCGAATGGAGCTTTCCTGCTAGAAATGCCTACAAGCATTTTATGCAAGTTGAAATGCACCAGTACCCAGTAGTCAAATGCTTTCCCAATTAAATGTAGGCGATTTCTATATATATATATATATATATACACACACTATAGGAACTGGCAGCTGCAGTGGTTGTCAAGGAAAATACAAGAAAAACCCAAATGCACATTTTAAAAGCCCAAAGAGAAAAAAAACCAAATATCATTTAAATGTATTAACCCCATGCCCAGGGATCGCCAATTAAGTGTTTCCTTTAAAGTGGTTTCTGTTGACCCCGTTGTGCAGCAAAGTTTTATAAGATAGATTTCTCTAAATATATAGCATTCACCTTAGTTATCTTTGTTTCCATACAATTGCTTCAGTGGCTTTGCCTTTCTGACTGCTGCACCTGTACTCAGCAGGGGAACTGTTAATGTGTGGACTGCATTGCATGCTTTAAGGTTTACATGAATTCCGCTGTTCCTTATAGATGTATATTATCCAAAAACTAGTAAATATTTTATATGAGCATATAAACAGTTACCCAGTGTCTCCTGATCACTCACATTTAATTATTACCTACTAAGGGATTGCTTTACCCCCACAATATTGTATACATCGTCATTTGGCGTTTGTTAATTGATTCAGCATTGCTCGATTTTATGATGTTAATATACCTGCAATTATGGGAAAGCGGGGAATGTGGAAGGCGGGGGGTTTAATGAATTGTTAATTAAATTAATTAAGAACTGTGGCTCCCCAGAGGAGGCTGTTCATGAGTTGCAGAGGATAGGAGCGCTATGCTCTGGATACTGTATCATTTTGTTAACTGAATGGTGCATTAACCCCTTCCTGAAAGCTAACATATGGCTATAGTACCCCACCTAGAAACACACTGGATACAAATGGTAGACCACACTTAAGGAAAGGGTGTGTTAAAGTTGTGTGTTATTGGCAATAACAAACATAACAAACAATGCTTAACCATACAGCAAAACCACTGTTCTTACTGTATATATGATTTGACACTAAGAACTATTTATAACTATATATTTTTCTAAGTCAGGGATCCAACCAGGCTCTCTCTGGTCCCCTAACAGAAGAACATTTTGGATGTTTAAATTAAGCTGTTTTTTTTAATAATTAATGTGTACCACTGGGAACCTGAGTTGCAAAGTTACTTAGGGCCACCATCAGAAACTTTGGGGTCCAAGTACAATTTATGGGTCCCCCATAAACACAAAGTAATATAGGGTGCCCCATGGAATGTTAGGTATAGCTATAGGTAGCTGCAATATATAGTAAATATCTTGTTCCCAAAAGGGCCCTCTGATCTTGCTGTACTTGCTGTTTATGTAGGTAATAGCTCATAAGTAAACAGATCCCAGTATAAACAAATGTTACACTATAATAGTTACATTAATATAGTTACATTAATTAGTTACATTAATTTTATGTTTAAATAAGTCAATGAGTTCACTAGGAGTTAGTGGGTATAAACCTACACACCTTCCTGCCTCATCACACTGCCCTGCGTTGTCATTGCTTGGAAGTTAAGGATGTTTTTGCATTGCTTACGTAGCACAATTGTGCTATTAAAGTCAGTCAGGTAATTAGGGGTCAGTATAATTTACCTTACTCCCCATATGTAACCCATGAGTAGTAACCCATAGTAGTTTTTTAATTCAGTAGGGGTCCATGGAGTTTGCCCTAAGTTTCAACCCTGCCCACCTACCTGCCCCTGTTTCACTGCTCTGCTTGATACATAAGATACATAAGTGTCTAAGCAAATCATCAACTTTTCCAAAAGTTAAGTAAATTGCGTAAATATTAACGTAAAGTTATAACACTGTAACACTACACAGCTGAACCCCCTTCTTGCCCCCAATGGCCATAAAGCTACTTAACTTGAATCTGACATGTGATTTTTTTTGCTCCATCGTATAGCTCTCATATATATAAAAGGTTATATGCCAAAGACTATGCGGAACATAGGTTTGCCTTTTCATCCCTTTTATTTCTGAGGCTTCAAGTGTGCCAGGCTGTGTAAAAAAAAGAAAACAGCCCTGTATTAGGTATATTTTACAAACATGAAGAAAAAATTTGCCAGCTTTTTAAATGGCTACATAGTTCATGGCTGCATAGAAACAGTGTAGTCTGCAGTATACAACTTAATGAAATGCTAATTAGTTGTCTGGATTTTGCATCAGTCTATTTATAAAAAGACTATCTTAAATTACGGATACATTATGCATACATGTGTATTGTTAATGCTGGTATATTAAAATATATGAAAAAATATCTCATCTCCCTCTGTTACTGTTCTAAACAGGGTGCTTTCTAATGCAATTTCTTTTAAACAGACCCATGGGTAAGAGTGACTGAGAGGAGAGGTAAATATTCTAAAATATTCTGAGGAAATAAATATCCATTTTAGCAGCAGGAAAACAGCAGCTATTTATTGCACCAATGCTATTGTTTCTGACATAGCCCTTCACCTACCTAATATATAAGTAGATTAAGGAAAAAGAACTACATATTCCCCCCCCCCAAAAAAACATTAAAATTGCCAAGTTGAGTGAAGGTGAACCACCCCTAAAGGGGCAGTATACTCCCTTATATAACACAAGCTCAATTAATAAACAGGGCAAAAAGGGAAACTGACGATACTCTATGGGGCCGATTCATTAAAACACGATTTTGAATCCCGAATGGGAAAAATTCGGATTGGATACGATAATTTCTTAGGATCGCAAATATCACGAATATTCTTATGAAAAAAATCATATTAGTCACGATAATATCGTATTGGCGATCCGAAAGTCACAAAATTTTCGTACCGAACGATCGTAAAATGCAGGAAAACCTTTCTGACTTTGATCCTTCTGTGCATGATTTTGGAAGCCTCCCATAGGAATCAATGGCACTGTGCAGCTCCAACCTGGCCCAAGGAAAGTCACAATACCGAAGCTTCAAGGAATGCGAAACTTTCGTACTCGTTGCGACAATATGATTTTGTTGCGTAATTTTTAACGCAAGTACGAAAAAGACGCGTAAAATAATGAAATAATTGGCGAAAATACGCAAGGTACGAAAAAGTTGCGTAAAATACGAATGCTCCGATCGAACAAGCGCTCAGAGCGTTCGTGGATTGATAAATCTCCCCCTATGTTTGTTCCTTGTGAGTTACATAACTGCCAGTGCAAAGATAATCTCTCTGCATAACAAGGCAGTCACACCAGAGAGTGAAAGGATGCAGGGTTGTACTGTATACTGTATGATTATCTAACTCGCAAAGACCAAACATGGAGTAGCTTCAGTCTCCATTTCTGTAGTGTTTAGTTTAAGATCTAACAAAATCATAGATTATTCATGATTAAAGTTACAGGCAAAGATTATGTTTGACAGATGCCCTATTCATTTAACTCATGTTAAAGGGGTTGTTCACCTTTAAATTAACATTAAGTATGGCATAGACATTGTTATTATGAGACACTTTGCAATCGGTTTTAATTTTTTGTGATTTTTCTAGTTCTATCTAGTTGCTAGGGTCTTCTTTACCTCAGCAACCAGGCAGTAGGTTGAATGAGAACTGGAAAATGAATAGGAGAGGGACTAAGTAGAAAGATAGGTAATGTAAAGTAACAATAATAATAAAATTGTAAGATCACAGAGCAATAGTTTTTCGGCTGCCGGGGTCAGTGACCCCCATTTGAAAGCTGGAAAGATGTAGAAGTGGAAGGCAAATAATAAAAAAACTATAACAAATAAACAATGAAGACTAATTGCAAAGTTGCTAGGAATAGGACATTCTATAACATATTAAAAGGTAATTTAAAGGAACAGTAACACCAAAAAATTCAAGTGTATAAAAGAAATTCCAATATAATGTACTGCTGCTCTGCACTGGTACAACTGGTGTGTTTGCCTCAGAAACACTACTATGGTTTATATAAAGAATGCAGCTGTGTAGCCATGGGGGCAGCCATTCAAAGGAGAAAAGGCACAGGCACTTAGCAGAAAAACACTTTTGTATTCTACAGAGCTTATCTGTTATCTGCTATGTAACCTGTGCCTTTTCTCCTTTTTTCCAGCTTAAATGGCTGCCCCCAGGGCTACACAGCAGCTTATTTATATAAACTATAGTAGAGTTACTGTAACAAACACACAACTTTAACCAGTGCAGGGCAACAGTACATTATATTTCATTTACTTTAAAACTCTTTAATTTTTTGGTGTTACTGTTCCTTTAACTTAATTTAACTCAAACCACCCCTTTAAACAAGGAGTACACTGCCACTTCAAGACTGGTAACTTCTGCTTCTTAACTTCAATTTTGAAACTTCCAAATTTTAATTTTCAAGGTCCACTGCTGTAACTTACACTTTACTGGAGCCTTTTACTCTGTGCTCTTGAGGCAGGACCATATCTACCATATAGGCACCCATGGTACATAAACTATAAATACAAATACTGCTTTAATTAAATTCCCCCATACTTGCTGCTAAATCCAGCGGCAGGTGTGCTGTCTGTGCATATGGAAATCACCAGGAGAAGAGAGTGGGCTGAGGTCCAGTGCCTTGGGCAGCATAGGTCCTAAATACAGTCCTGCTTGAATATGTCTCATTCCTTTTTATATACACTGGGAGGGCCAACTGACACATACATCACTAGTGGGGTTATCCAATTTTCCCAGTTTTCTACCCCTGGGAAACAGATGTCTGAATAAAGGTTCCACGTCCATGATGTCTGTGTCTGAGTCAGAGATAGGGGTATGAAGTGTAGGGTGTAGCAGGGGTCAGGCCTTGGGCCAAAGTGATGGAAGGGGCCCTGCAGAAGGGGCATGAGTTATGAAGAAAAGCCGCATACTGGAGTGACAACAGACAGGCCCCTAATTCTTGGTTAGAATTGTTTGCAGCCTTCAGCAGCTATCGGAGGTTACAGGAAAGTTATTTTTAAATATTAGATGTTGTGTTTTCATTGGCTTTACACTTTACTGATGTTAATATTCATATATTGGTTGTTTAGTAATGTAAATTTGTTAATAAAGAAACTGTATCCTTTTTACCAAAGTATTTTATTTAGTCATTATGGTATTTTAATAAAGGGGGGAAGCTTGGTGTTGTTGGGAGGGGGCCATCAAATTGGTGCTGTCCCTGTCATGGGATGCCTATTATACTACACTCCTACATTTCAAATAAATGATTCTAAAAAATGGAAACGAAGAATAGAATTGCAAAATCTTCCAGTGCCTTGTTTATACATGAATAGATATCTTTAGCTATTAACTGGATGTGCAAATCAGATCCAGCATTCAACCCTTTCAGTGCTAAAACATGATGCACTGTAATTATTAGAATAATAAATAACCCATGACAGCTATAAGCTGGATCATTTTATTGTTCATCTAAACTTGTTTTGTCTTCTCCTTTGGGTGTGATTATATGTAGCGAGGATAGCCGCCTCCACTGTACACAGCCCAATTTATCTGATAAACATAATTAAGAGTCAACTTAATTGGAAATAATTAAAGAGAAATTACACGGCTGCAAAGAATGTATGGGTCAGGCTTGATAACATCTTTGCCTCATTTGCCACCTGTAGATTGTTTTATCTCATACTTTATATACTAAAGGTGGCCACACCAGTGGCGATCTGCGATAAAGATCGTCAGACCCGCCACTAACCTTCAGGGCTGAAACTGCAGATAAGGAGGTAGAAACAATAGGATTTCCTCCTTCTGCCGATTCAGCCCTGACAGCAGATTTTGCTCAGGCGCCTTCTATGGCGCCCGATATCAGCAGCCTCCTGCGATACCGGTCGACTCGCCGACTTGCCATACACGCACCGAATATCGTATGAAACAAGGTTTGTACGATATTATCGGTGCGTGTATGGCCAGCTTAAGTTAGTGGACTTTTGCTTGGTGGTAGTGGTGAAATGAGAGGAGAGGGCATCATTGCCAGAATACTTATACAGGGATGGGACCTGTTATCCAGAATGTTTGGGACCTGGAGATTTCTGGATAAGGGGTCTTTCTGTAATTTGGATCTCTATAGCTTAAGTCTACTAAACATTAAACATTATTTAAACCCAATAGTATTGTTTTGCCTCCTATAAGGATTAATTGAATATTTTAGTTGGGTTCAAGTACAATGTACTGTTTTTCTATTAAAGAGAAAAAGGCCTTCCTGTAACTTGCAACTTTCTGGATAATGGATTTCCAGATAATGGATCCTATACCAGTATATTTATTTACAAGCAAGTAGAGGACAATTATAATCGAACATATGTCTGATTAAAATACATCCACTTTGCCATGAAGTGAAAGCTACAAAAAAATATACTTTTTAAAACTTTCAGTATATCACATGGAATATTCAAAAGCATGCCAATGCAGATCTTTATATATAATCAATAAAGAGTGCTCAAAGTGCCTTTAATATGTTACTTTTTGTTTTATGTAAAGGAACAACTGTTTGGGTGAAGTCCCCCACCTGAAACAGAACCATTAAAGAACCTCTTTAACAGAAGAAGGTGCTGTATTTGCATAATCCCATTAAACTAGTATGCATATCAGAGATCCAGAGAACACAGAACGTCATTTGAACACAGAAAGTCATTTGGTTTCCCTCTTTGTATGCCTTTTAGATGTGGCAATGGAATAGGCTAGTAGGCAGTCTAATTATAGCAGGTGTGCCGTTGATCATTTCCACTTTAACTAACAGTAATAGGTACAGTCATTTTTCTTTTAATGAAATTAAAAAATGTAATAGTTCTCTCCTTTACCTCTTTTTATTTAGAGACTCTGGATCCATTCGGTAGATCCATGTAGGCTTGGCAAGACAGAACAACAAATCACTGCTGCCCAAGGGACTGATTAAGTGAATACTGATGATAGGGAGAGCCTTATTTCCTAATCTTATAGTATATTTGTTTCAGGACCCTCAGTCCACCTGTCAGTGTGTGTGTGGTGCTGTAAAACTTGATTTCCATTTTTTTAAAGGTAATTATGTATTGCATATATTATAAGGCGAAGTACAATGCCTGAAAGTACCATGCTACTTATTTCTTGTTATTAAGGAGCAGTCCAGTCATGTTGTATGAGAGTTGCCAATCTTGTTTTAGAAGAAATTACAAAGGGCAAGATTAAGGCTTAATTACCTGGAATTGTATTGTCTGCAACACACTGACAACTGCGAGCTGAATTAGGTAGGATGTATGAAGCAAGACATGCCCACAAAATTGTAGCTCCTGTGAGAAATATGAAATAAAGCATCAAAAGGAAAAAAAAGTCTAATGAAAAACAAAAAGAGCTTGGAAATGTTAATATGCAAAAAATAAGCATGCAAAGCCAATAAATGTTTATGCGCATTATAACAATTATCAGGTACAAAAAGGCACAGTGCTATTTAACTCTATTTTCAAAACCAAACTGGACTATTGTCGATATAGAACACAGTAGTTCCGTTTTCCCATTAATTTCTAAAGACTAATCATTTTTTTCTTCCTCTCTTCCTTTCCCTCACCCCACCTGGCTGCCATAACATATTCCTAAACAGCACTCGGAAATCTTTGTTTTAATGTATTGTCAACAAGCAAGCCAAGAAGAAGCCAAAAAGAAAAGAAAAAAAAAAAGCCTTCAGCCGGGAGATGCACAAATGCTGACAAAGGATTGGGTTTAAAAAGGAGAGATAGCTTTCCTGATTGTTAATTATTGTTTATGGCATTTTTTCTGTTGTCATTTTTTCCCTGTCCTCAAGCATTAGCAGTGCATAATCCTTATCCCAATCTATTGAAGAGAAAACCTACAATCCTCTGGCTGCTATTTCTCTATACCCATTACGGATTATGGATGATTTTAAGAAAATACCAGGGCAGACTCAAAACTTCTATGACCTGGCGACCCTTTTCATTAGTAGTCATACAATTATATAACATATTTATGTTTAATTTTTACTTTTTATTTCATGGAATATGACTTGGACTTCACCTACCTTTATAATGCGAACCACTGCATCCAACAGACAGATTTGTTCATTTCTGCTATGAAGAATGGACTATTGTGTTTCAGCTTTTTATAATGGTGTCAGTAGGGGAAGAAGGTAGTCACTATGAGCTTTCCCCAAACCCCCAACTTGTACATTTTGGACAACCGTCTAAAGCCAAGGTCAATGCTGCAACAGATTTGTAAAATTAACAGTAACAATTTTAATTTCTAATTTAAGTTTTTTTTCAAAACTCAGTTGTGGAAAAAAAATCACAGCAAAACGTGTTTTTTTTTTCTTTGCGTGATTTTGTACCCTCTGTGCTAGCATATTTACAAATAAAAAAAACTTGATCACAGTGCAAATTGCATTGTTCTATTCAGACAAAAATATCCACTGACTTCAATGCATTTGGTAAACTGTCATTTAAACATTCCATGTAAACTGCCATATGAATTTTTTCACAGTTTCAAAAATGTTTTGGAACGCAATAGCCAGTTTTTCTCATCACTACTGATATCTTAATCAGAGCTCAGCCAACACAGAAAGGCACACCAAAGTTAGAAGAGGAACATCAAGCACTCCGGACTGAAGAGATCTGCTGTAAAAAACGGACTTTATTTCTTCATTTTAAAACCAATATGAGGCAGGGACCTTGTCGACCCAGGTCCACTCCCCATGGAACTGACCCCACCCCCTTTCCCCCAATCATAACTGCAAAGTTAAGGACAAAGGAGGTAAAATGTATGTGTTACATGGGGTGGTGGACATCGGTAGAAGGGCTCTTGAGGTCACAGCCCAGTTGGGTCCTGGACACCCCAGCCGAAGCTGGTGCCTAGGGTACTAGTGCCCCTATTGTGCACAAGGCATGTGTCTCATCTACCTACTCTTGGTTCTGTCCATGATGTTAAATATAGGTTTTGTTTAACAAAATATACTTTTTTTTATTCATTATCTTTTATTTGTGCCATGTGTTACAAAATGAATTCAGTGGGCCATATTGGTTTACAAAATAAATGTAAACATTTTAAGCATTTTTCTAAAGTTATCCCCTGTATCTATAAAAAAAAAAAAAGGTTAATATTGGCATTTCCTATAGTATTCTCTAAAGTGGTTAAGGGGTTAATAAGTAGGGGTTAAAAGAGAAGTGATGGAATATTGATTATATCAGTATGATTGCCCATCTGGTACAGAGTGGCACAGAGCACATCATTTATAGAAAAGAGAATGTTCCCACAGAAGTAATGAAAGCTAGAAACTTGCCCACTGTCAATAAAGCAGATGTTAAAGGCTGCTCTTCCTCTCACAATGCTTATGTTTAATAAACTACTAGCCAGCAGAAACATTCTTGTTCCCCTGCAGTGTTAAACAGTATTATGGGTTACATGTAGCTAAGCTGATTGTGGATTCTTCAATGTGTTCTTTACAATAAGTGTTACTGTAAATGTAAATGATTTTTTAAAAATTACACATACTCAGCAGGGAATCATTTTTCAGAGAAGAGGTCAAGTTCAGAGGAAACCTTACAAAGTATCACTAGGCAAAACTGGTTGGTATTTCATGGGACTGAAATGGATAGCAAAGAAAAGTGTGTAGTATTAAGTAGAATCTAAAACTGCCCAATGTGCTTTTATCCTATCCCTAGAAATCTGTAGAAGCCAGAGCTGCCACTTGTGCGATCAATGGCAGATTAATAAAGCATTGTGTGGAGTTACCTAGCCAGAGGGCTTCAGGCATTCATAGACACTTTTACTTCTGAAGCTTTAGTTCCCAACAGAGCTGTATAGAAAGTGAATAGGAAACGTCTGCTCTGTACATAACCTTGGAAGAAAAAACTGTTTTAAATCGGCAAACCAACCATCATTGAGAGGCCTCTGTATTTCTACTTCCAATGTATGTGTTTTGGAGGGTGGAATCTTAAATATTCTGGTCCTGATAATTGTCTGATTTTATATAGTGCACTGTTGCAAAATATACTATTGTTATTGAATCCTAATTAGGACCCCCATTGGTGGGGGGGGGGGGAACTCATGTCAAAAAAGGAATATACTGCCCCTTTTAAGCTGCTGACACACACCCTCCCCTAGGGTACCTGCCTGGCACTACACCTGTAGTGACTAGAGCAGGGCAGCAACAAATCTCTCTCTCCTGCACTGATCTGGAAACCCATTATCCAGAAAGAATTACGGGAAGGCCATCTCCCATAGACTCAATTTTAGTCAAATGAATCAGATTTCCTTTTTCTCTGTGATAATAAAACAGTGCCTTATACTTGATGGGAACTAGGCTACATGAAATCATATTGTTGGCAAACAATCCTATTGGGTTTATTTAATGTTTAAATAATTCTTAGCAAACTAGCGATATGCAGATCTAGTTTACTGAAAAATCCCATATCTGGAAAACCCCAGGTCCTGAGCTTTCTGGATAACAGGTCTCATACCTGTTAATAATCACAGCAGAAACAATGTTTAGCAGAGGCTTTTTGCAGTAACTTGGTGGTGGATGAATCTCTGCCTTAAACACTCTTCTGGGAGTTCTGGCAGAAAAAAAAGTTTCATGATGGTTCAAACCTGTTAGGCTTAGAAACTGGAAAATGTATGGCAGGAATGGGTGGACCGCAAATTCATCACTACAAACAAGCATTCCTATAATGCTCTTAATAGTTTCCCCCGTTAACATATTTCTGGGTGCCATATAATCTGCAAAAAATAGACCTTGTCATTTGCCCCTTAATAATAATCTTGATAATAGTCTTATGTACCTACAGTGGTGTGAAAAACTATTTGCCCCCTTCCTGATTTCTTATTCTTTTGCATGTTTGTCACACAAAATGTTTCTGATCATCAAACACATTTAACTATTAGTCAAAGATAACACAAGTAAACACAAAATGCAGTTTTTAAATGATTTTAAAAGGGTTTTTATTATTTAGGGAGAAAAAAAATCCAAACCTACATGGCCCTGTGTGAAAAAGTAATTGCCCCCTGAACCTAATAACTGGTTGGGCCACCCTTAGCAGCTTCAGCTTGAGTTGACGAACAGATGGCCGGACATTCTCCTTCAGGATTTTTTGGTAGACAGTAGAATTCATGGTTCCATCTATCACAGCAAGCCTTCCAGGTCCTGAAGCAGCAAAACAACCCCAGACCATCACACTACCACCACCATATTTTACTGTTGGTATGATGTTCTTTTTCTGAAATGCTGTGTTACTTTTACGCCAGATGTAACGGGACACGCACCTTCCAAAAAGTTCAACTTTTGTCTCGTCGGTCCACAAGATATTTTCCCAAAGTCTTGGCAATCATTGAGATGTTTTTTAGCAAAATTGAGACGAGCCTTAATGTTCTTTTTGCTTAAAAGTGGTTTGCGCCTTGGAAATCTGCCATGCAGGCCGTTTTTGCCCAGTCTCTTTCTTATGGTGGAGTCGTGAACACTGACCTTAATTGAGGCAAGTGAGGCCTGCAGTTCTTTAGATGTTGTCCTGGGGTCTTTTGTGGCCTCTCGGATGAGTTGTCTCTGCGCTCTTGGGGTAATTTTGGTCGGCCGGCCACTCCTGGGAAGGTTAAAAACTGCATTTTGTGTTCAATTATGTTATCTTTGACTAATAGTTAACGGTTTTTGATGAGCAGAAACATTTTGTGTGACAAACATGCAAAAGAATAAGAAATCAGGAAGGGGGCAAATAGTTTTTCACACCACTGTATGTGACCAAGATAGTGTTGTGACACACACAGCAGAGTAGAAATTTATCTGTAATCCAGGAAGATATTTGCTTTGAATAGTGCTTCCTTCCCACCCTAGGCACTGGTACTAGGAACTTTCTTGACTGTTCTTTCAAATAAACTGCCCAGGTGTAAGAGAAATAGTCAGCAAGACTCCATTTACAACATATGACTGTACATCGGCACATAGCCTGTGTTTACTGCTCTCCATTCAAGGCATAAATAATACGCATACCAATAATCTGAGATACCGGCAAAGCAAATTCATTGCCAATTAATTCAGTAGGAAAGCAAAGCCTTTAACACTGGGTGGGGGGGAATGGTCCTACCCTGGGGAGATTAACCTCTGGCAAGCACCCAGCTGCTGTCATCTGTGTCTTGGATGGCAGCCAGGTCCTGGAGGGAGATTTCTGCAACAAGGTATTTTCATGTTGTCTGTTTTTATTCAGTCCCAAACAGAGCCGAGCAAGAGTAGATGCAGAGAAGTTTTGCTTTTCAGTGTTGTTACCATCTGCTAAATCAAATGGATTCCTCAATGAGTAATAATTATTGTTTATATTTGTAATTAATATCATGCATGGACAGCATTACATCTAGAAATCTTAAAGAGTGAAGTGTATATATGTGTTTGTGTTGGGGGTCCTGCTTCCTCCCTAGACTGGAAGAAACCTTACCGCAAAGGGAAATGGTATAATAATCTAATATTTTTCTTGGAGTTTAAGTTGAATATGGTTACATTATTCCCCACCAGACACCATGTTTGTAAGTCTTTTAGGGCAGGGTCTGACTTGACTTGATCCCTATTTAAAAATGTAGGCATGTATTTATGAAAAAGTGGAGGGAAAAGTGGAAGAAATGGAGTGCTTTGTGTTTGTTTTTTTGCACCTTGCTCTTATTTGCAAATAGGCCCAACAGTTTTCCTTTCCTATTCTCATGGTGCCAGTTTGCTACTGGCTCTGCTTGTTTTTACGCTTCCATATCATTGTGCCTGTATGATTTTTTCCTAGCCAGATGTAGATATTTTCTTCTTCTTGACTGGCAGCCTGTTGCTTTTTAGCTGTTGCTTTCTGTCACCAACAACAGCTGTTCTCTTTACTAGACTAAAATCTTATTGACTCATCAAACACTTGAACTCTATCTTTTGGTTCATTGTACCATCATTACATAGAAACATAATCACAAGGCCACATCAAACCTAGGTACATTTGCTTTTGCAACAATGTAATGCCTAAGCAGAACAGAATATTAATTGAAGACTAAGGAGTGCTACTTAAATCACAATTTATCAACCAACCTGCAATTATTTGAGCCCTTGACCTCTTCAGTATTGTAAAAATACAAACATAGTCGTTGTGAAATATATTCAAACAAGACCACAGGGACAGGTGCCATATGTATTAGTGATAGACGAAGACTTTATGTATTTATTTATTTTTTGTTATTTATATAGTGCTGCCACATTTCCACAGTGCATTACAAAGATTATACATTATTCATTGCCATTTAGGGATTGGAGAACAATTTAGTTTTGAGGTTGATTAATAGCTTCCTACTATCTAAATAGCCCCTACTTTCAGTTTACTTTCCTGAAAGCTGATGAAAGCTCACAAATGGGGCCGAAACGTTGGTTCTTAAGCACTGATTATAAATAAACCTTGTCTTATTTTCTAATTTCTGCGTTGTGACAACCGTTTTTCTATATGTGGCACCCAGACATTTTCCCCCTTGATACTGAGTGTTTTATTATTCTGTGCATGATACATAACACAAGTATAGGATCTATTATCTGAAATGCTTGGACCTAGGGTTTACCAGATAAGAGATTCGTCATTTTGGATTGCCATACTTTGGGCAAGATTCAATTCAATGAAAAAACTTTTCTCTTAATTCAGGTCCAGATTTTCAAATAGATTTCTAGAGATTTTCTGTGATAAAGCACAGGATTGTTCTTATCTAATTGAATCTGGCCCTTTAAACACAAAAAAAACCTACCAGGATTATTTGGTCGCCAAGATGGATTCATGCAGCTTAGTTATGATCAAGATACTATTGTATTATTACATAGAAAAAGGAAATACTTTTTTTAAAATTATTTGCTTAAAATTCTTGGGGAGTCCATAAAATCACATGATGTTTTTATTCATTTATTTATGCATATACAGTAAATTTCAAATTTCTAGGTTTTGAGGTTCAGGAATAGGATTAGTTATCCAGAATGCTTGGGACTTGGATAAAGGATCTTTACATAATTTGGATCTCCCTACTAGTGATGAGAAAATCTTTGCAAAAACACAAAGCCAGCAGGTGAATTTTTACTATGACTTTTTTTCACACTGAATAAAAAGAAAAGAGCTTGATTAGTTAATGCTTTGGTTTCAATGCTTTGCTGGTCAATGAGGGCTATTAAAAGATTTGTATTGTTGATGCCACGTCGGGTGCAGTTGTTTTGGGGTTTGCTCAATCACTGGGCATTTTTCCAAGATGAACAGGTATTTCTTCCTGGGATACTTGATAACACAATTAAGCAGTACTCAAGGTTTGGAATCTGTCAGATGACAAACCCAGAGTGCCGAACCTTACATAAATCATTCGTGCATAAAATGGCTGATTGATGGGTTCTAGGAAAAAGCAGAGTATTCATCTCATCAAAGCTGACTTTTCGAAATCTTTATTCCATATATCAAATCTTTCCCATGCACTGGCAATGTACAAGAAAGTACAGCATCGGATCATTCTAAACATGTATGTACTTGGCATGCACATATGCACTTTTCTTATTTTTTTTTCAAAATATAAAACATTTTCACAATAGCAGAATAATGGGTTCCACCGGTTTTCCAGCACAAAGAAGAAATTATGCTTGGGAGGTGCAGTGAATGAAAACCCTGCCATTCAAAGCAGTGGTTCTTCTAAGTTTATCGCTATTTGTACTTAAGTGTGGCTGAAAAATTGGGTCACTCATTGTGGCCCAATCTAATATAGCTATAGCTGGAGACAAGCTGGCTACATGGGAAAAACATTTTTGGGAGCAATCAGAGGGTAAGTCATGTGGAAGGCTTAATCTGACAGTTTGCAGCTCTGAATTACTCTACATAGCATTATTATTATTATCCTTTATTTATATACTGCCAACATATTTACTCTTTACTGTTTGTTTCTCAGTGACATCAGGGCCCTAGTGGAGCTTACAAGCCAAGGTCCCTATCTTAAGGAAGTATTAAATCCTAAAAATTAATATGGCTAAAAATGCCATATTTTATATACTTAACGTATTGTACCAGCCTAAAGATCATAGATGTTCTCCCTCTTAGATTTTGTTTTGAGTGTTAAAGACACTGCACATGCTCAGTGTGATATGAGCAGCTGGTGGCAAATGATCAAGCTGAAAATGAGGTTGGCCTGTCATATAAACTGATGCTATGGGGTAGATTATTAAATTCTCATGCTAATTGCACTGGTTTCAGAGCTGCTATTTACTAATAATCTGAATAAATTACTAATCAGCCTTATACTGTGATATTTATATTCTATACATACAGCATAGAGTCGGTCCCTAAGCTCAGTAACTGACAGCAGCACAGAGCATGTGCACTGAATCAGCAAAAAGGAATATGGGTAGTTACTGGGGCATCTTCAGAGGCACATATTTTATCTGCTAAAGGGCTGTGGTTGCCTTGGGCTTTTACAGAAGCCTAAAACATAATGTTCTAGCCTACTTCTTTAGTTAAGCTTTAGTTTTCCTTTAAGGTTAAAGGTCTTATGCACTATCATGCTAACCAGTAGAACAGAAATAAAACACAAGCAGTTTGGAAAAACAAAACAATGGAGGCAAAATTCATGTGGCATCTTTTAATGGCCAACTACTTAGAAATATTACAAAGGTTTCCCTATGGTTTCTTTGTCAGTTCCTTTTACAAAATAAACTTGAGTACTAGGTGTATACACAGAAGTAATTTAATGCATTTAGGCCAAAAGGTATATCCACGCATCATTAATAAGTTTCATTCATTCTACAGCTATAGATAGGAACTGGATTTAAATCAGATTTTTACGGCAATGGCACGTAGGACATTTTCTTACCTGGGCTAAGGTTGCCTCCTGCATAGATGACAAATTCCCTGAAAATATGCTTGTTTTGAATTGCTATATGCAAGTCAGTCTGATTGCAGAAGGCAAAAACTTTCCATGATTTCACCACTGGACTGGCTTTTGTTATTAACATTGTCTGCAATATAAAAGTATTTTCTGAGTTTTTGTTGCCCACATAGAAGGTGCCATTGCCTTACAGCCACAAAGATACCAAAGTATAATCATCTGCAAAGGCAGTATCACTAAAACAAGTGGGTTTGTATTTTAGTAACCTGTGATTCACAACTGACAATGTAAATATAGAAAAGTGCTTGCAATTAATGCTACAAATGGAAATTCACCTATATAATATACACTTTCCCAATAGACAACCACACTACACAGTTTCAGATACCTTGATTGAGCCTCATCTGATGTGGATATCTAATCCCACAGGTCACCTCTGTCTAGCAGAGATAGGACAGAAGCAACCATACTGCTAAAAGAAAAATAGTTTAACTATATTAGATGTTGTTGTTTGGTCAAAAAGTATTGGTACTATAATTTTAAAAGACAGAAAGATTGATCGGAGAATTCAAATATAGGCAGAACGTTGGCAGTTTGACACAGAACTATAAGTAAACCTTGAATTTATGTCCTTTTATGATTTTTTATTTTAAAAAATATACAGTTCTAGTCAGCACCCTGCTGAGGCAAATTAAAATTTAAATTAAAACAGCCACAAACCTTTCACATCCCTAATCTGAATGACAGCCCAGAACACCTTCTTTGATCCTTCTTGGAACTGGTTTCAAATTTTTGCCTATATATTTAGAATATATCCCCAGTACTTTTAGCTTCATTTTGTAAAATGTCAGCCTGACGGACCTGAGACCTTTTGCTCACTAGTAAAGGGTATCAGAATTATACCTTCTGATTTTTTTACTTGAGTGTAAAACTATACGTTTTTTATACCATTTTCAAACCTGTGTGCAAGTTGAAGACACTGAAAAGGAAACTGGAGACTGTTGTTCAAATAACAATTACTGCCACTCTGCCTTTTTATTTGCTATTGCACAGTATGTGTATTTTTCAATATATGCCTGTCATTTGACCTAGCCCTGCTGCCCCCAGCCTATATGCCATTCACCCTGGAAAGGCAACAGTGTAATTTTCTTCAATGAGGTACATAAATTATTATAGCTTATTATTATTTGAAATATAAAGGGTTATGTATTTTATCTCTAATGTCTTCACTATAACCTTTGTATTGTATTTGGTATAGCTGCACTTTTAATCCAGGGTAAGCGACTTGCCTTAGAGTTCCCATAATGTACCATAAGTCATACCGAGTCACACATTTCTGTAATCATATTAAGACCTGCACCCACTCAATGGCCATTTTCAGTTAAAACATTGGCTCAGTCAATCATGCTCAGTCAGAAATTGCTCACACACAGCCGCCTACTCAAACAGGCATCTAGGTAATAGTCATTCAATTTGATTGAAACTCATCTATTCTCAGTAACCTTAACCTGTTATTTTTACTTTAAAGGTCAATGTTGTCACTCAGCAAGCTGAAAAAAGATGCCCTAATGGGGCAAAATGTTCTACAGTATGGTCCAGTTGGTTTGTTCTTAGAGATATTAACAGTAAGGATGCTGAAGAAATAACTTTAACAGTTTTCATATTGATTTTCATAAAGTTGCCAAACTCTATGTATAATGTTACTTTGACAGAAATTGTTAAAACAGAAATTAATGACAAGAGAACCCTGAATGTGCCTCTGAATGGTTTCTCTAGTGTGGCTTCTCCAATGATGTTTACATTTCAGAGGTCAGGTTGCGGTAGTATCCCTGCTCCTCTTTTATTGCTTGTACAGAAGTATCAGGAATGCAAAGACGCTGGCTTGGAGAAAGTGATTATTTCCTACAATCCAAACTTACCAGGTAGCTTGAGATGGAACAGGAATTTGTGTGGGTGGGTGGTAGGAGTGCCAGGCAAGTCAGAGTAAGGTGAAGCGTCCAAACAAGCAGCAAATAGATGAGGTAAAATGAGACAAGATGGGCAATATGCAAGGCAGCAAGGCAAGGTTCAGTATCCTACGACAAGATGAAGACTACTTCACCCAGTCCCAGACTGGCCCTGGCATTTCAAGTACACAGAGGCCCAAACAGCTCCCCACCAGCCCACTAAATAGGGACCATATATGGTGTAACAGCAGTGCCTCTGGCATTTGCCAGAATCCAGTCTGGGCCTGCATTACACTGAAATCACAGTTGGCATTTTTAAATACCCACTGTGTGTGATGTCAGCATTAATATGTTGTGAAGCTGAGTAACATGATCCTGCATTAGTAACCACCCAAATGTACTTGGCAAATGTAAATAATGACATTGGATGCCAATCATTTGAACATATACCTAGGCTCCCCTAGAATGATAATAATATAGATACAAATGTCCTTTTATTGCTTCTTCCCACTAGCACCTTAGGTCCCCAAATGTTGGTGGACCCTCTTACACTTCTTTCTTATGGCACTACTAATTATATTGTTGATTGTAGGGGTCACTTATAGTGATGAGCAAAGTTTTTCACCAAGCAAGGATTTGCCATGAAATTCAGCATTTTGGCACTGGCAAATTTTTTGTGAAACTGCTGCGAATATTTGGCAAGGGAGAAAATGGCGTGGTCACATCAAACAAGTGGCAGTCACGTTAAAAAGTCACGGTTACATCAAGTCATGGTTGCATTAAAAAGTTGCAGTTGCATTAAAAAGGGTAGCTGCATTTCATGAATTTTTCAGCAGTTTTGCCAATTTTTTGACAAAACGGGACAGATTTGCTCATTACTAGTCACTGCTTGCAATAGCATTCTCACTTGATAACCATTGCAACTATCTTAAATGTTTCACTTTGGTCTCATCTCTCATACTATCTATAGTTTTTTTTAAATGCCATATTGCCAGGCAAAAATAAACTACATTCCATACAACACCTGGTCTTACAGCCTCTTCATCATCACTAATAAATTAATATGGCCACAAACCCTGCCAACTCAATATACTTCATTGGGGCAATCTATAAAGCTTCCATCCTATCCATATTAGTCAATTATGTTTCTTCCAATGGGAAACTGACAACATGCACCATACATAATCTACTTCAGTTCTGTGTGGATTACTGCCTATAGCAATTGTCTTACAGCTTCTAACCATGCAGTCTAATCTAAAATTATTCTCAAGGAAACCTTTGGTTATCCAGCTGTAACAGAAATACATCACCTACCATCCTAAATTTAGCTGTCTTGTGTATGTTTTTCATGTATTTTAAAATTATTTGCAAACAATTATTCCAAGGGAAATTTGTGCGTGTATGTTAACTGGCCCTGATCCTTCTTTGCAAATCAACTGTAATACTTCCCTCCTTATTTAAACCCCTTAGGCTGTAACTGGTTAACTGCCCTCTACAGGATGTCACAATTCTTCTGCTTGTATACTCTGTGTTTATACCTCAGAGGCAGCTCACAGGATCATCACCTGGCCCCAGAAGTGTTCACAGTTCTGCAGAGCAGAAAACATGCAACAAGTACCACAAGTACCCACAAGTATTAAAGAAAAAATGCCTTCACATGCATCTAAGAACTTTGACTGAATAGCTCAAAGAAGTAAATTTGCCTTAAAAGGGGGCATATTCAAAAGTGGTTACCACTTCACTCCATATTTAATACTGATGACAGGCAACCTGTTGGAGTGATGAGGGCAAGCTTCTCTAAAGAAGTGTGATAGGCTTATACACTTTACCAACCGCTCTGTAAATCTATACATTGGCTTCAGCTACCATTCAGCTACCATTTAGAATAAATACTAACTCATTCTCAAGTCCACAACTCTTCCTTGAGAGTCACATCACTACTTCATCACATTCTTGCTAGAGCTCCACCTCTTCTCCAGAATTCCCTCCAATGTTCTATGACTTTATCCCATTCTTTCAACCTTTGAATGATCTTTAAAACACATTTATTTAGAAAAACTTGCCCTCATCTAGCCGAGCTCTCCTTTTACTTCTACATGACACGATAATGAGCCTTTACCACTGGCATACTGCAATACTGGGTGTCACATCTATGACTATCCTGACTCCTGACATTGTCCATCCAAACACTATGGGGCATTACATTTTCTCCTCATTTAACTTCACTGCAATTCACCTCAATTTGTCTGACGTAATTTCACAACACATCTCATATTTACTACAAATGTTATGGACGTTTTTGTAAAAGAAACGTCTCCTGGTGTAAACTCTCTATGAAAATTTGTTAGTGATTTTCCCCAGTTGTGTCTGTAGAAGTTTTGCAGTGCAGCAATGACGTACGTACGTAAGTACGATATTGACATGGAGATGGTGACGAAGATAATAGTGGCTACTTTATAATGGCAGATAGCCAGCCTGGAGAAACCTGGGGAAATTCCTCTTGGCAAAAATCTGCTCTTATTAAATTGATGAATATTCTCTGGAGAAAATTCGCCTGGCGAGTAAATGTGTATCACTGTGCAAGTGCACTCGCTTGTTCGCATGCAGTGAGGCCGGCTAGGTTGCCTATGGCTGATAGGGTGAAAGCTTTTTCAAGAAAAGTTGGCAACCCCAATATGGCTTTAGCTTTTATGTAATTTGTATGTGGAATTAATGTAAATAATGTTATAGATCTATAAGGTATGTTTAATTATAAAGTTACTTTTTATAAAGCATGACTACAAGAAATAATAAACAGCCAATCTGAAAAAAGATGGAAATTTGCTATTTAAAATTTGCTACCTAAAGTGGTAAAAGTTTTTGAGGTGGTCAGAAGAACCTGGAAGTAGTAAGTCATTATTTTTGCTTTTTCATGTTCTATAACATGAAAATATCTAAGCTTTTCCAGTAATTTGTGTTCCACTACTGACATGTTTGTTCATAACACATAGGGGCTGATTTACTAATCCACGAATCCGAATCCCTAATGGGAAAAAATCGGATTGGAAACGAACATTTTGCGTCTTGCGCAAATTGTCGCGACTTTTGCATAGCCATTACAAATTTCGTGAATTGTCGCGACTTTTTCATAGCCATTATGCCTTTCTTGAATTGTCGCGACTTTTTCATGGCCATTATGCCTTTCGTGAATTGTCGCGACTTTTTCATAGCCTTTATGACTTTCGTGAATTGTCGCGACTTTTTCATAGCCATTTCGTATTGAGCGCTCGAAAAATTCGCGATAATTCGCGAAAAAGTCGCAAAATACCGATCATTACGAAAAAAACGCATTCGGACGCTTTTCAGGCGTTCATGGATTGGTAAATGTGCCCCATAGTGTCACTGGCCAGGTCTAGTCAGTCACCAGCAGATCAAGTCCCTGCAAGAAATGACTTTATAAAGTAAATTTATGCATCTGCTATAAAGTAACCTTTAATGCTGATAAAGCTTCATCAATCTCTAACTTCTTCTTGTGTAATTTATCTGGCCCTAATTTCACACCATCGCCACATAATTAATCTCTGCACTCAGAAAGGTTAAGACTCTGAAAGTCTTCCATCTTCTTACCAGTAAAGAGGACCCCCCCCCCCAGTTATTTGGACAAAGTAAGTACAATGTTTTCTGTGTCAATAATTCTTAGTGACAGACTCCCACCCCTTCAGGATGGCTGCTCCAGGCTGATTAACTTTGTCTCTCCTTTGTTTGACAACTTCAGTTAAAAAACAATATAACATTAATGTTTGTGCTTGAAAA
The DNA here is from genome assembly GCF_000004195.4 of Xenopus tropicalis. NCBI lineage: Eukaryota > Metazoa > Chordata > Amphibia > Anura > Pipidae > Xenopus > Xenopus tropicalis. The sequence continues at coordinate 79,718,353 of NC_030678.2, forward strand.
CCGCCCTTCTTGCCTGAAAGAATCAAAATGGAGTTGATACCAATTAAATGAACATCAGTGTCTGTTAACAGGAAATATACCATATTTTAAAGAAGATTTGTTTGTGTCATAAGCAGTAAAAAATTAAGACATGATTTATTTGGGCAGAATACTCTGAGGTTGATTTAATAACTATTGTTATTTTTTTACTGTGCAGTGCCATTAGCTAAAGTAAAGTTTAGGATTAACAAAGCTCTTTTCTGTGCTGTAACACAATAAATTCAAAATAGCTTTTGACAAAAAATTTCTGGCCTTAACCATATACAGGTATGGGATTTGTTATCCGCAAACTCGATATCCAGAAAGCTCCGAATTATGGAAATCCTGTCTCCCATAGACTCCATTTTAATCAAATAATTCAGATTTTTAAAATTGATTTCCATTTTCTCTATAAAAATAAAGCAGTGCTTTGTATTTGTTTCCAACTAAGATATAATTAATCCTTACTGGATGCAAAATAATCCTATTGGGTTTGATTAATGTTTTATTGATTTTTTAATAGACTTAAGGTATGAAGATCCAAATTACGGAAAGACTCCTTATCTGGAATACCCTTGGTCCCGAGCATTCTGGATAACGGGTCATATACCTGTATTGGGTTGTTAGAGCACAGTACTGCTGCTTAGACTAACACTCCATAGCAATGAATGAAGGTAAATGGCTAAAGGCAGCTGAATCCATCCCAATAAAATAACACATTGATCAAATCATTAAATGCTTGCATAATTCCTTTAAACACTTGCTAGATTTGGGATTTTTTTCTACTCTTTCAAAAAGTCACCGGGAAGTATTATTTTGTCTGTTTTACGAGCCATTGTATCTAACAGAAAGAGCATGGACAATCTTGCAGCATTCTGTTTGAAGACAAGCCCAAAAAGTAGCAGATAATTATTTATATTTTTTCATACAAAAAGAAATAATCATTTGCTATGAACAACACTCACACATTTTCACAGCAAGAGTTAAAAATTATTTTGCCGATGTCAGGTAGAAAGTTAATGCAAGTACACAAAAGAAAACCACGGCAGATCGGCAACGATCAGTGTTGTTTAATATGATCATCAGCAGCAGATACATTTTACATTTATACTGGAATATTTTTAAGAGGAAATCAAAATGAATGGTTGGTTAGATTGTGAGTTTCTGGATTGTCTGGTTAAGTAACTTGTGCCAGTTGTTTCCGGTTATCAGCTTCCAATAAAAACTAAGGATTTCACAAAGTTTCCAGCCATTGTAAAATTCATTCTAATGAAAATATAATCAAAACTCATCCCTAACACTAAGAAAACTGGTTATGGCGACTGGGTTAAGGAGACTAGGCAATCAACAAATACAAGAATGGAATATGGAAGGCTCAGTTCTTAAACAGATTTAAACTGATTTATTACCACCACTTATAATTATCATTTACCAAAACACTGTGAATTTGTCCCGTTTTGCCAGAAAATTAGCAAAACTTCTAAAAGATTAGAGGTTAGTAAAATCCTAAATTCAATAAACATTTATATAAGCTTTAGTGATGCATTACAATGTCATGATCATTAGCTGTAATTCAGCAGTAGCTGAAAAAGCAATGGGTTAAAGGAAAGGTAGGAAAGGTAAAAACTAAGTAAGCTTTATCAGAAAGGTCTATGTAAATACAACCATAAGCACTCACAGAAATGCTACACTGAGTTCTCTGTCAAAAGATTTGTTGTCTCTTTTTTCCTGTGCCAGAGACACACAGCTCTCTCCCCTCTACTGATTCCCCCTCCCTCAAGAATACTAAGAACTCACTCCCCCCCTTAGAAATGTGGATCTGACAATCAGCAGGAAGCTGACTCATAGTCTAACTAACTGAGCATGTACACTGGTCTTGGTCTTGTGCAGGAGCGAGGCATTATGGGAACTTTCTTTACATAGCTCAGCGTTTTTTTTTCCTGTGAGGCGTCTGATCATCTTAAAGGACAAGGAAAGGTTAATATAAATTAAAAGTAAGTCTAAAGGCATTCTTTTTAAGTACTTCCTGCATATCTAAATTCCCAGATCCCTGCTTGCTTCTCTGAGATATGGTGCTGGCAGCGTACAGCAGTGTGAAGACTACTGTGACATCACTGAAATCTCTCTCCCCTTCCTGGCTTCAGTAGCAATGCACAAGTGCGTAACTTGATCCAGCCAATCAGAAGCGGATCTGCCAGAGAAAGGGGGGGATGAAGGAATGAAACACATGTGCAGTATGAAGCAAGGAGGGAAAGGAAGGGAGAATACATTTTTAAAGATGGCTGCCTGTTCAAGAAAACAGAGAGAAAATGTGAAGTAAGTGTGACTGAGTAAATATTTGATTAGGTGAGCCAAAAGTGTGGCATTTTTACTAAACAATAGGAGGACTATTGGGCAGTATGCTTTTAAATTTTGACTTGCATTCTCCTTTAATGGCAGAAATATGGGATGACTTAAGGGCACTATTGAGACAACTGAAGGTATGCCTGCAGCTTGAGTTTAACTCTTTACTAACCTTTCCTTCCCCTTATGGACTCCTAATAGAATTTTTAATAATAACAATAAATAAATGAATTACATTACTTACATACAGTAAAACCTGTTTCTTTAGGCCTCCCTAATGGACTTTATTCGCTACCTTTATTCTAAGTTCTCACACATTTTGACACTTTAGGCTAATTATATGAATGTGAATAACACAATTTATCACACTACCTCCATAGAGCCAGAGAGTATCCTCAGGTAAGTTAACGTGGCAAGATGTTGGTAGATCGAGTAGTAGCAAAGTTACATGATGTGTAAGCAGAGCAAAGGTTCCACCAAGCTATAATAGTGTGAAAGTTCTCTGTGATATAAATACTGGATGGAGTTTCGATACTATGCTATTCATCAATGACAACAATTATGGGAAAGGAACCTCTGGTGTTTAACATTTAAGGTGCAGAATAATAAATGCCCCGCAGCATTTAGTATAACATATGACCTTCAGTATAAGCAATATCACTAGCCAAGAACAAAAAGAAATGTTGCCTGCACAGTTGTCTGCTCCCCATGTTCCCCTATATATATTACAAGTGGGCCATACCTGGTTCTGATGAAATATGCTTAATAGGTATTTGTAGCAGACACTTCCACTATTAAGGGAATATAATAAAATCATTCATAGAAAAACATGCACAAAACATTTTTTTCTTTACATGTACAGGTATTACATTAAGCCAGGCTCCAAAGGAATTTAGACTCAACTGAATAATGCTCATTGTTCATTTAATAGTTTGTCCCACTGATAAATAATAAATTCTGTGTGTGCAGATTCACCCCCCCCCACTCGAATGGATTCTGTTCTCAAGCTAGCCTTAGTTACGTCAACTATTACGTTGAAGACAGAAGCACCTATTTGTGCACCTTCTAAATAGAGTGGTGCCATACTATGACATTACTATGTTTAAGACGGTAGCTGCATGTCTCTGTGCTCCGAAACAGAATGTAGAGGCCTGAATGCTTGGTGCGAATTGCAAATATGGCTGCATTGCGCACTGCTCAGGGGGTTGTAAAAATACCACTATGGTGAGTAGTAGTAGAACAGGGTGGGGGGGGGGATGCTGAGATGTACTGTAATTCTGGAACTGGGAAAGAGCTGAAGGTATTGTTATAACTTAAATGTATTCACACTGTATGTTTTTTCCTCTTTAGATCGGTAACAGTCTCTCGGGAGAGCACTGGAACTATATTTTTATGAGCTTTGTGACTAAAGTCTTTAGGAAGAGATATCCGCTAAATATCTCTTATTAAATCTCTAGAATTTCATCAGTGCCTTACATTATTATATTTTATTGCTAGTTAAAAAATCTCCAGCCATGGTTGTGTTTTCCAGCTCCTTCTCTTTCATATTATATGGAGTAAAGGTTCTGTGATATGCGAGAATTTTGTGGAGACTGTTGCTTGAATGCTTTTCCGACGTAAGTGAAGGTGCTAGCCTGAAAGGCCAAGGCACTCATTAACACACAGGAGTGGGCTGATAAACAGCTCTTTACAAGGTATGGGCCTTTCCTGGAAATCTCTGGGTGATGAGGTGTAAATACCTACATTGATGTATTACATAAAGAGAACAAGAGAAATATATGGGAAGATGTAGAGGTTACAAGCAATAAACAGCATGGATACAGCTTACTTATTCAACCACTTTATGAAGCTTAATGCAGTATGCAAAATGCTAAAAAGGGCAGCATTCTGCAATCTGTGGTCATTTGCAAATGGCAACAGCCTGCAGTGCAGACCAGGGGGTGGGACGTAGTCATAATTTTGCCCGTCCCCTACCCACCCCTTCCGTGCATGTCATTCAGACACAGGTAAGGCAGCATGACTGTGCTTACTGCCTGACCTAAGGTGGCAGCTCACAGGAGGACCCCTTTAAAATTAATATGGCGTAAATGAAATACACATATGAAATACAGGGTGTATTTTATGTAATGAATTTACTGTACCAACCCAAAAGATAATGAGGGGAATGCACAAAAATGTTGGTAGAGGAAAATGTAAAAATGTTGTATTTGCGCCGATTCACAGACCAATTTTCCATAATTGCCCACCTCTACTGAAAATTTTCAAAAAATTTGGTTAAAAATGGGCTTGGCTATTTTTGTGTCATATGTACAACCTTTTTTGAGAATTATTCATAACATTTTTACGCCAAAATTTCTCTGCCATAACGAAAATGTCAGGGAAAAATATGGACAGGTTAATTTGGTTTAAAGGAACAGTAACATCAAAAAATTAAAGTGTTTTAAAGTAATTAAAATATAATGTGCTGTTGCTCTGCCAAAAACTGGTGTTTTTGCTACAGAAAAGCTACTATATAAATAAGCTGCTGTGTAACCATGGGGGCAGCCATTCAAGCTGGAAAAAAAGGAGAAAAGGCACAGGTTACATAGCAGATAACTAGTAGATAAGCCCCATATAATGGGGGTTTGTCTGTTATCTGCTAAGTCAGTGCTGTCCAACTGGCGGCCCGCGGGCCGCATGCGGCCCGCGACCCCCCTCTGTGTGGCCCCCCACCTGTCTGGCTGCTTTGATGGCTTACTCTTGTGTAAGCTTTAAATGGTATCAGTACTGAGATTAACTGCCCCCCTTCTCACCTCGGATTCAGGCTGTAATCCCTCTGTACAGCAGTTTACTTATATAAACTATAGTAGCCTTTCTGAGGCAAACACACCAGTTGTACCAGTGCAGGGCAGCAGTACATTATATTGTTATTACTTTTATACACTTTCATTTTTTGGTTTTACTGTTCCTTTAAGTCTGTATAGAGAATACTTTTTGGCACACCAATGACATTTTCACAGTGCAATAATGACAATTATTTACTGTGTATACAATGAATACAATTTGCCGACAAATCCATTAAACAAATGTCCAGCACTTTAAAAACTGTGTACTTACAGCCACTTTTGTGAATTCCCCCTAATGTGTCATATTTCCAGCCCACTTCTTTGTTAAGGTTTAATTCTCCTTTAACTATGGCAACACTAAGGTCTGTGTTTTCTTATATCCCCTGTTGTGCATTTGCTTGTATTATACTGTAACTCTGTTGCTCTGTACATTTGTTATTACAGGTATGGGATCCCATATCCAGAAACCCGTTATCCAGAAAGTTCCAAATTATGGAAAGCCCATCTCCCATAGACTCCATTATAAGCAAATTATTCTAATTTTTAAAAATTATTTCATTTTCTCTGTAATAATAAAACAGAACTTGTACTTGATCCCAACTAAGATATAATTAATTCTTACTGGAGGCAAAACAATCCTATTGGGTTTATTCAGTATTTAAATGATTTTTAGCAGACTTAAGTTATGGAGATCCTAATTATGGAAAGATCCCTTATCTGGAAAACCCCAGGTCCCGAGCATTCTGGATAAGAGGTTCCATACCTGTAATAAAATTATGGGCTAAGATTTACTGGAAGAAATTCCCTTTGTGAATAAGTATTTTTGTTTTGTAGACGGAAAAGAAGCTTAGTATGTACTAAACATACAGTTATGCGCACACACATGCTTGTGCGCATTCACACACAAAGGAACTTTGATTGTAATTTGTACTTGCACTGGGCCTTGCCAACATGAATACATAAAAACTGACCCATGTTTTATTCATTCCTATGGGATTTTTAGAAGCATATTTATCAAATGGTGAACTCTAAATCTCACTCATTAATAAATACACTTCTAAAAATCCCATAGGAATGAATAAAATGTGGTTGAGTTTTTACGTATTAAGCTCTAAACTCACATTTTGATAGATCTGCTCCTAATTGTTCCGAGATTTTTTCTTTATTCTAAACAGAATATTTCTTGGCTTGTTTTTTTTGCCCACGTAAGATGATACAAGAAGCAATAATTTAAAAAATGCGAAGTTCTGTAACCCTTAAAGTGCTGATTTTTAACAAGTTGGTAAAAAATATGGTTATGTGGGCTGCTAGCTTCTGATGACACAGACTGAAACTGTTCCAAGAAGAAATTCAAATCAACTTTCTAATAAGGTCAGGTATCAAACATGCAGCACTAACCAGTGTCACTGGAAGAACCAGATTACAATGAACAAGTTATCACTTGACAAAAACAAATAATGTTTTCAGCAAAATGCATGTGTCTAACTCCAGAGACGGGGTGTCTCTCTGGCTTCTTATATTGGAGAGGCTACTGGGAGAACTTCAAATTTCAAATAAAAATAAATCAGTATAGATTGAACCTATTTAAAGATAATGGTAATCCCATTAAATAGGCATTCGAAAACATGTTCCTACTGTTGCTTTCTTGATTAATATCTACATACAAGTTTCATATGAAAGACTCCACTCACAGAATGTAACAATAAAGAAATATTTGTTTATGTTTTACTCCCCTACCTTTTTGGTACATTTACCAGTAATACTATGTGGAGTCCTTGTCAGTGTGTGACATTTAAATAATGTTTTTCTAACCTGAACCAGGCTGTATTCAGCTGTTACTGGAGTGTGTTCCTCATGCTGGCTACCCATATATATATATATATATGTGTGTGTGTGTAGGAAGCTCTTCCTATGGTGTTCTATGCAATGTTTTTAATGCTTAGAGAAGTACTTGTTGAAAAACAGCCTTTGGAACAAGCAACTTGGCAACTTCCCATTCAAAATACAATAATGTAAATATATAGGTAAATAAATATGTACAATAAATACTGTAGGCATGTTTAACCTGCAACCTTCCAGTTTTGATGTAACTACAGGTCACAGCATCCAGTAGACTGCAGGTTAGAGATCCCTTAGCCTCTGTTTTCATATTTATTAGGAAATATTTAACCTTCAGCCAGACATTCAGAAGTAGAAAAACTACAACCTATTAGGCAATTAGCTGTCCTTTAGAGAGTCCTATTTCCATACGATTTGGTTCTGTTACTTCAAGGCTGAGGTGTCTTCCCTTTGTGTAACCCTCTGTAGCAAATAAATCTTAGCCCCGAGCATTGCTCTTCTGATGATTAACAAGTGTCTGTCCTTGACTGAGTATAAAGGCACATTTTCATAATGACTGATAAACTAAGACAGTAACAAGGATGTTCTATTTTCATTAATATATAAAATGATGCCATGTATTGAAAACAGTTCACCAGAGTGCATCTGCCATAGAGCTGATTAGAATGCACACACAGCACACACCTTGCTCAGTCAATGGAAGCCATGTAATAAGTGCGGCAACTTTCTATAATATTTTTTAATAAACATGCTTATAAAATTGTCTCAGTGTCCAAAATGAAATGGATACTTGATGAGGTTGACATCTGATTGTTTCAAGCCCAAATAAATATAAATCAAACAAAAAAATATAACTGTGTAGACTGAGCCTTGCTTGACTTTTTTTTGGACCACCCAAAATACTGTACTTAAAGTGATACCGGCACTAAAAACTAAAAATATTAACGTACATTAAAAGTTACCTATAGGTCATGTTGATCATTCCTCACTTATAAGTAATTATTACTAACAATTAGAGATGTAGCGAACTGTTCGCCGGCGAACTAATGCGCGCGAACATCGGGTGTTCGCGAACGCGCAAGTTCGCGAACTTTCCACATATGTTCGCAATTTGGGTTCGCCGCGGTTTTTTTTCGCTGCGTTTTTTCTCAGCCTAAAAAACGCCGCACAACCACACATGGCTTTGCACATGAAAATGGACATTTTAGGGACAAAACTAATTTTCCTTCCCTTGTTTGCTTTTGCTTCCAAAAAACAGAAAAGTATTGTACATTATGTACATTTTCTTACTTATCATTATGTACACTTTCTTCACTCCATTTTCCCACCAGCCTTCTGCTGTCTTTAATTTATATGCCCACGTCTGCCCTGCCCCCTCCTATAACATCAGCAGTAGATTGGTTGGGCACAGGTATGTAAGTGCGAATGGCATGATGGGTCAGACTGGGTGAGTTAGGATCCTATTGGCAAGCCTATATATCTACAGTGGCCGGGCACTGATGAGTCAATACAATGCAACTGAGAATGCCAGAGTGGGAATGAGTTTATCAGAGTAGGGATGGCATCATTGCAGCTCTCGGTGGTTGTAATAGCTTTTGTACATGATCCACTGTGCTTTATTTACCTATTATCAAAACCTAAGAAGTGAACCCTGGAATTACTGCCAGCTTGAGTGGTTGTAGCTGTATAGGTACTTTCAGGGGTCCCCTGCCCTGGTTGCAAATGAGCCCTTATAACTTAATAATATGTATACATTGGGAATTTTTTATATTCAGCAACATATTCATAACAGTAAATGGGGCAGCTTTCATTTATTGACAGTACAGCATATCAGCTAGGCATTGTGCTCATATTACAACCTAATATAAAGTGCTGTAATTATTGGACCAAGGCTAAGGGGAACTAACTAACTGCTATAAAATAAGGCTATTGGAAGACCCAGAAGACACCATGCTACTATATCCTGGCACATATTTCATCTACTAGAGTTTATAACACCTCCCCAAACACCCCACTCTTACGCTTAAATTTGTGTGCAGATTTTCTTATGCAGAAAACAATTTGTGCCGCTGTTCCAAACTATAGCTGATGACAGATTTTGCATTTCATTTTAAATAATAGAAAGAGAGGTACATCCAATTACAAGAAACAATGCCATCATTATGTGAATACCAGTATGGAAGATGAACATGGTACTAGAAATCAGAAATGTTATTTTTAGGTTCCAATCAGCGGCACACAATCTCCAATCAGTGATTGCACAAGAACTACAGAAGAGTGTTTTTACAGTACCAAAGAACAACAGTTTTGCGTTTCATTCTCTACCCTTCAAATCTTTTTTTTTTTTTTTTTTTTGCTGTTTTCAGACAACAAACAATTCTTCAAAACTTTCTTTTCATTATGGTCAACATCATAATGCTATCCAGCTTGGCACTCGCATAAAATAATCACCAGAGCTTGAACCCATTTCAGGTTTCTATGTAACTCTTTTGAGACATGTGGACCTGTGCTCTACAGCTACACCTTTAAAGGCAGGGACAATCTAATGCTGTTAGGTTATGATTTGTATATTTTTGGGATAAAGAGGATCTGTCATTACAATTAAAATAATCATTATAGAGCCACATATTTAATAACGCTACCGTATTTCACAGTCTCTGTTATTTTTTTCTCAGTTGTTAACATATTTCCTTTTTACTTCAACCTAACACTTTTTCCTGCTACAAACAACAATCTTATATTGTGAGCCACAATGTGATTTTCAGTGACTTACAAGCTGACTTGAGGATACGTATGTGATGTGGAATGACCAACTGTCAAAGAGCATTATAGTATTGCTTTAAGAATGAAATAAATCTTGAAGGAGCACACTAATACAGTACTCCTTTTATATTTATTATTTCTTTTGCCTGTAATGTTGACAGTTCTCCTTTAAAAAGATACTGACACCAGAAATTAAATTTTTTTTTTACATCTATCATAACAATGTCTTTGCATCCTATTTATCATTTTGCCTTAAAAGTATTTGCCCAGTGCTTTTACATTACCTATCTGATCCCCAATGTTCCTCCCAATGTGCCATATTTGTGCAGCAGGAGGCTGTTAGCATTAGAAGCTATAACTGAGGACTTAAGAAAGGACAGTGAGGTTGACAAAACAGTCAGGTTTAGAAAACGCAAGTAACAATTAGTGATGGATTTTCGCCAGGCATGGATTTGCAGTGAAATCCCACATTTGGCCATTGGCAAATTGTTTCGCACTTACGGAAATTTTTCAGCTAAGTGAAGCAGGACAGATTTGCTTATTGTTAGTAGGGATGTAGCGAACCTAAAAAAAAAACTTACGCCAAAAAGAGCGAATATTCGCGAACTTTGCGAACCCCATAGACTTCAATGGGAAGGCGAACTTTAAAACCTAGAAAAGCCATTTCTGGCCAGAAAACTGATTTTAAATTTGTTTAAAGGGTGCCACGACCTGGACAGGGGCATGCAGGAGGGGGATCAAGGGCAAAAATTTCTCTAAAAAATACTTTGTTGAAAAAGCGTTGCGTAAAAACGGGCAGACGTAGTGGAAATACGCAGCGTTTTTTGCTATTTCGCGCTATTGGCACCATGGAAACGGGATTTGCTTACACCAGTACTAGGCTGAAAAACGCCATGTGTGGTTGTGCGGCGTTTTTTAGGCTGAGAAAAAACGCAGCGAAAAAAAACCGCGGCGAACCCAAATTGCGAACATATGTGGAAAGTTCGCGAACTTGCGCGTTCGCGAACACAAAGCAAAATGGGAATCCTGGGAAGGAAACCAAATTTTGATTCTAAAAATCCCTTTTATTGGAATACCCTATATGTTTTGAGCTGTATTAAAAGGTGCATAGGTCCACAGGAGGAAAATGTAATTCTTCCACCTTACAGAGTGCAGGTAATAGGAATAAAATATGTTTTGGTGCTCAAAAGGGGCAATATTAGAGCTGGCCAAGTTGGTGTTGTACACTGGAGAAGCACTTAAAAAACATAAAAATATTGGGTTATTCTCCATAACCAGGTGTCACCAGAGAAGCTCCTCCTCCACAAAAAACCCAGCCCAATAAATAAACCCCCTATTCCAGAGCCAGTAGTCTAATAATATAGCTTATGGGAGGGAGTGTATGTTGGGATTAATTAAAAAATGTTTTTTCCTGTCCTGGTTACTGTATTTCATCATAAAAACATTTGAATTTACAAATATATTATAGAGAACAAATGCAGGGGCATATACAGATACTTAAAGATACTTTAATGACCAATTGAGGAGCGAAGCACTCCAGAAGCAAACCCCCCCCCCCAACTGGTTTTATGTTGAGCTTGTATTGACTCAAGAAGGTCTAAGCTTGTTGCTGTGCCTTCCAAATCAAAAAGGTTTCCCAAACCTTATAGTAAATCGTGAAAGCTGATGTTTTCCTGGCTCTAAGAAGGGTCTGGATGACTGTTTCAGAAAGACCCAAGCTTCTTAAATTTGCCTGCTCAATCTCCAGGCCATCATGAAAGGGATGCCAGATCTGAATGCCATAATGGACCCTGGAGAAGAAAATCTCATCTGAGAGGTAATGGGCACGCTTCTTACTCTTATTAGGGTGCAATGCAAATCACCTCCATACTCCCTCTCCTTGCTTATCTTCAATGGGGCTGAGAAAATTTAGAGGCACAGGGGGGGAGGTACATTAAAGGAAAGTCCCATCTTTGCAACAGAGCATCTGAGGCCGTCACCTGAGGGTGATGAGTCCTAAAAAAAAAAAAGAAGCTGAGCATTCTTTGGTGTAGCCATTATCTGCTTGCTGGTTCAGCACAAATGGAAGTTTGACAGTTCTTTTCTGCCCAGTTCAGAATTGGTGTAACCTCTAGTATCTAGAATTTCGTGCCCCCCCAGTCTTTTGATATATGCAACTGCTGTTGTGTTGACTCCAACTGCTCTGCCTTTCAAAGTTGGAGCAAAGTGAATCAAAGCTTGATGTACTGCCTTTACCTTTAGAATATTCTATGGGATTTTGGCTGCTTGAAAATTCCAGGTTCCCTGAGCAAACTGAGAATTGTGGAGAGCACCCAACCCAAGGGAGGATGCATCAGCGAAGACCATCTGCTAGTGAGGAAACCCCTCAACAGATTGGTGTTTACCCTTCACTGAAGATCTTCCTTCAGAGAGGGGGAAAGCATCTGAAACCAATACTTCTGAAATCTGTTCCATTGCTGAAGAAAACCTTGCTGGGAAGGTCTGACCAGAATGGTAGAGGCCTTAAGTCCCAGGATCAACATGAAGTCCCATTTTGGAGGAAGGGACACAACACAAATGGACTGTCAGTCTACAAAAAAAGATGCCCAAGGATCCCACAGTACCATTAACACCTTTGACGAGACATTACCATAGCACCACCTTAGTCCGAGTCCCAGCATCAAATGGAAACTCAAAAATACCCTGTTGCATGCAAGAGGCAGCCACAAGTCAAACAAAAACTTTGCTAGGTAAGGAAAAAGTAGAAAAAAAGTCTCTCTGGCAGTACCTAAGGCAGAAGAAAAAAAAGACTACTGGCTTTGGTGGATGAAGTTTTTTTTGTGGAGGAGTTTCTCTGGTGACATCTGGGGGTGGAAAACTACCCACTGTTTTTATGTTTTATGACAGGACAGGAGAGAGTTTTCTTGCCTGAAAGCAGTTGGTTATATTGAGTAAAGCAGAGCAGCCTAGGATAAAGTGATTTATTGATATAATTCTGAGGAAAGTTTTAGTTCATTGTTCATTTTGGCCTTGTTATTGCACATATTTGCACTCAGGCAGTAGATTATGGCTCTTCATATTGAGTTCCTATGGTTTAGTTAATTTATTTCTCCCATGATTCTTTCCTTCCTGCAGAGTGCAACCAAATTGAACTTCAGTTTTCCTTACTCACCTCACAGATTGCCTGACAGGCCTTATTGCTCACCAAACAAAAAATCAACTGCCTTAGTAATGCTCAAGAACTACACAAAGCCTGTGTTATTACTGCTGTTTAAAAAAAATCCAAAATAATCTCACTAAAACAATTTTCAATTGTGATATTTTAAATGAAGCCGTTAACAAGAATAAATGTGTGCAACAATTTTTTACATGCATGACTTTTTTCTTACTCCAAAACCATTAAGTCAATGGGCGTTTTTTTACTATGCAAATCTTTTTGTCACTGTGAATTTTTGCTGCAGTTGACCAAAAAAAAACGCTGATCACAAACTGCGGAATTTCAGGACAAATGCATGCCTGGCAAAAAAAATTCCATCAGCTCTAGTCATGTGCACAATTTTAATTTTGGGGTCTCTACAGACCACATACAGGTAGATCTAACTGCATACTGGGCATCAAACTGTTCATTAATAGGAAATAGCAAAATGGATTTGCTTTAAAGTGGGTGAAACCAGAAAGTGTTGGTGGGTGAGGCTTATTTTATTGGTGGGTGTGGCTTTTAAGTGTAGGAGGGGCTTAGTTTTAGCACACTGCACTACATGCAGCACACATAGCATCCCTCCTCTTTTAACCCTAATTTAAGCACTGCTTAATGGAGCCCCCAAATTTTTGCCTTGAACAGTGGTTAGCAAACCCTATACTCCTCAACTGAGATTTGGATAAATACTTCAGTGCTCTACAATAATACCTGGAAGCTCTAACTGAGAACCAATTATGGTGGACTTCAGGGTGAACATTTATTTGCTGTAGTAGATAGTCTAAAAAATGAGGCAACTTTATAGTTTGTAGTGTAGTTTACTTCTTCGTTCTTTGCAATGGCTGTGCATGTGTCCTGGGAAAGTCAAAGAATGAAGAAGTGGAAGAAGATGACTCCATGATGCTCCCTGGGCAAGTGCAGTTTTCTGTTAAAGGAACAGTAACACCAAAAAATTAAAGTGTATAAAAGTAATGACAATATAATGTACTGCTGCCCTGCATTTCTACAACTGGTGTGTTTGCCTCAGAAACACTACTATAGTTTATATAATAAAGCTGCTGTGTAGCCATGGGGGCAGCCATTCAAAGGAGAAAAGGCATAGGTTACTTAGCAGATAACAGATAAATCCCCATTATATGGGGCTTATCTACTAGTTATCTGCTATGTAACCTGTGCCTTTTCTCCTTTTATCCAGCTTGAATGGCTGCCCCCATGGCTACACAGCAGCTTATTTATATAGTAGCTTTTTTGTAGCAAAAACACCAGTTTTTTGCAGAGCAACAGCACATTATATTTTAATTACTTTAAAACACTTTAATTTTTTGATGTTACTGTTCCTTTAAAGGTGGCCATACACGCTAAGATCTGCTTGCTTGGTGAGGTTGCCAAGTGAGCGGATCTTCTCTCGATATCCCCACCTACGGGTGGGCAATATCAGGCTAATTCAGGCTAATTTGGGCTTGGGGCCAAACGATCGCATTAGAACAACGGGTATAGGCGCAGTCGGTTCGGGGACTGCATCAATGAGCCAATGTGGTCCCCAATCCGACTATATTTTTAAACCTGCCCAATCGATATCTGGACGATTTTAGGCCAGATGACGGTCAGGCAGGCCTGTATTTAGTGCCCTTACATGGGCCGATAAACTGCCGAAATGGTCTAAGGCAGGGGTCCCCAACCACTGGGCCGGGGACCAGTGCCGGGCCGTGGGCTGTGCTAAACTGGGCCACCTCTGGTCCCAATTACATGTGATCCCAACTCCATGACAAGTGCTATGTGAAGCCCAGGAAGCTTTCTACTGATCGTGAAAAGGACCAAGGTACTTAAAGCTCCATATTAAGTGTCTGGGGATGTCACCACTTGGGTGGGAGTAAGAAGAGAAAGAGGGCTGGGTGCATGTAGTTGCAGGGAAACAAGTTCAGGTCTATATCCACCACCCCTGGTCCTTGAAAAAATTGTCTTGCTTGAAACCAGTCCATGGTACAAAAAAGGTTGGAGATCACTGGTCTAAGAGACTGATATCAGCAGCTGGAATCGGCCCATGTATGGCCACCTTTACAGGAGCACTGACCTAGGATATCAGTTTACTTCTCCTTTAAAGAGAAGAAAAAAATGTGTAGATAAACAGAATCTCATAAAAAGGAAAATAAAAAGGTGCCCAGACCGGCACAGAAAGCAACAATGTGGAGCGACAGGCTTTAATAATGTACATAGAGTCATTGTAAATGTAATGCTACAAAAACTCAATTACTAACACCGTTGCAAATTTACACAAATACAGAAAGTAAACAATAGCAACCGCTTAACAATTACTTGTTACAATAATGAAAATGAATTGCTAATTGGTTGATATAGATTACTGCACTTCTGCAATGTGGTACACGTATTTCAGAAAAACATTCTTCCACTGACACACATATTGACATATTGGCACATACAAACTATATGAACATTGCTTCAAGCACAAGTACAGATACACAGATTTGCATTCATTAGGATATATACACAGCGGCTCTCTGTTAGACTTAATACAAGACAAACACTGGCTTGCGTGCCATAAGCACTATATTAAATGCATGAAGACAGTGTTTGTGTTCTGTAATGTTACACCCTAGGCAGCGGGTTCTTGTAAACCGTTGAACCCAAAGCCCTACCCTTGTTTTGCAGTGTGAAAATACAGACATCTGCCAGCTTGACCCCCGTCTGCATTTGTATCCCGTTGTTCTGTTCCTCTGTCATTGCTCTGATTGCAAAAGAAAAAAGGGACAATGCAGTGTCATTGAGTCATGAGATCTGTTCTGCCACCCGCTGGACCATTCATTGAAAGGATTGCAGGATTTGAAAGATGTGACAGGAGGGGAGCAGCCTGATACCCTCACCTTGAGATAAACTGCAAGGGGGGGGGGGATTTTAGTAGGAAGTGCCTTTATTTTGACTACATTGCTGCCCTAAGGGTGATAGACATTAAAATTTAAAGGCTAAGATTTATAAATGGGCGAATGGGAATTTTTTTCCCAATGCTACAAGCTGCATGTGGCAGAGTAAACTAAAGAGACACGTTTATAGACTGATAGAGACTCTATAAAACAAACGAAAGACAGGTCATGGTCTTAAAAAATTCTCAAGTTCAGCTTTCATATTAACCTTTTTATGTCATATATGCACATTTTTTAAGCAGCTTTTCAGCTGGCGTACTTTATTTATTTTGTGTGTTTTTTTACGTTTTGCACATTCTAATGCTAACACAACAGGGGTTACAATCATGTAACAGAAATTTTTACAAAATAAAATAGGACCAGAGGGACCGGCTCACAAGAGCTTGCAATCAAAAGGGCTAGGGAACATTTGAAATACAAGGACAATAAAAACAATTGGTGATTCTTTATGATACACTGATTTCTGTTCAATCATGACACACTGATTCTCTAAACTGGTGACTGACTACAAGTATTGCATTTTCTTGTTATTCTTATTTTTTAGTCTATTGTTTTTTTCAGCCCATTCCCTATTCATCTTCCCTTCCTTCTTACAATATGCTGCCTTGTTGCTGGGGTAAATAAGCTATAGCAAGCAGATAACATTCAAAATTTCAAGCCTGAGTGTTGCAAATATAAATAACTAAAAACATACACAAAAAATAAAAATGAAGACTAACTGAATACAGTTGCTTATACCGTAGCATACCCATAGTAAATTTTAAGGTAAACTAGCCTGCAATGTGGTGGTTAAGCTGTATCTCCACTATGGTGGTAAAGATGTATTTAACACCTTCTTCAGCAATAACATCTTTTTAGAGTGTTTAGGTAGAAACGATGCACACTCAAGTTTGCATCCATTTAGGTTGCTATGTGTTAGAGACTTCATAAGAATCACTCGACAGTAGGACCCACACAGTCATTTTCTGGTATTCTGGCAGGCCAGTACTACACTGTTCGTACAATAAGTTCAACATTTTTATCAGGTTCTACCTAGTACAACAGGAAACTATGGTTGTCAGCATTCCAATTTACAATTTTCGCTCTGACTGTTCTTTCCAAGCTGTGTCCAGTTTTTCCTTGCCAAAGACCAATCTGCCTCAGACTTCCATTTTAAGCATGTGACTTTGGGTTTTCCAGAAAATCAGGGACAACTGGGAAATATACTCTTGTATACCCAAAATAATTGGGTCAAGTCTGTAACTGCTGCACCCACCTAATAACATGTACATATTCCTATAACTTATACGTATACCTTTTATGCAATAATGACCATTGCATTATTATTATTACTGAGAATTACGGGTACATTGCTGGTTTAGTCAACCAGTACTTACTTCCTTGGGAAATATATTTGATAGAAAGCATCCCAAACGTTTTAATGCATATTAGACTGGAAGTATCCTTGCAAGATCAGACTCCTGTAGTTTTGCTTATACACTGTACTGTGTTTGGACACTCTATGATAAAGTCTTCTGCCATAAATTTTATTGTAGTCCCCTTTAATGAAATGTATTTAGAACAATGCATTTTAATATAATGATTTTTTTTCTAGCTGTTTTAGCCTCTGCCACTTTAAATAGCAGCTTCCAGTGGTTCTGTCATTCCCATACATTAACCTAACAGTGCTGGTACCCTTTCATATCTCGTACAAATATTTGCATGCCATCTTTTGCAGTAACAATTTACAGTAATTCCCAGTAATTACATTTCATGGCTTAGCCTGTGAAAGTCTGCAGATGTAACCTGCCAGCAATTAGGTTCTGAAGTATCTGTTTTATGAGAACCACCTATGGTAATCACTCTTGTCTTTAACCAGCAAATTACAGATTAGAAAATCATACAATCATATCCTACCGGCATTGTGTAACAGCTGGGCGACTTGGATGTTTGTCTGCAAAATTCCCTTGTAAAGCTAATTCTAATATGAATACTGTTTTGGCAAGAAATTTAAGAGGCAGTGCATTACAGTATGTGTTTATTTTAATGGATTTGTATAGCTCTTAAAACTGAGACTCCAGCACCATGTGCCATCCTAGGAAATTGATATTCAGCAATATCATACAGTGCCCCCGGCAGTGTGATTATCTGGGCTGTGCGAAGGAATGAATGGCATAGTGTGAGGACAGTCTTGGAAAGGACTGTACAGTCCTATATCTTAAAGTGCCATTAACATAAACAAAATAAATGTATTTTTGCTTCAAAACAATGTGTACTATTTAGTAATGTAGAGTAGTCTGAACAATTTAGTTACTGAGATTATGAAAAAATGTATATACATTTTTATGCTTGCTTTGAGAAGGGTAATAATGTGTCTATGTCTTCTCCTTTTTCTGACAAAACAGTATTTCTATCCCAATTTTGGCTACTTTTATAACAAAGTCAAAGGCTAAAGTGGTCTGAGTCCTTATCTGAAACCCACTGTTTAGTTTTGTAACAAATTTGTCCCTCAGATGCCCATTTCGTCTATCTCTAGTAGAACAGGGGTTACACTCATCTTCCTGTTAATGGCTATGAGTGTGCTATCAGTCTGGTGCAAGTTTGATGATACCAATGAGTTAGATGGCAATATGCAAATACAGTGCCACAAAAGACTTTAGTGATATAATTTAGCACAGGTTACACATTGCAGTGTGGGTTACAGTAGGCACACTTAGAGGGAAATGCCTTTTGTGATTACTTCTGCTAATTAACTGTCTGTCTTCTGTCTATACCAGGGTCAATAGGATGGCAGACCCTTAGCAACCTACTCACACTCCTTGGTGGCCTGATAATATACATCAAATGAATATCTAGCCCAAATACTGGATTATCCTAGTCACGGGATCCTTGTGTGAAGATCCAGTGATACCAGATACCACTGGCTCTTGATCCATATTATCCCCTCTTCTTTAAAGGGATCCATGACACTAAATATAATAAACCCCCTTCCTTTCTACTTGGCCAGGGCTTCACTTGGCTCAGGCATGTCCTGGCTCTCCCTCTCTCTTTCTCTTCGTTCCAGGGAAAGTTAGTTGCCATATTTACGTAAAACTATTGAGGGAAAAACTACAAGCAAATACCTATTTCTTTACACCCCTAGACATCAGTGCAGGTTACTGAACAGCTTAAGATCATTTGTATCCCAAACTTTGTATAGCAAACTTTGTACAAACTAAGGAATGACAACCCCAATGTGTTGACTGGAACCAATGTCCAATCAGAATTTCCATTTTAAGTGATCAACTTTGATGCTTAAAACAGTCATAAAGGGCAGTACACATGGAATGATGATCTGGAAATTAAGATTAAATGTGACTAAACCTTATGATGTAGCTTAGTGGGCTAAATTGACATCTGGCCCAAACACTGGATTATCCCTGTTTGTTGGATGCCCTGCCATTGTCTCAAGTTCCAATGATACCTGATATCCCAGGATCTGGATTTACATTATCCCCCCTTCTTTAAAGGAATCCATGACACTAAGGGGCTGATTTACTAACCCACGAATCCGACCCGAATTGGAAAAGTTCCGACTTGAAAACGAACATTTTGCGACTTTTTCGTATTTGTTGCGATTTTTTCGGCTTCTTTACGAATTTTTCGTTACCAATACGATTTTTGCGTAAAAACGCGAGTTTTTCGTAGCCATTACGAAAGTTGCGTAAAAAGTTGCGCTTTTTGCGTAGCGTTAAAACTTACGCGAAAAGTTGCGCCTTTTTCGTAGCGTTAAAACTTAAATGGTGCAAAGTTTTGCGTAAGTTTTAACGCTATGAAAAATCGCCAGATTTTACGCAACTTTCGTAATGGCTACGAAAAACTCGCGTTTTTACGCAAAAATCGTATTGGTAACGAAAAATTCGTAAAGAAGCCGAAAAAATACGAAAAAATCGCAAAATACCGATCAATACGAAAAAAACGCAATCGGACTCATTTCGACCCGTTCGTGGGTTAGTAAATGTGCCCCTAAATATAATCAACCCCCTTCCTTTCATCAATATGCAAATACAGTGCCACAAACGAATTTAGTCGAGGGCTTCACTCAGCTCAGACATGACTAGTGGGCTGTTCCCCTCTCTCTTCTACCCCAGGGATAACTTTAGCTGAAAATCATTTCCTCATATTATATTTATGAAAAACAAACTATTGAGGTACAAACTACATGCATATACCTGTTTCTTTTTTCCAGTGATTGTGTAAACTTTTAATTAGAAATAAATGGAACATAATTTGGCTGGCCAGCTATCAAAACTGGACCATTACAATGTTCTAATGTAAGGCTTTGACCAATCAGAATTTCCATTTTTAATTATCAGCTTTGATGCAATTGCATCAGAGTCTGAGAGCTTAAAACAGTCGTACAAGGCAGTACATGTGGAATGCTGAGTTGTAAATGTAAACAAACATAACTAAAACCTATAAGTATAGTTTGGTGTGACTTTAGCCTCTTTATATCTACTATATGTTTTGGAGACGTGTTTTTACCAGTCTGCCTTTCTGCTCTTAAAGCTTTTTGATGACACATGACTCAATGTGATTATGTTACCACATTTTTATGTGCTTTTCTAATCTCCAAGATAGGTGTAATGTAAAATCTCAGTTCTGTGACACCACAGAGGTGAATGGGGATGTCAGTGTCACTCTCATAGTATGTGATAAACAACAATTTGCAACATTCTGCAACACCACAAAATACTTGTTTTGACAGAGGATCGTGGATCCAGGGCCTTTTGACTGTCACAGAAATCAATAGGTATCAAAGTGCTTATGTGGATCTGACAAACCTGGTCCTTCTGTTTGGGTCAGTAATGTGAATGAATATAATCCATGAATATCAGAATGAGACCATTCTGGAAACATTGGAAACATAGACATTAAATATATTCTTATATAGTGATATGTTTGAAATAAAAGGGGTCTTTTTAATAACCATATTGTAAGCTCTTCCTCTTGTGCACACTGAGACACATATATAATACATACACACACACATATGTGGAAATATATGAGTCGAATTTAGTATTTGCGCCAAGCTATTTAATTATTCCCATTACTTTATAATTATGAGTAAATTACAAAGCTAATCATATTCTATTCTGTTCCTTTTCAGACAACGGGTTATAAATACACTGACACAATGCTTCTTAAACTGCTGAAAGATTTTGTTTGTCAGAACTGAAGCATCCCAGCCAGTTACCCTGGAATTAAGGCAATTACTTTTGTTGCATTTTGACAGTAAAACTAATGAAGTGAAATCGAGGAGCACAAAAGGAATTAGATGCAGAACAATGGGAGGATTAAAGAGAAAACAGCTTCTAATAAGCAGCCTTTCCACCTGAGGATTGAAGAGACACAGCTGAATAGGGAGGATTTTAGCAACTTCAAATTCATACTGGAGGGCTCTTTATATAGGTATTGATAACCATTAGTGCACTACTGTGATATATGTAGTTCTTTGGTACCTTCACTATCATCATCCTTTATACTATCTAAGAAGCTTTGGCCAAAGTAAATAATATACTTGTCACCAGAATTTAAGGTTTTCCAAATTTATGCTTTGATCTTTGTTACCGGATAGGAGTGCTGCCCAACAATACAGTGTGCTAAGTATGTGTTATATGCACATGGTCACAATCTTCAGTTAAAAGCAGAAACACTTATGATTGGATGCTGTGTGCACTAGCTGTACCCTATCCAGCTCTCTGGAATCTGTTCCCATAACACCTTTGTGCTTACCACTAATCCTGATTTGCATATGCCTTATCAAAGAACTATTATAATTATATCATAATTATTATCATAATTACTAATAATTACCTATCATAATTATTTAGTGCAACATGTTAACTCTAACTTCTAGAACCTTGTGTCCTAGGTATTCAAGTTACAATATAGCATTACAATTGATCAATATGAAAATTAACAATTCATGAAAATACAACTGTGTCTTTTCTTATTGTGTCTTCAAAACAAGTGCAAAATTTGCAAAACATAAATATATATATAAATTAAAAAAATAAATAAATATATATATATATATATATATATATCAATAATAGAATGGCAGTATTTACGTCACTGGAAGGTAGTAAGCCTGGGTGCAGTCCTTAAGAATTTCCATCAACTTATGAGTGATTTAAGTGTTTATTGGAACAGGCAAGGAACAAACGTTTCAGCTGGTATCCCAGCCTTTATTAAAGTTACACAATAAAACAAGTGAAACCCATATATATACAGGGTTTGGCGGGAACTAAGGGAAGTGACATAGGACGATGCATGACATGTCCCACAGACAGTGATAACACAACAAACAATGGAAAAATATCAAAGAAGTGCAATAAAAATTAATAAAATACAGATTAGGAAAAAGAGACCCAGGGAGATGGAAGGTATGGGGGGGGGGGGGCGATTAATAAAAAAATAAAAAATGCAAAAAATAACAAAGTAGAAAAGTGAAATTATATGGAAAGTTACAGTACACAATAAGAATATACTGCAATCTTTAACGTATATAAGATACATAAGCGCTGATTCACTAAAGGTCGCACTTTTTTGCGTTAAAATTGACACAAAAAAATGTGTGATTCGCTAAAGTATTAAAGCGTGCGTTAAGTCGAATATCGCATGCGTTAAATTTTGCGCTTCTGCATGCATTAATTTTAATGCATTGCGTTAATTTGCGCGCAGAAATAATACTAATGCATAATTCACAAACACTTTGACGCGCTAAATATCGCATTTGTCTGTGCGAAAAATAAGACCTACTTGGGGCAGGCGGTAATTATACAAAAGTACAGTTCATGAGCTTTTGGCAATAAAATATTGACTTTGCAGTGTTATTTATTCAAGTATGTGTTGGCCCTAGAGTGATGTAGCCTCCAGTTTGCAGGGAAATGGTCATTTTCTTAAAAGTAGTTTTACGAAAGTAATGGTGTGTGGGGCTAATATGGCGTGCGGCGACTATTTGTGAGCAATGCGTTCATTAGCGCACGTTCCGTCAAATAAGGCACGAAAATAGTCTTCTCGATTTAAATAACGCAAACAGCATCGCGTCTAAATTAACGCAAGTATCATTTTAGTGAATCGTGCATTAAGACACGAAAAATTAGACGCGATAAAATTTTTAACGCATGCTATAAATAGCGCTCCAAATATCGACCTTTAGTGAATCAACCCTATATAGTGATAAAATAGATAATGCATGGGGTTTCACATGTTTTATTGTGTAAATTGATAAAGGCTGGGATAACAGCCGAAACGTTAGTTTCTTTCTTGTTTCAACACTTAAATCACTCCTAAATCCTGTGTTAGCGGATCCTGTTCATTTGTATACTGTGTATGTATATATATATATATATTTATATACTGTATATATACAGTATATATATATATATATTTGTATTATGGGACTATACCAATAGTTCTGAAGGTTTATTAGGTTCTATTAAGACAATTTCCGCGATTCATATCTAATCCAACCTTTTCTTTACCTCAGCTGACCTTGTTGTTCTAACTTACCCCTTGCTGTTCACAGCAGTGTTTCTCTGACACTTTTTCCCATTAATGCTTGGCTTCTTTGCGATTGCCCCTATCTCCTGCTTCACTGATCCGCTATCCACATATATCCACGTAATGCATCTTTGCTCTTCTTAATATCTGCCCTCTTATCCTCACCTCAGATCCCCCCCAAGCTATTGACTCCCCGCCATACCTGTTGAAATCATTCAGGTACAATTAGGCAGAGAAAAAGAAGTGGCATTAAAAAATAGCTGCTAAAATTGCAATCAAATGTCTGTAGTCATTGATTTCTAGCCTTGGGCCTGACGTGCTGCGAGACTGAAACTCTGGGCCTGTTTCAGCTGGAAAACGCTTTTGATTTCTGTCCTCTCACTCCATACAAGATATAGCTGGAGGGACATTAGCAATCATTTAATTGACATTGAATTAACCATGAAATGCAGTATAACTCCTCTTCTCAAGTACACTCCAGAAATACTTTAATAAGCCTTTTAATTATTGATTAGAACCTGCGATGTAGAGATGATGATCTGCTGCGTAAGTTAGGTGCCCTTGATAAGTCAGGTAGTGTCATTATTTGTGACCTTCCAGATGAAGGGATAATTAGAGCTGTTTGTTAGAAGGTGCCATTTAATGGTTTGCTCCTTGTTATACAGAATTTTCTTCACTCGCTAAGTTTCTGGAGTTCTGTCAAACTGACACAAAAAATGCTTGTGTTGGATACAGTACAATGTGAGAAGCATTTGCTTCAAACAGGTCTTATCTTTCTGCCAGTTTGTTATCAATATGATATGTTAACCATTATGCAGCCAGAGGCATCTGCTCAGGATTCCATTTGATGTTTTCGTGGGCAGTGAGAGAGTTAACAGTTTAAACCAGGGACAAAGCTTACTGTTAAGTGTGGCTTTATCTGGAGATAGACCCCCAACATAGCCTAATAACACCTTTATTCTTTTATGGCTTCTCTCATTTGGGTACTCAAAGCACAGAGAGTTAAAGTGAAACATCTATCAATTCAGATCTTAATTTCTGACAGTTTATTAAATGAAACAGATTTGCAGATGTATCATTTTTATTAATTCTTATATAAGCTTTTCAATAATAGATGTGCAATTTAGCTACATCTTTAAAACATAACCATGTAAGGGAGTCTATGAATATTCGCAGATTAAAGATCAAATGAAGCCCTTAAAAAAACGTTTGCCCTTTAAAATGTGTCTGTTTATGGGGCTAATACAGGTATGGGATCCCTTATTCGGAAACCTGTTATCCAGAAAGCTCAGCATTACGGAAAGCCTGTCTGCCATAGACTCTATTTTAATCAAATAATTCTAATTTTTAAAACTGATTTCCTTTTTCTCTGTAATAATAAAACAGAACCTTGTAATTCATCCCAACTAAGATATAAATAATTCTTATTTGAGGTAAAACAATGCTATTGGGTTTAATTAATGTTTTATTGATTTTTTAGTAGACTTACATAGAGATATGGAGATCCAAATTACAAAAAGATCCCTTATCCGGAATACCCTTGGTCCCGAGCATTCTGGATAATGGGTCCTATACCTGTATATGTATTTTACCTTGTATGCAACCTGTGGTTTCTTCCTCTTTCAGTGACATCGGGTGCCAGGAGACACTTTACCCAAGAAATGCAACCATGCAGGGAGGTGCCAGCCTATGTTAAATATGCTTGGAGGACCACCATATTGGATTTACCTTGACTTTGAATGGTGGGGTAGCAATTTTATGATCTCCTAATGAAACAGGAGACCAGGGAATGTGGATTCATCAATCCCCTATGTTTTCTAAATTTTCAGAGGCACAGAAACTCATTGCTATAGTTGGCTCCGACTGGCAAAGATGCCCAAAATATAAGGTGTAGCATTTTTATCTTAATTCTTTGCTGAGATTTACTTCTCCTTTAAATTAGCATTATGAGAAAATAGGGTTATTGTTCGTTAATACCAGTGATTCTCAACCTTCCTAATGCCGCGACCCTTTAATACAGTTCCTCATGTTGTGGTGACCCCCAACCATAAAATTATTCCTAAGACCATCGGAAGTACAGTGGTGTGAAAAACTATTTGCCCCCTTCCTGATTTCTTATTCTTTTGCATGTTTGTCACACAAAATGTTTCTGATCATCAAACACATTTAACTATTAGTCAAAGATAACACAAGTAAACACAAAATGCAGTTTTTAAATGAGGGTTTTTATTATTTAGGGAGAAAAAAAAATCCAAACCTACATGGCCCTGTGTGAAAAAGTAATTGCCCCCTGAACCTAATAACTGGTTGGGCCACCCTTAGCAGCAATAACTGCAATCAAGCGTTTGCGATAACTTGCAACGAGTCTTTTACAGCGCTCTGGAGGAATTTTGGCCCACTCATCTTTGCAGAATTGTTGTAATTCAGCTTTATTTGAGGGGTTTCTAGCATGAACCGCCTTTTTAAGGTCATGCCACAACATCTCAATAGGATTCAGGTCAGGACTTTGACTAGGCCACTCCAAAGTCTTCATTTTGTTTTTCTTCAGCCATTCAGAGGTGGATTTGCTGGTGTGTTTTGGGTCATTGTCCTGCTGCAGCACCCAAGATCGCTTCAGCTTGAGTTGACGAACAGATGGCCGGACATTCTCCTTCAGGATTTTTTGGTAGACCGTAGAATTCATGGTTCCATCTATCACAGCAAGCCTTCCAGGTCCTGAAGCAGCAAAACAACCCCAGACCATCACACTACCACCACCATATTTTACTGTTGGTATGATGTTCTTTTTCTGAAATGCTGTGTTACTTTTACGCCAGATGTAACGGGACACGCACCTTCCAAAAAGTTCAACTTTTGTCTCGTCGGTCCACAAGGTATTTTCCCAAAAGTCTTGGCAATCATTGAGATGTTTTTTAGCAAAATTGAGACGAGCCATAATGTTCTTTTTGCTTAAAAGTGGTTTGCACCTTGGAAATCTGCCATGCAGGCCATTTTTGCCCAGTCTCTTTCTTATGGTGGAGTCGTGAACACTGACCTTAATTGAGGCAAGTGAGGCCTGCAGTTCTTTAGATCTTTTGTGGCCTCTCGGATGAGTTGTCTCTGCGCTCTTGGGGTAATTTTGGTCGGCCGGCCACTCCTGGGAAGGTTCACCACTGTTCCATGTTTTTGCCATTTGTGGATAATGGCTCTCACTGTGGTTCGCTGGAGTCCCAAAGCTTTAGAAATGGCTTTATAACCTTTACCAGACTGATAGATCTCAATTACTTTTGTTCTCATTTGTTCCTGAATTTCTTTGGATCTTGGCATGATGTCTAGCTTTTGAGGTGCTTTTGGTCTACTTCTCTGTGTCAGGTAGCTCCTATTTAAGTGATTTCTTGATTGAAACAGGTGTGGCAGTAATCAGGCCTGGGGGTGACTACAGAAATTGAACTCAGGTGTGATAAACCACAGTTAAGTTATTTTTTAACAAGGGGGGCAATCACTTTTTCACACAGGGCCATGTAGATTTGGAGTTTTTTTTCTCCCTTAATAAAGTAAACCTTCATTTAAAAACCGCATTTTGTGTTCCATTATGTTATCTTTGACTAATAGTTAACGGTTTTTGATGAGCAGAAACATTTAAGTGTGACAAACATGCAAAAGAATAAGAAATCAGGAAGGGGGCAAATA
Organism: Xenopus tropicalis; assembly: GCF_000004195.4. NCBI lineage: Eukaryota > Metazoa > Chordata > Amphibia > Anura > Pipidae > Xenopus > Xenopus tropicalis. The sequence goes on from NC_030678.2 coordinate 79,745,448, forward strand.
GTTTTTCACACCACTGTATGTGTTTTCCGATGGTCTTAGGCGACCCCTGTGAAAGGGTCATTCGACCCCCAAAGGGGTCCCGACCCACAGGTTGAGAACCGCTGGTTTATACAGTCTTACGAAAGCAAATTATGTTTGATGCTTTGTAACTAAATTCCTAATTTTTAAAATCTATCTAATTGTTATTCTCTGAACCTTTCGTTTTTTGATGCAACTGTGACTTATTTGACACAACCACTAATTTTTGCTGTGGCAAAATGTGGAATTTCGCAGCAACTCCATAGCTGGTGAAAAATTTTGCTCATCACTACTGCTCCATTATTTCCCATGGGAATTGATTTGTTAATACCAACCATAAGTAATTTTGTCAATGTCCTTGAAATATTAATGAAATAATGGTATTTCACAAACAACTATTTGAGCCAATCAGAAAGATGGGTCAGGAGCAAAGTATGTGAACTATGAAATGGCATGACAATTTTGAATTCTGCTATAATATCATATGCTCCTTGTCATGAGCTATTGGAACAAACTTACCATTTGACCTCCAAAAGATGTGCTGCATAAATTATTTTCATATGCATATGGTGGATGTAGAAATCACACAGCACGTTTAATAGAAGCTGTTTAATCGCATGCTCAGACTGTAATGTGAGACACCACTTAAAACAAATTATGGTAACCAGAGTATAGCTTGTATATATATATATAATATATATATTCATATTTCCAATACTACAATAGAATAAATGCAAAGTGCAACATGTTTTTACAACAGCTGTAAATGTTTTGACCAACCTATCATTTTGTGTCCCATCCAACTGAATATGGTAGGGATGGGAGGAAAAACTTTTTGGTAGATGCACCCCACCCCCTACCCAATCACACATAGGGTAGAAATGGGGGAAGGTCAAGGTCATAAACCCCAGTCAGAAGGAGGTAAAGGGTATAGCTACTGATTTTTTCAATAACCCACCTCTACTGTCACAGCCCTGTGGTAGGTAAAAAAAAACATGATCTTGTCACAGGGTTGGTTCTTATAACATGGACCTATAGGATTTAGTTAGCTCCCTCTACTTTTACACAAAGCCACCTATAACAGCCAGGGACATTGTTGCCATGAGGCAAGGTGAGATTCTTGCCTTAGGTGGCAGCACCCAAAATTCCTACTCTTTTAGTGCAGAGGGTGCAATTGTGCTGATGCTGAAAAGTTTAGAGTGGTGGGGGGACAAAAGGGCAGCATCAGAAATGCTGCCTTGGGCAGAACAGGGGCCAGAAATGGCCCTGGCAACAGCTCATTATTACTTTAACATTTACCAAAAAGTAGTATTAGGAGTCTAGGACCCATGCTACAGGGAAACCAGTTGGTATGTAATGCCTGGTAGATATAGCTTTCATGTTTAATGTTCACAGGATATAATACAGGTATAGGACCGTTTATCCAGAATGCTCGGGACCAAGGATATTCCGGATAAGGGATCTTTCCATAATTTGGATCTCCATACCTTAAGTCTACTAAAAAATCAATTAAAGATTAATTAAACCCAATAGGATTGTTTTGCATCCAATAAGGATTATTTATATCTTAGTTGGGATCAATTACAAGGTACTGTTTTATTTCTACAGAGAAAAAGGAAATCAGTTTTCAAATTCGGAATTATTTGATTAAAATGGAGTCTATGGGAGTCAGGCTTTCAGGTTTCTGGATAAGAAATCCCATACCTGTACAACATATTTATAGTCAGCTTCAAAAATAGCTATTGAAATATCATGTACTTAAAAGGAGCCTGTCACCCTAAGAAATAATTCAAGCTCTTTTTCTATTTTGTTAATTGAGCAAAATAAACTTTTTTAACAGTATATAAGTGATTACAATTATGTTTCCTTCAGTCCTGGAATTTACAATCACAGCAAGCAGGCAGGTGCCATTTTGTGGACACTGTTAAGGCATGATTTCTATCATCCCAAAATCTTGTTTGTGCCCTAGAATGGGGGACCTTATGCCAATGCCTATGTAACGAATACACAATTATAGACTAAGAGGATGGAGGGGGAATGTAAGAAGTGCAGGGACATCTAGGAATTTCTAAATGGAAAGTGAAAGTAATGGACTGTACCGCCTCCATACGTGAAAGCTACAGGAGTGGATTACAAAACAAAAAGGTAGTATAACTAGTGATGGACGAAATGTTTCGCCAGGCATGGATTCGCGGCGAATTCCGCGTTTTGACATTGAGGGATTGTTTCGTGAAACGGATGAAAAAATTTGCAGCGGAAAAAAATGGCCACGTGTAAAAAAAATTGTCGCCCGCGTCAAAAGAATAGTCGCACGTCAAAAAAGAATAGTCGCGCGTCAAAAGAATGGCTGCGCGACAAAAGAATAGGCGTGGGCGACAAAAGAATAGCTGTGCGACAAAAGAATAGCCACGGGCAACAATTTTTTTTGACACACATCATTTTCGCCGTTTCGTGAATCTTTCGAAAGTATAACCTATTTATGTAAGTGAAAATTTGCGCCATGCAGTAACACATAGCAACCAATCTGCAATACATTTTTATCAGTCTAGCAAAGTTTGGGCGTGGAAAGCAAATTTCTGACTAGCAGCTATGAGTTTTGTAGAGGGTCAGTTTAGAATGCAGTGTGTAAAATGTAGGTTGTGTGCCCCACTAGGGAAAGACTGGTTTTACATCAAATGATTGACAAATCCTATGCCAAATTGTGAGCTGCTGGAAAAATTATAATGGCACCCCTCAAAAATGACAAAACCAGCACATGAGATTTTAAAAACAATATATATAGTTAAATCATATATGCAGGTAATACCTCCCGGTAAGCCTGGATCCTCATTACTATGCATATTTTAGCCCCTGGCGAGTACTCAGCTAATGGCTGTAATATGTGAGAGTGGATTATAAATGTTGGATGGACCTGTAACAAAACAGTGGATCGTTCTTCCATTCATTTCCATGTTTTAACAACAACTATCTGGTGCCTGTATCTTCCATAGTCAGGAACCATAGGCAAATGTACAAAACACACATGCTCCCAGTGCACCCTGGGTAGAATAAATAGTCGAATTGTGTCTAATTTGTTTTATGTCAAATTACCATCATTAGGTAACAAACTGCCTGAAGGAACTCAGCAGAGTATTCTTTCACTTAAGAGAGAGCATGGTGTTCAACTCTTGCTGTCCTAGAATTTGAACCAGGCAGTAAATTAGCCCATGGCTCTGTTCCAGGTGTCTTATGGATAGTGGGAAACCTGTGCAGAAAATTTGGTGTGCTTTGACTGGATTTTTGTCTCTTTAACCTGTTGTTGATTTCCCATGAGGTAGAGAGGCAGCTGGAACAGGGCCATGTGGGGAACATCTGGTCTGCTCTGCAGACAGTTGTCAGAAACACTCTATTCCTGTTTGACAGTGGAATGATTAGTTCTTATTAGATGCATGAAAAAGCGAGAGGGATAACAATGTATAGGGATAGATACCTTGTGTTAAATAGTGGGAGCAAAATAATTCCACAAAAACGGGAAAAGAACAGCAAGACAGATAATATTTAAAGGTTATAACTCATTGCCAATGATAATTGAATTATGCCAATATATTTCTAGATTTCCTTTAACATGCTGATAATATAATTTGGAGATCTTATATAATAGCAGCCATATATCTCTGAAATGCCTAATATATGAAGCACCCTTGCTTGCATTGATACTATTAGGATAGCTACAGTAATAATACTTGCTTCTATAAAATAATAAGGGAGAAATCAGGAATGGCTAAATAAGAATTGTGTGATATCTGGATTAAATGAATGACAAATACTTTGTGTCATCGGGCATTCTTTACTAAGCTGTTCAAAGTGTGGAAAAAAGTTGACTGAGCGCACAACAAATCAGTAGAATATTTTGTGCCTGACAATTAAGGAAAAAATAAAACTTTTGTCAGCTAGTGCCATACAAAACACTTTGACATATGGACTTCTTGTTTAGTGAAGGAAACCCTAGCTATTTAACTAGGTCAGTAAAGTGTTGGTGGAAGGAGGTTCCTGTTGGCAGCAGGGGCTGGTACTTCAATGTAGTAGAAGCCCTTATTTGACTTGACTGTAGGGAGTGTGGGGTACTGAAGACCCTTAGAAAAGAAGGAGAGAACTCTGAGACATCACCTTAGCAGTAGATAGTAAGAAAGAACCCAGAAAATGAGAAGTAGCTAGCAAAAGACCAAGTCTAGTCATACAGGTATAAGGGATAGAAGTATGAAAATATTAACTTCATATTAACTTCAATGGAAGAGTCCAAGAGTAGTAAGCATTTGTGCCAAATATTTTTTCCTGGTCCCCTGAAAAACATAACATGGGTGTTCCACTGTATGTGGATATCTATTTTTGACAAAGATATTTCCTATTTGTGTCTGAAGCCAATGTTAGAACTACTTGTCGTGAATATGTTATTTTTTTGCCATGCATGGATGGCGTAGGGCAGTGCTGTCCAACTTCTGTGGTACTGAGGGACGGAATTTTTCTGGCTTACATGGTGAAGGGCCGATAATGGAAGCCCACTCCCCTTTTTTAAACCACACCCATGTTATCACAAGAGCTTTTAAGACCATGCCCACACTAATGGTGGAAAGGCAGCAAAAACCCAAATGGTTGGTGCTCACATTAGGGATACCACCTTCATTTGTATGTTCACCTCCCACAGGCAGCATAGTGCAGACAGAGTATTGCACACACAGGCAGCATATGGCAGATGGAGTATGGCACACACAAGCAGCATAAGGCAAGAAGAGTATGGCACACACTGGCAGCATAGGGCAGGCAGAGTATGGCACACATTGACAGCATAGGGCAGACAGAGTATGGCACACACAGGCAGCATAGGCAGATGGAGTATGGCACACACAGGCAGCATAGTGCAGACAGAGTATTGCACACACAGGCAGCATATGGCAGATGGAGTATGGCACACACAGGCAGCATAACGCAAGAAGAGTATGGCACACACAGGCAGCTTAGGGCAGACAGAGTATGGCACAAACTGGCAGCATAGGGCAGGCAGAGTATGGCACACAGGCAGTACTCTGCCCTATGCTGCCTGTGTGTGCCATACTCTGCCTGCCCTATGCTGGCTGTGTGTGCCATACTCTGCCTACCCTATGCTGCCAGTGTGTGTCATACTCACTGTGTGTCATACACACAGGCAGCATAGGACAGGCAGTACCTGCAGTGACTGACTGAGGCATGAAAAGGAGAACAATGTGGGGGTTTACAGTAGGGGGTGAACAATGCAGGGATTAAAAGGTGTGAACAGTACAGGGGATTACATGTTTGAACAATACAGGAGTTCACAGCCTGAATCTGAGGTGTGAGCAATGCAGGGGCCAGTTAATCTCCAATACAGATACCTTTTAAATCTTACACAAAAGTAAACATTCACAGCAGAAGAACAGGTGAGGGGCACACAGAGGGGGGCTGCGGGCCGACAGTTGGACAGCCCTGATGTAGGGAAAAAGTTGCCACCAATGGACTCTGGAGCAGTGAAAACATGTTCCCTGGACTGATAAAATCATCAGCATCTGGCAATTTGACAGAATAGTCTCGGTTTGGATGGCAGGAGAACTCTACTTTCAGTTCTGTGCTTTTTAATTTGTGGCAGCAGTTTGAGAAACAAACCTTCATATTAAAGCACAAAATGGTTCCAGGCACAAAGTAAGGTCTATGCAGAATGGCTTGGCTGAGATGGGAATAAGAAAACTTGACTGGTCTGCATAATGCCCCTACTTCAACATTTTGCTTTTGTGGTAAGACCTTGGTTGGAAGATGTCCAGATACTTGAGGAAGTATAATGTAGATCTCATACATAGTATACTTGAATATTTTTCTGTTATAGAATGTTATAAAAACAATATTTCAGAAAAAGAGAGTGATAATACAAAAAGCTACAGTGTGTATGTTTTATATAGTATTATCTTGAAAGTAAAACTGCTGTTTATCCCTTGTTGCACTATAATTATATTAAGGTTCCACTAAACTACCAAAACAAATGCATCAATGGCCTGAATATCCACCCAGCTGCCGGAAATATTTGAATATTGTATGATTGTGCAGATTTTTCATATTGTCACTCCATCTTTTCCAACAGGCCAGCCTTGAGTTGGTTAAATAAAGGATGCTAGCAGCCGGTGATTGCTTTAAGTGATCCAGCAATGCTTTGTCACAGGAGAGAGAACAGAAACCTTGGTGTCCCCTGTGACTAGGATCAATTTATCATCTTTACAACAATCATAACGTTATGATGCTTGGAGCAGGTCTTTAAGCAAAAGAAGCAGTCATCTCTTGAACCTTGACTTTAAATCATGAAGAAGCATACATGGGATTAAAACAAAGGTTTAAAATATAATTACAGTATATTAGGTCCATGTTTACTTGAGGTTATAAATGTCTAAAGAATATCAGGACCACATCTATCTAATCTATCTATCTATCTATCTATCTATCTATCTATCTATCTATCCAGGGCCGGAACTAGGGGTAGGCTGAAGAGGCAGCTGCCTAGGGCACAACGAATGGGGGGCGCCAGGCAGGAGCCTCTTCTGCCTACCCCTAGTGCTACTTTGTCATTGCCTCCGTCGCTTGTCATTAGCGGTGGAGGCAATGACCGATCTAATAGCAATAGGGCGGCGAGGTAGGCGGAGTTGGCCGACCGGGTTGCCTAGGGCGCCCGGTCGGCTTGGCCCGCCCCTGTATCTATCTATCTATCATCTATCTATCATCTATCTATCTATCTTGCCATTAACCTCTATGTCTCTGTAATAGCCTGTTTTGATACGCAATCTAGGCTTGTGTTTGGCTGCAAAAGTTCTGAGAGTTCTAGTAAGAACAAAGAACGCACCAATTTGACTGTGTCATTACTGTGTTATGACCAGATGCAAGTAGATACTCATGATAAAACCAATGCTGTTCAATCTTTAACTATTTTTGTGCTGATTGACACTACATGTTCTGGGCTTCTGTTGGTTACCTGTGCTTAGGGCCACAATATACTGTATAAAATATTACATTTGTGGTACAAGGCTGAATGCTTAATTCAGATTCATATTCTGTGCCAACATAGAAATGGGTGCATTCTACATCACAATAAAACAATAACCAGCTTTGCCTCACTGACAGCTTCCATAATAGATCTAAACTCAATTTCTGCTGATGTTGAGACAAATTTGGCTGACCTTATAAGCTTTGCTTCTTAACATGCCCATGCAGTACACTAGGCACATGCAGTGTCACTGATACTCAAAAGATGGCTAAACAAGATCAGAAGATAGGATGCTGCTCAGAACAAATTGGCAGGAATGGATCATTGCTTTTACAGGGCTACTAAACCTTTGGGTTTGTACAGTAAATGCAGTAAATCAAATACAACATATCTAACCACATTCTTTTTAGCATTTTGTTCTACTTTACACAGGCTTTCCCAGTTTTGGAAAGCTATAAGCTCTGCTATAAAAGGCACCAGGATATGCATTATCTTGTGGGTGGCAAAACTGGTTCTAATAAATATTATTTTCATTTACTGTATATACTCGAGTATAAGCCTAGTTTTTCAGCACCCAAAAAGTCACCCTCGGCTTATACTCGAGTCGGGTGCCATGGATCCCTCCAGACTAGCACCCTCTGTCCTTTGTGTGCAAATTAGGCCACCCGCAACCAGACCCTCCAGTGCCCTGGCCTGCTCCCAAATTCATCTACAATCCTCACCTGTCCCATTCTACACTAGGCATTGCACTTTATATTCGATATAAACTATATATAGTTTTGAAGGATTTTAACTCTTTGGGCCTGATTCACTAAAGTGCGATTTAACGTGCGCTATTTATAGCGTGCGTTAAAAATTTTACCGCGTCTTAATTTTGGCGATTTTTCGCACGATTCACTATAAGCATACTCACGCTTTTTTACGCGCGATATTGCATGCGTTATGTAACTCGCGAAGACTATTTCAATGCGGTATTTGCTGGTACATGTGCTAAATTACGCCCGCGAATAGTCACCGCATATGAATGGTAGCTTAGAAATAGTGTATAAAAATTGTCGCCGCATATAAATGGTGTATATAAATATTAGCCACATATAAATGGTAGCATATAAATGGTATCATATAAATAGTAGATGCTTATAAATAGTAGCCACTAGTGATGAGCAAATGTGTTCTGGTTATCTTTAGTGAAAATTAGCAAATCTTTCGAAAGATCTACGAAACGGCAAAAAAATTGTTGCTGTGACTATTATTTTTTGACGCTTGTATAAATTTTTGTATGTGCGGTGAATTTTTGCGTGGCAAATTTTTTCAGGCGTTTTGCCATTGGCGGATTGTTTTGCGAAACGCATGAAAAAATCCGCCGCAAAAAAATTCAACGCACGTCCAAAAATTCGCTGCGAATCCATGCCTGGCGAAACATTTCATCACTTGTAGCCAAATATAAATAGTCGCGCAAATGAACGCACGCCATGTTAGCCATACACGCCAATACTTGCAGAAAATTACTGTATTAAAAATGACCATTTCCCTGCAAACTGGCGGCTGCGTCACTCTAGGGGAAACACATACTTGAATAAATAACACTGTAAGTCCATATTTTATTGCAAAAAATCATTTACTGTACTTTTGTATAATTTTTCGCCTGCCTGTAGTAGGTGTTAATTTTCGCATAGCCGAATGCGATATTTAGCGCGCAAAAGTTATAGTGAATCATGCGATCATATTCTTTTCAGCACGGAAATGAACATATGCGGTAAAACTAGCGCGAGAAATACTGCATGCGAAAATGCGACTTATCGCATGCGGTAATGCTGTAGTGAATCGCGCGCTAATTGTCGCGTCTTTTTTACCGCAAAAAAGCGTGCGATAAACTTTAGTGAATCAGGCCCTTTGTGTTTTAGCTTGGTTGCTGATTGAGCTCAGGGGGTAGTACTCTTAAGGTATCATCATTGATACCATATTGTTTTTGTTGACCCTCTTCTCCACTAGAGCTAGTTTACTGTTTAAATAAATATTTAAAAACACATACCCCACTCATTTAATGTAATTTTATTGGTATTTATTTTGATTATTGAAACTTAGCAGTAGCTGCTGCATTTCCCACCCTAGGCTTATACTTGAGTCAATACGTTTTTCCAGTTTTCTTAGGAAACATTAGGTACCTCGGCTTATATTCGGATCGGCTTATACTCGAGTATATACGGTATATAGTATTGACATATGCTGCTTATTCATCATTGCTTTACACCAATCTCTGCCCCAGTGAAGCTGACAGTCTAAGGCCCTGTCACATTCACTCACCCTATGAGTAGTTTTATCATGAACCAATTAACCTACCATGTTTCTGGGGTGTGGGAGGAAATTAGAGTACCCAGAGGAATCCCAAGCAAGAATGAGGAGAAGTTACAAATTCCTTTCATATACTGTAGTTCCCTGACTGAGTCTAATGTAGGACCACAGTTCGGCAAGACTGTGTTGACAACCACTGCACCCTCATTCTGCCTGTAGGTTTTAATATCCTTATCTCTGTCCTGCTTGCTGTTCAAAATTCTCCTTTCTACCTCCTCCTTGTATTGACAGTGCTTAAAGGGATTCTATCATGATTTTTATGGTGTACTTTTTATTTCTAAATTAAAAACATCACTCTACCATTTACATTTTTATTCTTGAACCAACAAATCAGTGCATTGTGCCTGATTCTGAGCTTTTAGAAGATGCCAGCACTACATTCTAGAACTGCTTTCAGGCAGCTCAGCAGTAAATGCAGCTGAACATGCAGCTCAGCAGTAAAGTGTGACTGAAGTTTATCAGAGCTGTGACACCCTGGGAAATGAAGAATATGGATAGCCCTACATGAAATTTCAAAATTAAATATAAAAAAAAATCTGCTTTTAAAAAACAGATTTCAATGTTTTCCCAACTTGCCGTTCTAAAACACCTTACTATATTGGATATATTTCATAGGTATATTTCATGGGTTGCGCCAAATGAGGCAAGGTAGCTGTGGCTTATATAGGCATATGTATCATTTTGAAGAAAATATTCTTCCAAAATACATATCCAATGCTAGTAAATGGAGTTTCGGTGGCTGACAATTTTTCTTGTTGCTGAAAATTTCCTTTTTAACTTTTCAATAAATATACTGCAAAGTAGATAGTTAATAGCCAGTGCTTCTTACAGACGTTACTAAATGAAGTGCATGACAAGTTGCTGTAAGAGGTGTAGGGAAGTCACATGATCAAAAAGCTTAGCATAAATTGGGGCATATAGGGGGTAATGTCACAAAAGGTGCAAAGTTTGCCTGGATTGTGACCAGTAAAAGCAGCCTGCTCAATGGTTGCTATGTGTTATTAGTCAAGTAGCAAACTTTCTACCTTCTACCATCATATGTCTAATAATTCTTTGCATCCAAATGGAATTCTTTGTATCCTGCTTCTTGTTCAAGTTTCTTATAAGTGTATTTCTTATGTTTTTGTGTTTAAACTGTTAAGTGTAGAAAGGGCTTATGATCATATCTAAAATAAGTCAAAGATATTATGTAAATCTTTAAATATTAACCTGGGTTGGTCAGTCATAATGATTCAAACTACAGGTCCAATGCCAGAGCTAAGAAGAAAAAAGAAATGTGACTGTTGTTTCCCTTTATGGTTTAGGATACCAACGTCTAGTGACTATAGAAACTAGTCTTCCCTCACCAATAGCTCTAGTAGGGCCTATGAAAAGCTGTCAAGCTGTCACCTCAAGACACACATGCTCACACGTAGACACCTGAGCCTCATTATCAGGCGTATACATTATGACGTAATTATAATTATAGCCTGAGATTTCTCAGAAAGATTTAATCACTTTAATTGCTTCATTGTTATCTTGCATTGCCAATACCTTGGCTTAAATCCACACATCCCAAAAAAGAAAGTAAAACCTAATGCAATTTATTAATTGGATTAAGACTGAACAACAACAAAAAAAACCATACCAGTTTTAATGAACTACCCCCTTCCTTGGTGAGGGGCCTTTCCCTTCCCAGGCTGCATCTATAAATAGACACAGTGCCTGCATATCTAATGGTCTGCATCTGCTGTATGGGACATTTTTATAAATAATTTGTATCCTTTGTTTATGATTCCTTGACTTTGGAGCAAGAAGATACCAGTGTATCGTTCACTGGGAGCTTATGAACCATGGCGGCTTTCTTTCCAGCCTTGACATACAGGACTGGAGTTACATTATTAACATTAGTCCTAAACCAAGAAGAGATCAAAATGAAAGAAAAATTTCAAAGTTCGTAAGTAACACATAGCAAACAATCAGCAGTTGTTTTTTGGTTACTTGCTTGAAAGCAGACATCTGATTGGTTGCTACAGTTACAAATTTTTGGATGTTTATTACAATATTGCAACATTCCCTGTCACATCCCCACAACAATCACATGCTATAAAACCATTTCCATCATTAGCCAATTTATATTTCTGGAATCCTAAACAACACTCAAATGCAAAATGTCTGGAATGTGTAGTTGGCAGGGATAAAGGAAACTGCTGGAGGAATTTATCTAGTGATATTGTTGTGTCATATCATGCAGATATGATGATGTAGATAAATAGGCTTATTTATAATAATGAGCAAATTTTATCGCCAGGCATGGATTCGCAGCAAATTTCCTCATTTCGCCATTGGCGAATTGTGACGCAAAAAATTTGTGCAGTCACATTGAAAATAGGCGCGGTTGCGTTAAAATAGGCATAAAAAAGACAAGTGCAAACAAAAATTCACCCAACAAAAGCGTTTTGCGGATTTTTTGCCCTTTCCCAAATTTCCCTTTTGTTTCGCAAAATATTCGGCTAAGCAAAATGGGACAGATTCGCTCATCACTATTTATTTGTAACCAATCACAAATTAATGTGCAGTTGGTTTTAGTGGATCATGCAGTTGTGTATATAAATAGTTCATATGGGCTAACATTCTTATGTCCTTATTCTTGTACTACATAGTAACATAGTAAGTTGGGGTGAAAAAAGACATACGTCCATCAAGTTCAACCATAATGCCTATACCTAACCTGCCTAACTACAAGTTGATCCAGAGGAAGGCAAAAAACCCCATCTGAAACCTCTCTAATTTGCCTCAGAGGGGAAAAAATTCCTTCCTGACTCCAAGATGGCAATCGGACCAGTCCCTGGATCAACTTGTACTAAGAGCTATCTCCCATAACCGTGTATTCCCTCACTTGCTAAGAATCCATCCAGCCCCTTCTTAAAGCTATATAATGTATCAGCCAGTACGACTGATTCGGGGAGGGAATTCCACAACTTCACAGCTCTCACTGTAAAAAATCCTTTCCGAATATTTAAATGGAACCTCCCTTCTTCTAAACGGAGTGGGTGCCCTCGTGTCCGTTGGAAGGACCTACTGGTAAATAAAACATTAGAGAGGTTATTATATGATCCCCTTATATATTTATACATAGTTATCATGTCACCTCTTAAGCGCCTCTTCTCCAGTGTAAACAGACCCAACTTGGCCAGTCTTTCTTCATAACTGAGACTTTCCATACCCTTTACCAGCTTAGTTGCCCTTCTCTGGACCCTCTCTAACTCAATAATGTCCCGTTTGAGCACTGGAGACCAAAACTGAACAGCATATTCTAGATGGGGCCTTACCAGTGCTCTGTAAAGGGGAAGAATAACCCCCTCCTCCCGTGAATCTATACCCCTTTTAATACAGCTCAAAACCTTGTTTGCCCTTGCAGCTGCTGCCTGGCATTGCTTGCTACAGCCAAGTTTATTATCTACAAGGACTCCAAGATCCTTCTCCATTATGGATTTGCCTAGTGCAGTCCCATTAAGGTTATACGGGGCTTGCATATTTTTACATCCCAGGTGCATGACCTTACATTTATCCACATTAAATCTCATCTGCCACTTAGCTGCCCAGATTGCCAGTTGGTCAAGATCCTGCTGCAGGGATGTCACATCCTGGATAGAATTGACTGGTCTGCAGAGTTTTGTGTCATCTGCAAACACTGATACTGTAATATTAAAGAAATATTCTTTATTGAATAGACTAGACTTGTTGTATTGATGAGCTTGGAGGTAGGGGTTTTCAAAGCAGCTGCATTAAGCCTTTTCTTTTCTTGTGTTGCTTAGAGTTGAAGTAAACACTCAAGAAAACATCAGCCTTTGGGACGCTGTCCAATGTATCCTTATGGGCTTGGTCAAAAGGATAGAGATTCTTTTATTTTTAGTTTGACACTGGTCTGGCTTTTTCAATTCAATTCTGTTTCTTATTTAAAGTGTTTTTGGCAATAATGGACTTAAGCAAAGCATTATTTGTTCTTTGGGTTCTACCAGGATCCCCAGGATTTAAAACATGTATGCCAGCAATGCATTGATGGTGTCAGCATGAGACTTGTGAGTGGTTGGGAAGTGGGAGAACACATGCTGATATTGTCAAATACTGGACCTTCTTCATCAAATGTGTAGGTATCAGCTTCTACCTTCTAACTAGTGGTAGATTGGGCAGGGGTGAGACAGTTAGCAAGAGGTGCAGCACTGTGCCAGTGGTACCTTCATGTCCACTGAGGACAATTGGGAGGCTGTTGGAGTGTATGTGGACTCAAGGTCACCTGTACTCATGGCGAGACAAAGCCATTATCTAGCTTGTCTGGAGAGGAGTTGACCTCGGCAAGGAGTGGGAGCAAGTTCATGTGTGTGCTGATGCATGTAGCGGTTGTCTGGAAAAATGGCAGCTAGCAATAGACTTTGGTGCCAAATTGTAAAGAAGTTCTGTAAAGTAAAGAAACTACAAAAAAGAATAAAATAAACAAAGGAAAAATTGATTGTAACAAATGAAAATGTAGGGAGCTAAGCTACCTAGCCTCCTACCTCCTGGAAGCAGGAGAGCAAAAACTGCTGGAGATGGGGCAAGTTTGGGAGCAGAACCTAGTATTTTGTTAGGTTAGGTTCTACCAAAAATGGATAGTACAGAACACATATCTGTGTGTGCAGTAATCTGGTAGAGGTAATGTAATGTGCATGCACTTAGAGGGAGCCACCACAAGAAACCACTAGGACAGCAGGCGCCTCACTGTTAGGACCAGTGAGGGTTTTAATAACACAGGGAACAGGCCAGGTTGGTGACTGGGGTTTACTGTGGGTGCCTTACATATTGGATTGTCTTTTCTTCGAAAATAGCGGTTTGCATCCTTTGCGTTTTGCACCAACACACAAAACCTACTTGCACCTAATGAATTGCACAATAATGCCCTTTCCAGTTGCACACCACCAACATTAACACAATCTTTTGTGCAGTTACATGCTGCTTTGTGGTACAGGTATAGGACCCATTATCCAGAATGCTCGGGACCAAGGGTATTCCGGATAAGGGATCTTTCCATAATTTGGATCTCCATACCTTAAGTCTACTAAAAAATTAATAAAACATTAATTAAACCCAATAGGATTGTTTTGCATCCAATAAGGATTATTTATATCGTAGTTGGGATCAATTACAAGGTTCTGTTTTATTTCTACATAAAAAAAGGAAATCAGTTTTAAAATTCTGAATTATTTGCTTATAATGGAGTCTATGGGAGACGAGCTTTCCGTAATTCGGAGCTTTCTGGATAACGGGTTTCCGGATAAGGGGTCCGATACCTGTACAAGCAATTATTCTGGAATTCTGGAAAAAAATACATTGTAGGCAAATATCATGAACTGACGGTATGCAAATATTGCAGCTTGCGCAATGCACTTGCTTCTTAAATGGGCCCTTATTTCATTAACTCCTTTTATTATATGCAATGCCCTCTGCAAATCCCACCTAATTGGTTGCTGTTGGGTTAATAGTTTCCCTCCGTCTAGACCTCTTGATCATTCAACTTGGTACCAGGGGAGTCAGCTCTTTATACAGCCGCTCCAGACGTTTAACACCCATGAAAGCCAAGGACTCTGTTCTGATTTCACCGCCACCCATCAAAGAATGCTCATCCTGTCCCCACTACAAATAACTACCCTCCTCCAAAACAGTCAGGACCTGGGCCCAGAATAAAGATGTTTCCATAAATATAATTAGATTACTATTAATTAGAGTTGTTAAGTGCTAGTTACACTTCTGCTGGTATCAACATTTGGAGGTTTAATGAACAGCCCCAATGGGGCTACTTCTGTACGATTTTAATTAGATCTGGCAATGCTTTTTACCAAGGCATTCTCTGCACATACATGCTATCGCTCATCAATATTTAATTTAATTACCACTGTTGCGTTGCGAGACGCATCTGACTTAAGAGACAAAATATGCTTATTTATTAATGAGGTAAAACATATACAACTTGTCAGTTTTTTTCATGCAATGTTTCATACTGGATCAGTTTATTTACAAACAGGGATTATGGATTTTTCACTGTTCCTGGTTCCCCTCCTACCTCTGTTATCTGTTTGTTCCATCATTACTAAATATCATTTGTAGCAGCTTAACCTACAGCTTAGACTTGGTCAAATTATTTCTCTTACTGTAGAAGATAACTATAGGAAGTTATTATAACATTGTACGTATATAAGCTCCCCAGATGCCTTGTACTGATCTATTACAAACATTCATTTAAATTTTTGTAGTAGTCAAGAATATCCTACAAATAGACTTGGCAGCACAGGCTGGCAAACCATCATCTTGTATGGCAAACTGCCAACCTTATGATGGAGAACAATGAAAAAAAAAAAGCTATTTAGATCCCTAATATGCACTAAAATTAACAATAATTAAAAACACCCTGTTCTAGGACTATGTAACTGATATAATGGCCACCTGTGTTTACTATGTAGTAGATCTACTACTGCTAGAAAAGAACCCAACGTGACTTCTTCAGTAAAACCCAAGGAGAATTTATATTCTTTTTTTGCTGTCCCCAATGATGTCATGCATCATATGAAAATACAGGCATGGGATCTATAATCTGGAATGATGGGGTTTGCAGATAAGGGGTCTTTTGAAATTTTGAATTGTCAAACCTTTGATCCACTAAAAAAAAATAATAAATGGAAAAAAAGTATTATTGAGTATTTTTCCACCAATATAGATTTATGCAGTTTAGTTACCATCAAATACTGTTTTATTATTACAGAGAATAGGTAAGAAATTTAATTTAAAAAGGGCTCTATAGGACATGGCCTTGCCATATTTTTGAGCTTTCTGGATAATAGATCCCATTCCATGATTTTGTTCAGGTTTCTGAAACCAAAAACCATTTCCCCACTATGCCATGTAGTATCTTGACTCCTAATCAGGAAATGAGAAGTACAAAAGGAAACTGCTCCCATTTGCTTGCTAAAAACTAGCATATACTGTATTTCAGAATCTAAACAGATATAACCAAATATCGGAATGCAAATATACATTTTTGTCCCATGTTTTTTCTTTCTGTATTAGGGCTGCCTACATTTACTGTTCACTACCTTTAGTTTATTTGGACCTTGTAAGCATCTTTGAGTATTTAGGCAATGTTGGGAGATTCCCTTTTTTGCCTCAGGCAGAGTGAGGGTCAGCTTAATTAGTACCCCAGAGACAAGGGAGAAAGCCAACAAATGGGCCATTTGCACTGAAATGTAGAAACTGAAACTCATGGCTAATGGTAAGCTGTTTGTGTACCTATGTACTAAAGACTCTTCTATGCTTTTTCACCTAAGAAACTAGGTGAATTGCATTTCCAACATTATGTTTTTACAAAGGTTTTTTTTTATTTGTTCTCAAAAAAGCATTGCTGCACACTGTTTTCCATTGTCCTCACCTGGAATGCCAATGCTCATGTCTCCAGAGCACTACTCTTGCTTATATAGCATTATAGGAAAGTCTTGTTCCCAATATACAATTTAATGGACACTCCATGGTGAAACTATGGGGCATTCTGGGAGTTGTAGTTCTGTGGCATATACATTGCCCCTTTGACTGTCCAGTGATCTTATTAAAACAAAATATCACACAGACTTGCTAAATGTAGCACAGCTTGTGGGACTGGAAAATTCTGAATCTGAATGCAGAATTACAGGCTCAAATATGCACAAGCTGATTTGGAAAAGTACAGCACAGCTCAGTGGATCAAGGGGAGGTTTAATAGGTTTGTGGGTTAACCAGATTTGCTGTTCATTGAGCGGGTGATTTACATAATTCTGTCCAGGACTATTGTACCTCAGCTAAGAAGAGGTTAGTGCAGCTGCCACGTGGAGAAACTGAAGGCTTCAGGCCTCAGCAAAGAGCTTTGGGAGAAAGATAACTGCACAGTTCTCAGGCCTGAGGGGGAGTAAACTATCGTTCAAATATGAGTCTCTGTCCTAACCCCTGAAGGTATTGTAGGATATAGCTTCTCTAGGGATTCAGCAGATTTTAGAAGGGGTGAAAATCTCAGTTAATAACATAATACCCTACTAAAACATGCGTGGGCAGGGTAAGGTATTTTTCATCCTCTGTTTTTTTTTTTGTTTATGAGTAAATATGTGATATATTGTTATTTAGTCAATTCATTAACATAATTCTGAAGAGAGCTGCTAAGTAAGGATAGACATGGCTTATCTGCCCACTTAAACTGTAGTTCATCATCAGCTTAGTTATATAGTTAAATTAGGTAAAAAAACAAATTTATATTAAGTTTAACCCATTATTGTGTGGGCATCTTCTTTTAAATACACCAACACTCAAATAAAGTGCTGTCTTGTATAAAAAAGGGCATTGACTCAAGGGATGAGAACATAATTTTGCCCCTTTATAGGTCCCTGGTAAGGCCTCACCTTGAGTATGCAGTGCAGTTTTGGGCTCCAGTCCTTAAGAAGGATATTAATGAGCTGGAGAGAGTGCAGAGACGTGCAACTAAACTGGTTAAGGGGATGGAAGATTTAAACTATGAGGTTAGACTGTCGAGGTTGGGGTTGTTTTCTCTGGAAAAGAGGCGCTTGCGAGGGGACATGATTACTCTGTACAAGTACATTAGAGGGGATTATAGGCAGTTGGGGGATGTTCTTTTTTCCCATAAAAACAATCAACGCACCAGAGGTCACCCCTTTAGATTAGAGGAACGGAGCTTCCATTTGAAGCAGCGTAGGTGGTTTTTCACGGTGAGGGCAGTGAGGTTATGGAATGCCCTTCCTAGTGATGTGGTAATGGCAGATTCTGTTAATGCCTTTAAGAGGGGCCTGGATGAGTTCTTGATCAATCAGAATATCCAAGGCTATTGTGATACTAATATCTACAGTTAGTACTAGTGGTTGTATTTATAGTTTATGTATGTGAGTATAGATTGGTAGGTGTGGGTTAGGTGTGCTGGGTTTACTTGGATGGGTTGAACTTGATGGACACAGGTCTTTTTTCAACCCTATGTAACTATGTAACTATGTAACTATGTAACTTCTTTCTTCATTAATGATCTATCTATCTATCATCTATCTATCTATCTATCTATCGATCTATCTATCTATCTATCTATCGATCTATCTATCTATATATTTACATTATATCACCCACCTCTTTTAATTATTGGAAATCAGTTTTTAAGCTATAGATTCACTGCTGACACCGGTGCCACTATTCTTAACAATTCATGCTTCCTACTTTGTGGCAATAGGAATTTGAAGCAACTTTTCTTTTGTATCAGCATAATTATCCTGTGTACAAAATAAGGTCAATACAGAAATGATTTGAAGAGATGGGATCGGAAAATCCATATGTACACAGGTGGGATGAATCAATAATGCCAGTGTAAGCCAAGCCTGATCACCCAGTATCATTGCCTAACCTCTTACATATAAATGGAAGGACATCCCACCAACAATGTTCCAGAATCTAGTAGGAAACCTACCTAAAATAGTTAAATAGTTAAAAAAATTTAAATGTAGATGTTCCAAATAGTGCTGCATTTATATTGCTATGTGTACTGGAGATAAAAAACATGAAGCTGGTGCTGCATTTATACTGTGAATACTTGAGAAGTGAAACCTAAAATTGCATTTATATTGCTATGTACTGGAGATGGGAAACAAAGTTGGTGTGTGTAGTACATTTTCTGCTGGGGCATTAATGTGAAGTTGGCACAGCATTTAGTCTAGTTTCCTCTGCTGTCTTGTACCTTGTCTTTAGAATTCACAGGTGGTCAGTGACGCACGCTGAACTGCGTCACTTGCATGCGGATGCACGTCGCCACGAGCCAGGCATGGATTTGCAGCAAAATTGCAGCAGAAAAATTCAGCGCGCGTCAAAATAAGTCACAGTTGCGTAAAAGAAAGACGTGCACAACAAAAAAAGACGCATGCAACAAAAATTTTCTGAGCTTTTTGGTGAAGCGAAACGGGGCAGATTCACTCATCACTAATAGGGGTGAATTTCGAAGCGAAAATGAATTCTTATGCTTATACACCAAAATTTACACTAAAGGCAGTGGAAGGC
The DNA here is from genome assembly GCF_000004195.4 of Xenopus tropicalis. Lineage (NCBI taxonomy): Eukaryota > Metazoa > Chordata > Amphibia > Anura > Pipidae > Xenopus > Xenopus tropicalis. The sequence goes on from NC_030678.2 coordinate 79,764,907, forward strand.
ACCTGGGTTTGCATCGGCTGAAAAGACCCATGTGTGACACAAGCCTTATACTGCTTTGTGATATGGGGAATCCTAGTCAGTGGGAGAAATGGTTATGTACTGAAGCTAATCCTTTAAGAGGTCAATCTCATTTATTGTACATCTTTAAGAGGTTTATCAGGTCTTTCGAGTGGAATATCCTTGTACAGATTATGATTTCATCTCACTGTGTGTGAGAAAGATAAATCCATTTAGGAAACCTATTTAAATGATTTCCTGTATGTTAAATTCAGGTAGAAGTTATATTAATAGAGACAGCATTCAAACAGCATTCAAACACTTTTGGTGTTACTTATAAAAAACTCTTCTAGCAAAAAAATAATCTTATTTGAACATAATAGTACATACAGCAGGTCCGTGTGTCAGTATGTGCCCAGCTAGAGATATGAATCCATGATATCCCCTTTAGATTAGAGGAACGTAACTTTCATTTGAAGCAGCATAGGTGGTTTTTCACAGTGACGGCAGTGAGGTTGCGGAATACCCTTCCTAGTGATGTTGTAATGGCAGTTTCTGGGCAAAACAGCCAATGTAAGGTAAGCATGGGGCTCCATAGCAGGGCCCTCCCTTTAGGGGGTTCCAATTATTAGCCTACCAATCACCTTAAAGGCCTTAATAAAAAAATGTCCCTCTCATGGGGGGGGGCCTTGAGGCCCCATCTGCCATGGCCCCTGAGTGTAGAACCCCCTGACCCAATTTATGCAGCCCTGACTAGGTAACTGTAGTAAATGTATTAGTAGTAACAACAGTTAGTGGGGTGGCAAGACCCAATAGTAGGGATGCAGGATTCAGTTCGGTATTCAACCAGGCCTTTTTTGTCAGGATTCGGCTGAATCCAGGTGCTGGTCAAACCGATTCCAAATCCCAAAAAATCACATACCTTTTTGCCATGTTAACACAGTGGATCTGGGGGTTCGGCCGAACCTTAAAAACTGGATTCGGGTGCATCCCTACCCAAAAGCACTAACTGAAGTGTAAATAGGGACCGTATACTAGTATTACCAGAGAAGCATCCAAGTGGCAGATGTAGGTGCAGTGCTTACTGAGACACTACTGTTGAGATTGTTATACTGATGAAGAGAACTTCTGAAAGTTATTCGGTAAAGGTATTTGTTGTTAAGGGGGGACTACAATTAATTTAAATATGCACCAAACTGTTGATGAGACTTAATTATTTTCAACAAATACATTTTATTAAATATTTTCATATATAGATTTTGAGATATAAATAGTTTAGTAGTGAGCCCAAGTCAAGCAAGCTGTTTGTCAGTAGTGCGCCACAATTGCTGGAATCAGCAGGCAAAATCTGTTAGCAATGAACAGCATGAGTGTGTGCAGTCAGAAAATAATATGTTAAGGAACTGACAAACAATTGTTATATATGTACTGTAAATATGTATATATTCGGTGGAGTTTTTATAATTGCTCCCCTTTAAGAACGATCTACAGCTCTACACCTTTGGTGTTGGGAAGAGCACAGTTCATCCATATTTTAATCAATCGCATACTTTGTGTATTGGACCCAATGTAACCTATGTTTCACCCAAGCAGCTCTAAAAAGGTGCACCTGCCCAATCAACTGTTTTAAACAGACAATTCCTTTAGTAATGCATTTTCTGCTAAATGTAGGTTCAGGTGCATGTGGCCAAAACACATAAAACATTTGGTAATGTTGGTAATTTTCTTGAATAAATAGAAAACATTTCTACAATTAATTTAAAAAAAAGGCTTTTTCTGCTATTTGTAAATGTATTTACCATAGTATTTTGCACTTTGCCCCCTGGAATCTGTGCACCTATGCAGCTCTTTGTGCTCCTGTTATGTGGTGCACCTTTTAGAGCAACATATCAAAGGGACTTTTTTAAAAAAGTGCTCCAAGGTATGCCAACAGAAAATCAATTAGAGGAGCCAGGCAATAAAGGGGAGTGTGTGGCTACAGTTACAGGATATTAGTGTTTGGTGAAGTTCCCAATACCATAGGAGGGAGCAGTATGCAGAAAACATAGGGAAAAAAATATTTATAATATAAGAAAGATATATATACCAAGACTAAAGGCACAGTACGAATTCAAAGTAACTAAATTACATAGGTAGGCAACAATTCATGAATGAGACTGATACATGAAGGGGATAAGAAACAAAGTATCCTAATAAGTAGTGCAACACCAGTCCACAAATTAATAACAACCACATGAGTCCAGCCCATTATTTCAAATAAAATGGAGAATAGGGACCAATTAATTGAGACCATATGGGCTTATGGTATTACGTTTATGCATCCACTTCAGTTAGCATCGTAAGAGGAGTTTCTCACGGTCACCTCCCCTGCTGGGAGAGGGAATAAAGTCAATAACCATACACCGTAAACTGGCAAGAGAATGTCCATGGGCCAGAAAGTGAGCTGCTACAGGAGTGTCTGCTTTCCCAGTGGTCGGACCTGTGGTTTGCCATTCAGTCTCTGAATGAAGTGATTGTTTTACCGATGTATAAAAGTCCGCAGGGGCACTTTATGAAATACACAATATATTTAGAGGTGCAGGTAAGCCTGTGTTGTAACTGTATTCTGTGGCCGGTATGTGGATGATTGAACGTGGCACCCGTGATGAGTGAACTACAAGTTGTACAGTTGGGGCATCTATAGCAGCCTGGTCTGGCAGAGGGCAGCCAGGTATTAGATGTTACAGATTGATAGCAATGGGTAGGGTCAGTTTTGACCAGCAAGTCATGTAAACTTCTCTCTCTCCTGTAAGCTACACGTGGAGGAGTCCTGAAAATGGGGGTAAGCGTCCAGTCTTTTTCTAACACGGACCAATGGTACAAAATAGAATCTGTTAAAGGTTTCTTATCTGGAGTAAAGGTAGTCTTGATCTTTCTCATATGGAGTGGGTTTAGTCCCCAGGGTCTGTTCGCGTGGCAGTCGAAGAGCTCTTTCTTTGCAATGAAGTAGGTGCTGAAGGTTGTATCCTCTCTGTAGGAAGTGCTGTATAAGGTCATCAAGTTGAGAGTGTAAAAGTTGTTGATCCGAATTGTTGCGTACCATCCTCACCATCTGGGAGTAGGGAATACTCTTGAGTAGATGTGGTGGGTGGCAAGAGGAATTATGTAGCAATGTGTTGCGATCAGTGTTTTTTCTGTAGGTGGTGGTCATCAAAGTTGAACCTGTGATAGTCAAGGTCAAATCCAAAAATGCCACGGATAAAGGGTCAATATGTGCTGTAAAGCGTATAGTGGTAGATAGGTCATTCAGTTCCTGAATCATAGGCATAAATTGTTCCTACGTGCCAGTCCACAATAGTAACAGGTCATCTATGAAGCGGAACATCTTAAAGATATATTTTCCATATTTAGGAAAATGAAACTATGTTTTCATAGTGGGACATATATAGGTTTGCAAATGAGGGGGCAACATTGGACCCCATACTTGTACCACTAGTTTGTAGGAAGTATGTGAATTCAAACTTGAAGTAGTTAAGGGTCAGACAGTGGGTTAGTAAAGTCAACAAAAACTCAGTGGGTGGTTGGTCCCTATCTTGAAAGTTCAGCAGGTATATTTGGACCACCTCAATTCCCTCCATGGTTGGAATAACCATGTACAAAGAGGAAACGTCCATAGTCGCCAATAAGAGTCCACTTGGTAAGGGGTAAAGGGCATGAAGTTTTACTAACAAGTCACCCGTGTCCCTAATATAAGTACCTGACCTCTGTACTATGGGTTGTAAAAAATAGTCCACATATACAGAGAGGGGTTGCAAAAGAGAATCACATGCGCTTACAATAGGGTGTCCCGGTGGTGCAGTTAAACTTTTATGTATTTTAGGTAGAGTATAGAATATGGGACACTTTGGGAGTTCCTTGGTCAGAAAGTTAAAGACATCGATAGTAATAAAGCCACCCCTCAAGCCTAATTGTAGTGAGTTGTCAATCAACTTTTTGAAGGACCAGCCAGGGTCCCTATCAAGTTTGCGGTAGACAGTGGTATATATAATTGTACAAACTGAAGTGGAGCTAACATACCAGTCTGAAGACCTAGTCCAAACTCACGGACAATACATATAGAAAGAAACAAAAAGGTCCATACTTGTTTAAATGAAAAAAGAAAAAATCTTAACTGCATTGTGCAGAACAATTGCATTACGTTTCGAGGCTCCCGCCTCTTTATCAAGTAGCAAGATAATGAACACAAAGCACACAAGGTATAAATAGGGGCATGTCCAAAGGTCACTCCCCCAACAAAATACTGGATCCAATCCACAATCCTACTTATAGAATACCCATCAACCAGGGTTCCCCCTTCAGAAAATAAAAGTGCAAAACATGTAACATTCCTAATATAAGTATGATGGGACAGATCATCAGAGTCCTCTTCACAGTCACGTGAGGGAGAGACAGATCATCTAAATGCTCTCCACAGCCACTGACGGGATCTTCAAGTTACTCTTTTTTAGGGGAAGAGCACGTTCCCACAGGCAGCGGGGAGCGAGGGCATGCCGCAGAGGTAGACATCACGACAGCAGTGAGGACACACCAGGCACAGGCGGCCAAGAGGCGGAAGTACAAGGCCCAACATCGCTAGTGATTAATATATCACAAAAAGTACTGTCTGCATTTGAATTGAACGTACTACAAAAGGGCCTCTCATTTTGTCCCTCTGCTAAAATAGACACATTTACACTTGACATAGACTTACAAAGGTTCTTTAGACTAATGAGATTTAAAGTTCAATTTAGGAACAAGGAAACTAAGGAGGTGGCACCGGTGGGTGGGTATTCATTAAAACAGTTTGGTTTATCCAAAAAGAGTCGGTATTTGCCCCCCACATCTTTTCACATTATTATTATAATTATTATAATATTATATATATATATATATATATATTATTATATTATTATAATAATTATTATTATTAATCTTGTTTCCTGGGATATTCAAAAGCTGGTACAGGATCCAGCAGGGCTGAGAGCCATGAGATATAACAATAATATGTCCAAGGTAGAACGTAAGGCATTGAAATCTTTAATGCAGGATACATCAGTAGGGATCAAGCCCGCGGATAAGGGGGGAGCGTTAGTAATCCTAGATAAGAGCTATTACGTACAGGAGATCTTGAGTCAACTTAATGACATTGGTACTTATAGGTGTTTGGATAATGATCCCACTACAAAATATATGGATTACATTCTGGGTATTTTTTTCTCATTACCAGACACTAGGGGTGGTAAATGAGGATCTGAAAGATTATTTGATTTAGGAGTTTCCCAGTATACCGGTGTTCTATACTCTTCCAAATGTACATAAGAACCTTAGGTCTCCCCCAGGACGTCCCATTGTGGCCTGGGTTAATTCTATTTTTGCCCCTATAGCAACTTTTTTGGACAAGGTATTGGCACATTTTGTGTCTTGCGGTGAATCATATATTAAAGACACCTCCCATTTTTTATAGAACATACAGCAATTGCAGTTAGGTGGAAGGGAGGTTTGCAGAGATTCTATCCACGGGGGCTTAATAGAGAATATGACCTGTATGCATTTATCTAAAAGGAAGCATTGCTTAAAGAAAGTATTTCTAGTATTACATAACCATTTTTTCTTAAAGGGGATGGTTATGGTGTTGTAAAGAGGTTATAAGCATATGTGTCATCTTGCATGTTGTTTCCAATATGGATACCCTATATTGAAGATCGTGTGATTTTCTTTTTTCTTACAAATTTGCTGATATTAGGAATGTTACATGTTATGCACTTTTATTTTCGGAAGGGGAAACCCTGGTCGATGGGTATTCTATAAGTAGGATTGTGGAATGTTCCTACTTGGATCCAGTATTTTGTTGGGGGAGTGACCTTTGGACTTGCCCCTATTTATACCTTGTGTGCTTTGTGTTCATTATCTTGCTACTTGATAAAGAGGCGGGAGCCTCGAAACGTCTTCATGCAATTGTTCTGCACAATGCAGTAAAGATTTTTTCTTTTTTCATTTAAACAAGTCTGGACTTTTTTGTTTCTTTTTATATATATATATATATAGTTTCAACCTTTGACCAGTGAAGTCTGCATATAAGAGAAGACAAATATCTCCCTCTCCTTAAAATGGCCTCTTTGTTCTTCCTGGTAATCGTCGGCGCATATAGCTTCAATCAATTCTCATCATAAAGAACCTGAAATAAAGAAAAAAAGAGTGACATTATGGCTTTTAGTGGTACCAGTTGGAATGGCTGAATTTCAAAACCACACTATATCCAAATTACTGTTATGTGAGGATCGGAGGAGCATTTATAAAAAGGACCATCACAATATACTTATTTGTAATTTCCATAATGCTTGTCTAATGTATAGGGCACAGTGTAGAGTGGAACTGCTTCATCTTAAAATGCTTTTTTAATTAATTCTGTTCATTAGTAGAGCTCATGCTGCAACTTGGGAGCCAGATGGGGGGAAGGGAAAATGTTAAATAAAAAAACTTTACTTTCACACTTGTCAACACATTCCATTAAAACCTAGATCTTTCTCAGTCATTTTTCAAAGTGTACCTAGTTTTCATATGCTGAGTGCAGTACTTAGCTGGATTAAATTAGGGCATCTTTTCTATCCTGAAGGTTTTATCATTGTGGCCATTGCTCTGAATTAGAAACCAAGCATCAATTTGGTTCTCTAGCTGTGAACCACCTTTTGGTAATATTAATTGTGAATTCCCTGCAATCTATGAAGCGGTCTACTGGCTTGCTTTGTGATTTAAAATTTCATTTCTGGAGGAGAAAGCCCTAGGCCACATGGATAACTGAAGGAGGAAATTTTATCTCTAAGAGAAAGTTGGCCCTGTGCCCTGTAGATATAGTCACATGAGCATTAGCAAAGGGACTGGGTTGTAAACACTGTTTCCATAACCTGCATTATTGGGTATGTGCCAACTCTACATGCTGGATAAACTGACAGTAAGCTTTAGATGAGGCTGTTACTTACAGCTTAAGTCTTCCTGTGATGTCAGCAACATGATTCCCTGCCTTCTGAGTGCCCTGCCTGCCAACATACCACTTAGTTACTGTTGAGTGCTTCCTAAGGTTAGCCACAGATGGGTACATATTTATCAAAAGTAAATAGCTTACAAGATGAGAGTTCCAAAGCTTTATTGTCATAACATTTGACCTTGTACATTAGGTGCAGGGAGCCGCAGGGGAACCGGAGTAAGTCGCGCGGGGGGGGGGAGCCGGAGGGAGCCGCAGGGGAACCTTAGGAAGTCGCGGGGGAGCCGCAGGGGAACCGGAGGAAGTCGCTGGGGGAGGGGAGCCACAGGGGGGGGAAGCTGGAGGGAGCCACAGGGGGGGAGCTGGAGGGAGCTGCAGGGGAACCGGAGGAAGTCGCTGGGGGGGAGGGAGCCGCAGGGAGGGGAGCTGGAGGGAGCCGCAGGGGAACTGGAGGAAGTCGCTGGGGGGGGAGCTGGAGGGAGCCGCAGGGGAAACGCACGCCCGTCCACGGGGAGGGTGCACAACAAGCTCGTTCTATCTTCGAATCCATATTGCTTCATGGTGGATGCACAGTACCAGGCGAATGCAAGTAAGTATTGGCATTCTTCCTTAATCAAATTATTGCTTGCTCTTTTGGTGCTGTTGGTAGTCCGTGGGTAACCTGTGCAGAGACGGATACCCAATCAGTCATTTATGTAAAATAAGTTTTCCTCTTTGGTGGCAGCTTTTCTGTTCTCCATACTGTTCCAGGCCCAGCCAAGCTCTTCTATAGATTGACAGAAATCTGATACCATCCTTCACTCTTGGCCTCTTGTCCTTTATCTTGGCTTTTCCTGTCTTTTTTTTTACATTTGATATGAGCTTTAGTAGGCTGTGCTGTAAACCAGGTCCTTATCCTTGTACTAAAACAGATATACGTGTCCTTGTTTCTTTGCAATGGATGCTTGTGTTGTATCTAGTAAACAGGATCCATGCATCACATAAAATTGGTTGCATTCTTGGGTGCTGGTTGTAGTTTTAAAATATATGCGGCTGCATTTCCCACCCTAGGCTTATACTCGAGTCATTAAGTTTTTCCAGTTTTCTTAGGTAATATTAGGTACCTTGGCTATCATGAATTGCACAACATATTGGCAGACTAGACTTGAAGGTGGTATTCTAAAGAAAATCCAGAATAATTTAAAACATCTAGAATAAAATTTGCATCTGTACAATATATTGTCAGGGCAATAATGCCCTAGGACCAGGATGTAAGGAAGATAGGGGAAGTAGGGCAAAATGTCACCATCAAATCCCGAAAAAATAATTATGTATTTCTCTAGCTGCTACTTGTATTTAAGTGTTGAATTTATTGAGTAGAGTTCATGGTACAAATACCAACAGCAGAATGTTAAAAATTGCAAAGGCTGAACCACATAGTAATTAGGATCCAAACCTTTTATAAACTGTGACACTGCCGCCCACGAGTTGTAAGTACATTATCAATTACAATTGCAAGAGAATTAACCAATGAGAATGCTGCTCTATGACAGAGAAATCCTTCCTTGGTTGAAAGTGGCAATATTTATCAATCTATTTGTATCTGTCTACTGGAAATTTCAAAAAATAGCTTTATACTATGTTGGGCTTTCCTACAGACTGTGTGCAATGGACTTGGCTTATGTCTTGTTCAAATTCTGCTAAAGCCCTGCTTGATAATCCTCTGCTAAAGAATCGCCATGGCGACATGGCCCGATGGCAAGGGGCTGTAGTCAGCCATTAAAACAACTGAAGAGGAGAACAATAGGATACTCTCCAATAAGTTTACTCCTATTCAATAACAACATGTCATAAAGTTACAGTATGTGAAGCATAAACATTCCTCTATACCGAACAATGCAATCATCACTTTAAAAAGTATCCTATCTAATATGCTAAAACTAACCTTGCCTTCACTCCCCATTAGTTAGCTGTGCCACCTTTCCTATGGATGCTGTAGCAGTGATGTTCTTGGGAGCACGGAACAGGCCCATCAGGATAGAGAACAGTGTCCCGGTTGTCCCAGTCTATTGCATTTGTGTCCCAATACAGCAATTCCCTTTGTGTATACCCTTGAGGAAGAATTAAACCTTAACAAAGAATTAGGTAAAAAAATGTTGTACATTATGTTTTGGGGTCCTGTGCCAGCCCAGGGTGTTACAGCCTCTGTTACAGCCCCCAGTAAGCTCATTGTCTTCTTTTCTACTGCTTTGGGACTGACTCAAAATATACAAAATATACAGAGTAATGAAAAAGACTGTTTAGTAATTAATTCAGAGTCTTATTACATGGCATCAATTTGCATTTGAATTTTATATTCAGCCTTGCAGCATCAGCTTCTATGAGGTGAACCTCGTTTTCTACTTAATAATTTGCTGCAACCCAAAACCTAGCTGCTGAACAGTTTCTCAGGGCACACTGAACAAGGTACAAAAGGTGACCTAACATTATCCGAAATGGGGAGCTCCTGTGAACAAATTAGTGGTTTTTCACGGTGAGGGCAGTGAGGTTGTGGAATGCCCTTCCTAGAGATGTGGTAATGGCAGATTCTGTTAATGCCTTTAAGAGGGGCCTGGATAAGTTTTTGAACAAGCAGAATATCCAAGGCTATTGTGATACTAATATCTACAGTTAGTATTAGTGGTTGTATTTATAGTTTATGTATGTGAGTGTATAGATTGGTAGGTGTGGGTTAGGTGTGCTGGGGTTACTCGGAAGGGTTGAACTTGATGGACACTGGTCTTTTTTCAACCCTATGTAACTATGTAACTAACTAACTATGTAACTACTATGGATCCTTACTGTTATAGGGATGCTGAACCTTTAGTTCAATATATAAATATGACATTTCTAGCTATATTTGTTTTTAAGCTTTAGTTCTCCTTTAAGCGAAATGTTGAACTCTTTTCTTCAGAGTTCAATCTTGCTATTATATACTGTATTTACATTACATATTTAGCATTTTTCTGCTCATCACAACAGTTTCATGACAATGGGTTTATACTTACAAAGTCAGTTAAAAAGGTGCCCTTAACAAAGTTACATCTACCTTCTTTACCACCCTCTTGACTACAGCTACCGTCCCTTCTTTGAGTAGGTTGACTTGGAATTTTCGATATTGATTAAAATCAAACTTTATCCTTCTTTCAAACAGTGCTGAATGGGCGCCCAAAACCAAGACAACTTATTTCATCAATAATAGGATAGAATTCACATGGATTCTGACAAACAAAAATAATAATACACAGATCTGTCAGAAATATTCACAAAATCAATATATCTGTATTTCTCTTCTAGAAGGAGTTGAATGGATTTACAATTTTTATACATGCAAAACAATCATATAGAATGGGCAATAGGATTCTGGGGCTGCTACGTTAGCAGTTTTACAGGTACTGCATTATACTTGGGAATAAAAGCCTGTGTCTGCATCTGTGCCTTCAAATGAACCTCATGAAGCCTTTGCTAGGGCTGCAGTAGAACAGATGTCTTTGCTAAAATTAACCTTCTGTTGGAGAAAATGAATGGCAGCACCCCTAGATAAGAAACCAGGTCCAACAACAAATGATGTCTTTACTTTACTTGCACCTACAAAACAAAGCCTTACTTTCTGTCCACAGCAAAGAAAGTAAATACATAGGGGTGGAGGCAAGATGGTCTTCATGTTTCATTTTTTTAAAATAGTTTTTGAATTTTTTTTTTTTTTTTGCTTTCTTCTTTTCTTTCCAGCTTTGAAATTATGGTTACTGACCCCGGCAATTTTATTCTTAGCGCTTCTTTTTATTACTTACATTTCTATTGAGGCCTATTCATCTTTCAGTATGTCACTAAAATCACTGCCTGGTTGCTAGATTAAATTGGAACCTAGCATCTACATAGCTGCTCATATTCCAAACTAGAGAGTTGCTAAACAAAAATCTTAATAATTTAAAACTCCAATAATGATAAATAATAAATAGAGAATGACCACCAATTGTAAGTTGTCATAGAATATTATTGTCTACATCATACTAAAAGTCAATTTAAGGGTAAGCTACCTGTAAGTCTAGCTTTTATCGTGCAGGAATGTACCTATGCACTAAGAAACATGTCCCCCTTCAACACCTGCTTGGCTCCCTAGCCAGTGGTGGTGAGGGTCAGAAGGGCAACCAAAAACAGCTTTGCCCAAAAGGCCCTAGATCTCTAAAAAGAATCTATCTTTAGTATTTGACTCAGAGCTATTCAGTTGTATGCCTGCAGAGTAGAGATTGCTTTTCAAGGGATTTTTATTCATTCCATGTCTACTCAGGGGCATTAAAGACATCTTTGCATGACAACATTATTTTTATATATTCTGGCCCTCAAACAGAAGATACCAGAAATACTCATCCCGCTTTATGTAAAAAGGTGGAGTGCGGATTTTTAGTATTTACAAATGGGTTTTATTTATTGCCACAAAATGCTCAAGTCTGTCAGTTCTTTCCAGTTACTACACTGGCAATGCCATGAGTGGATCTATAAGGGAACATTTATTGCAAGAGCACTAAGAGGAGCCAAGGCATACCCCTTAGTTCTAATGTATGGAAAACTTCTGCTTTGGGGATGCCTGTACTCTGTACTTTGTTCTGGATGAAAAAATGGTGTGAGGTGCAGAAAAAAACATCATGGTGTCTTATGAGCCCTGTCTTTACCACTGGCCCTGACGGGGCTCCATTGAAGAAGGCAGTGTGCAAAGTGCAAAAAAATGGCCTATTAAGACATTTTTACACTTTCTACACTTCCTTCCCATAAATAAATGACGCCCCCCCCATAGACTAGTGTATTTGCCTGCAAATGCATCTTTGTGCACACATTACAGACAAATACTCATATCTAATGAAATGCACTAAGTTTGCCCAGGAGCAGTAATCCATAGCAACCAATTAGATATTTGGTTTTAAACAGGTGACCAGAAAATTCTACCCGCTAATTGATTCCTATTGGTTACTGCTCCTGGGCAAACTTAGTGCCTTTTATTTCATAACCCCTATAGACTGTATCCCTGCCTTTTAAGCTGTTAGTATATTGCCATATCAGGTTGCACCTATCTGAAACCATTACTGTTATAAATTGTTGGTTATATGGCATGTGGTATGTATGTTTCAACATATTCAGTAATTAAAGTACATCCTTTTTTTGGAAAGTGTATTTCCCAAAGTTATCCCAAAGAAAAACATTTACCCATACTAGACTACAAAGGCATCATGAGAGGTTAAACAGTGCTTTGGAATTTGTTGGCACTTTATTAACACGTAACATAGTAGATAAAGTTGAAAAAAGACTCCTTTGCATATAATAGATGATCCAGAACAAAATATCAAAAATACTATCTGAAGCCTCTCCAACTTGCCACATGAAAGTCTATTCTCCCATATGTAATAAAAAGCACTAAGTTTGCCCAGTAGCAATAACCCAGAGTAACCAATAAGATGTTTTCTTTTAAACAGGTGACCAAAGTGTTAATAATAATAGATATCACTTTAACTGGAGGCTAGCAATAAACGGACTGCACTGCCCATACACTGCTGACGCCCACTACTGGGGCCACATTGTGCTGCCTCTGTCTTGCTTTCTGAACCATAGCTCTGGTGCTTATATACACTGATCTAGTCTTCTACTTAATCAGACTGAAAAAATATTGCCACAATAACAGGGAGTTGAACCAATACATTACATAGCAAGACATTTGCAAATAACTCCCACAGAGTATGCAATCAGCAACATAAAATATACACTTGAAGTTCTCTTTTCTGGAGTAATATACTGCTTTCAATTTGCCAACTAATGGAAATTGTAATTTTGTAATTCTCTGAATTATACAAAGCTGTCTATAAATACTGACCTGCAATTCTAGAACCGTACAACTTTTCAATGAAAGGAAGCAACGCCCAAAGATAAAAGTCCCAAGACAAACTACTGGACAGATTAAGATGCTAGTGTAGCCCAAAATGATGTGATCCTAGTGTAGCCCAAAATGCACCAACCACAGGGTTGATTTATGAATGGGGGGTGCTTAATTGCATTAGTGCAACGGTTTAGGTCTTCATTTTCCTTTTACAACTTGTAGTAAACAAAAACTAATTGCTGATAAGGGTGGGGACTTACATGCTCTTCATCTGGGGCCCAATGAACCGGAACACAGTATAGGGAAACAGGGCATGACGGGGCTAGGAGGGCAGTCCGTCCCCCCTTCCCCCCTCCTGTTTTGGGTTTTTGTTTGATCTGTCCATTGAGAGCCCTGGATGTTTCCCGGGCTTAGCAAGGGGAGGAGCGAGCGAGGACAGCCTACCTTCCATTCGGTTCCAGGCAGCAGGAGGATCAACAGCTCGCAACGTCCCACCCTTCTTCCCTATAATAAGGGGGTTGTTGTCGTCGCAGTTAGCGGAGGGTACCTTACTCCGTGCCCCCAGGGGGAAGTTTAAAGGGGGTACTTGTCAAGCAAGGAGAGTGTAGCCCGGTTGGCCTGGGGTCCTGAGCGGCAGTTAGCCTTGGTTTAGGTCGGGTGAAAAGGAGGCAGGAACCAGGCGTTAAATTCGGGAGCAGGGCCAGCCCCTTGGAGGCGAGTAAGGGATTGTTGTTAATGTAAATTGTTGGTTACTTAAAATGTTTGTTATACAAACGGTTTTGTCAAGTTAATAATGTTACAAATGTTAACTGATGTTAAGTTATTGTTAATAAATAACTGCGGCCTTCTCTTCCCAGCTACAGTGTCCGAGTGTGTTGTTCGAGGAAAGGTTAGGGAGGGGGTTAAGATGGGGGGAGGGGTAAGGGTTGCAGACTCAATGCTGCACCTGTCATGCAAGTAACTGTGCTCATAACCTGCTCAAGACAAATGTTAGGTACCTGGTTACCTTGTACCAGAGTGCTCTGTGTTTGACAACTCATTCACAGCATAAAGTTCAACTAGCAAATTGGCAGCAGGTGTAAGGAAATAGTATGGGCATGTCATTTCTGCCATGTGAGCATCTAGTACAGCATTCAAAACTAGTCTATGAACCGTCATATCTAGCAGTACATACATATTTCGCCTGAGAAAACAAATACACAAACAATCAGCATTAAAGCACTTGAAACTTACCAACAGACCTAACTTATATTAACTATCCACACTTGAGTACATGTTGAAAAGCACCATCCTGGAGCAGCCACAATGTTTTATTGAGGAAAATGACTTCTCAAAAAAACATACAAGCATTCTAACATTATTCACATTTGCACATTTGACTGTGAGTCAGGGCACTGTTGTGTTGGAGTTTGTATAGTAAATATCTTTTCTTGTTTTGATGCAGAAGGCACAGGTTAAATGAGGAATTATCAGGCCTTATCTGTACAACAGAAAGGCCAATCGAAAGGCCAGTGATTGGTAATGCACAAGTCTGAAGGATATTCTTAGCTATAGACAGCCGACCTCAAAAGTCCATGCCTGCCTTCAACCTGAAAAAATATCACCTTCTTTTGTAATCAGTATTTTTACCTTTGGATAAGACATTACTGTGAATATTATATAGACCACTTTAATTATAACACATCTGAGTGAGCAGCAAGAGACCTCTCTTTTTTTCGGAAGCTTAGCCCAAAATCCGAGGATCTCGATGTAAAATATTTGTAATATTTAGGAAAGCCGGAGTTTTACATAAAAGTAAACAGCATAGCCTGAAGGCACAATTTCCAGCAACACAATAAAATGTGCAGTGAATTTATGGCGGCCATCCATTAGCTCTTACCAAGCCGGCATCACCCCATATCTGCAGTCCATCATTATAATAGAGGGTTAATGCACCAAATTTACATAAAAAAGTCATATTGTCTGCATGAATTATTTACGCTCTCAGCTGTTTTTACAGCTTGGATTCGGGGAGGGATTCTGCCAGTAAATTACTCTGTAGAGACCCGACGGTATCTGCAAACAGAGCTAAGAAAGGAAATAAAATGTGCGAGGCGTGAGCTGGTGGCTGGTTCACAATGACACGAAGCAGTGGTGTCTTTGTTATGTTAGGAGGAGACATAGAGAGGGTTATAGAGGAATGAGAGCACTCTCTGGGTTGGACTAGCTAGTTAACCTAAAACCAGGGATGCTATATACATATTTATAATATGTATGTGTTTATTGATTTGTTTTCTGCTAAAGAATAGATTATGATGGCTAATTTGGAAAGGAAAAAAGTCAAATCATCTTAGAGTTTTACTTATTTAAGAGTTTTTTAATGTAAGTCTGCATTAGAAATTACAGCTTTCCTTACAGACAGTAAAGTCCTTGCATATACCAATGTTCAAGGGCCTTGTATCAAAAGATATTCAAGGAATGGTTTTCAAAGGGCAAGTAAAACATACATAAGCACTTGCTTATTTTTCCCCCTCAAAGTTCCTACTTCTCATGTAGGCTTGGTTTTTGTGCTCTACTTCCTTTTTAATTACCTATATATTCCTTATTCCTATCTATTTCATGCTTTTTCTCCTTCTTTCATCCTTTTCCCTCTCCTATATGTGTTTATCTTTTTTTTTAACTTTCTTCTTTCTTCCTTTATTTCTGTTCCTTCACTCCACTTTTCACATTATACCTCCTCTCCCCATTCCCACTTTACTGCCTCATTGACATTCTGCCCCCCATCCATCTCTACTGTCTGCTTTTTCCCCTTCCCACTTTCCCCATTTTATTTTTGTCTAGTCCTCTGCACCTTGTTTTGTTTGTCCATCTTGTGTTCTGCTCTTTTCTTTTGCTCTTTGTTTCTTAAGAATTAAACCTCCCCTTTAGCTTGTCATCTACTGAACTGCTGGCTATATATATATACTGCTGGCAATGCACTATTATTCAGCAGGCAAGCAAGGGAGTCATGCCATGATTGGTTGAATTTGAAAACTGTTTGACCAGTTCCTAATGATTTCCTAAGTATCAGCTTTTTAGCTCAGGGATAGGTTTTCTATTGTACAGGGCTGTGGGCAGAAAGCATACTGATGGGCAGCCTGGAATTACAAGGTATAGTACAGAAAGGTTCATGACAAAACTTTTTCTGGAAGTTAAAGGGAAAAGGCTGTCATGTGCAGCTTTCTGACAAAAGAAAGATTACAGGCAGTAAAAGGAACACTCTGCTTAGATCTAAATGATCCCTTGACATCACCATTTGAAGCTGAATTTGTTGAGCACATATCTTGCTAGTGACCAGGGGTAGTGCACATGAGTGTTCTTAATCTACGTGCCTTAGCTGCTTGTTCCCTGATGTTATAAACATAGCCAGAACTGCTTGTTAGAAAGCTTTTACAGTATCAACATGATTTCGAGTTATTCACTTTTAAAAAAAGTTATTATTGTTTTCATCAGAAACCAGGGAAATGTTTTCTGCAAACAGAATTGTAGCTATAAGAAGCTTTGGGTTCTATAGAAAAAACGTAACCTATGCTTTGAGCCAAGAGTTGCCTTATTTCTAGGGCTGTGCGGTTTTTGCTCTCCAATTCCACATTCACCTATGTAATTGTTAGAAGCTGGTGCTAAAATGTTGCACCCAGTTCTTCTTTAGCCACTGCTTGTGCCTGAAATTGCCAGGAGCAGTACAGGGTGGTATTACTACAATAATGAGAAATACAGTATACAACTGAAGTTGCAAAGGGACATTGCTATGTTTATTTCTGTACAACCAGGGGGGTATGTTTGCTTAAGTAACCTTAACTGAAACTTAAGGGCTCTGGTACACGGGGAATATCCCCCTTATGGCATACGCAGTGATTCGCAACTTTGGCGATTTCTGCAGATCGCGCCAACGCGTATGCTGAAAATGTAAATTGCTGGTGGGATGTCATATCGGGGAGTTTAGTCGCCCGCAACAAGGGAGATTTGTCGCGGGCGACTAAACTCCCTCGTGTGCCAGAGCCCTTAAGGTTGAACGTGGTCACTGCCAGGCACTTTTGGCACATGTTGGAAGCTTTATGGTTTAACATGTAAGTCCGAGATAGACTACACATAAACAGCAAAGCTAATGCAACACATATAACTGTTATTGGCTGTACAATTAACAAGGTCATAAGAAAGAGGGATTTCACCCTGAGGAGAAGGAAGGTTATTAAGAAAAAATAAGGTAATAATATGCCACTTATTTCTGTGATTAGCTAAATGGCAAGCAAATGTATTCTAGAAAACCAGTAATGCTTTCAGCAATTAAAAGCGTACACATTTACACAAAACACACAAGCATTGGAAGGCTAGTGACACATGGAGAAATCCAATTGTCAGGAATTTATGTTCCTTTTTATTTGCTACAATGGAAACAGCTTGTTAACATTTCTTCTTCAGGATAAATAGAAATATTGTGTAGCAAAGGCTACACTTCAGGGACTTGGCATCATTAACCTCTCCTTGCCCTATATAGAGGTGTAATAAAAAAATGGCATCGTAACTTATCAGTTTTAACCTGCAACTGTATTCATCAGCCAAGAAAGGCCATCTTGTCCATCAGTATATTTATTTATGTGTAGAAAGTTATTTCCTGTTTATAATGCAATCCTAGGATGGCTTTTCATTTTTATTTCTCTCTTAGTGGCATTACTCTGCCAGCAGGGAACACTGCAGTAATGATAACTGTGCTCCACTTAAAGAACAAAAATATTATCGTATAAGGGATATAAGGGTTGATTCACTAAAGTGCGATAAAGCTTACTGCATGCTTTTTTGCGTTAAAATTGATGCGCAAAAAAAGCGTGATTCGCTAAAGTATTATCGCATGCGTTAAGTCGCATATCGCGTGCGTTAAATAGCGCGCAACCGCATGCGTTAATTCTCGTGCAGAAATAATACTAATGCATGATTCACAAACACTTAGACGCGCTAAATATCGCATTAGTCTGTGCGAAAATTAACACCTACTTGGGGCAGGCGGTAATTATAGAAAAGTACAGTTCATGAGCTTTTGGCAACACAATAAGGACTTTGCAGTGTGATTTATTCAAGTATGTGTTGGCCCTAGAGTGATGTAGCCTCCAGTTTGCAGGGAAATGGTAATTTTCAAAAAAAGTAGTTTTACCAACGTAATGCTGTGTATGGCTAATATGGCATACTGTATGTGCATCAAATACCGCTCGAAAATAGTCTTTGCGACTTAAATAACGCAAACAGCATCGCGTCTAAATTAACGCAAATATCCTTTTAGTGAATCGTGCGTTAAGACGTGATAAAAATTTTAACGCATGCTATAAATAGCGCTCGTTTTAATGCACTTTAGTGAATCAGCCCTATAGTGTGTGGACCCTGGAGTACACATTCCATAGGTCCTGGTGCTTTTGGGGAAGCAGTTTGATGCCCTTGGACGAGACTAAGATGTGATTGTGATGTTTTCTCTTAGGCAGTTATGTAATAAAATACACTAATGGGGTTATATAATAAAAGGCACTAAGTTTGCCAGGCGCAGTAACCCATAGCAACCAATCAGCAGGTAGAATTTACTGGTCACCTGTTAAAAGCAAATATCTTATTGGTCGCTAGGAGTTACTGCTTCTTGACAAACTTAGTGCCTTTTATTACAAATAAGGTTAAGTTTGCCCAGGAGCAGTAACCTATAGCAACCAATGAGCAGGTATAATTTACTGGTCACCTGTTAAAAGCAAACATCCTATTGGTTGCTATGGGTTACCGCTCCTGGGCAAACTTTGTGCTCTTTATTACATATGGGGGATTCTGTGTCAGGAAAAGTTCCTAAAGCATATAACCATTCTCTCATTAAATATTCCTCTAACCTTTCTCTAAACAGTCTCCAGTTATTAATATACTAGAGGAGAGAGGTCTCCAAAGACACAGTCATCCATTTGGAGGGTATTCACATGGTTGAGTTAGCCCTAGATCTCTCAAAGCTCTGCAACAAATGGTCTCTAATGACTTAAATTCTAATGAATGGATGCCACTTAAATGCCCTTGATTAGCTGAGAAAAAAAGAAACCATGCCCATGTACTGAACTGATTCAAGCTCTCTGATGCAAACCAGTTTACCCTAGGATTTCATACACAGGAGTTGAACTTCATTTAATGTAACTTTCTAATAATAATTGTTTCGGAGTCACCTTGCTGCCACAAGTTCTGTGGGGAGTGAAAGAGTATTTCAGACAAGTCAGAAAGTGTGACAAAAAAGACTGGGTTGTTTATAGAAAGATTACCTTTATTTTTATTTTACCCTGGGAAACACACTGAAAACTGAAGAAATAATTTCTAAATACAGAAAAAGAAAATTCAAACATGCAACATACATTTCTATAAATTCAAAAGCACAATTTTTTTAAACACAATATTGCATTGGTTTTGTGGCAGGCAAACTTAGAAAATATTTGGTGCACCTGTGTCCGATATGCAATGAATTGCACACATAGTTGTGGTAATTTTGCGTTAGTTACAGCACAGTTGCATCAAGACTAGAGCATCACCCCTTTGCAACCGCAATGCTGCCAGAATTCTGGGGAAACTGCTGCATTATCAGAAAAAAACATGCGGAATGCCCTCAAAATTGCACTTTGCACAGTGTACTTGCAGATATCACATTCCCTATTGCCATCTAAGTCAGCAATCCTCAACTTTCTCTCTCTGTCTTTTCCTTTCTCCACAGAAAGGTTAAATGGATAAACTTGTTTATCCACATGAGTTTACATTTTAGTGGATCAAGGTGAAGTGCAAAAAAATTAAGAAGATGCAATAATCAGCTTAACCCATTAAGAAGCAAACAGATAATTTGCACATTTGCAGATATCTGCCTGTATGGATGAGGTATCTTTTACTGCTAATGAAGTGTGAAAGCCGATTGCTGGCATAATTGGAGGCAATATCCATTCTCCCCTAGGCCATTTAATTGCCAATGACAACTTGACTGAGCTAACAGACCTTGAAGCCGTAACATAGAATCCTATACACAGACGTATGTTTTACAGCATGCTAATCAATGCCTCACTTCGATTAGCATAGAAGTCTAATGTCCAGAGACTCTCATATATTGTATGGCCACAATGATTCACCCACAAGCTGCTCAGAAGGGTGTATATGCATATTTGGTATCTACTGCACATATTCCTTTTGACTTCAGCTCTGGATAAAACATCAAATTAAGAGGGTACTGTTTTACCGAAGGGTTGAATACAAAAAAGGCCTCTCAGTCAAGTTGGAAGAGATTAATGCAAAATGTAACTAGATCTAAAACTTATCTGCATTTAAAATACCTAAGGATGTTTCTGGTTGGTATGAGTATAGGAAGAGACCAGCACTGTCATCGCCAGTTGTAGGTTGCAGTATGTGAATATTACTACAGGACCACTGCATTGTTATATGCCAGTTGAATAGCAACTAAACAGCTTAGGTAAAGGGCTAATCAATAAAAGTTGTAAGAACTCTGCAATTGATCATTATATCTATGCTGTTTTAGCTGTAATTTATTTGCACAGAGATTCTACAACAAAGACACAAAGTGGATATTTACAGACTGCCTCCTGCAAACCACATGTGTAGTTTTAAACTTTCTATTGTTTTGATTGACTTATTACATTAGTCCTTGCATATGGTTTGTATAATCATATTCAACACATTATGAGCCACAGTGAGGTCATTTACTATTGTGGGCAAATGTGCTTGCTGTGGTAGGCTAATCCAAGTTGATTGCTAGTAGGTTGCTATGGATTACTGCACTGGTGCTAAATTGCTCTGTATTAGTTAATAAACCCCTGAGTCCATGGCCCCATAAATTTAAACATTGAAATATTGGTGCCAAAGCATCATAGAAATAAGGGGACTTCCCCAAGGTTGCAAACAAAATAATGCCAAAGTCAAGAATGCAGACCATGGTAGATTGCTGATGGGAGCAGGATTAAATGACATTACATTAACATTTATTTATAAAGCGCCAACATATTCCGCAGCGCTGTACAATAAGTGGGTTACATACATTGGACATACAGAGTAACATATAAAGCAATCAGTTACTGATACAAGAGGTGAAGAGGGCCCTGCCCAAAAGAGCTTACAATCTACAAATGATTAATATCCCTTTTTCAAGTAAATCTAATGAAAAGAAACAGAGATACATTCAGGCATTTTACTGTGAGAGCTGTGAAGTTGTGGAATTCTCTCCCTGAATCAGTCATATTGGCTGATACATTATATAGCTTTAAGAAGGGGTTGGATGGCTTTTTACCAAGTGAGGGAATACAGGGTTATGGGAGATAGCTCTTAGTACAAGTTGATCCAGGGACTGGTCCATCTTGGAGTCAGGAAGGAATTTTTTCCCCTCTGCAGCAAATTAGAGAGGCTTCAGATGGGATTTTTTGTCTGACAGTGCAGCATCAATTACGAAGGCTTCCTTACCTTAGCTATTTTCCCTCACCCCGGTACCTCAGAGACAATAATGACGTCTAGGATGGGATATAACAGGCCACAGCTTTATTAACAGAAAATATGTAAATATATAAATACAAAATAATTTATAAAATGATCAACATTTTAACAATAACCATCCATGTTATGCCCATTGGAATGCTTCAGGTGGGCAAGTGAGAGCAGGCAACCAGAATCCACTACTCTCCTGGGACCCTTGTCTGAGGAGGTTATCATCCACCTTTTGACACCCATGTGCCAAAACTGGGGCTTAGCCCCCACCTTCCAGCAAGTATTCCTACCGCAAGCTGTTACAGCATAAACAAACCCCTCTCCAACCCAGTCCACCTTGGGCGGGAGGCGGGACAATGCTCCTTGACTTTCTATGGGGTAATGGTACTGGCTCTTCCTCTGCTGTTAGTTTCCCTGTCCTGGTCCCTCCTCTTATTTTACAAGCCCTCCTTCCCCCAGTCTTAGCCTCTATTAATTAACCCCATTCCACTCCCCCTGCTGTTCCTAGCACCGTCAAGGCTCCTTCTACTTCTATAGGTAAGGAGCACCCTTCCTCTGGATCAACTAGCAGTTAGGCAAGTTATATATAGGCATTAAAGAATAAGTAAACCTTTTTTTTTTTCAATCAGTAAAATTAGTCTAAACAGCCTCCAGAATTACCTACCTTTGTCCCAGCATTCTGTCTGACCTGGTTCCTCAGTTAGAAGTTGATCGTTTTCTTTGCTTCCTTGTGCAGAGTAAAGCCCCGCCCCACTTCCTGTTCAGTTCTCTCTTCAATTCGACTACTGTAGTCGACCTGGAGAGCCTTCTGGGCATGCCTGGAGACAGCAGGAGCCAGTATGTGCATTAGCAGGGTTTTTTTTTATGAGAGAACAGGAAGTGGGGGCGGGGCTTCACTCTGCACAAGGAAGCAATGGAAAGGATTAATGTCTAACTGAGGAATCAGGTCAGACAGAACGCTGGGACAAAGGTGGGTAATTCTGGAGGCTGTTTAGAGTAATTTTACTGATAGAAAAAAAGGTTTACTTATTTTTTAAAGGCTGAACTTGATGGATGCATGTCTTTTTTCAACCTAACTTAGGTATTGGCAAGTTTGCCAATTTGGTATATTAATTTTATTACTTGTGACTACTGTCTTTTGTTACAGTATATATATATATATATATATATATATATATCCATACACTCACTCATATAGTTGAAGTAAAATTTCTTAAATAGGCATGCTATATACAGTATAGATATAAACAGTGTATATATGCTTAGGTATTGGCAAGTTTGCCAATTTGGTACAGGTATGGGATCCCTTATCCAGAAACCCATTATCCAGAAAGCTCCGAATTATGGAAAGCCCGTCTCCCATAGACTCAATTTTAATCAAATAATTCAGAATTTTAAAACTGATTTCCTTTTTCTCTGTAATAATAAAACAGTACCTTGTACTTGATCCCAACTTTGATATAAATAATTCTTATTGGATGCAAAACAATCCTATTTGGTTTAGTTAATGTTTTATTAATTTTTTAGTAGACTTAAGGCCTGGAGATCCAAATTACAGAAAGACCCCTTATCCAGAATACTCTTGGTCCCGAGCATTCTGGATAATGGGTCCTATACCTGTATATTAATTTTATTACTTGTATCTATAGTCTTTTGTTTATAAATATATATATATATATCCATAGACTCACTCAATATATAGTTGAAGTAAAACTTCTTAAATAGGTATACTATACAGGTATTGGACCCCTTATCTGGAAACCCATTAACCAGAAAGTTCCGAATTACGGAAAGGTCATCTCCCATAGACTCCATTTTAATTAAACAATTCACATTTTTAAAAATGGTTTCCTTTTTCTCTGTAATATTAAAACAGAACCTTGTACCTGATCCTTTCTAAGATATAATGAATCCTTATTGGAGGCAAAACAAGCCTATTGGGTTTAATTACTGTTTAAATATTTTTTTAGCAGATTTAAGGTAGGAGATCTGAATTATGGAAAGACTCCTTATCCGGAAAACCCCAGGTCCCGAGCATTCTGGATAACAGGTCCCATACCTGTGTATAGACATAAACAGTGTATATATATATATAATAAAACAGTACCTTGTACTTGATCCATTCTGGATAATGGGTCCTATACCTGTATATTAATTTTATATATATATATATACACACACACTGTTTATATCTATATATAAATATATATATAGATTACAAACCCAAACAATGCTAAAAATAAATATAGCCAAAGCAAAGAACTATATCCACAGAGTTTATTATTCATGGCAAAAATGCCTTATAATCTACTATACGAAAGCAAAAAAAAAATGATTTTCTTCTGCAATGGTATTCACAACTGCTCTGCCTTCATCACCACATAATCATAATAACTGAAGCAGGTTTTCCTGTGGGATTATACCTCTGTGTGATTTAATCCTTAAATTTGTTTGGCTTTCATCCCCCGGAGAAGACAGATTTCAGTTATAAAGTATTCTTGCTTCAAATATCAGAAGCGGCGCCATGCATCTATAATCTTTCCCAAGATTTGCAAAGCCTAGGGCAGGAGGTGAGATCAACTGTAATACTCTGGGTGTACTTTATCACTTCATTTCAGGGACTAATAAAAACGCACATGCTCTCGCACACACACACACACACAGACGGACACACACACACAGACGCACACACACACAGACGCACACGCACACATTGAGAAAATGGGAGGAGCATGTTCTTGAATAAGTAATTCAGCAGTCACCCTTTGCTACTGAGGAGCCTGCAAACCATTCTTTAGAATTTAAATAATACAACAATTTGCCTTGATGCCTTTGATAATATAACAAAGCCAGGGCATTTATTTGGATTTAGCCAATAATTGTGCATCTGTTGCATGTGTGTGAGCCGTACATGCAATTGTCTCTCATATTTATTACTGTATATATGTATTTACATACACATATATCTACAGTTCCATGTGCAGATTATCAGTCTGTTTCCTGCATGCAATATGTTTAATAACTGAATCTGTGATGTGCTGCAAACACACACATTATTTTAAAGGGAGGTAACCCTGTTCATTATGATCCCCAAATAAGCTTTAACATTCTGGAAGCATTTTCACAATCCTGAGTCAGCTCTGATAACTGGCAGAGAATTTAGAGAGTAAACCTGCATAGAAGGCATACAATGCCATGTTAAATGTATATATATTATACTGGTCTACCTACCTCTCTGTCTGGTGACTAAAACACACATGCAGGTCAGTCACATATGTATTCCTGCTGCTTTCTTGGAATACTGTGCTTTAAAGTGGTCCGTTCATTTGATGTCAGCCCCAACGCATTTCTGCCTAGTCAGCAGGATGCTCCTCGCATATTCCACAGTCAGAACAGTTGAAAAGAAAAACAATGCAGGTAACTGAGGATTCCTGTGGATGGATGAACCTGACCTTTTTTAAATGTCTGGGCAGGTTCAAGAAGACTCTCGCCAGCCACCTTATTTCTCTCCTTAGCACCTGTCGTTTCATAATATTACATATTGGCAGATTTGAATTTTGTACATTTTTGATTTTGCTATTATAAAACTGATAATGGAAAGGCAAACTTAATATGGTAAAAAAAAACATTGTTCAACAAAGAACAGATTTTTGTACAATGTGGCACCAGATTTATTTACAGACTTATCATTTTCAGACAAATAGCATTTCTGTGCAATGGTTATAAGAAAGCATGAAGGAAGTTGTCCGTCACTGCTATCCCAACCGTTTGCTTCATTCTTCTATTACCACTAGCTGTTTTTGTTCCTTGGATGTGATATATATCAGAGAAAGGAATAAACTGCTTTTATGGCAGCCTGCACTGTAAGACTGTACACTTCTGTTTTCTAGTCTAATAAAAACTGCGGAGATATACGTCACCCAGGGGGAGAATGGGCATTATGCTTATATGTGAGTGCAGCTGAAATATACTGGTATTGTGATGTTGTTTTGCTTGCGTCCTTTCATTTCGTGGCTTTTCCACTCTCTTTATGGTGGCGTTATGGTTTCCCCTTATTTATGGCACTGGTTGGCTGCTGTCTAACGCCGCAGCTAATTTATGTTTCAGAGGAGCGGTTTTGTTAGGAGAAATTGGTTTGAAGCACAGCTCTGACATCTGTAATGTGTGTTCTGCTTGTCTTTTGGTGTATGGGATTAATGTCTAGGGGGCTGTTTGGGAAGGAAGGATTCCTTCCATGCTTTGCTCTCTGTTCTAGGCCAATAGAGCCCTGGTCTTTTACAGTCTTTTTCTATTTGGCTTAAACAAAATATTCATAGGCCTATGGGTTTGCCTTTTGTGAGCTAAACTAGCTGCATTGTTACTTCATATACCCCAAGGGCTGCTTAGATTATGAAAAATTCCTATAACTTTATTAGATTATAAACATTTCATTCTAATGTCACAGATTGGCAAGTATAAAATAAAGGGACAGTCAACATTCCTAATTATCTATTTACGGGACAGCTTTTACTTTAAAACGGTATCCTTAAACAGTGCTACTCTAATGATATACTCTCTATACCATCTCTGTACTATATACTATCTATCTATCTATCTATCTATCTATCTATCTATCTATCATCTATCTATCTTTCTATCTATCTATCTATCTATCTATCTATCTATCTATCTATCATCTATCTATCTATCTATCTATCTATCTATCTATCTATCTATCTATCTATCGTCTATCATATATCTACCTCTATCTATCCTTCTATGTGTAATTCTACCTTACTTCCTTTATCTCTATTTATCTAACCTTACACAGTCTCTATACAGCTTCTAACAACAAACCTGGGAAAAGCTTCTGATATCAAATTCTAACATATAATTACTCAGAGAGAGGCTTAAGGTGGCCATAAATGGCACATTTAAGCTTCTATTTAGCCCTTTCAGCCCGACAGGCCTACTCAACTGATATTAGACAGGTTTGATTTTCCCATCAGATTGAGGACCGCATCGGTTGATTCAGACCTCGCCCCAATGGCTTGTATTCCCGTTGTTGTGATTCTTAGGTGGACATATAGGGGAATGATTTACTTTTTTGTAGAGGTCGCTAAACAAGCAGATCTTGTAATGTATGGCCAGCTTTAAGGTAGCCATAAATGGCAGATTTAAGCTGCTGATTTGGCCCCTTCAGAGCGATTTGCCAGCTTATCTGCAGATCAAGGACACTGCAGCCTACATTCCCATCATCCCTAGGGCCAAATGGATGGATCAACTTAATATCACTTACCTTAGGTAGACATATCGTGGAAAGATCTGCTTGTTTAGCAAACTTGCCAAACAAGTGGATCTTATAATGTATGGCCAACTTTACTCTTTAAATAAAGATGACCCCATTTGTTTAGGCTAAGGGGAAAAGGGTGCTTTACCACTTGCCATGGTTAACAGCCCATTATCCAATGTCCTAATTGATCTTTTTGTTCCTCTGGCGTTGTCACACAGAGTTCCAATGTGTACTCCACCCATGATCAGTGGCATAAGTTAAGTGTGCATAAGTGCCTTTATATGGAGGAGCCAGATGCTTATTGGGTAGATAGATAGAATAAGATAGATAGATAGATAGATAGATAGATAGATAGATAGATAGATAGATAGATAGATAGATTTGAGTATAGGAATCAAGGAGGGGACTTGCTTGAGATTTCAGAACAACATTTTAACCCATTTTATGTTGAAACATTGAAATACATAAACACCCCTACATTGTATAAGAAGAAGAACACTTATATAGCCTATAATGCTAGCATAAGCCTATGCTAACCTTACCAGTTATAGTTATAATATGTTTTTACATATGTGCCTCTCAGTCGTGGATTTAGGAAAATCATGTATGTATGGTACATTATAATTAACATTGGCAGATCCTCTCATGCTTACATGAGTGAATTTGATAAAGAGAGTGCTAAGTGATTTATTACTCAATTTAGATAACATCTTTTGGTGTTCACACCCCCTATTTGATGCCAGTGAGACAATGCACTGCTCATGGCTCCACTGGCTCACAGATGAGGCTGGGAAAATAATTTTCATTAAATAAAGCATTATGAATGTTTTCTTGAAAGAAATCTGTTTTCTATTTAGCACTCTTGCATGCATAATACCGGAAGGATTTTTAAAGCAATAATACTCAGTGTTCAGTTGGTTGAAATCAAGGCTCTGTGCAGGCCAGTCAAGTTTTCTAATTGTGTATGGACCTTGCTTTGCACTAAGAGGCATTGTCTGAAATAGAAAGAGCATTCTCAGTGTTGTAAGAGGCACTAAAATATCAAGAATGTTATTGCTCGCTCTAGTGGTACATGTAGCAGATGGTTTTCTCCAGCCAAGTTTTATTACCCAGGTGCTGTTATGCGCCTCCTCCTGTAACTCTATTGACAGACATAATGTCAGTCTGTGTGGAGCTACATTGAATGGATATTGACATGGAAACTCAAAAGTATGCATTTTCTTGTTAATATTTGCACTGTGTAGCTCTACACAGGCCAATTCTAGGCCTGCCAATTGAGTTACAGGATGGGGCGCATGACAGAGGATCTGGCTTCCTCCACCTGGCTAGAAAATGCATTCGGAGAGAATTGTATGATTAGCTCAGTGTGCCCCTGGCCTAAGGTTTGCTTTCACAGAAAGAAATCACCTTATCGAAAGTAAATCTCCCTCTACAGTTGTCAGACAGTATTTAGTAAGTCACCATTTTGTTGGCATCTGCTAAACAAAGACTTGTCATTCAGACTACAAAATGGTGGTGATATTTTTATTTCCATTGCTACAGAGTCCAATGGCAGAAATGTTTACTCTACTCGAGCTAACACTTCCTCATAGTGATGTTAGACTTGGTTGTTGCTCCTCCTGCATGTAAAACCATCTTTTTACGCTCCTGACTATGGGGCACATTTATCAAAATGGGAGATTAAAGTTTACCACAGAAGAACTCACCCACTTTCTATTCATTCCTATGGGATTTTTAGAAGTATATTTATTAAATAGTAACTAACTTGTACCCATTCATCATTACACATCTAAAATGTCCATAGGAATAAATAGAAAGCAGGTACACTTTTCTGTGGTAAACTCTAATCTCACATTTTGACATTTTTTATACACTATAGTCTTTAGCACTTGGTGATCCTTTTTTGTGAAATATGTGACCTACACTGTTAAAATGAATTTTTAGCGATAAAAGTTATGATTAATAATAAAAAGTATGTTATTAAATCTGGCCCTTAGTGTTAGAAAAGTTACTCCTGTTAAAGCTATGGTAATGTATGAATTGCAACTTGTTTTCAAAGCTTGAAAGCTTACTGTATCTTGTTGTCACCTATTGCTCTTATAAAGGGTTAAACATGCTACCCTTATAAGGAGGGGTCTGAATTGGCATTAATCCAAACAGTTTGATAATTGCCATTGTGAACACACTGAAGACTCTCCTTGCTTTTGTGGCTGGTTTAAACCTTCCCTGACCTTGAGGAAGGTTAAAAGGATAAAGCAGCAATACGTATATGGTAGACATATTATTTGCATCTTGCACAAGAATGAGAACATGTTGCAAAGAAAACATACATTGTTAGAAAAGATATAATGAACGCAATTCTAATAAAATGTATACTGTATGGCATTTCTGAATTAAAAAAGTGCACTCTGATGTGTATTATTGATTGTATTCATTTTTGTCATTTCATATGTGCAGTATTTATTGCTGTCGGTAAGGACCGTTTAATTTCCTTGAGTTAAAGAGAAGAGTTCTATGGCACAAGCACATGAAGCATAGTCTGGATGAATGCAGTAAGTAGACTTTTTTCAACCTTTCACAACTGAGGGGGAGATCTATCAACGGTTTGATTTTTTTCACAATTCGAGTGTTTTTGCGCTAAAAAAACTCAAATTCAGGTAGGTATAAAAACTTGAATGTCTGGTATTAATTAATTGCAAAAAAAACCCAAAAACTCAAATGTAAAAATACACCATCTATAAGTTAATGGGAGTTGTCCTAGGCCAGCGGTTCTCAACCTGTGGGTCGGGACCCCTTTGGGGGTTGAACAACCCTTTCACCCCTTCATTTCTGATGGTCTTAGGAATCATTTTATGGCTGGAGACACCACAACGTGAGGAACTGTATTAAAGGGTCGTGGTATTAGGAAGGTTGAGAACCCCTGTCCTAGGCAACGTCAAGCCATATCTTTAAAAAACAATAGGCAATAAGATCACAGAAGAAAGGAATAGTTATTGGCAAGGTAACAAGACTTTTCAGGTTTAGTGCCCAAAAAATAAAAGGATGTTCACTTGGACTAAGTGTCCATAAGGTCTGGCTCGTCATCTACTTAACCCCCATCATTTTCTTTAAAATGTTACATTTCAATCAATAGCTTTAAAAACTACAGTATATTGGAAATAGTTGCAGATATACAGATAGCAGGATATACAGATATCTTTATAGATAGCATGAGAGTTAGAGAATACACTCCATTGGAGGACTCATAAGTGACATCACAACATAAGCCAAAGATGAAACCATTATTCCATACAGTAAGATATATTAATTCTTACCTTCTGGGGGGCATCTGTATCTTAGCCTGCCATAAAGGAAAGCCCTGGAGCTATAAGCACAGGGGCTGCATGACAAGGGATTTGAATGACCAGCAGCCAGATTACACTGGTTTATGTTTAGAGATTGGCAGAATCAGGTGCAACCATGATAAGGTAATAAGGAAGGAGGGAGGAGAAAGCTGGGCTGGGAAAGAAAGAGAGGGATGTGATGTCAGGAAAATAAGCACTTACTCCCTTATCTTCTGAGCAGGTAGAAACGTCCTACCCACGCTCCCCCTTTTTGCATATTTTGTAAAAATATCAGGGTTTTCTTCTTTATGTTCTCATATCATCTATTAATAACTGTAGATGTTTTCCTGAATGAATTGTTATATTGTGGTTTCTGTATCTTTATATTGTATAAATGTGAGAGTCAGCATTGTATTAATTCATATTAATTCCAAATGGTAGAAAGGGGTTCTCTCCTGCGACTGCACGGTGGGTTGATTGATACAGATGCTACAACTGCTTGTGCTAGGTGACAACCTGCTTGGATTTCCTATCAACACACTGCAGATTCAGGAACAGCAGCAGGGCTGCTGAACTTCTCTCGTGGATAGTGATGCAGCTCCTGCTGGTAGCAGAGTTTGGGGCCATCCTCTCTATAGGCAGAGGCAGCCTAATACTCAGTGGTGCATATAATGACATAATGCTGATCTCAAATGGCAACTATGGAAGTAAAATTCAAGTCTTCAGCAAGCAACTGCAGAGCATAGTAGCGACCTCTAATGGAATTCTGGCTATAGAATATTGCCTGGGTTAGGCTGGCAAGGTCCTATTTATTTGATAAAATGTGAACAAAGGCTGTGGCCATTTTATTCCATCTCTGTCTCCTGGTGTTTCATTAAGGTATGTAACAAGGAGGTTCAGTGGTTTGGCTCAAGGTGAAGGGTCAGTTGAGGAAACAGTGAAGAGGCTAGGAGATGGCAGATTTTTGGTGCTTGTATTATGCAAGTTTTGGGGTGAAAAAAACTGTTGACTGATTACCACATTGCCTTTTGTGGTCCATGTAGTTAGGGCTAACAGTGTAGCAAATACAAGGGCAGACAGAAACCCATTTCAATTGCAGTGTTTTTAACACTGAGCAGTTTTATTAATATATATTTGAAATTTGCTCACAATTACATTTTTTTCCATCATAAAAATTCTTCTTTTTTACTGTTTGGGTGACATTCCCCTTTAAGAAATATCTTTCTTCAGATGTGGCACTGTATATATTTATTGCACTCTAGTAACTTCACTGCTCATTGTTTGTGAAACACTTTATCCTTTGCTCGCACTTGATAAATAATGGCAAACCTGTGCACATGTATATAATTACATTCCCTCCAAGCTAATATACAATCTCTTTGTCAGACAGCATGAAACCCTACACAATAAACCCTTGCACTACATTTCTTTATTCTACAAATGTCTCTATTAGCTCAGTCTCATTTTTCAAGCATTCCAATCTCTTGCCTAGTATGGCTGGTTTCCCCAGGTGTTGGCCTCCAATCCTCTCCCAAAACCAATACTAAAAATAATGAAACTAATGCTTATATCATTATCCTTATGGTGTCAGCACATGGGGCGTGTGCCTTTTGGAAAATATGTCCTGCAGCAATTTAGCTCACGTTTATTTTCGCTTACAGGCTTTGTATCAGCTCTCAGTGAATGAGTAAATTTGATGCATAATGAAAATATAGGACATGTAGAAAAAAATTATTCTATATGAAATATTGTGGGTTTGTTTAACCCAGGGGCATTGGGCACAGGTCAAAATCCTTAGTTCTTTTTATTATGTGGCTCCTCTTATTATGTGGTTCACCATTCCAATCGCTACTTTTTCTCAGAAGGCTTTTCAAAGGACCCCAGGACCTTCATAATCTTGTTGCCCCTTAAATCTACTCTCTGAATTGCTGTGGTGGCTAAAGCGAGCATAACAAAAACAGCTGAGGGAGAACATCAGGCTCTTTTTTTAAATAAATGTCAGATAAAACCCCAACATATATAAGAAATGATTTCCTTCACAGATGAAAACTCGATGGTGATCGTTTTTTCTCAAAAAAAACTTACATTTATCAATAACAATAGCTCCATATTAAGGTAGATAAAACACTAAATAGTATACCATTTTTCTAGGCTAAGTATATAAAAAGACTGCAAATGGGTATGTGCGAGCCTATAAAGGGGGAGAGTGTTCTTGGGCTGCCTGGCGTAGCTGAAAATCATAAAGTAGGAGGGTTAATGCTATTAAGTACTGTGTTCTCCAAGCAGCTGCTGTGCTAATAACAGTCATTCAGTATATACTTATTAAATATGAAACTGAATCTTACAGTTTCTCAGAGGAGAGGTCATTATATGGTGTGAGAGTTAACCCATAAACTGCATATTGTAAACATTAATAAGGGGCAAATATTAATAATTTTAACATTCAAATGAAAACATTATTTGTTATTGGTTGTATTTTTGTGTATAATTTGTATAATTTAAAACGAAAAATAACTGCTATTTCACTGCAGCAATCGCTCATGCCTCTGACAGCAGTTTGGGCTTCTGGGAGCAGATAAGGCAGCAAAATATTGCCATGCACCTGATCCGAAAGATTCAAATGTTTGTTTATTCAAAACTACTCTAAACTAAACTTTGTGTGTTTTGGGTATCTAAAATGCATCAGCTTTATTGTGTTCATTGTACAGGTATCGGACCCCTTATCCGGAAACCCATTATCCAGAAAGCTCCGAATTACGGAAAGCCTGTCTCGCATAGACTCCATTATAATCAAATAATTGGGATTTTTAAAATTGATTTCCTTTTTCTCTGTAATAATAAAACTGTACCTTGTATTTGATCCCAACTAAGATATAATTAATCCTTATTAATATTAATGAGCTGGAGAAAGTGCAGAGACATGCAACTAAACTGGTTAAGGGGATGGAAGATTTAAACTATGAGGTGAGACTGTCGAGGTTGGGGTTGTTTTCTCTGGAAAAGAGGCGCTTGCGAGGGGACAGGATTACTCTGTACAAGTACATTAGAGGGGATTATAGGCAGTTGGGGGATGTTCTTTTTTCCCATAAAAACAATCAGCGCACCAGAGGTCACCCCTTTAGATTAGAGGAAAGGAGCTTCCATTTGAAGCAGCGTAGGTGGTTTTTCACGGTGAGGGCAGTGAGGTTATGGAATGCCCTTCCTAGTGATGTGGTAATGGCAGATTCTGTTAATGCCTTTAAGAGGGGCCTGGATGAGTTCTTGATCAATCAGAATATCCAAGGCTATTGTGATACTATTATCTACAGTTAGTACTAGTGGTTGTATATATAGTGTATGTATGTGAGTGTATAGATTGGTAGGTGTGGGTTAAGTGTGCTGGGTTTACTTGGATGGGTTGAACTTGATGGACACTGGTCTTTTTTCAACCCTATGTAACTATGTAACTATGTAACTTATTGGATGCAAAACAATCCTATTGGATTTAATTAATGTTTTACTGATTTTTTAGTAGACTTAAGGTATGAAGATCCAAATTACGGAAAGGAAAGCCCTGGAGATATAAGCGTATTGGCTGCATGACAAGGGATCCGAATAACCAGCAGCCAGATTACACTGGTTTATGTTTAGAGATTGGCAGAACCAGATGCAACTGTGATTAGGTGAGAAGGAAAGAGTTAAGGCAGGAGAAGGCTGGCCTGGGGAGGGGCGGAGAAAGAGAGGGATGTGATGTCAGAAAAGCACTCACTTCCTTATCTTCTGAGCAGGTAGAAACATACCACCCACCCTCCCTCTTTTTGCATATTTTGAGAAATGTCAGGAGTTTCTCTTCTTTTGGTTTTCATATGATCTATTAATAACTGAATGTGGCATTTTACATGAATGCATTTTTATATTGTGCTTTCTGTATCTTTATATGGTATAAACTTGAGAGTCAGCTTTGTGTTTAATTCATGTTAACAACGATTTCTTGATCCAGGGAATGTTTCCGATCGCCCAGGGGGTCAGGAAGGAACTTTTTCCCTCTTGAGGCATAATTGGCACTAGCTTCAGGTTGGGTTTTTTGCCTTCCTCTGGATCAAAATAGTGGATATATGATAATATATTTCAAGTTTTATTTGTCACAGCAGCGGTAGGACCTTGCCAGAGTACTGCACAGGTCATTTTAGCAGAGGGAGAAAGGAGGTTCTCTCCTGTGACTGCACGGTGGATTGATAGATACAGACGCTACTACTGCTTGTGCTAGGTGACAGCCTGCTTGGATTTCCTATCATCGAGACACTGCAGATCCAGGACCGGCAGCAGGGCTGCTGAACTTCTCTCATGGTTGGTAATGCAGCTCCTGCTGGTAGCAGAGTTTGGGGCCATCCTCTCTGTAGGTAGAGGCAGTCTAATACTCATTCAAGTCTTCAGCGAGGAACGGCAGAGCATAGTAGCGACCTCTTATGGAATTATGGCTTTAGAATATTGCCTTGGGTTAGGCTGGCAAGGTCCTATTTATTTGATAAAATGTGAATAAATGCTGTGGCCATTTTCTCCACCTCTGTCTCCTGGTGTTTCATTGAGATATGTAACAAGGGGGTTCAGTGGGGTGCCTCAAGGCGAAGGGTCAATTGAGGAGTCCCCTTGTCAAGACCCCTTATCCGGAATACCCTTGGTCCCGAGCATTCTGGATAACGGGTCCTATACCTGTACCTATATTTTTATGAGTGACTTTGAATAAATGAAAATTTTAATCTCTTGGCTCCAGAGTGTGTCAATTTCTGCTATATGGTCTGTATGTTGGATGTATACACTAATCTATTGTTCAGTAATGACTATATATATATATAACGTTTTGGTCCCCTTCTCGGACCTTTCTCAAGACACATGATTCACTAAAGTGCGTTAAAACGTGCGCTATTTATAGCATGTGTTAAACATTTTATCGCGTCTAATTTTTTGTGTCTTAACGCACGATTGACTAAAAGGATATTTGTGTTAATTTAGATGTGATGCTGCTTGCATTATTTAAGTCGCGGAAAATATTTTCGTGTGGTATTTGACGAAACGCGTGCTAATCAACGCATTGCGCAGAAACAGTCGCCACGTGTGAAAAACCGCACGCCATATTAGCCATACACGGCATTACTTTCAAAAAAAAGTCTGAGATGAAAATGACCATTTCCCTGCAAACTGGAGGCTTTAGCGAATACTTTAGCGAATCACGTGGTTTTTTTCCCGCATCAATTTTAATGCAGAAAAAGTGCGAGAAAATCAACCTTTAGTGAATCAACCCTATGGTGTCTTGAAAAAGGTCCGAGATGGTGACCGAAACTTTGGCCTGTTTTCTTTTTAATGATGCTAATTAAAAGTTAAGTTTTTTTACCTGGTGTGCATCTATATTTTTGATTTTGTGTATTGCTGTGCTTGGATAGCACCCAGGCTCAATGCTTTTTTGTTTTTTTGTTTGGTGTGCTTGAACTTTCAGATTTTATATATATATATATATATATATATATATATAGGCATGAAGTGACGGCACACACAGGATTTCCACACAAAAGTCACAGAGATACAAAAATGATCAGAGGTTTTATTATGACCAACGTTTCAGTTCCACACAGGAACTTTCGTCAGTTCCTGTGTGGAACTGAAACGTTGGTCATAATAAAACCTCTGATAATTTTTGTATCTCTGCGACTTTTGTGTGGAAATCCTGTGTGTGCCGTCACTTCATGCCTGTATGATTATTTCCTGCACTAGCTCTCAGTATTCTATATATATATATATATATATATATATATATATATATATATATATATATATATAAAGTATTAAATGTTGGCTTTCTAATGCTCAAGGATTAATCATTATAGTGTTTACCTAACCATTAACATTAACTAACTATAAATTCAGGAGATCCATCAGTTGATAGGAGTAGGGTCAGTCCAACAATATCACCAAGTAACCTCTATGTTATAGAGCGGTGCTGTCCAACTTAGTAGAGTCATGGGCAGATTTTGCCTAACACAGTGTATTTGAGGGCCAGATTACTGTCAGCCCTGATTTTACATCCACGGATTTTACATTTTCCCAGAACTGACTGTGTTTTGATGCCACCCCCAGGAAATGTAAAATTGGGGTTTTGCTGTATATTAAAATGATGATGCCATAAGATCAAG
This sequence comes from Xenopus tropicalis, assembly GCF_000004195.4. Classification (NCBI taxonomy): domain Eukaryota; kingdom Metazoa; phylum Chordata; class Amphibia; order Anura; family Pipidae; genus Xenopus; species Xenopus tropicalis. The sequence continues at coordinate 79,801,034 of NC_030678.2, forward strand.
TCTATGTCCCTAAACAGGTGGGGGTCCATAAGCATATACTTTGGAAGGCATCATCTGGTTCACAGTCACACAGTTAGATTGCCCTGTTATAGAGCAATAGTTTCCAAGATGTGGTGCCTAGTGCAAGGGTGAGGGATCAGCCTGAAGGTAAGTTTCCTCTAAGTCTTTTGCTTGTGTGCACCCACACATTTTGGAGTTGTTTAACCATCCCTTTAAGAATAGATTACCATCTTCTCAAACCATTTTTGGAGTTTCCCAACTGTATATCTTGTACAGGATTCTGTTCCAGATTTCACACTTTCTTTTTATAAATATATGCACTGTTCAGAATTGCTATGCTCTTCTTTCTGAGAGAGGGCTGAATATTTACATTGGCAGTGCACTGGCTTATTCCGCAGGGCAACTATTTCCACAGGCAGAGCTTCTTGACCCAGGACGTGGAGAACACAGAACAGCTAAACTTAAGCTCTGTGCATTTTAATAACCAGCAAATTAAACGGATTGTCGCACTCCTTGAGTCGTGATGCCTTATTATTCCTGTCTTTATGCAAAGAATGAAATTACGAAAGGCTATGAAGGGGAAATAAACATTTGTCTAATGAAAAGAGCTGTCTGGAGGGAGGGCTTGCTGAGGAGCAGAAGAGACATGAAAGATAACGCTTGCTCCTATCTTCACTGCTCTTGCCAACATGAATAGGGTTTCGTCTGCCAGAAAGGCTTCAAGTCAGAGATGCTCAGAGAAACGAACTGATTTTATGCATTTCCATGCTGCTTGGAGGATGAGAGCTTCAAGTGGCAGGGAAGAACCCAAAGCTTTTGGCAACTGCAACCTTCCTAGAAACTTTTATACAGTTTTGACAAATCTTTGCTTATAAAAAGCACGCTGACCCAGGCTTTTCCTCTTGTGCTTTTTTTCAGACTTTATTCAGTCTGTTATTTCAGAATTCTCTCCAATGAAGTCTATTGCCTGCTGAAGTTTTTACAGAAATTGAAGCATTGCTGTTTTAACTCTGCATTCATTAAAAGGGCCAGCCAGGGTGCCATGTGCTCCTGAAGAGATATAAGGACTTATTTACTGAGTGCAGGGCATGGTGCAAAGAGCAAAAAACAGGTGCAAACCGCCATGGATGTTTGCATACTTGCCCTGCACTGAGAGAGCAGTGGCCTTATATTTCCCCATGAATACAGTGCTTTGGCTCACTGTATTCATAAGTGGAGTGCAGGGGAAAAAAATCACACAATGCCACACCTCAATAGCATGCAGGATAGCTACAACACCTGTAACTATATACATCTTAGCTGCTCATATTGCCTCCTAAACCTGAAGCCCTCCCTAAAGGTGGTCATACATGTACCATACATGTACATCTTGTGACCATTGGTCAGATATGGAGGTAGAACCAATAGCGATTCTACCTCGACCTGACAATTCAGCCCTTAACTTTGCTTGGGCGCCTTCAACGGTGCCCGATTAAAATCTTTTGTCCCGCCCAATCGACCAGACGACCGATATCCGAAGCTTTTATGATATCAGTCGTCTTGTCGATCCGCCATACACACCCCGAATATCTACGAAAAAAGGTTTTGTACGATAATATTGGTGCGTGTTTGCCCAGATTAACTTTCACATTGCTGTCATCATTCAATCTGTATTTAGGGGGTTATTTACAAATGCAAGTCCATCAATAGGTCCTGTTGCACACCATTCTTCAAAAGAGGCAGGATGGATGCAAATCACATGGAAGTGCAAAAGAGCATCCTGACACTGTATGAATAAGGAGTCTCTTTTTGTCCACTTTAATGCACATCTCTTACTAGTCTGTTTCTTATTGAGGATCATTGCAAAAACCTTGACTCAAGCCTTTCTAAGACAGGCTACTGCAGCCTATTACTAGTTGGTGCCCTAGGTTCTCATCTACACATACTGCAATCCATTCTTTCAGCTACTGCCCATATTATCTCACCTACATCTATACCCTTCTGCTCTCCTTGCCAACTTAAGTTTCTCCCCAATTGCCCTGCACCTCTAGAATGCTCTACCATTGCATCAAACACTAACACTGTTCTTAAACCTTTTTTAGGAATTACTTTCTAGATAAAGCATTTAATTAGCTTTCTTCTGCTACAACTCATCCCTGACTTATGCACTTTGTCTCCTGTTCATCATAAATATTAAGCTCTGTGGGAAAGGAACCTCTTTTAAAGGAGAATACAAGTCAAAATTTAAAAAGCATGCTGCCCAATAGTCCTCCTATTGTTTAGTAAAAACGCCACACTTTTGGCTCACCTAATCAAATATTTACTCAGTAACACTTACTTCACATTTTCTAGAACAGGCAGCCATCTCTAAAATGGTATTCTCCCTTCCTTTCCCTCCTTGCTTCATACTGCACATGTTTCATTCCCTCCCCCCTTCCCTTCTGCCAGATCCGCTTCTGATTGCTGGTGGGCATGTGTAGCACAGAACAATTTTTGAGCTGTGCTTATCCTATAAGGAACTAGCAATGTTTTTAACTAAGGTTTACTACGTAACATTTTAATCTGATAATTGTTACTTTATTTTCTAGTATCCCATGGGTCCTCTCCTGTGATACATTGTTGTTATTCAGTCATGGGACTGAATTTAGAACTGACAGAAAAAGAAAATGAGTGTTCACATGCTTGCACAGAAAAAATGTTTGCACAGTAAAAAATGTTTTTTATTATATTACACTTATATTACACTTGTGTTTTTCATACTTAAATGTATAATATGTACTGTATTGCACTGATAAATCCACTTTGGTCCTATGTATATGATGCACTAATAGATGGATTTTTGCTTATGCTGTTTTTATTGTAACTTAATACCACTGTTGGTGTGGAAGTATTTATTCAATTTACTAATTAACTGTGGGATGTGGCTACTGAATTGGTATAAATGTCTTTTGCCTTCACTGATTTGTATGCTTGATAAAGGGGCTAGGTTTGCTCCGAAACGTTGCACCTCCGCAATAAATTTTTAAAGGGTTGTTCCCTTGTAGCCCTGAGTGCCTTTGCTTTTTGTTGCTTTGCAGTTTTGGGAGGGTGCCGATCCCTCTAGCAGTGTGCACCGGGCGTTCAAGTTTGGAGAGCCAGGGTGTGCGGAAACGGTCTCTGTTGTGCTTAGCTCAGAACAGGAGACAGGATCAAGTTACACACATGCTCAGAGAATAGGAAGGCTGCTGCTGGCAGCCTACAGGAAGGGGAGAGAGATTTCAGTGATGTCACTGTAGTCTTCACACTGCTGTAGGCTGCCAGCACCATATCTCAGAGAAGCAAGCAGGGATCTGGGAATTTAGAAATGCAGTAAGTACTTAAAAAGAATGCCTTTAGACTTACTTTTAATTTATATTAACCTTTCACTGTCCTTTAAACTGTATATTTAAACTCCTAGCACTTGTGTTTATTCTCATAGTTTGGTATATATTAACTTTACTATTATTTGAGCATAAGCTTTGTAAATCAATGTTTCTAGTTGAGGTGTTATATAAATAAATTAATACAAATACTATGTACATCTATATATATCTTTCTCTCTTTTTGTCTTTTTTTAGAGAAAAGCATTATATAGTTGGATTTGTCAGTTCTTTCTTATTTTGAGCTAAGCTTTTTCTTATGCTAACTTTCATGTTAGCTTGTAATGTCCCATTCCTGCTGCAGGGCAAACAGATTTTGAGCATGGGAAAATTCTAAAGCTCAAGTAAATGATTGGTGTACAGAAGCACTAGGGCTTACCTGCACAACAAACAGATGGCTGAATATATAAAACAATTCATTTGAAACCCCTTTTTATTATATCCCTAACTTAGGATGATGGGAGCTGTAGTTCTAAAACAGCTGTAAAGCTGAGGCAGAATACCTCTGTTTTATAAGTTTATGTTCTGAAACTAGATGTTATTTTCAATGATAAAAATAAATAAAAAATAAGCTCCAGCCTATGGCATGACCAGTCAAGGATTCTGAGTTCTACAATGGATTGTGAAAAGAAATATCCAAAGGGGCAGTAATCTATATTGTTGTGTGTTATTTTGGAGAGAGTTGTATTTCAGCCATGAATAGAGACCCTCATAACATAAGAGAACATGGTTGATAGAACAAGGCGAAGCTCACTAGGGGGTGGGAATGACTGAGATTTCTTTTTTGTGTTTTTCTGAGGATGCTCCCTAAATGTATTAACACTTCTCCTTACCTCATTAGACAGTATCTAATGTATTTATTTGAGAAACTTTTGTACTAGAGACACTCATATTGTTATACCACAATCACCTCCATACTACTCTCTAGGCATAGGGTAGACGGGGTCAGATTTTTACTGCATGTATTGCTTCTAACCTTTATCTAAAAGCTCTGTCTCGGCCTTATCTAACCATAACATTTTTTCCCAATGCTGGCTTACATTTTATGTATTTAGTAAACTCTAGAATTGCTTTTACCTGGTTCTTTTTGAGTTGTGGATTTTTTGGGCCACCCTTAGTCCACCCATATGTAGAACAGTGCTATGCAGAGCTCTTAATATATCCATAGCTCCATATCTGCAATCTTCATCAGGGCAAAAAACACTAAAGTGAGCAGCGCAATCCATTATAAACATACCACCAGCGTCAAAAATGGTGTCAAAAGGGGCCTAAGGTTACCATAGAAGCCAAAGTAAACTAAAGTAAATAGAAAGATTATAAATGAAAGAGAAACTAATCAACAAATCTTACCAAAATTAATGCTAACTGTATGAAATGTAAGCTAATAAAGACATTGCTACATTGGCCATGATGATGAGCACACATGAGCACATGATGATGAGCACACATAATGTCGTCTTATTTTCTCTAAATGCTCAGTTGCCTAGTGCATGTGTGTGAAATTTTTAGCATTAATGTCACCCAGTGGCTTTAGAGAAAACACCAATAGTGCTCTGAGCAGTTTATGCAGGTAGTCATCGACTCAAATTGCATGGACTACTATCTATGCACATGGGGGATATTTTGGCCATAAAATGCATTCTTAACTATTATCTTGCCAAACTGCCTCATTTAGGCATTGACAGGTGCTTGCCAATAAAGTCAAGGTTGCCTGGCTATGTTCAGAGGTAATGTATCAAGGGCATAGCCTGTCTACTGGAGAATGGTGGAACATCTTTTGGGGGTAGAATGTGGTCTGACAACACTGGGGGAATAACATTTCATAATTGGCTAAATATGAGAAGGGTAAGTATGACTAATTACCCTTGTATAATATGCAGTGGCTAACCATCAAATCATGTCAGTATGGTTTTGTCCTGTATAAAAAAACAAATACATTAAGCAGAAAAAGAATGTAGTTACAGTGTAAAAGATTCAGCAAGCATTTGACTTATTTAACTCAAGAAACAAAAAATGAAATCATAAGTAGTTAGCCAAGCTGCAATGTTATGGTCACAGGAGAAAAGGATTTGATCACTTAAATGATTAACTCAGCTGATTAGATGCAATTGGCTGTTGATAATTCAGAATTGGATTGGTTGTTGGCCAATTAAGCTGAAAAGAATTACATTTGCTGATCTTATCACTGGCTAACTATATTGCTTAGAAAAACAGTAATAAATAAAAGAGGCTACCCTCAGTATTGGTGTTATAAGCTAAACACAACTATAACAGGAGCTTATACTTCAAACCATATTGTATTAGGAATGTGAAAAAGTCTGATGTTTACAACTGGTAAATCAATATCAGATAAGGGTAATCAGATTCTTTTTCGGGTGACGAAACAGCCATGGCTGAATAAACCTGCATTATTTTGATCTGCTCCTGCTTTGAACCATTTCCTGCTTCTAATTATCAGACACCTATTTAGTGCATTATGAGTGCACATAAAAAAAAGAAAGAAAAACAACAAAGATTAAAAAAAAAAAAATCTTTTAAGTGTACAATTTGTAGAGGTGAGCCGGAAACATAAATATCCTGATTAAGTGGCAGAGAACACAAATCTTTATATAACACAAGCCGGCAGCTGGAATGCTGTCCTCTTTCCTAATTGCATTGCTGCGCTGTGAGAAGTGACGCTTTCTCTCTCTGATCTCCCAGGGCCCCATTCATGTCGGTAATTACACAGAAAAAAGAAACTAACACACTTGTAATTAAATGATGCGCGGCAGACAATGAACTAGTCTTTGTAAAAGGGAAATCAGAGGAGGGAGGCCCATAAAGGAGGGGGGCGATGAGATGGTTCCACCCTCTGAATGAATACATTTGGAAGAGATACTCTACACATAGGGGCACATTTACTTATCCATGAACGCTCCGAGAGTTCGTTTGATCGGTCCAATTGTATATTCTGCGACTTTTTCGTACCTTGCGCAACTTTTTCGACCCTTGCACGACTTTTTTGTATTTTTTGCGAGAAAAAATTGGATCAGTTTTGCCGCTGTTTACAATCGTTCGGTGCGAAACGTTTGTGAGTTTCAGATGGCCAATACAATTTTATCGTGACTAATACGATTTTTTTGTAAGCATTTTCGCGATCTTTGCGATCTTCATAAATTTTCGTTTCCAATCCGAATTTTTCCCATTCGGGATTCGAACTTTTGATAAATGTTTTGATAAATGTTTTGATAAATCTGCCCCATAGTGGCAGATGGGAAATAACATTTTTATATATATAACCAGTCTTCCAATCAGAGTTTAGAAAACTTAACAGAATAAAAGAAATCTGGAACGGTTGGAAAAAGATTTACCATACAGCAGCACTAAATAATAGTACAGGTATGGGATCTGCATAATGGGGAAACCCATTATGCAGAAAGCATATATATGCTCAGGACCCCTGGTCCTGAGCATTCTAGATATGAGGTCCCATACCTGTACATGCAAAGAAGTCTAAAATTACACCTTTTTAAGAGAAGGCAATGCTTATTCTTTTTAACATGTATTAAATATGTATTAAGGGTTAAGGGCTCATGTGGGAATGGAATGCACCTGTATGTCATTTGGTATGGTATGTCCAATTTTCATTTATCAAATCTGATTGTCTGTAACCAATAAATGTTGTATGCAACGCTGCTAATTTGATTGTTTGTTTAATATTGTTTTTATAACTGTTGGTGCAATCTAGTAAACAAGGTGAATGCCTAGGTTCCAGCTCTTGGTATGGAAAATATATGATTTTGACATCATATGGAACACATTAAATCCAGCATGTCTACAAATTTGCTCATAGCAAAATACTTGATAATGATCTCTTAAATGAAGTGACATGGTAAGCCAAGTAAATGTCTGAGCCACTGTTTTTTTTTTTCATTTGTAGTTTTACAGTTGAAAATTGTTCAGGACTTGTCCAATAATGAATAATAGACAGAATAAGGGGCGGATTTGTGGTGAGGCCACAAATGCCCTGGCCTAGGGGGGCAGGACTTCAGAGGCAGCATGTCACTCAGCTTTCTGTAAATTGGGTTCCGAGCACTGGGGAAGTGCAAGTGACCTGCTCACCCATCCCCAGTGCTCCATACCTGACAAAAGAAATTTGCACATGTGCACGCAAGAAGGGGAGTGGGTGGGGCAATGCACCGGGACGGGGGCCTTGGGGTGCCCGATATGCAAATCATTTACCTAGCGTCTATGGGAACTATTAGTTCATTTCTTTACATTGCTTGGACGTATATTAAAATACAACATGTGGCATTGTATCCTATTTAGCAGAAACTATACACAGCTTTGTACCAAAAAAAAGGACACCAAATCTCACATTTAGTCTGGTTTATTATATACAGCTTTTCTCATTTAGATCTCTTCCTGTGACCTTGTACGAAAATGTAATGGTACATAAAGATAGATCTTCATATTCAGGTTTAAGAATTAAAATATGCGACATAGAGCAATCGAAAGAAGTATTATCAAACAAACATCGGTGCATGGAGTAGGACCATGTATTTATTGGGTGTCTGAATAAAGGAGTAGAAAAGTTCAGCACCAAAGACAGCTCCTATCCCCTTAGTTATGAGAAGACTATGCACAATGCCAAAAGCTTTAGGGACAGGGCGACAGTGTCCGTTTTATGCTCAAACTGATATGCACTAGACCAGCAATGGATTCTTAAATATAGGTATGGGACCTGTTATCGAGAATGCTCAGGACCTCTGGGTTTTCCAGGCAGGAGATCTTAATGTAATTTGGATCTCCATATCTTAAGTCTGCTATGAATCATTTAATTGTTAATTAAACCCAATAGGATTGTTTTACCCCTAAAAAGTATTATTTATATCTATAGTAAGGATCAAGTACAAAGTACTTTTTCATTATTACAGAGAAAAAGGAAATCATTTTTTAAAATTTGAATTATTTGCTTTGAATGGAGTCTATAGGAGATGGCCTTCAACTGATTTGGAGCTTTCTGAATAATGGGCTTCCAGATAACAGATTCCATAACTTTACTAACAGTAGCTGAGGATAAAAAAGACAGAAGCACCAGCGACAGTTAGTGAAGCATAGTGATTCTTGTTTGACATATTGACATATACATGCTTTTTATTTGTACCATTAGTTAGGAATACAATTTATTATTACATGAAGCAAATCACAGACACAGTATTATTATCATCATGTTGTGCATTTTTTTCTACTGTAGTAAAAAGATTTACCATTATTCTTTAAAGCCCTAAACCTCTAGATAATTCCCTGTGCATAAATGCCCTCATTAGTTTAGTAAAAATAAAACCAGGATGTACTGCTATACTCATCCATTAGCAAAAAAAATATTCAGTAGGTGGGCAAACACTGTCTGACAAACTATAGCATCAAAATGCAAAAATAATCACATACCAGCAAAAACACAGAGACCTTTCATGACCTTACTCTAATATGAAAATGCCTAAAAATACACTAGTGAATCATATGGAAAAGGAGCCAAGTGCAAACCATGTGCAGTATTTACAGAACAGAGCAGAATAGAGAGAATGGATAATTCTTATATGAGAACTAAGGAAATGAAGAAGTGAAATACAAATATATAGAAAATACTTCATTCAACAGCTCAGTATTATTATGTAATTACTTATATGTGCATATATATTCAAATGTCTGGTTTTAAATGAGTGAAAATTATGATTTTATCTATAAAGATAAAGAAAGGGGAGCTGATAATGAAAGGACTTTGAAAAAAGGTAATTCGTTGTTCTGGCCTAAAAATGTACAAAAACATGTAACATCTCCTGGCTCTCAGTCCCAAAATGCCCAGGGCGATCATGCTTGCTCATCAATTGTAGTTAACCAGCCTACATTGGGGATGTGGCCTCAGCAAAACTATAGCCACCCCAAGCACTTCTAAGTAACACTCTGGGGCTTTGCCCAGAACTCCACACAATATATCAACAAATTACAGAGAACAAACTGTTAACTTTTTCATTTACTTAATTAACATAACATACAAATGGAACATTATATAGATATACAACCATGTTTTGATCCTTACAGGGATCAAGGCAGACCGATCTATTGCCATATCCTTCTGTCTGGTACCTGAAGTCTTATTGAAGAATAATAGAATATTGCTGCATTACCAGATTCTTCTTTGCTGGGCAGTGCATTGTGATGGGGTCATATGCCATTAGAAATATAGGGGCCCATTCATTGAACCACAAATATTGGGTGGTTAAAATCATGATTGGAAAACATTTGGAGTAACCACGATAATTTCTGATGTTCAAAATGTCATGAAAATTCTTTTCTCGGTCGTACGAAAATATTGTGGTTGCGTTCCGAAAGTCACAGAATATTCGGATCAGAATGTTCATAAACAGCATTGAAACCTTCAATGTATAATTTTAGAAGCTTTCCATAAGACTCAATGGCACTCTACAGATTCATCCAGGTCGAAAGATAGTCACTATACCAAAGCTTGAATGAATTACTCAATGGTTGCAGCCGTTGCGAAAAATACTACTTTTTGTGGAAGTTAACGAAAACCACGAAAAAGTCAAGTAATTTTAATGAAAATTATTGTGGACATTACGAAAAGTTCTATAAATTTGACTAAATTTGTGGTTTAATGAAAGGCCCCATAGTGTTGAAGCTTGTAAGTTTATGTGCAAGTAAGTAAAACTGTGATGGAATGTAAAAAGTCTTTTCCTATAAAAGACCCCTATAAACCATCACTGGGAAGAATAATATTTACTGAACCAGTTGTGCCTAAACTGGAAAAAGTAAAGTAGAGTATGAACTTCATCAGATTTAGACAAAGCCATCAGCAGAAAAACAACTGACCCTGTGGGGGTCCTTTAGATATAGGAAGATATTTGAAAACCAAATTAATATCTAATAATGCTGTAATTTGCATTTGTGACACTTGTATTCCCTCTAAGGTCAATGTCCCATGGAGCTCCAAAATGCTTTTCCACCGGCAACAAAAGGAATCACTGGTGAAAAGGCCTACACATCCCTTCAGTTTTCCAAAGTGGCATGAAGTTTCCCTCCTTCAGGCAACTATGGAAAACTGAAGCTATGCGTAGGCCTTTCCACTGGTGATTACCTTTGTTGCTGGTGGAAAAGCATTTTGGAGCTCCGTGGGCCTGAGTTTTACATTTTGGCCCTTATGTGATTGAGTTTGAGACCCCTGATATATACCTATACTTAAAATATACCCCTTTTGATATAAGCTCATTTAGAAAAGACACTAGAAATAGATAAACATTAATCTATAGAATAAAAGGAAACCATGACAGACTTTGCTTTCTCTGCTTTTCTCTTTGCCTATTGGTGTCTGGGATGATGTTATTTTACAGTACATGTTAGTGAAATGGATTATCGTCATGCTGGTTTCCTTATGAATTCTGATGTGGTCACTCTAAATTCTGGGACACAAGTTATGGGGCTGATTTAAGAACATAGGTGTTTAACTATACAAGTGCACTTGCAGATAGCAAACAAGCAGCAATTTATTTTGAATAGTCTACTACAAGTCAGAAAACATAAGAAAGACAAATACTGTACATGTTTAACAGAGTGAGGGGTGGATATATAATGCTTACACAAACCATTAAGAAAGGCATACCCTAGATCAGTGATCCCCAACCAGCGGCTCATGAGCAACATGTTGGATGTTGCTCTCAGTGTCCCCAAAGCAAGTAGTAATATTTGAATTCCTAACTTAGTGGCAAGTTTAGGTTAAATAAAAACAGATTTACTGCTAGATTTACTACCAAATAAAGCCTCCTGTAAGCTGATAGTGTGCATAGAGGCTACCTAATAGCCAGTCAAAGCCCTTATTTGGCACCTCCGTGAACTTTTATTATGCTATTGCTGCTCTCCAAGTCTTCTTATGCTTGACTGTGGCTCACAAGTAAGAAAGGTTGGGGTCCCTTGCCCTAGATCAAGCATCCCCAACCTTTTTCAACTTGCAAACCACACTCAGATGTAAAAAGTGTTGGCCTCCCAAGCATGAAAAAGTTCTTTAGATTATGTTATTGACTATTTGGTAGCCCAAGTGAACTGCTAGCCTGCAGGAGGCTCTGCTTGGAGTAAAACTGCATGTCTATGCTTCCAAAACTTCTCACCAAGCCAGAAAAGTAAAAATTGGAACCTATTTTGAGGCCACCAGGAGCAACATCAAAGGGGGTGGTGAGCAACATGTCGCTCACGAGCTACTGGTTGGTGATCACTGCCCTAGATAGTTACAATAAGGCTTATTTATATCTGCAAGTGCAATGGGCAACTTACACTTTTCCCTACAGTGAGTTGCTCCACTTTCATTAAAGTTATTTGCGTCAAAGTATTGGGGCCCAATGACCCGTATAGCAGAGTAGGGAAGCAGGGACTCATTGGGCTAGGAAGGAAGTAGCTTGGCAGGCCTGGGGTCCTGACGGGAAGGTAGGCAACCTGGTTTAGGGCTGGGGAGAAAGGAGGCAGGAACCAGGCTTTACGGTTGGGAACAGGGTAGCCCTTGGGACTAGTAAGGCAAGGTGCCGGTTTCAGTAAATGTTTGTTATACAAGCGGTTTGGTTACAAGTTGACAATGTTATACATGTTAAGTTATGTTTATTTTTATGATATAAATAAACAACTGCGGCCATCTCTTTCCAACCAAGGTGTCTGATTAAGGTTAGGAGGTGTGGGGTCGGGTCAAATGGGCAAGGGCGCAGTCTTGACGCTGCACCTGTCATGCTCGCCACCTTCCTCCCTTGCATCCTGCATCAGTGGCTGTGGTATAATATCTGGTAGTAGGTATCAAAATGTACTGTATAATTAATTTACAAAAAAATGTATTCTAAGGCTATTGTCACCCCAGGTGATTTGGCTCTCACTCATCTCTATGTTGCTGATAAGTGAAAATCTAGCAGGCCATGATTTGATGCAGTTATAGAATTACTTAAATGGCTATTAGGCACATAACAGAGCAAAAACATACCTTTTTTTATTATGAGCAAAATAAATTGAGCAATAGTATTAAGCCCATTGCTGATGTTGATTTTCTTTATACATAAAGTATATACAGTTAATATTGGAACATCAGAAGTCCTATTTCAGCCAGTCAAGCTATAGTCTAGCTATTCATGCAAGCATGTCCCAGTTAGTCTCCTACTTTTAGGAGATTCTTAAAGCTGATTATATAAAGAAATCAGTCTTTGCAGATAAGGAAATCAATGAGCAGTGAGAGACAATGTAGAATAAAGGCATATTAGGTGTATTCCAAAACATGAATCTTTAGCCAATAATGCCCTGAAAATTTCCTGCTGAGATGGTAGTAAATCATAAGCTGAAGATATTAGCAGCTTGTATGGCGACAGTTTGGAAACCCCTGATGTGTACACATCTGTAAAGATTTTGTTTTACTTATTAGAGCAACAGGGAAAATTCCCTGATTAATAATGTTTGCTATCTTTTGGCATCAAAGCAGTTAATAACTGCACAGGCACCTGGTATAAGTGATGGCAGTGTTTGCCAATTAAATGGCTCTATGCCAGTCTTGGCACTCCCTCGACAATAAAACCTGCCAAAGAAAGGCTTAGGCTCTTTACTTTCTCAGTATGCTAATTTGCTGCTTTTCTGATATGCAAATAACTGCTAATTGGGGTCACAAAGAGCTAGCCACGCCAATTAGTGTAAGCGATACCCTTTTTATTTTGGAGAGAGAGAGAGGCAGCACCACAATGGATATACTTTGTTTGAATAGAGCTCTATTATGAATCGATCAATAGAGGGAAGAAAATAACTGAGCTGTAGGACTGCTGTCAAATGTGGGTAAATTGAATTATTTCTACCAAAACCGTGTGGTCTAGAGGTTATGTTGGTTTTTGAAATAACCATTTTCAGAACTAAATAAAACTCCAGGCTAAAAGTTGCTTACATTTCAATTGTAGGGAAGCCCTGCATATTAATTAAATAGCCATGTGACTCAACGTTATGGGGCATTTAATACATCGATGATTGACACTAGTATTCTTCTGCCACATATGAAATCTTGGGGAATTACTGCCAAACTACATTAGGGACCATAGCCAGGCCTCTTGTAAAATAACTAATCTACTGGGAAAATGAACTCAAGATTCAATGATTAACGACACCATTCTTTGTATCCATGAAAAAGTAAAAAAAAAAAAAAATCACACACTAAATAGAAGTAGATCAAGGACACCTAACTCTGGGGTTTTATAAGTTCTTATTTCCATAGCTGCAGGGGCAAACGTGAATCTGCATTTGTGTTGCAGAGAAGCTAGGTAATGACAAATTGGTATAGAGTGGGTGAAAGACTACAGCTATATCCAAGCCAACCTGTATCAAGCTTTTGTTCAGCCTGGGCTATGCAACATTTGAAAATAATTTTCAGGGACACTTTGGACTGTGTCACTTCCAAAAATGCCCATTACACATGGATTTAAAGTATACACGCCAAATTAAAACTGTGGTGAGTTGCTGCCTTGCAAATTGGACAATACCCATGATACCAAACAATCACTTCTTCAAATCTGTTAAGTATATCGGAACTTACAGAAGGACATTGGTGGCCCAGGTGCAGCAGCCCTCAGCCTATAGCATGGGAATAAATCCAAGACACCAAAAATTATTGCAGCTTGGTGCTCTGCCAGACCACCAACCCTTATTCTCAGTTAAAAAGAAAAATCTTCATTGGAACATGTTTTAAAATATATAAATGCTTGACACTTTGGACTTAGCATTTAATTATAAGGTAATAGTAATTACATTGAATATTAAGCATCTGTTTTCATTTTCCATGTGCTAAACAGGAAGAGCAACTGTATTCTGGCAATATTTCTGTGCAGTTGGTCAGTTTTACAAAGAAAATAGATATCCTGAAATTAAAGAAAATAGGTGGCCATACACAGGCTGATTCTAGCTGCCGATATCAGTCCCTTAGACCGATTCAGCAGCTAATCGGCCCATGTAGGGGCACCAACAACGGGCCTGCCCGACCGATATCTGGCCTGAAATCGGGCAGATATCGATTGGGTGGGTTAAAAAATTTAGTCGGATCGGGGACCACATCGGCTCGTTGATGCAGTCCCCTATCCAAGTTCTCCTATACCCGTCCTTTTAATCCGATCGTTTGGCCCCAGGGCCAAACGACCGCATTAGCCTGGATTCGCCCGATATCCCCCCGATCGGGTGACATCGCCAAGCGAGCAGATCTGAAGGTGTATGGCCACCTTAAGATAGTGACTGCCCCTGATAATTAAAAATTGTGAACCATAAAACCTTACATGTTAGATCTACTGTATGTGTGACTCTATACAGATAAAAAGAGATTGAATATTTGGTTGTTGCAAAATTAAGTTACAGTTGGTTGCACCTGCCTGTAACTGCAGGTGCGTAGGTATGCAGTATCTAACAGGACAAAATGTAACATACTTTCTGAAAATTAATGTGATTAAATCATAATGACAGTTAGCCCTGTATACAAGCCCAGAACTATGATATAACTAATACAGAACAAGGCCACATCTGTTTGGTGTCCGGGAACTAGAAGCCAGAGAAAAATAGGGTTCCTGGATGAAGAACATTCCAGAGTGAAAGTCTAAACAAAGACTATTTAGCTTTCATTCTTCAGTACACGTGCTTTCTCTCTGAATTGTACACATGAATAGTAAATGACATTCTAGTGGCTGCCCATAACCCATAACCTTTCCAAATGACAAAGGATAATGATTCTAGGAGACGGGCCCATGATGAACATCAGGGGAAAGCAAAGAGAGCAATTAGCAGTATCTCATAGACTGCATTTGGAAAACATCTGCTTCGTTTAGGAAAGATCACAGAAAAGCATTCACCACATATGCTGCATTTCCTATCATGCCTTAACCCATTCTGTCAGTGGTCTAGATGCCCTGAAATAGAGAGCTGTGGTACTATAACTGGTCCAAGGCATCCAATTGATCATCACTGTTGCCATTCAAGAACAATTCCATATATTCTCTTCCAAATAGTAGGCAAATAAACTAGTACAACACAATTAGCAATGGGACCAGGCTAGTCTATGACTTTAAATTATTGATCTGCAATGTTAGCCAAGTTTGTTGATTGTTATAACAGTGGTTCATCTAGCATCTAACTTTCAACGCAGAAGCAGAACTGTGATAGTTGCATACTGCTACCCAAAATTACTGGTTAATTACGGGCTAAATGTGATAGTTACTGATCTAAATGCTGTATAACAACAGATTGTTAGTGTACTCTTCTGCTTTAAAGGATGATCAGAATAGAACTAGTAAATGCAAGGGCTTAATATGTATGCAAAGTTACAATATGTAATAACTTTACCAAAATACATCATTAAAAAGATGTTTGTGAAATAGGGTAGAGGATAAAACATGAATCAGTGATGCTGCTTATGAGGAAGTATGCACAATATTCCACGGAGAAATCAGGTTGTTTGTTTAACCAAGCAGAAGTGCCACAGTGGTTATTATGCTGTTGGGCTGGTTTAGGAGCGCACGCTGCAGCGCAAGAAGGACTGAGGAGAAGTAGTTATTGGACTTACCAGTTTGAATGTGGATAGAAATAATAAAATATAACTGTTGATAGGGGGTTCCTATCAGAGAAGAAATGTGAAGGAATAGTTGGAAAATAGTTGGAAAGCTTGAGCGAGCAGCAATGTCAAATACTGTCTGGGATTGCCCACATTACCCCTGCTGAATGCTGATTGTAAATACAAATGCACAGAGCCTGACATGAGCAAGCCCAAGTGAAGGGAACGGTACCCCATAGTTACATAGCCCCGAAAAAACCCACAGTCCATCAAGTTCAACCCTTCCAAGTAAACCCAGCAAGCACAAACCTATACTGACCTATCTTTACACTCACATCCATAAACCCATACTGACCTATCTATACACTCACATACAGACCCATACTGACCTATCTGTACACTCACATCCATAAACCCATACTGACCTATCTATACACTCACATCCATAAACCCATACTGACCTATCTATACACTCACATCCATAAACCCATACTGACCTATCTATACACTCACATACATAAACCTATACTGACCTATCTATACACTCACATACAGACCCATACTGACCTATCTATACACTCACATCCATAAACCCATACTGACCTATCTATACACTCACATCCATAAACCCATACTGACCTATCTATACACTCACATCCATAAACCCATACTGACCTATCTATACACTCACATCCATAAACCCATACTGACCTATCTATACACTCACATACAGACCCATACTGACCTATCTATCCACTCACATACATAAACCCATACTGACCTATCTATACACTCACATACATAAACCCATACTGACCTATCTATACACTCACATACATAAACCCATACTGACCTATCTATACACTCACATACATAAACCCATACTGACCTATCTATACACTCACATACATAAACCCATACTGACCTATCTATACACTCACATACAGACCCATACTGACCTATCTATACACTCACATACAGACCCATACTGACCTATCTATACACTCACATACAGACCCATACTGACCTATCTATACACTCACATACATAAACCCATACTGACCTATCTATACACTCACATACATGAACCCATACTGACCTATCTATACACTCACATACAGACCCATACTGACCTATCTATACACTCACATCCATAAACCATATATACCAACATCAATACTAACTGTAGATTTAAGTATCCTTGAATACTTTGCTTGATCAAGAACTCATCCAAGCCCCTCTTAAAGGCATTAACAGAATCTGCCATTACCACATCACTAGGAAGGGCATTCCACAACCTCACTGCCCTCACTGTGAAAAACCACCTACGCTGCTTCAAATGGAAGCTCCATTCCTCTAATCTAAAGGAGGGCCTCTGGTGCGCTGATTGTTTTTATGGGGAAAAAAGAACATCCCCTATCTGCCTATATTCCCCTCTAATGTACTTGTACAGAGTAATCATGTCCCCTCGCAAGCACCTTTTTTCAGAGAAAACAACACCAACCTCGACAGTCTCACCTCATAGTTTAAATCTTCCATCTCCTTTACCAGTTTAGTTGCACGTCTCTGCACTCTCTCCAGCTCATTAATATCCTTCTTAAAGGACAAGGAAAGGTTAATATAAATTAAAAGTAAGTCTAAAGGCATTCTTTTTAAGTACTTACTGCATATCTAAATTCCCAGATCCCTGCTTGCTTCTCTGAGATATGGTGCTGGCAGCCTACAGCAGTGTGAAGACTACAGTGACATCACTGAAATCTCTCCTCCCTTCCTGTAGGCTGCCAGCGGCAGCCTTCCTATTCTCTGAGCATGTGTGTAACTTGATCCTGTCTCCTGTTCTGAGCTACACATGCCCACCAGCCAATCAGAAGTGGATCTGGCAGAGGGGAGGGGGGGAGAGGGAATGAAACACATGTGCAGTATGAAGCAAGGAGGGAAAGGAAGGGAGAATACCTTTTTAGAGATGGCTGCCTGTTCTAGAAAATGTGAAGTAAGTGTGACTGAGTAAATTATTGAATAGGTGAGCCAAAAGTGTGGCATTTTTAATAAACAATGGGAGGACTATTGGGCAGTATGTTTTTTAAATTTTGATTTGCATTCTCCTTTAAGGACTGGAGCCCAAAATTGCACTGCATACACAAGGTGAGGCCTTACCAGGGACCAATAAAGAGGCAACATTATGTTTTTATCCCTTGAGTCAATGCCCTTTTTATAGACAGCACTTAATTTGCTTGGTGAGTGCGACAAGTTGAACTAGGTAGCTGAATGGATTGAAGGTCTACTAAGAAAGATTAGTAAGGTGAGCCACCAGTGAACAAGGACCTAGACTAAACTGAAGGAAAGACAAAGGTACTACAGAGTACCTGATAATTGCTCTGATACAAATTTATTGACTGGTTATTAATAAATTACTAACATTTGTTTAAAGGACATGTAAACCCCACACACAAAAATTTAATCAGTAAACAGCCTCTTTGAAATCTTTCAATACCTGCCACACTGGTTGTCCAGAGGTTAATAGTAAGGCTGCAACATCTCCTTAATCACTTAGATTTCCTTCTACTCCTCTAACCCACTCGGCCCCCTCCCTCGAGAATTTGCTTTGGCTGTTGGCTTGTGGGCATGCTCAGTTGTTCTAAGCTCAGATTACTAAACACACCCTCCAGTCTAGCAGCCAGTGAAGAGATGGCATTGCTGGTTCCCATAGAAACTCAGCTCTAGCTGTCTGCTTCAGTTTTTTTCTCCTAGCCTGAGCTCAGCTCAAACAAAGCAGAACTTTTATCAAAGACAGTGCTGCCTGTGTGAGCCTGTATTCTTGATTAAATGTATGCTGAATAAGGGTCTGTGTGTATGCTGTTTGCAGATTTAAATTGAACTGATTATGTATCAGAGGAAAATGGCCGCCAGGTGAAAGCTGCTATTTGCTTTAGGAAAACGTGATGGTGCTGGAAAACAGAGGGGATATATGCAGTACAAATAATGCAATTTGGGTGTTGGAGACGTGCCCAACTGATATACATTATAGGCAAATGTAGGCTTTACATATCCTTTAAGGACCACTGGTGTCAGATGTAGATAGTACACTAGAACTGAAGTAAAGTAAAATTGTAATATTGCACCATCCTCTATACAAACAGCAGAGACTGAGCCTTAGGGTCATAATTATCAACATTTTAATTTTTGTGGTTTTTGAAACCAGGACTAGACTCATTTTCATTAAAACCACTAATGGCTAGTCATTAATTAGAAGTGAAAAAACGTACGAAAAAAGATGCGGAAAAAAACGCAAAAAAACACAGCTTTTCCATATTGCTGCACAAATAAAAGATCAAAAAAACCTGAACACCACTAAACCCACGAAGCAAAGAGAGATCTTCAAATTGTAAAAATGGATACCTGCCATTGACTTCTATGTGATCTCGATGGCCTTTAGATGGTGTTTTTTTGCTTTTGGATTTGTCGCATAATAAATTGGGAAAAATTTGAATACCCCCAGTGTGTAAGTAAACAGTCATTATGTGATTACAGTGATGTTGCTCATAGCAGCCAATCAGATGTTTTTCTTTGGGTTTCTAACTGTTGAAATCTAATTGCTGATTGGTTGCCCAGGGCAACATCACCGGTAATGCTTCACTCCACTTTTTACACAACATAATAAATATACCCCCTATTGTATTACAGGACTGACAGATGCATGCAAAGCAAGATGACAGCCAGACACGGACCTTAATGTAGGTTATTCCCAGAGACTGCATTAATATGAACAAATGTCTGTATGTCAAGATAAATGTATTTATATCAGATCTATTATCCAGAAGCTCGTTATCCATAAATCTCATATGGGTATCATTTAATACATCCTTGTTGGAGGCAAACCATTCCTATTGGGTTAAATTAGTTTTTTACCTTTAAGTTAACTATTAGTATAATGTAGAGAGGGATATTCTGAGACAATTTGCAATTGGTTTTCATTTTTTATTATTTTTAGTTTTTTAATCATTTTACTTTTTGTTCAGCAGCTCTCTAGTTTGGAGTTTCAAGAGCCATCTGGTTGCTAGGACCCAAATTACCTTAGCAACCAGGGAGTAATTTGAATGAGAGATTGGTATATGAATAGGAGAGGAACTAAACAGAAACATAAGTAATAGAAAAATAACAATCTATAGCCTCACAGAGCAATAGATTTTGGGTGCTGCTGTCAGTGACCCCCATCTAAAACTGTATAGCGTCAGAAGGCAAATAATTACAAAAATATATAAAAAATAATTAATAAAGACCAACTGAAAAGTTGCTTAGAAGTGGCGATTCTGTAATATACTAAAAGTTAACTTAAAGGTGACCCACCTCTTTGAATTCATGTTAGAATGATTTTTTAAATTATGGAAAGACCCCTTATCTGGAAAGCCCCAAGTCCCGAGTATTCTGTATAACAAGTCACATACTTGTACGTCAAGATTTTTTTTTTTACCATATAAAACACAAGAGGGCCGATTCACTAAAGTGCGGTAAAACGAGCGCTATTTATAGCATGAGTTAAACATTTTTTGCATCTTATTTTTTGCGTCTTCACGCACGATTCACTAAAAGTACATTTTCGTTAATTTAGATGCGATGCTGTTTGCGTTAAGTCGCGAAGACTATTTTCGCTACTTGTCAAGTGCGCTAATTAACGCATGTGCGCTACTTATCGTGTGCACGTCATATTACCCATACACACCATTATGTTCGTAAACCTACTTCACTATAGGGCCAACACAGACTTGAATAAATCCCACTGCAAAGTCCTTATTGTGTTGCCAAAAGCTCATGAACTGTACTTTTCTATAATTACCGCCTGCCCCAAGTAGGTGTTAATTTTCGCATAGACTAATGCGATATTTAGCGTGTCTAAGTGTTTGTGAATCATGCGTTAGTATTATTTCTGAGCGCTAATTAACGCAATGCGGTTGCATGCTAATTAACGTATGCAATATGCGACTTAACGCATGCGATAATACTTTACCGAATTGCACATTTTTTTCGTGTCTATTTTAACGCAAAAAAGCATGCAATAAGCGTTATCGCACTTTAGTGAATCAACCCTAAGATGTAAGGTAATGTAAAAATTAGAAGCAATTCTTGGCATGTCCATAATCACCAAAGTACTATCCCCAGCTGGTAAGGAACAGAATATTAAACTGATGTGAACTCTTTCATCAGTAACTTTCTAAATCCATCCAGGGATGTCATGTTTTGCCAAATGACCCAGGACAGGCAAGCTGGGAACAGGAGGGGGGATTAAATTTGCATTATATTTTCCACATTTAGTGGATATAAAATGCTTAAGGATTATAAATAAGTATAATTATTGACTACTGGGGTAACCAGGGTTTTACCATTTAAAATAGAACTGTCAACAGGCCTGGATTTGTGGTGAGGCCACAAAGGCACAAAGGCCTAGGGTGGTCCCATACAATTTGGGACTG
This sequence comes from Xenopus tropicalis, assembly GCF_000004195.4. Classification (NCBI taxonomy): domain Eukaryota; kingdom Metazoa; phylum Chordata; class Amphibia; order Anura; family Pipidae; genus Xenopus; species Xenopus tropicalis. The sequence continues at coordinate 79,822,462 of NC_030678.2, forward strand.
CATGCCGCTTAGCCACGTGTAAAATGTGATCACCTGTGGAGCACTGAGGAAAGGACGCACAGAAAACTTTAGCGCATCCTGTCCCCAGTGCTCCGTATGCGACTTGCAAGGATGCGTATGCTTGTGATCTTGAGGGGGCGGAGAATGGGGGCAGCCTCTGAAATCCATCCCTGACTCTCAACCCCCCTCTTTTTTTAGGAGTTTACCCAATTTTCAGGAGTTACTTCTCTCCCCCGGTCTCCCATCACCCAATAGCATTTTTGCGTTTTAGTTAAATCCTCCAAAGTTCATGTCAAATTCCGGGTGTGCATACGCAGTACGCAAGCAGTGATTTCATCTGAAGCAGCTGTGCATGCGCATAAAGCGATCTTTTGGCTAAAACAGGGACACAACTTCCGGAAGTGTATTATCACTTGTGGGTATCGGTGCAAATTTTCAGTGGTTTCCCCTGGCAAGTACTGAATGCAAGTTGACAGCTCCTTTATAAACAAGATTGCTTGATATATAATAATTACATCACTTGCTGCTTACTGCTGTCTTTAACATGCTTTCTAATTAATGTAGCTCTTTATATTACTGTGTATATATACTGTATATAAGAGCAGAGTCCTCTTTACCTCTTGTATCAGCTTGTATTTATTTTGATATATAGAGGCACAGTATATACCTTTCTTACATTGTACAGCACTTTAGCAGTAATAATAATAAAAAGTGCATCTATTATGCACATTGAGCTTGTGTGGGAGGGAAAAATAAAGTCCAAAGCCACTGTATAGTGGGCCCTTGAATCAAAAGCTAGTAAATCTATGTTCACCTTGACAGTCTAAGTACATTGTATTACTGCACCCTACTTGTCCTAGCAATACATGTAACAAGGCACTACACATGTTATGTTTTACAGACAACTGAATGTAGAACTAGTACCAAATGACATCATGCCCCAATTACAGAACGCCAAACACTTTCCTTTGCTTCAATTGACAGTCCTGTTGATGTATTCTTTTCTACCAGGTTGTAAATGTCAGACCATTAAACAAAGATATTTTATACCCTCTGCCATTAACCCTGTAAGTGCCAGGGACATATTATCCTCTGTTAAGAACAGTAAGACGTATATAATTTTACATGCAGTGATTCTCACATGTATATTGAGCTTAATTCATACTGGCTATGAATAGTGTTCATCATATTAGATACAAGTGTGGGGTGTATATAATTGTGAACATAAAACATTTCTTCACCACATCTGTATAAGTGCAGAACAGCCATGCTTCTTGCATCAGATACACACATCACCCTTGGTGGTCATAAATCAAATGCACTGCTTTGTTGAGCCAAAGAACATAGCAGCTTATACAGATATGGCAACATATATACTGTATATAACATAAGAAGTGATGTTCTCAATAATTATAGAACTACCCTCAATACCTTAAAGGGAACTAAATATATAATCAAGTTATGTTTTATGTTTTGCAGACCTTGCTCTGAGAGGTTTGTAAGAAACTGGTAGATTTAAAGCAAGCTCTAACACCCCTGGTAGGTGTGATATGATCTGAGCAATACTTCTTTGACACTTAGAAGCTTTTTAAAAAGATAGATACCACACTATGAATTGTGGGGGACAGATGCACAACAAACAAAGTGAGTGCTTTTCTGGCTCTCAGCCACCCAGAGTTGTCAATAATCAGCTGTGATTTAATGTCCTTTCCTGCTATGTTGCCCCAACATTGCTGAGAGTAGCAATCACAAGGGCAGTGTTAAAATGACACTGCAGGCCTCAGACATCACTTCTGTTGTCTGTATGTTCTCCCCCATCATGTATCACATGAAAGGAAGCAATGACACAGAGCACAAGCAGAGAGCAGAAAAGAAAAACGAAATAAACAAAGTAAATAGGATAAGTCATTAACGCAGAAATTAAATCAGGCATAGGCCAAGGATGGGTGCATACAAACCATTTCCCAAAATTTGGTATTTTTCTGTGCCCTTGCAGGCAACCTTAATGCCCACAGCTTTCAGATCTGAAAAGCACCACAAAACAACACATGGCATATATGGGGTTATGTAATAAAAGCCACTGATTTTGCCCAGTTGTAGTAACGCATAGCAGCCAATTAACAGGTAGAATTTACTGGAGAGCAAAAAAAGTAGCGAATGGGAGTCCAAAAAGTTTATGGGCTCACCTCAATGCTGGTTTACTCTCATCAACCACGTATACAGTAGATAGTCAAAGGGGATTTCCTCCACATCCCAGCAGGCATCAGAGGTGTTGAAATCGCCAGGAGGGAATAAAATGTATCAGGTGTTAAGGGAATGTACTTTTTCCATCATGTATACTATTTCTGATGTTTTTAATTTGGAAGAATAAATGAAAATATTTTAGAGAATATGGATTAGGACTCAATTTGCATTTACTGGACACCTATTTAAAAATATCATATTGGTAACTATGGGTTACAGCACCGTAGCCCCTTTTATTACAAATGGGGGATAGATGTTTGGCAGGAAATGATTATCCATGAAAATTCCTGAATGTGCACCCCTGAAAATAAATAAGCACCTCTTTGTCACACACCCTGCATTTTACCACTGTTCTGTGTAGTTTTAAAATAAAAGTGCAATTCTAAAAAATATTTGTGCATAAAATTAGTGAACGTTGTGACTGAAAAACAAATTTATAGGAAAATGCTTTTCATGCTGCTGCTGTGCGATCAGGGTACACATCATGAGCTTCCAAAACATAAATATTTGAACTTATTTGTATAAACTGAGGGTGTGTGCAGATGAGGGCAAATAATGCATTCTAATAAGGTGTTGAAAGGAACAGCCTACACAGGTATCCAGTGGTAACTGTGTAATTATAAATGTATAACAAAGTTAGCAAAGCAAACATGTACCATATGTATGCAGAGATGGAATCCAAACATTACCCACAAGCCATCCTGGAGGCAACCCTACAGTGTCAGTGTCAGCAGAATAGTAATTCTACTATATACAAAGGTGCTACTTTTTTAAAGGAACAGTAACACCAAAAAAAAGTTCTTTATATGCATTTAAATATGAGGGCTAATTTACTAGTGCAACTGGAACTTTTGCTCCAGTGCTTTGCGCCAGAAACTAAAGATTCGGGCAAAGATGTGATCTTGGCACTGGATGCCATCTGAATCATGCCAAACTTACAAGCAGTCACATCTGTTACAACACATAGGCCACAGTTGTGTCAGACTTATTGCCACCTTAAAGGAACAGTAACACCAAAAAAAGAAAGTGTATAAAAATAATTATTATATTATATGCTATTGCTCTGCACTGGTGTGTTTTCTTCATAAACACTACTGCAGTTTATATAAAGACCCTGCTGTGTAGCCATGGGGCAGCCATTTAAATTGAAAAAAGGAGAAAAGGCACAGGTTACTAAGCAGATAACAGATAAGTAGCAGATTCCCATTGTATTCTACATAGTTTATCTGGTATCTTCTTATGTAGCCTGTGCCTTTTCTCCTTTTTTCAATTTAAATGGCTGCCCCCATGGCTACACAGCAGCTATTTCTATTAACTATAGTAGTCTTTCTGAAGCAAACACGCAACTTTTACCAGTGCAGGGCAACAGTACATTATGTTTGAATTATTTTAAAAAATGTTTATTTTTTAGTGTTACTGTTCCTTTAAGCCTGTTATTATACAGGAACTATGGCAAAAAAACATTTGCTTAAAACTGCAATTTATACATTGCACATTGTAAATAAGCCCTGAAATATGGTGGTCACTTTTTTACTGCTCCTTTATAAACTTTAAGGTCGGGTTCCGTGTAAAAGGTTGGAAATGTAACTTTATTTCAGGAATTGTGCTCCTTATGGGGCAATGCCTTTACTGATTTAGTTTCATGTTACCTTGTGTAAACTGTTGGGAAATTCCTACTGCTTCTTTGTCCCTTTCATTAGTGGATTTTTTTAGCTGCCCATTCACCCAGTAAAATCAGGCCATACCCCTTGCCCACTAGGTCATGACCTCTGCTGGTATTTTGTAATGGAATTAGCACACTAAAGAAGGCGTAAGGGAAGATAAGGAAGGTGGTGTTTAGAGGATTTTGGAGGCTAAAGCTGGCCATACATGCTAACATTTGCTTGTTTGTCGAGGTCCACCTTGTGGGTGGGTGATATCGGGCTAATTCAATCAAACAATCAAATTACAATGGTGGGCATAGGAGCCATTAGATCGAGGACTCCATCAATGAGCCGATGGGGCCTCTAATCCCATAAGAAAATCAAACTTGCCAATCAACACCTGGGTGATTTTCAGCCAGATATCAATATGGGAGGCCCATTGGAGGTCCCGATACATGAGCAGATAAGCTGCCGAATCGGTCTAAAGGACTCAAATAGGCAGTTTTATTCTGGCAGTGTACAACAATAAAATCTGCCCACTCAGCCTCTTCTGACTGAGTTAGCAACTTATTGGCCAATGTACTGGGCCCTCCCAACTGTCTGCCCAACCATCCCAACCAATATCTGGCTAAATTTTTAGCAGATCACGTAGGCACTTTACTATGATGCTTTCCCAATAAGTCTCCATATACCCCATTAATATCCACCTGGCCTGTGGTCAAATAATCTGATCATCCCAAATGGCCCAGCAAATTGATGGCCTAACCTTGTGAATTGTGAAGATTCATTTGTTTCGTGACTTCACCAAACTTGCAGTGTGTCTTACAGTGTGTGTCCAGCTTTATAAAAGGCTCCATGCAGAGCCAATAACATCTTCACACAAGCAAGGGAAAACAATAAAATAATAATAATAATCAAGGGTAAGGGCACACTTTAATACCAGTGCGGCATATATATATATGGGTAGAACTGTTTGTGCTCTATTCTACAAATGAAAATTAGCCCCAAATCCTGGAGGAAAGTAATCTGCAAAATGCAAAAATATGTTGTGTATTTTTTATACTTTACATCTTGCCCTCCCCAAACCACAGTGAAATAGCTGTATTATCACTAAATTCTGCCCAGTATGGTGCATATTATTTACACTTTGCCCTCCCCACATCCAGTGAAATAGCTGTATTATCACTAACTTCTTCCCAATGAATGTACTACTTCATGTAAAACATTTCACAAAGAAATGCAAATTATGGTAAAGAATGGAATTTAATTAGACATAATTAGTGAAAATGAAATGCCTTGGAGCCCTTTTGGCTTTAACTGTTAAATAGATTAGTCATTTTTTAGTATAAAACATTTCAGTGCAGCTTCCTGTACATGTGGGCTCATAAAAATTTAGAATCTTAATTAAAGTTTCACACACAAGACAATTTAACAACATTCTCAGGTGACGTAATAACCATTAATATATTCAGAATAATATTTGCTGTAAAAGTTTGGGAAGACTATTATGTCACTAATAAATACTTCTAAATTTAACCTTTCTCTTGGCTGGCCCACATTTTCTTACAGGGAACTAATAAGTACACATTAATATCTTGATTAAAAGGATCCTGCCAGCACATTACCATCCCTTTATAATAGCAGATTAGGGTGCAAATCTTTACAGGAGCTTTCACATTGTAAACTATTACCATATATTCAAAGATGGGTTTGAAGCTTGGTCATTGCAAGTAGGTCAGAAATACCTACAGACAGGACTTGGAAAGAATATACCTACATAATCTCACTGCATGTCTCACTTGACATGTACAGTATAGAAAATATGTCATACAAGTTCTATGTTACCTTTACTGGAGTACACACACACACACACACACACACACATGAGAAAATACTGCCACAAAGCCTTAACCACTTTTATAAAGTAAATAACATTATAGTCACATGATCAGGGTTATCCCCTTTTGTGGAAGGCAGCAGGTTCAAATAACCCCCCTGAGCCGATACAATCCTATTTATCCTGGGGCACAGTTAAAACAACTGTTGAGTCAGGAACTTACTGTATCTGCAATTTTGCACTGATTATATCTAATGGGAAAATCAAGTGAATGTCATTTCTCAACAAGGCCAGATGTGCCAAACTTTTCTCAGTGTGTAAATATAAGCGAACTGTATACAGTAAGGGTAAAGACACGCAGAGCTACTTATGTATTAGGGTGAAGACACATGGAGCTACTAGTAGCAGCTACTTGTCATGGCTACTGAATACAAGAAAATTCCCTGCCAAAGACAGTACTGAGAATTTCCTAAAACACATATAGAGACAATTATCAGTAAATGATCAGCATTGTCTATTTTAGTAGGTGCTACTAGTAGCTCAATGTGTCTTCACCCTAATACATCAGTGTGTGTTGCTCAGCATATGCGTGGAAAATACTTTGCAGATTCCTATAACTCTGATTTCTTATCACCTTTTTGCTCCACACTTTCTTCTCATTATTGGGGCTCATTTATGTACTATCGGGTTTTTTAAATCAGCATTCTTGTCCTCCAGATTGGGTGTAACCAGTCTGTAATATATATTTGATAAGCAACTATGCTGGCTGTCCATTTAAACCCAGTACAAGCTCCACTCTATGGACTGTTTCAAGAAAATAGACATTTTAGGACTCTCCTTACTGTCAAGCTATTTGTAATTTTTCATAAAGCAGTAGTGGCTGCAGATTAAGCTGGACTGTCTGCACATTTTAATTTATAGCTCTGGATTTTGGGGCAAATTGATCACAATTATAAAATTTTGAGCTTATAATCAGAACCTTGTCTAACATTTAATTCAGTGTTCCTGATAGGCAGTGATCCCCAACCAGTGGCTTGTTAGCAACATGTTGCTCCCCAACCCCTTGGATGTTGCTCCCAGTGGCCTCAAAACAGGTGCTCATTGTTGAATTCTTGGTTTGGAGGCAAGTTTTGGTTGCATACAAACCCTATATAATGCCAAACAGAGCCTTCTATAGGCTGCCAGTCCACATGGGGCCTATTAAATAGCCAATTATTGCTCTTATTGGCACCACCAGGAACCCTTTTTATGCTTGTGTTGCTCTCCAACACTTTTTCCATTTGAATGTGGCTCACGGGTATAAAAGGTTGGGGATCCCTGCTGATAGGGGTAGCAGAGGCATGTGCCTAGGGCACAACTGGGGAAGGCGCTAGGGGCATGGCCATATGTCTCATGTGTGGGGGGTAATGAGCAGGTATATTACATGGGAGGGTTTAAGGTGAGTGGGGGGGGGAGAGTGCACCATTGCATTGTGTACCTGTACATTGTGGCCCAGCTCTGAGGTTTAAACCCCTAATCTTAGGTTTCCCTATATTAAACAGGGTTACATTTTCTCTCTTAAAAGTGGGCTGCACTCAAGTACTAGAAAATGTTACTATCACCTTAGAAAGGAATGACTCCCAAACACTGTTTTTGCAAACAGCAGGTTTCCTAGCAATTGGAACTGGAGGCAATCAACGCATTTTTTATTCTAGAATCAAACACCTAAACAGCAGTATGTCAACTCTTAGATGTTTTATTACAGTGTAATATGTGCCAAACTGCACAGAAATCTCCATATGAGAACAGGATAACTGAAGTATTGCTGCTAGGCAGGATCTTTTTGCAACTGTAATTAGAGAAGATGTCCACCAAAAATCTTCTTTTGCATAATTAAATTCTAAGCAACATTCCATTGTACATTAATTAAAAGTGTGTAATTATTTTAAAGTTATTTGTTATGTAAGTGCAATTAATAGCAGCCTTTGCTTATCCATTCTGTTTTCTATATTCACTGCTGGCTCTGACTCTCAAAACAATGTGACAGTAGTAATTTCTCCTCCAGGCCTGGCTTCTGCTATATTATTTCAGACCTTCAGTACAGAGAAAGGGACAGGCACATAGCAATTACATTTACAAATAACTTTGAGAATCATCAATTGATGTATAAAAGCTAGCTTATTAGTATTGTGTGCTTTATTATACAAGAAAAACTGTTTTCCCCTTTAATTATAGGAGTAATGTAAGGAGGTCTTGTGTAGTAGTGATATTTCACTAATCTTGTTGATCATACATTTTGCCTATTGTTTAAATAAATGCTTGGTTCTTGCAAGGTAGATTATTAAATGGACAGTGCACAGATAACCCCCTGCATAATGGACTCTTGCTAAACAATCAAGAAATAGTGAAAGTAGGGGGTTTTATACAGGAAGTAATGCATTGTCCAGAAAGCTCCGAATTACATAAATAGCATCTCCCATAGAGAGATGATCCAAACCGGGCATTCTGGTTAACAGATCCTATACCTATACCCGTAATCTAATTATTTACCTTATCTCCCTGTTTTGTCCTGTTTAACTCAAGAAATAACAAAAGCCATAGATGTTTAGGAATTTAAACAATATACAAAAGTATGTTCAGGAGAAGCCCTATTCATCAAACTCATGTTGACTTATATATGAAACTGGTGGTGTTAAATGGACTCTTTTTCTTTGGTGTGAGGGAGCTATTGTGAATTTATCAATTGAGCAAACATTATGTGGCAGATTTATTATGCATCTGTATTTTTATAGAGTATGAGAAATAATGATTCTTATCTTTGCTGTCAAATTTACCAGCTCTGTTCTGCACTGCAACTAAGTCTACAAATATTTGTTCCTCATGAATGTTATGTATGAGGAAATTCTACCTGCGTTTTTTTGTAGAAGTCCTCTGTTCAGGTGTTCAAAGTTTTATGTTCCTGCTGAAGGGCAGTTTCTCTATGTAAAGAATGCTTTGTGTATTTTGGCTATAGGCTGTAATGAGCCTAAGGTAAAAAACGTTATTTGCTCTTGAATTTGGGATCTAAGGCAGGTCAGATATGTTTATGATCCTACTGCATGCTTATTTGTGCTATGCTCCAAGGAGTACAACAGACACGGGCAAAAGAGTAGTGGCTATGCTGCCCCTTAAGCATGGCCATAGAAAGGCAAAGCAAGTGGTATGATAACAAAATATTATTTCTCTTGATGAGGTTGTGGTATGAAGTAAATACTTTGTGTACCATTTGCACAATATTAGATATAAAAGTATAACACTAAAACGTATTGCCACCAAGATATAAAAAGCTGTATAATAAAATTTTACATGAAAGGCATTTACAAATACCAGATGTCAATCATATATTGCCTTCCCTGCCTCAGGCGGGCAGACAGTTACTTTTACTTTCCATTCACCATATTCTAGATGTAACTGCACTCCTCACATTCCCCGCCACCATTTAATTGTGTAGCCAGTGCATGGACATGGGCATCAGGTCCCTCATTCTGGCACATAAAAAACATTTTGGAATGATACAAAACTTGCCTTAACAGTTTCCATAAAATGGCTCCTGCCTGTTTGCTGGGAATGTGTAATTCCAAAATTGAGGAAAACATGATTTATAATATTTATATAATGTAGGTGAAGTTTATGTTGCTTGACAAACACAATAGAAAATAATTTGGAATTATTTTTTATGGTGACAGGTTCCCTTTAATTAAAAGCTTGGTTTGGTGTATATGTTTCTATCAACTAGAAATAAATACAGGATCATAAATAAAAAAAATTACATTTCATATTATGCTATATAACCAATGAATATCTTCCTCCTGAATTTTAGTGAAAGAAGGCTACAGAGGTACTAAACAATATTTACAGATTATAATTTACTATATATCTTAGTTTACATTACGTTTCAGTGGGTGCTTCTGTGTCCTTATACTCTAATGAGGAACAGAGGGATGTGCTGCTTGGAAAATAGTTATAGATGGTGTTAGGATAGCAGCTAATAAGAACGACAATTGGAAAGGATTAGAATGGAATATTCTTCCATAAAACCTCTATTTTTTACCTTCAAAAACATCAAAGAAGCCATTTCATAAAGGTATTTGTTTACTGTATCAGTATTGCTTTACTGTATTCCTACAGATATAAGTTAAAGTTTGGTTGTTTATCATCAAATGAATTCACGTGTTCTCTTCTGAATAGATGTCTGGCTTGAAGCTGTATTAGCAAAAGTTCATCTATTTAGTAACTGATGGCTTAAGGACAAGCATAACCTGCTGAGTGATGACAATAGACAAAGACACCCTAGGAGAGAAATGAGTTAAAATGTGTGTATAACTCATCATGAACAAAATAAATTCAGTGAATGCCTTTTTTAACACAATTGCTTGCTTAAGGTCATTAACACCAACAATGCTAGACCTTGTTTACTCAAGTGATCTTTCCTCTTCATTGATATTCTGTTTGTTAGTCAAAAAAGTCAAGAACTGTTTCCATTAATTTATCACTACATTTTTCAGGAAGGTCTTGAGGAAAAAGATATCAAGAAATAGGTTTTGTATTAAATAGGGTGTCTAACTAATTGCTACATAGGAAATGGGGTTATGTGATGCCTGCATAAAAAATTATCACCCAAGCTAAATTAAATCTACTAAAGTAAACCAAATGTTACCCTTATGTTAGACATCAGACCTTGTCCTATAAGGTTGCTGATGTGAACTAGCTAGGCCTTTCCCTTGTCAGTAGTTTAAATTATGTGTTATCTTAATCAAAGCACAGATGATATCTTTCTGCACCTCAACTGGTCTTAATTGATTAGCATGTCGTATGGCCTAATCAGATCCCATTATAGATCATATAGATGCATTTTATGCATATTTTAAGTCATAATGATAATTGCACATAATTACATTGGAAGTTGACAGTTCAGCTCCTCTGCTGCAGGAGAAAGTAGCCAACAACCTTGAGAATGAATGGCGTGAGTGAAGTGTTTGCCTTGGTTTACTAGAATGCAATAGTTCATTTTTTTCTTGAAATAATAAAAAATGAATACTTTGATAGCATGAAAATGAAGGATAACATATAAATAGTGTACCTGTAAAATGAAAATTAACCCTGTTTGTAAGAAGTGTTTACATTCACTTATATTCCTAGAAATGTTGGTTGAAACCTATTAGCACTGAGGGCTTGCTTATGTGTAAACTATGTAGAAGCCTAACTTGATGACCTAATTTAAACCAGGGCCTGAACTAGGGGTAGACATAATAGGCACATGCCTAGGACGCAACTTTGGGGGGAGCATTATGCTGATTTAGCTGGGTGCTTTTACATTCCATATATAATTTAGTATCAGTATCTTATTTATAAATTGCTGACATATTTACACAGTGCTTTGCATAGATTGCCCCAGTGGAGTTTGCAATCTACATCCCTATCACATTCATACACACTTTGTATCAAAAGTCAGTTAATCTGCCTCTATGTTTTTGGATTGTAAAAGTAAATCAGTGTACCTGAAAGAAACCCATACAGTCATGGGGAGAACCTTAAAAATGCCAAGCTAAAACTCAGGACATCAGTGCATATTTATATTCACTTGTTGCAGTGTGCTACCAATTATAGAACACACTCAGGGATTTGTACATAAAGACTGCAACCCTCTATTTGTCAACATATTAGGTATAGAATACGTTGTCTGGAAACCCATTATCCAGAAAGCTCTGAATTATGGGATGGCCATTTCCATGGACTCCATTTTTTTAAAACTGATTTTCTTTTTCTCTTTAATAATAATAATGGACTTGATCCCAACTACGATATAATTAACACTTTTACACTTTTTGGAGGCCAAACAATCCTATTGGGTTTATTTAATGTATAAATCATTTTTAGTGCACTTAAGGTATGGAGATCCAAATTACAGGAAGACCCCTTAGCCAGAAGACCCCAGGTCCTGAGCATTGTGGATAACAGGTTCCATACCCATATGTATGTTATATATATGTGTGTGTGTTATTATGGACATATCCACAGTTGCACCACTGTGTTGTCTTGCTGTTATTTTAAATCATATAAAAAACTTTTTCATTTAGCTTAATATAAGATTATAATTTCATGTAAGTGTACTCATATCTAATTTTTAGTTGTTAAAAAGTCTTTCCAGGCACCATGAGTATTTTCATTAAAACCAGGCCCGATAATTAGTGTTCTGAATTTTTAGTTTTGGTGTTTTCTAGGAATAATTTGATTTCTCCACCTTTGAAGTATCAAATATAATGGGGAAATAAGCACTGAAACATCAATGGAAAAATATCTCTTTCTGCTGGGTACAAAGTCCCTACTATTTGTAGCTCAACCAGTTAACCTGCAAATTACAACTAGCTAGGTACACTATATGGCTACTAAGGCACTAGGAAGATCAGAAGTGAAACAGTGGAGGCAAGACTGGATAAAATCTTATATTGTGTGTGACCACAGCTATGAATGGATAAACCTTTGTACTATATATTGTAAACATTAAATGGATAAGGTTTCCCTCTTTATGCATTTATGCTTTTTTTAGGGGTCCAACATAGTTTACTTCAGAATATAGTAAACTCCGTAATATATTATAAGGATAAGGATTTTCACTAACAGAAAAATATGGGTCGCCAAATATCTCCTTTTTTCCCCACACCTCCAGACAATCTACATTTGTCTATATAACGGATTTAAATGATAGATCTGTCAAGCCAGACTTCTAGAGGCATTTTCAAAGTGGTGCCCACTGTAACATATTGAGAACACCCACTGTATCATTATTCTTTGGCTTCGTAACGTAGAAGAACACTGTGGGGTTGGCACAGCTCCTTATCACTACATGTAGGTCATTTGTTAATCATGTATGAATTACTGTGGAAGCATCATGCCAAAACAATTTAACCTTGGCTCATAGCTCCCCCTCTGCTACCCCTTGAGTGCTGCGATGTGTGTCTGGGAGAAATGATATATTAAAATGCGCTTTTAGACTAGATAAGTGCCACTGCTTGTATGTATGTGCAGCAACATCGTGGTTATTTATTTAGGATCTTTAAAAATATATTAGAAACATGAGCATACAACTAGTTACATCTTTTCTATAAAAATGATGCATTGCAAACATTACATTTAAAATGGAATTCATTTCACATTTAAAAAAAGACATCAATGTATTGTGAATGTATTCATAATTGTCAGTAGCCAAAATTAAGAAAAGAAAATTATACCTTGCTCACAGTAGGGAAAAAGATGCAATGATTTCTGAAGTACAGCTACTAAAGTATCATTGGAATTGTGATGTTAAACACTGCTGCTTTATAGACCAATCTCATTATTAGCTTTATTTGTAACTGATGAGCACTTAAATGATTAAAAGCCTGTACCCTAATGGGAACTTCACTGTGGTAAGGCTTTTCTACCTCCAGTATAGCTGCAGTCTGACTAAGGCACAGAGACTGAACTCTATTATCAGGCAGGGTGGAAAAATCTTGGGTAGTGATGAGCAAAATGTTTTCGTCAGGCATGGATTCACGGCGTTATTCTGCATTTTGTTATTGGTGATTTTTTTGCAAGACGGGCGCCAAAATACGGCAAGGAAAAATAATTTCCAGTCAAGAAAAAGTCACAGTCGCCTCAAAACAGTTGCGATGGTGTAAAAAAAAATCGCGCTCCTCATGTGTGCATCAAAAAAGTCACACAATAGAGGTGTTTTGCAAATTTTTCTCCCAATACTCCAGAATTTCTTCACATTTTCGCACATTTTCCAGCAAAGCGAAACAGGACAGATTCACTCATCACTAGTCTTGGGTCCCTGAGCCCTCAACTATGTTTGAAATTTAATAGGAAAGAAGGTTCTAAAGTGCAAGCTTAGGAAAAAATGGACAAGAAAATACAAATACACTTTGCTACATAATTTGTACTCAAACGTATAAGTGGATGCACCTTTCAAAGGCAATGGACTTTTTCTTCAATCCTAAAACCAGCTTAATATCCTTGAGGTGGACTATATCTGTCTGTTTATTTGACTTCAAACCATTTAGCACCTGACGTCCTTGTTTACGTAAGGGCACTGGATATATATATATATATATATATTCATTCCACTTATTGTGAGTTTCAGAACCAGCCCTTCCCTTAAAGATACACTGATATTTGAGCACTCAGGCATATGTAACTAATATGTATAAATATATTTATCTGTATACATTTGATAAAGGGGGCAGTCTCAAATCTTGGTGTGTGAAATGGGCCACAAAGTCATTTGCAGCTTAAACACTCAGCAGCATGAGTTCTTTTCCATCGCTATGTGTGGAATACAAGCAGCTGTTGTGACATGTATCATTTAAAGATCAGTTCATCATAAAAAATAAATTGCACCATTCATTGTTCACCTACATGAAATTATTCTGTATATTTTCTGTAGAAGCAGAACTCCTTTTTGTTCCTCTTCTATGATGTCAATATTCATTTATTCTAAGAATTATCTGGTATATCAAGTGACTTATCCAATTCTTGGATCCCAGAACAGAGTCATTTGAGGACCCCCAAACCTTTGAAAAGAGAACTGATTTCACAAACCATGTAGTGAAATTGCACTTTAATCAGGATTCCACTAAGCCTTTTTTCTTTTAGGGCTCACTGAACCAAGCCCTGAATGGTTTGCACCTAAATATGGTCTGTACATATTTCCTTTGCTGGAGGCGCAGTATTTATACTTTTATATAAATATATGGTGCTGGATTTGATCTCTTGATATCTACCATCTGAGACTAGTGACTATAATATTGCCTCATTTAATGTGTGATACATGTCCCTTTACCCATCAATATGCTGAGTAAGCAAAGATACTAAACTTCAGGAAGGTACATTTTACTACTATGGGATCATTTCCTCAGTGCATAGACTGGGCTGATAATTTATCAGTTAAATACAAAGAACAAAACAGGTTGTCCTTTTAAGTGATATAAAACCATTGCTGTTTGCAATTTATTCCTTTAGGAAAAATGTTAAAGCATTGAACACTAAGTATGCAGCTTAATTCAGATAAGGAAATTAAGAGCACCGCAGAAGAAAGCATTTAAAATCTACAAGTCAGAAGGGACAGACATATCATTTAGGACCTATAAATATTACAACAAGTGTTGCAAAGCAGCAATCAAGAATGCAAAAATAGAAAACAAGGAATTAATTGCTTAATTGCTCTCTGGGGCCTGATGGAATACGCCCACAAGTACTTAGAGAGCTTTGTTTAGTTTTAGTGAGCCCTTTTTTTTCTAAATTTCTCAGATTCCTTCTCTTCTAGTATGTTACATTGGACTAGAAGAAAACTTATATGGTTTCCACTGTATAAAAAGGTGCTGTGGTCTCATATTAGCAATTATAAGCTGGTAGGTTTGGCAGTGGCATATTCAGATGTTTATATCAAAACAAATGTACAAATGGTTCTTTGGGGCTTGATGATGCTGTTTGTACATACACAGATAACTGGCATGTACAGAGTGAGTGGTACAATCTTTAACTGAATTTGGGGTTTATTAATGGCTTTTGGAGAGTTCTGTATCAGACTCATTTCCATTTAATCTGCTCAATAACGTCTTGGAGAAGGGCATCGAAGAAAATGTACTTGTGTTGCTGATGACAGAAAATTATGTAAAACAGTAGTGATGGGCAAAATAATTCACCAGGCATGGATTCGCTACAAATTTCCGCGTTTTGGCATTGGCAGATTGTTTTACAAATGGGTGACAGAATTCATTTTTTTGACGTTTGCATGCATCAAAAAACATGGCAATTTTTTTTGACATGCAACATTTTCACCAATTCTAATATTTTTTGCCGTTCCATGAATCTTTTAAAAGATTCACAAATTTTTCAACGAAGCAAAACAGGACAGGTTCGATTATCACTACATCAAAGATGTATTGGGCTTGCAGGGTGTGATCTTGACAAACTGACTATAATGATAAGTGATAGATCAGCTTGAACAGGGCCAGAACTAGGAGTGGCAGAAGGGGCACTTGCATAGTGTGCAAAGGTGTGTGGGAGGTGCTAAGCACATACCTTATCTGTCGGCCTGTTTCCCACCAATGCGGGCCCTGGATGACCCGGAAAACCAGCAGAAGAATGTCAGAGAAAGTGCCAACTAATTTATGTACCAGTGTTGAAGAGCGCAGTGGGCGCGTGCGTGGGTTATGGGAATCCTTGGGTGCAGTTCTAACTTGGCCCACCAAGCCTGAATGTAGATATAAGTGAGATTATGTAATTGGGATTTAAAAACATGCAGGTTACTGATACATTTAATGCAACTAAAATAAGTAAATCCTTGATGAAGATGGCCAGCGACATTATGTCCTTTATTATACTGGGTATAGATCCATACAGAGAAGTATTACTTCCTTTTATAAAGTGAAAAAGCTTGCTGCTGTATTTTTTTTAGTTTTTTGCTGCCCATGCAAGAGACAATATTATTTGAGTAATAACACTGCTCACAAAGAATCAGGCTTGAAATTCTACTTTATGTTTTGAACTTTTGTACTAGCCCAAGGTGAGTGAAGTTCTATGCTTTTTAAGATGCTCCCAATAGCTTCCCATCTTCTTTTCTGCTGCCAGTGCTTATGTTTAGAGACTGATAATATACAGTATATATGGAATATAAAAGTCAAAATACAAGGCTAATTAGTAATTAATTCTGATTCAAATTACATGGCAGCTCAGTAACAAGTTGTGCAACAGAGCTGATTAATCAGGCCTATGGCATCTGCCTGGTGATTTCTGAAGAAGAAGCTTAGCAACAACCCAGAGTGCACCCAGCTACAAGAGTGTCACTGACCGTCAAAAGATAGCTAACAAGATCCAAGATGGAGAGCTCCTATGAACAATTTTCAAGGACTAAATCATTACTATAATAAGGCTGCTGAATCTCTGTGCTTGTACAGTAACTACAGTACATAAAATATAACATTTCTAGGTATATTCATTTTTAAGTTTTGTTTCAACTTTAAGAATTTGCATAATTGATCCCATACCTGTATTTTTTCTGTCCTTGCCTTACTTTTACTTTCTAATCTTTCCCACCAGGCCACTTTATTTCATTAAGAACTCACAAGCTCCGTTGGTTAAATAAGGAAAACCACTTTCTTCAGTTAAAGGATTACTTTTCATATAATTTGCAAATATGAATCCCAATACTACTGATAGCAATGCACTTATAAAGCAAGGCAGGAGTCACAACTACTACACTTCCCTGTGCACATGTTTGCACAGACACTATTCTGTATCAAAATGCAGCTAGTGAAAATGTGCCCAAAAACAGCTGTATCTTGCAGGGATTTGCATGAAATAATGTTATTTTCATACTGAGATACTTGTACTGATAACATTTAACCAGGAGATTATTTACCCATGTGCATTGTTTGGCAAATGATTTTTACAGAGTTCAATTGTATATAATACTTAGGGGGGAGAGTCACAGTTAATTTATGCCGTCAAATGTTTTCATAGTCAATAATGCTTTGTCTCAGAGGCATCTTCATCATGAAAGGAAAATAACTGATGAACCCGGCAGATAAAGTTCCACAAATATGCTGAATAGGCCTTTAAGCAAAGGAGGTGGAAGTTAATACAGTACAGGAATTCATATCTGTATCAGGCTTAGCATAATATAACAATTCAAGGATCAAAGAGGGCTTGAGTCTTTTCAAGGGGTAACAGCAGAAAAGACTAAAATTGATACCTGTGCTTTGTGTTTCTTGCCTTTCGAAACATGTAAGCATGTCAGTTCATTGGCAGTACATATGCAGTATGTTTATCAGTACCGCGTGCATCACGGTTTCATAATGAAGCTCGTGTTCTGATAAATAAAAACACATATTCTGGAACATTCAACACTGGTGGGCTAAATAGGTACAGAACTTGTGAGCTATATATCAAAATGTGGTCATAGTGGGTTAAGCAATAGAAGGCACTAAGTTTGCCCAGGAGTAGTAACTCATAGCAACCAATCAGCAGGTAGAATTTACTGGTCGTCTGTGTCAAAGCAAACATCCTATTGGTTGCTATAGGTTACTGCTCCTGGGCAAACCTAGCACCTTTTATTACATATGGGGGTTAATGTCTTAGCAAGAGCAAACATTAGGGATAAGCACATTTTTTGCCCAATACAAATTCAAGGGGAAATTTGTGTGCCACAAGCGGCAAAAATTTTCTGTGAATCTGTGATAGAATTTTGCACATAAAAGTGTGTTTTTTTACACAGTAAAAAAAATGCAGAAAAAACACATTTATTGACAATAGGAATCCCTATCAATTCCAATGCATTTTGCTGGAGAAAAAATGCGGGTAAAAATCCACTGACTCTCATGCATTCTTCAAAATTTGCACAAAATTTCACCATTTCACAAATGTTTCAGTGTTTTTGCAAAGGTTATGCCATGATGACTACAGTATGTCCAATGTGTGACATTTTCTGCCTCTGTACCCTTATTCTTCCCTTATAGATAAAGCCTTCAATAGTCCACCAATCCTTGTAACTGACATTCCTGAACTAGACACAATGTTTAAAATGTGCATATAATACCACAAGCAAATAAGATCCACCAGTGGCACTAAAGTATACACAACAATAGTTGGGCCATCCACTCTGCACATGTCTCTATGGATGTTTCTGTATGTTTAATTTTATATATATATATATATATATATATATATATATATATATATATATATATATATATATATATATATATATATATATATATATATATATAATATCTCATTAATGTTTTCTTACCCTCCAATTATTTTCCAAAGGCTCCCATTACATATTGCACAACTGCCTACGGCCACAGTATAAGCTTACAAATATGATAGCTGGAGAAACAAGCAGTAATAGTGTTTGAAAAGCATTTATTACAAGCCTTTATTACCTGAGGGGAGCACCCCTCCCTAGGCAATCTGACATATAAATTAATAACTACAATTATAGGGAAAATGCAGTGGTTTGGGTTTAAAAGAAAATGACAAGGTGGTTTCATGTAATCCAGTTTTAATGCAGGCATATCGTAATGAACTTCCACAGACATATCAAGTTCCAAGCCATGTGTGGCAACAGTTCTACACATCTGTGGGAGTTTGTTTCGCATGCTGCCCTGTGTCCTTAATGCTTGCACTCAGCTGGTTTCAACTGAATACTGAAGAGTTTTGCCAAAATTATATATAAGATAGAAGCTATCATACAGTATGTCATGTGTCCTGTTGCTTCTTTACTAATACTGGTGTATTTGGGGCAGTTCAGTAACCCATAAATATATAATGAGACACTTTTATATATTTACATGTTACAGAATATGTTATTCTTAGCACTGTTTCAATTGGCCTTATGCTTTATTTCTTATAGTTTTTGAATTAAAAAAGTAAAAAATTAAGTCCAATTGCAAACTGCAAACTATAAATATCAATGTCTAAATCACACCAAAAGTTAATTTAATGGTGAACTACCACTTTAAGAAGTTAATGCATCTACCTAGAATTAGATAATATATAATTTGCTTATAATAGAAAATAGGTATTTGACACTCAAAGGAACCACAAATGGGCCAACAAAAAAAATGTAAAAATGAAAAAATCATTATTGATACCTTTATCTCACAAACCTAAAGAACCATAAATGGGCCAACAAAAATTTTAATAATAAAAAAACCCTTTATTTATAGGTACAAAGTTTTTTAATTTTTAAATTTTTTATTGGCCCATTTGCTATCTGCTAATATAGCTTGTCCACTCCCTTGAGGTAAGGGGCTGGGGCTGGCGCACTTGGATCACCATTTCACATTGGTAAGTTTCTACTATGGTTTTTGTCCCTATACATTTTCTCTCTTATAATTTTTGTATAACATGTATCACAAATACCACATTTCTCTATGCAGACAAGGCAAAAAACTGTAATTTTTTAATTAATACACAATAAAAATGCTGGTTTAATTAATCTGAATAGGCAAAATAATTACTTATATATATGTTATATGCAATACTGTATATAAATGGTATAATATAATTTATAGTAGAAACAAACTAAAAAAAAAAAAGTACAAAGTTTTATTTATATGAATATAATGGTTGTAATAGGAAAAAGCCCAGCTAGACAAGCTTAAGACTATAGAACATTATTAATAGGATATAATTACTTTCACATTGTTCAGACTGCCATTTTTAACTGATTACCCAGCTGAGCCTTATTCTTTTTGGGTGATTCCAAAACATTAGCTGTGCAATATGTTACATAGAGTCCCAGCTTAGTGTATAATAGAATACCACCATTAGGCCTATAATAACCATATCCCCCTGCTTCATTTACTAGTTTATGACCCTCTGTGGACCACTTTGGTCAGAAGCAAATGCATAGTAACTATGGCAACTCATTAACCACAGCAGCATGTTAATGGCCCCACAATGAGTATCACTAAAGGGACATGTGTGCAATACAAACTTGGAACTTTTGTCCTTTAGACCTTTGGCCTTGCTCTTGCTATGATGTACAGCCTGTATAGTATAAGAAACCTTCATTTTTCATACTAGTGGTAGAGCTTGTTCATGTATCGGGCTGTATTTTCAGTCTATCCATCTATCTATCTATCATCTATCTATCTATCTCTATCCATCACCTTACCCACAAATCCGGGCCTGGCTAAAGGAACATCAAGTTAGTGATACTGACATTAAAAAAATAAAATATGAATGTACATTAAAAGTTACCCATAGGTCATGTTGATGGTGTTGGTGTTGAAGAGGGTATTCCACAGTGTCAAAAGCAGCAGAGAGATCGAGAAGTATTAGTAGCGAGTAGTGTTTTTTGGCTTTAGCCGATAGGAGGTCATTTGTTAGTCGGGTTAGAGCAGTTTCGGTGAAGTGTTGTTGTCTGAAACTAGATTGTAGGGGATCCCGGAGGTTATTGTCAGAGAGGAATAACGTCAGTCGGTTGTAAACTAGGCGCTCAAGCAGTTTGGAGATGAATGGGAGCAGAGAGATAGGTCGTAGGTAGGTTTTTTCAGAATAGGGGTTACAAATGCAAGTCCCTTCTCAACCTGTCAGTTATAGTTTCTAATGCTAATGAACTCCTGCTGCACAAATATGGTAGCCCCCTCACTGAGGAACATGGGGGATCAGATGGGTAATGTTAAATGCTTTTATGGCAACATTTAAATAGCATGCAGATACAGTGTTATGATAGAAGTAAAAAAGCTAATTTCTGGTGTCAGTATCTCTTTAAAGTGTCCTAGCACTTATGTCAGGGGCCTTTGTTAATGACCCAATATAGCCATGTATTATATACTTCCCTTACCTTCATTTATAGTGGATATACACTCCTAAAAGGGAAGGCAGTATAGGGATGAAGTAATAAAGGTCTATTAACTCATAGCATGGTTTTTCATTTTTAGGGGTGGAACTGATACAACATTCTCTGTGCCAACAAATAGTTTGTGTTGGTGTGCACATGCAAATGTAGAATGACTCTGTTGTATCAAAACAATCTGCTAATTGAGCTGCTCTGAAAAAATAAATTATTTGTATTCATCACAATATTGTTAAAATAAAAAGCAAGTAGTTCTCTGCAGAGGTGTTATTATAGGTGTGTGTGTACATTAGGGGGACTGTGGTATAGTAAAGCAAAATGGCACCATTAGACTGTAGCTGTAGCACATTGTGTTTCATAGCTTGTGGTCCTTCAGTTGTTGCTAAACTACAACTTCCAGAATACTTGAAAACAATATGAGGTGTTGACGTTATAGTTTAACAATAGCCGAATGACTATTGGTTGGACAGTTCTATTTTAATTAACTAACAGGGCCTGGTAATTTCAGCTTTCCCCTGCCCCCAAACCTATAAAAACAGGCCTGCTTTCTCATATATATCTAGGTCAGTAAGTGTCATATATGTGTAAGATTACATCAAAAGTTACATTAGTCCAGAAATCATTTTATACATTTGCTATACAATATGTAATTGCGTATTTTTACTTTATAAATGATTGATACTGTTAAAATAATATATATATATAAATGCCACTCTGTGCATTCCTCTGCTTGAAATTCTTCGATTTTTAAAAACACACAAATGCACATATATATATATATATGTGATATATATATCTATCTATCTATATATATGTATATATAGATATATATAAGCACAGATTTGGATAATATTTGGGGAATGCACACTTTTCTATGATATTATGTGCTACTGGGATGGGCATGTAAACATTTGCATTATTTGTTGTAATTTAATATCTTCCTTTTCTTCCCTTCCCCCCTTCATAATATCCTGCACTAGACTTTGCTCTTACCATGCGCATCCCCCAACTGCCCCCTGCTGATCCTCCTTCTGACCCCCCAGTCTTCCAGTCCTGGTTTCCAGACATTCCAGCTCTCAAATGGCAGCTGGGATCTGGAAGATTTTCCCATGAGAGGTGCAGGTGAAGGGTGGGAGTGGGCCAGATCCTCGGAAGGATGCCATCTGTCCTCCCGTCTCTTGGTGTCTAAGGGGGGGAAATTTCACAGCATCGCCCTCCACAGTGCCAGCCCAAGCGTGGCAAATCAACGAGCACTGTCATCCCAGAACAAATTCATTTGTCAGCGTGTTCTCCCCCAATACCTTTTCACTGCCAGATCTTTTCTATAGACTGTCCAGTAGCTTACTTGTAACTCTGCTTAACATTTGACTGCAGATAAAGCAAGCTTGCCCACCCACTCTGTTCTTTTCTAGCCTACAGTAACCTCTGACCCTTTTTTATATTCAAGAGAGCCTTTTGTCTATTCAAGTTTCTTCTTTTTCTCCTCACTGTACCAAATCTGCTTCATCTACTGTGTGTCAAATTACTACTCCCTTTAATCTGACCTATCTTTATTCCACTTCACGGCATTACTAGAAGCACTGTGTTCATTGCTACATCTGGACTGGCATTCAAAATATGGCTTGGCATTTCCAAGCACACAAAGGCCCAAACAGCTCCAAACATGGCCAACATAAACCACCAGCTTATGGAGGCTTAAAGGAATACTGTCATGGGAAAAGATGTTTTTTTTCAAAATGCATCAGTTAATAGAGCTTCTCCAGCAGGAACCTGCATTGAAATCCGTTTTTTTAAAGTGCAAACTGATTTTTTTCATATATAATTTTAAAATTTCACAGGGGACTAGCCATATTCTTCATTTACCAGGGTGCCACAGCCATGTGACTTGTTGCAAGTTAGAGTGATATCGCCCCCCTCCCTTTCCCACCCCCCCAGCAGCCGATCAGCAGAGCAATGGGAAGGTAGAAAGATAGTGCTCCCTGACACCTGTATTGCTAAAAGTGGTAGATATCAGAATAGCACTCAATAGTAAAAAATCCAAGTCCGGCTCATGACTTCAGTTTGAGCAGAAGAAACAATTGGCTATCTGAAAGCAGTTCTAATGTGTAGCTTAAACTTAAAAAAATACATTTGTTGGTTTACGAATAAAATTTGAAATGGTAGAGTAAATTATTTGCCATGTAAACTGTGTAATTTATAAATAAAAAGTACACTATAAATATCATGACAAAGCAGCCCCAATGTAATTTGCAAAGTTTCCAATTTGCTAGTCAGGATCTATAGACAGCATGCCTTAAGCAACCACATGTGGCTTTGGAAGAAATAAGCAGTAGGAGCAATAAATCATTCCAATTCTTGAAAATCGGACTCCTCAATTGCCCTTCGCCTTGAGGCACCCCACTGAACCCCCTTGTTACATACCTTAATGAAACACCAGGAGACAGAGGTGGAGAAAATGGCCACAGCATTTATTCACATTTTATCAGATAAATAGGACCTTGCCAGCCTAACCCAAGGCAATATTCTAAAGCCATAATTCCATAAGAGGTCGCTACTATGCTTTGCCGTTCCTCACTAAAGACTTTAATGAGCATTAGGCTGCCTCTACCTACAGAGTGGAGGGCCCCAAACTGAAGCTGAATCACCAACCATGAGATAAGTTCAGCAGCCCTGCTGCCGGTCCTGGTCTGCAGTGTCTCGATGATAGTAAATCCAAGCAGGCTGCCACCTAGCACAAGCAGTAGTAGTGTCTGTATATATCAATCCATCGTGCAGTCACAGGAGAGAACCTCCTTTTCTCCCTCTGCTAAAATTACCTGTGCAGAACTCTGCACAGTACACATGAACATGAAACTTGGAGAAAATAAAATTAAACTAACTGTGTTTAAGGTCTAGGGTAGCAATGATAAGTAGGTGCTGTCACATTGCTAATAATACTGTTTCTTGCTAATCATATGGCTAACTAGATAACTCATGCCACAGTCACAATGTAAACAAAAGATATATGCTAAATGGGGGACATTAGCAGATCATGACTGACTAAAGATAAGTGAATAATGGATTCCCTTAGGGCCAGTCCACAGTAAAATAAACATAAGAAGCATGGGTGAAAGCATAGAACTGCACTAATTTATAGGGCCTTCCTCATGTGCTCCAGCAGTGTTTAACAGCAAGTAGCACAGAGATGAGGTTTAAAATAATTTGTGATACCTATTGTGTATCTACCTTAGATTTAACTAATTCAAGCCTTACATTGACAGTCCTTTTGCTTGACTTGACAAGCCGACCTGTGGCCAGGAGGATCATATGTCTGGTATGTACACAGATCTAGTAATTCAGCCGTCATAACACAAGCTTAGCAAGATTCACAAAAGATAAATATTTAAAGAAAGTGTAAATGTAAGATAGATGGAGATGAACCCAAAAGCATTGTTTTGCATCCACGTAATTCAGAGCTCCGCATAATTTAAAGCTTCAGGGTTAGCGGGGTGGGCAAGTTATTTGAAGGCTTGTTAAAGGAGAAAGAAAGGTAAAAACTAAGTAAGCTTTATCAGAAGGGTCTATCTAAATAAAGCCATAACCACTCACAGAGACGCTGTCAAAAGATTTGTTGTGTCTGTTTTCCTGTGCCAGAGACAGGCAGCTCTCTCCTCTCTCCCCTTTCCTGCTCCCCCTCCCTCAAGAATGCTAAGAACTCACACCCCCCCTTAGGAATGTGGATCTGAGCCAATCAGCAGGAAGCTTCCTCATAGTCTAGCTAACTGAGCATGTACACTGGTCTTGGTGCAGGAGTGAGGCATTATGGGAACTTTCTTTACACAGCTCAGCGTTTTTTCTTCCAGTTTAGCTTCTGATCCTCTGAACAGGTGAAATATGGGGAGACTTAAGGGCACTATTGAGAGAACTGAAGGTATGCCTGCAGCTTGAGATTAACTCTTTATTAGCCTTTCCTTCTCCTTTAACGGATTACATGCAAAATTATGTTCTGGAGAATGGCATTATGAGCAGTAATCAGCATGGCTTTATGGAGGACAGGTCATGGAAGGCAAATTTCATTAGTGATGAGCGAATCTGTCCTGTTTTGGTTTGGCGAAAAATTTGTGAAATTTTACTACTGTGCAGCTTTTTTGAAACATACAACTTTTTTTGACGTAACTTTTTCCAAAATTTTGTTGTGCCAATTTTTTCCAACAGTTTTGAAAAAAAAATTTTGCAGCAAATCCATGCCTGCTGAAAAAATTCACTAATTTTGATTGCTTTTTATGATGAGGTTAGTAAGAAGCTGGACAGTGGGGATGCAGTAGATATAATCTATTTGGATTTTGCCAAAGCATTTGATACCGTTCCCCACAAACGACTGCTTTCTAAACTAAGGTCTGTTGGGATTAGTGAAGTCGTTTGCACATGGATAGGAAACTGGTTACAGGATTGGGTACAGAGGGTGGTTGTTAATGGTACATGGTACATGTCACAGAGTGCTGTAAATCTAACATAACAGTACGTTAGATTTGTGATATGCTAAGTCTGGTTGCCTATGCCATTGCAAGGGAGAAATTAACCAATTACCTTTCAATTTATGTAACTGGTTAGAGAGCACAAGCAAACAATGAATTGGTCCAATAGGAGAAAAGTGAGGGCAAAGTCTGGATGTGATGATGTAAGCATATAGGAAGTTCTCAGCGTGTCAGGTTCAATATAGGCCACTCCCATCCCTTTAGAAAACTAATCTGAGAGACTGAAGAAGGATGGATTTAACTTGTATAAAAAGTAGCCTTTACAGTAGTTTTTACTTTTTTATGAAAAAGGATTTTCTAACAAGCTAAGAGCATTGTTGGTGTTTCAATAAGATTTGGACATTGAAGGTGAATAACCCCTTTACTTCCATCCAGGATGTGGCATCCTTGCAGCAGGATCTTGACAATCTGGCAATCTGGGCGACTAATTGGAAGATGAGATTTAATGTGGATAAATGTAAGGTCATTTACCTGGGATGTAAAAATATTTAAGCCACTTATACCCTTAATGGGACTGCACTAGGCAAATCCATAATGGAGAAGGACCTTGGAGTCCTTGTAGATAATAAACTTGGCTGTAGCAAGCAATGCCAGGCAGCAGCTGCAAGGGCAAACATGGTTTTAAACTGTATTAAAAAGGGTATAGATTTGCAGGTGTTATTCATCCCCTTTACAGAGTGCTGGTAAGGCCCCATCTAGAATATGCCGTTCAATTTTGATCTCCTGTGCTCAAATTAGAGAGGGCCCAGAGAAGGGCAACTAAGCTGATAAAAGGTATGGAAAGTCTCAGTTATAAAGAAAGACTGGCCAAGTTAGGGTTGTTTACATTGGCGCTTAAGGGTTGATATGATAACTATGTATACATATTTAAAGTGATACTGACATTAAAAAACTACTTTTCAAAATATTAATGTACATAAAAAGTTACCTATAGGTCATGTTGAGCATTTTTCACAGAAAACTTTGCTTTTCTAAGAAATTGTATCTTGAAGTTCCTAAACCTGACTGTTTTGCCAACCTGACTGTCCCTTCTCAACCTGTCAGTTATAGCTTCTAATGCTAACAGACAACTCGAGCAGAAATATGGCAGCCCCCTCATAGAGAATCATGGAGGGTTGGATGGCTTTTAAGCAAGTGAGGAAATACAGGGTTATGGAAGGGTTATGGAAGATAGCAGTCCAGGTTCTGGCCAATTGCCATCTTTGAGGCAGAAAGGTTTTTTTTTGCCTTCCTCTGGATCAACTAGCAGTTGGCATGTGTCTTTTTTCAACCTTACTTACTATGTTACAATTAGTGATGAGCAAATCTGTCTCATTTTGCTTCGCCGAAAAATTCACGCAACAGCAAAAAATTTTGGAAAAGCAAATTCAGAGCCCACACGTGGTCTGAAAATCGTATGAAACAGTTTTTTGTTTTGGCACATGTATTGCCAGCCTTATACATATATGTAGATCACAAGGTATTTCAGAGAATCCTGTATGTGGAGGAGATAAATGGCTTTAGGGTACACGTAGAATGTATCTAGATATATAGACGTTATCATTAGTGAAGTCTGTCCTTTGGTACACAGAGAAACATTTGTATACATTTCACTATATAGTTAATGTTCTTATGTATTATCATGTTATCTTACTGCTGTTTTATATTACATTTATAATATATTATATACATTTTAGGGTTAAACATAACAGGTCAGCTTAATGGCCTGTGTTCTGAGCAATGTATGCAAACTGTATATTTCAAGAATATCTTACAAATTAATATCTCTGAGTGTAAAACTCTTATTATACGATGTAATGGATCAATTACTTATATTGTAAACCATACTTATTTAACAGTAAATTCCTTAATTTTTAGAAAGTGATACAATGAAACAATGAAAAAACTTTCTTTTAGAATGCACGCACAAAGCATAATTAACCTTACGAATTGCATACCTATGCCAATTATACTGTAGCACCCGTCACAAGAATGAGATGGAATAAGAAAAATTACTTCAGCATCTCATAGCTTTAGACTAGAAAACTGGGATAAATGACCCCTATATGGATTTCCTACTTATATTCTCCTAGGCCGAAAAATTCGCTACTGCCCACAGTCTAGGGAAGGTGACCAAAGAATGAAGGGGTAAAAACACACCTAGCAGTATATTCAGTACTACCCTATGTGGATAGCAACCTGTACTATAGAGGCCCCTATCATATTCAAACTTATTATGTGTATTTAATTAAACACAGATTTTAATTTCACAGCTCTTGATATATTAATATAGATTTTTACCAAGTAAAGTGCTTTTTAACCTGACAAATTTTATCTGCAACGCTATTGCCCCTCCATTTGTGATGTAATGTGTTTTATTTGAGAACCATTTAAATAAACAATACAAAGCATTGCATCAAGCTTTCATACATAAAATATGGACAGCGGCGGCTTGATTGCATTTCAAAAACCGCTGAGCATTTAAAAAAATCAGGCCAATATACAGTGGATCTTGTGGTTTTTTTACTTAGAAGCCACAGAAAAGCCAGGGTGTATAATACAGATCAAACAGCGATGGTCTCAGATTAAGGAGCGTATGATAAATGACCCTAGGGAATGCTGAAACGCAATTACAATATTATACATTATACCGGTAGAAAAAAATAATCCATCAGGAAATCGGATGTGATACAATCCAGCAATCAATTTTTTGACCCATTCAGCACCAGAGAAACTGTCAGACCATAGCATAATAAGGTTAAAATGATGTCTATTTGCTGAACTAATCAATCAGTAGGGTAGGGAGTTGGCTTGGGTTATATCTTAACTCCTTCATCAGGGATCATAGGGTTCATTTGCCGCACGTCCAAAAATAGCCACGTGCGACGAAACAATAGCCGCGTGCGACAAAACAATAGCCGCGCGACTAAATAATAGCCGCGGGCGACGAAACAATAGCCGCGCGACAAAATAATAGCTGCGGGCGACGAAACAATAGCCGCAGGCGACAATTTTTTTTTGTCGCACGACATTTTCGCTGTTTCGCAAATTTTTCGCCGTTTCGCAGATCTTTTTAAAGATTCGCGAATTTTTTGGCGAAGCGAAACGGAACAGATTCGCTCATCACTAACCTTTATCAATATCTTGATAAAGGTCCAAGGTGAGGACCGAAACTTTGATCCAATAAGTACATTTTTGGTATAAAGTCCTGTTGTGCCAGCATCCAGCATTTTTTTAAAATTTTGTATTAGTTTCTGATTTGCATCCAGGTTAAAGTCTTAAAGCGTAGCGTAGAGGTTCACTCTAATGACAGAAGTAGTGACACTTTTCTCACAGGAAGAGGCAACAACATCAAGAAAAAGGTATATGTGCATATGTTTTATTCACAGCAACATTTTTCACAGAACAGGATTTTATTACATTGTATACAGAAAAATGCAAACACTAAAATTAAAGTTGCTTTGTCAAAAAAATCTAGAAAACTCCATGAAATAAAACACCAGTTTCACAGTGATTCTGTGGGTGTTTTTTTCTCTGCCCTCCAAAACTGCACAAGCTCATCTGTTTCTTCCTAATTACTGGACAGAAGCACTCACTTACAGCCAATCCCCTTTTCCACAGGTGATGACTCAACAATCCCAGCACCGTACTGGTGTTTTAAGCTTCAGTGAACACAGTTCCTGTTATTTTCCACTTATTCTTTCTCAAGAAGCGTTCTGGGAGAGATATACCTTCCCTATAGAGTCTTACCAGCTATTGAAGTTTTTCATCATCAGCTCGTCTGGAACTGCACATACCCAAACTTCAGACCAGAATTCAGCAGATTACAATTTGGTTCTGTAAAAAGTCACCATATGGCTCTTATCAAAGTATCATTAAGTATTACCCAGGAAGTCAATTACAAATGGACTTTATTACAAATATAAATATAATAGGTAATAGTGCTGCTATTCTTGGTAAATATGACCATTTATTCTATATATCAGCACCATAAATTATTTATTGTCACTCACTGTTTTCATAAAGGTGTGATCACACCTAAACTTTAACTAAAAACACTACTACTTAACAAAATAAAGGCATTTTTGGGATCCATTCATTCCCACCTCAATATGTAATTAAAGTCACAAAGTTTGCTTTTAAATAGGTGACCTGTAAATGCTACCTGATGATTGGTTTCTGTACAGCAAACTTTACATTGATCATTACATAACATGGACAGGTCCACATTATGCAGCAAAAACAAATAGTACCTATAAAATTATTTGTATGGCCTAATTTAATTTGTCTCTTCTGTATAACCTATGTGGTAAAAGGAGCTAGATTTACCAACAAGCAATGAGTGCAGAAGCTTAAGTCTTTAGTCAAGATGCCAAAGTCCAATGACCCTAATGGTCTTGTGTAGTTAGCATGCTAAAGTTAATTCCCTATTTTATTGTGTTTTTTTACTGGATCTGGGCAAACTCAGCCCTTTATATTAGCTAATGTAAATTGGATTCTTCATTTTCATGTAAAGATTTAAGTCCATTTTTCCTACACCAGAGATTACCCCACTTTGAGGTTCACGATTTGTCTTGCAACAAAGCTGTACAGAAATTTAGTCATAGTTCCATGCCTATTAAAAGGACAAGGAAAGATTAACTCATGGGGGGAGGGGTGTTAACAATGTATTAACTAGCTTTTTTCCCCTGGTTAGTGATCTTTTTAAAATGCACCTGTCTGGGGAACTAAGCGTAGCATGGCTATCTGCTATCTCCTAAGGATGGCTTTGCACACATTTCAAACTTCTAGACTTGTGCATGCACACTATAGTAACATTTTACATTTTTACTATACACACAAACGTGCAAGTCTAGCTAGGCACAAGGGACTGGTTAAAGTTAGTGATTAATACACTAGGGTGGTGGCTAAAATATGGGCAGCCCAAGTGTACTAGACTTATCTTGTCCTTTAAATTGCCAAATACATTTAATCTAATCTCATTTAATCTAATTTTACCCCAACAATCTTTAATCTATGCCTCCAGGAGTATCTAGGAGTGTAAATAAGCATTATCCCCAAATCCTCATCCAAACTGCCATTAGCCACTGTGGCCTCCCTAGGGGACCAGTTTAAGTGTTTGTGCACCCCTGTCCAAAACTATATTGTAAATGATTAAATATGTTCTCACTTTAGCTGTCCAGCACAGGTATGTCACATAAAAGCAGGGCATCTCATTTGGCAGCATGGAAAGAATCCTGGCAGATCCAAATTGTCCAATAAATCTCTCAATTTTGGTGAATTCCCACTGAATTCAATGCATCCCTGTATTAAGAGAAATAGCAATCATGTTCTGAGTGCTTGTACCTAGGAAAACTTGCACTAAGAGTCAAGGTCAAACAAGTTATTTCTCTACTCTGTCCTAAAGCCAGTCATTTTGCTCCATATCTATTTTTCCTACATTTATTTTCTTTACCTCAATAGCTGCTCTACTTGTGCATCCTCTGCTTGATGTTCATATAAAAGGGCATTTTTCTCTCTCAATGTAAAGAACTTTACAAAGAAAATCCTCCCGCTCCACAAGTGCTGCCCCTCTCTGGCAGTCCCAGCACTGGCTACCTGTTATATACAGGATTCAATTCAAGGTTCTTGTACTTACCTACAAAGCACTCACTGGTAGTGATCGGTGAAATGTTTTGTCAGGCATGGATTCGCTGCACGTCCAAAAATTGTCGCGGGCGTCAAAATAATAGCTGAGGGCGACAAAATAATAGCCGCGCGACAAAATAATAGCTGTGGGCGACAAAATAATAGCCGCACAACATTTTTCGCCTTTTGAAAGATTCGCGATTTTTTTGGCAAAGCGAAACGGAACAGATTCACTCATCACTACTCACTGGTGCCGCACCACCATATATAACCACCCTAATCCCGAAGTACACCCAGTCGTAACCTTCACATTGCACATGACCCGCTTCTCTTCGCCTCACTCATTATTTCCTGTTAGTGATGAGCGAATCTGTTCGGTAAAATGACGAAAAATCTGCAGAACGCACAACTTTTTTGTTAACCTTGTCTTTTTTGTCGCCTGGTCTTCTGTTGACGCAACCGTGCCTTTTTTTTACACGACCACACCCATTTTTCTGCGCAATGAATTTTTCCGCAGCGAATTTTCACTGAAGTTTCGCGAAACAATTCGCCAATGGCGCAATGCAGAAATTCGCTGTGAATCCATGTCTGGCAAAAAATTTGCTCATCACCACCTGTCACTCTTGTATCCAAGACTTCTCACATGCTGCACCCATTCTCTGGAATGCTCTTCCCCATCTGATTAGATACTCTCAGAGTCTCCAGGCTTTTAAACAGTCACTTAAAACTCACTTTTTCGTTCAAGCCTATAATCCAAGCCCTCAGCAACTTGATCACCCACTGAACACCTCTACTCGATACTCACTCACTCACTAACCACTGTTTGTCACCTCTTACTCTGCACTTGCCGTCACTTTACAAACCAACGAGAACTGACCTTATTTATTAACCACTCTCCCTCTTAGAATGTAAGCTCTTATGAGCAGGGCCCTCCCCCTATTGTCTCCAAACAATATCCAAATGTTACTGTGAATCACATCGAGAATTGTTGGTATGTATATGTTAACTGTTTGGTCTTGTTGTACCCCTTCACTCTGTGAAGCTCTGTGTGAAATGATGGTGCTATATAAATAATAATAATAATACTACACAAAACAAAATAAAGAAAATCAACACTGATGCATAGAGGAAAAGTAGCTATGCACAGGGATGCTTACAAATTTGTTACTCTCTTTCTCCCACCAAGAAACGAGTCCAAATCCAGTCAAATCCAACCTTGTGCTTTATATTAATGATTCTGTGTGTGTTTGTAAGGCAGCTGTATAATACATAGATGCACCTTTATACCTAAATACTGTGTTCTCCTAAATTGAAATGCATTTATCTAGAGTTACCAGTCTGTTTTGCAAAGTCCCAGAGCACCGTTATTCTTTGAGCTGTGCTTCCTATACAGTATATCGCCAAACCACATTTTCTTGCTTACTTGTCTGACCCGAGAGAATGAGACCCGAGCTTTCACCTTATGCTTGTTCACCCCTCCCACATCTGACTTTGTGCAGATCATTTACATAGAAATTAGATGTAATAATATATATTTACTGGATGTAAACAGTATAAGTTTAGATGCATACTGCATTAAAAAGGAGAAATCACACTTTTTTAATCAAGGCTTTCTGATCTCATAGCAGTAACTTTCCTGCTGTTCTGTGTATTGCGCTGTACGGAGCTTTTACAAATTTGGGAGCAGTCTGGGATCCTTCATATCTCCCTCCCACTGCCTGCATATGGCCAAGGCAAGAAACAATGAGAGGAATAGACAGCTTGTATCTGTGTTTTTGCTCATCTCCCCACCCTCCCCTCTTCTCTCATCACCGAGGAGGGAACCCTGCTGAGTGCAATCAAGATACAGACTGTACCCTGCATCCATCGCACAGACATGCATATTCCAAGCTCTCTGCACAAGCAGAAAGGAGCACAATTTTACATACTAACCATGCAGGGAAGTGGGGCACTGAAAAAATGGTAAAAGAACACTAGCACCTAAGATCTTTGGTCTTGTTAACCCTTTCGAATCTCTGCCACAGTACAGACTATCAAAAAACTATACATTACCGCATAAATATAATAAATACATTTAATTATAATTAGTCATAGTCAAATAACCCTCTTGTCTTAAATTGTCCAGTGTTTGAAAGTCACCTGGGTTCAGATTTATTTTAGCTAGGTAATCATGATTTTGGAATTAAGGAAAAAATTGCAGAATTAAATAATATCCCAAAATGAATCCTGCATCCGGTTCATTCCTAATTATTATATAGTTGTAATTACTGTAATTGCTATTACTGTATTATAATAAGCTCCAAACATTTTGATTATGGCTGAAAAGCAGTTTAGAAATGCAAACAATAGAACATGAATTACAAACTGAATAGATGGCTCTTCTTCCTTTTCTGAATAGAAACAGGCATATAGCTAATGCCATGGCTACTGGTATGAATACTGGACAAATATTGGACTGAAACTTAAGGTGGCCATCATTGGGGGCAGGAAAGATCGCTCAATCGGCCACTAACGTTCAGGGCTGAAACGGCAGATTAGGAGGTAGAAACAATAGGATTTCTACCTCCTTCTGCCGATTCAGCCCTGAAGGCAGATTTTGCTCAGGCGCCTTCTATGGCACCCGCTGAAAATATTTTAACCCGCCCGATCGGCGAGTCGACCAATATCAGCAGCCTCCTGCGATATCGGTCGACTTGCCATACACGCACCGAATATCGTACAAAACGAGGTTTCGTATAATATTATCGGTGCGTGTATGGCCAGTACATCACTGAAGAGTTTAGACTCCTAGCACTTTGGCGGTCTGTCTCTTGTCAGAAGGAGGCATTAAACATGCAGATATCACTCCCCATTGTCTGTCAAATAAATTCAGATAAACACCTGAAGAAGCCACGTTGATGTGGTCCTCTCCTGTTGGCCTGCACAGGTGCCCATCATGATCAGATTATTGGTCTGAGACAATCAAATAAGCCCCATTTGGCTCAGAATGCAGGTAGATCTGCTGATTTGGCGACCTTGCAAAAGAAGCAGATATCCATATTTTTGGAAGATGAAAGATTTTAAAAATAAAGTTTATAGAAATGTAGATGTTAAATGTTAAACAGTTACCATATCAGTAGATCTTTTCCTTTTACCCCTTTTCTCAAAAGAAAATATTCAAAATGTGTTTAATTCAATGGAACCTTATCCTTGATGTCACTCATAAACCTAAAAATTTAATTTATTTCAGCATAACATATACGCACAATATTGAAATAGCCAAAAGCATAATGTTTGGAACAGTGGATGGAAGAGTGGCATGATTAAAACAGGTACTGTGTAAAGATTTACAGGTTCTTGACTCTACCCTCAGATCTACATGTAAGGTTTTTGAATATTTTATCCTGTGTCTGTATGGATATCCTCTGGTACTCTGGTTTTCTTCCATAATTGCAGGCGGACTGAAGATGAATAACGAAGGGATTGTTTTGCACAATCATTAAAGGAATGCCTTCATGGAAAACAATGGTACAGCACACTGCCAAATCTAAAAATACTGATTCTGCAATTTGCTGTGTAAGTATACAGTATCACTATAGGGTGCCTGGTGCAGGTATACAGTATACCTATGGGGAGCTGGTTGTACAAATACAGTATCACTAGGGGACGCTGGGATATAGTATCACTATGGGGCGCTAGGATACAGTATCACTATGGGGCACTGGGATACAGTTTCATTATAGGGTCATGGGTGCAGGAATATAGTATTGGGTGCTGGGTGCAGATGTACCTTTCTTTTGCTATGGGGTGCTGGGCTCAGCTGTACAGCATTGCTTTGGGGAGCTGGTTACAGGTGGTTTACAGTATAGTTATTGGGAGCTGAGTGAGAGGATTCAGTATCACTATAGGATGTTGGGTGCTTGTGTACTGTATCACTATGTGTTGCTGGGGGTAGGGATACAGTGGGTGCAGGTGTGCAGTATCACTATGGGGTGCTTCTTTTAAAACCCAGTAAAAGTTTATACCTCAACATTCTGTAAACATTTTCTTGCACAGTAGATCAATTGTGGTTTTGCACGAAACTTATAAATCAATAGGACTGCCTGAAACCTAGGAGGATAAATGAGCATTTCACAGCTAATCAGGAACATTATTACAAGGAAATGTTACATGCAAATTAATATTGCCGTGACTGCTGTTTCATCATTTTTTTTAGTGGTGCTAGTGGGGAGCTTTGGAAATCTATAAATACATCTCTTTACCATATTTTTTAGAGAATGCTTTAAAAGTCTAGATCATTAAAGTGACAGTTTACCTTAAATTATTAGTAACACCACAAAAAAGGAAAACGTTCCATTTGATTTACTTTTTATCTGCTGTATGTGAAAAAATATCTAAATAGGTCCAGGAAGTGAATTAAGACATACCCGGCCTTTTCTAAATTATCCCAGTAGTACGCACAGATCTGTTAAACCTTTCAAGAGTTACCTGTATTTATACTCTTGTGGAGGTAGAGTGGCATGGCCTGGGTGTGACATGGACAAGATCCTTCTGGCCTATATTAATTAAACAGTGGTATTATAATAATAGCATATAAAAAAATGTATAAAATAAATATGTAAAATAAATATGTTTCAATGGCTTTCAATGAATGAAGTTAATATATTTATTCTGTAAAGTAATATAGAGGTTTTAGCACTCTATTTGTTGCCAATTTGAACTACAAAAAAATCTTTTTTTACATTTTTAGCATAAAATTGTGTACAGGTATGGCATCCCTTATCCGGAAACCCATTATCCAGAAAGTTCCAAATTACAGAAAGGCCATCTCCCACAGAGTCCATTATAAGCAAATAATTCTAATTTTTAAAAATGATTTCCTTTTTCTCTGTAATAATAAAACAGTACCTTGTACTTGATCCCAACTAAGATATAATTAATCCTTATTGGAGGCAAAACAATTCTATTGGGTTTATTCAATATTTAAATGATTTTTAGCAGACTTAAGTCCTGGAGATCCAAATTACGGGAAGGTCCCATACCTGTATACATAAACGA
The DNA here is from genome assembly GCF_000004195.4 of Xenopus tropicalis. NCBI lineage: Eukaryota > Metazoa > Chordata > Amphibia > Anura > Pipidae > Xenopus > Xenopus tropicalis. The sequence goes on from NC_030678.2 coordinate 79,858,711, forward strand.
TAACACAAACATTTACAGCTTTCCAGAATAAACCTTGGAGGTAACTTGTACAAGTTAGTTTAACTATCACATAACAAAGCAGGTCCTCTTTTGGTACTAAAATAGCTGCGTTATTTATAATTATCATTTATAGACGTGTGGCGTGTGCTGGCTGTATAATGACAGCCAGTGCAGGTGGGGCAACTCATGCCATTATCGGCATGAATGCTCCCTATGCGCAGGAACCCACCCCTATGCCAGATGTTTCAAATGGCCCAAGGAAGGGGCAGGAAAATCAGGAGATAACAATAGAAAAAGGGGAGACCCCAGTGAAACTCGCAGCGATGCGGCCCTGGCTAGATAAGTACCCCAACCAAAACAAAGCTGAGCTACTGAGGGCTGGTTTCCAACACGGGTTCAGAATCCCAGGGGAGGACACCCCAGGGTCCCCAACCGTAAATAACCTGAAGTCTGTAAAGGGAAACCCAGCCTTAGTAATGGAAAAACTTACAAAAGAGGTCAGCTTGGGCAGGATGGACAGCCCGTTCGACACACCCCCATTTAAAAACACACGCATATCCCCTCTGGGCCTGGTTCACAAAAAAGAACTGGGCAAATACCGTCTCATCCATCATTTGTCATACCCCGCGGGGTCATCGGTAAACGATGGAATAGACAAAGAGTTAACTAAGGTATCCTACACATCATTTGATGAAGCGATCCGCCTAGCGGTCGTGGCAGGACCCGGGGCATTAATGGCCAAAACAGATATCGAGGCCGCATTTCGGCTCCTGCCGGTGCACCCTGATTCCTTACATTTGTTGGGTTGCCAATTCGGGGGGGCCTTTTACGTAGACAGGAGCCTCCCTATGGGGTGCTCCATTTCCTGTTCATATTTCGAAGCATTTAGCACCTTCCTGGAGTGAGTAATAAGACAGCAGTCGGGTATGGACTCTATTATCCATTACCTTGATGACTTCTTATGCATTGGCCCCACCAATTCCCCCGCATGTGCCATATTGCTTCAAACAGTCCAGAGAGTAACAGCGGAATTTGGGGTCCCCCTAGCTCCTGACCAAACGGAGGGCCCATCCACCTGCATAAAATTCCTGGGGATTGAGATAGACACAGAGAGACAGGAGTGCAGGTTGCCGATGGATAAGATCGGGGCCTTGAGGGAAGACACCCAACGGGCAATTAACACTAAAAAGCTGACACTAAAACAACTCCAATCACTGCTTGGCAAACTAACCTTTGCCTGCAGAATTATTACAATGGGGCGGGTATTCTCGCGGAGGTTGGCAATGGCAACCTCCGCATTAAAAAAGCCACACCACTTTGTCAGGCTGTGGGCAGAGCTAAAAGCGGATCTAGGGATTTGGGCTAAGGTCCTCCAAACATACAATGGCAGGTCCTACTGGCAAAAAACAACCGATAACAACAAAGCCCTGCAGCTGTTTACCGATGCAGCAGGATCTTGTGGTTTTGGGGCATACTTCAGCGGCAGCTGGTGTGCAGAAAAATGGCCTGAGAGGTGGGTAACGGAGGGTCTGGTATGTAACCTAACCCAGTGGCGTAGCGTGGGCTTTCGTCGCCTGGGGCCGACTGGAAATTTGCCGCCCCTCTATTTAGTTATTCTTAAAAAAAATAGACAAAATAAAAAAAGCAGGTGCGCATGTCATAATTGTCAAAAGTGGATTCAGCTGTGCGTCCGTGGCTGCCCATGGTGGCAGGGCTGCCATCAGAAATCACGGGGCCCCTCCCATCAGTACAGGACGCACAGACATAAAAAGTATTAGGGTCACCCTACCACAGTGCCCCCTAACACTATGCTGGCCAGGCCCCCCTAACGCTATTCTGGCCACGGTCCCCCCATACAACTGCCCCATAGACAGTACCCCCATACACAGTGCCCCCAATTGCCCCATACACAGTGCCCCCCACACACATTGCCTCCAATTGCCCATAGAAAGTGCCCCAATTTCCCCATAGACAGTGCCTCCAATTGCCCCATACACAGTGTCCCCATAGACAGCCCCCTCCACACAGTGCCCCCAATTGCCCTTAGACAGTGCCCCCAATAGGAAGTGCCCCCATACACAGTGCCCCAATTTCCCCATACACAGTTCCCCCATAGACAGTACCCCCCAAAGACCTTGCCCCCCCCACAGAAAGTGCCCCCATACACAGTGCCCCAATTGCCCCATACACAGTTCCCCCAATAGAAAGTGCCCCCATACACAGTGCCCCCAATTGCCCCATACAAAGTGCCCCCAATAGGAAGTGCCCCCATACACAGTGTCCCCATAGACAATACCCCCCAAAGACCTTGCCCCCCAATAGAAAGTGCCCTCATACACAGAGCCCCAATTGCCCCATACACAGTGCCCCCAATAGGAAGTGCCCCCATACACAATACCCCACAAAGACCTGGCCCCCCCCACGGAAAGTGCCCCAATTTCCCCATAGACAGTAGCCCCCACACAGTGCCCCCAATTTCCCCCATAGTACATACCCCCAACAGACCATCGGCGGCGGCGCCTTCTCTCTTACAGGCAACAGGCGCTTCTATAAGGTTGCGCCTCATCGCTGACGTGTGACGTCATGCGCACGGGCGCAACCTTATAAAAGCGCATGTTGCCTGTAAGAGAGAAGGAGCCGCCGCCGCCCCTTCTGATACGCCGCCCAGGGCCATGGCCCCCTCGACACCCCCCTCGCTACGCCACTGACCTAACCCTCCTGGAATTATTTCCAATACTGGTGGCCATAGAGCTCTGGGGGCCCTTGTTTTTTTTGATTTTCAACACCGACAATATGTCGGTAGTTTTGGCTATCAATAATCAGACATCATCATCGGGCCCAGTGCTAGCATTGTTGCGACATCTAGTATTAAGGTGCTTGCTGTTTAATATATGTTTTCGAGCACACCACCTGCCGGGTGTAGTCAATGACATTGCTGACTCTTTATCCCGATTCCAGTGGGACAGATTCCGGGGCCTGGTGCCATGAGCGAAACCTCAGGGAGAACCCTGCCCGGAATCCCTCTGGCTGATCGTATGAGAGGTATGATGGCATGGGTACAGAGGTCAGTCGCTGCATCCACATGGTTGGGTTATAAGAGAGTCTGGTTGGAATGGCTGCAATTAATGCAGTGGAGTGGGGCAGGAGAGAGTGACCGCGACAGACTCGACCTTTTGTTTTGCCAATTGGGTATATATTTTGAAAACTCTATATCCCCAAGTTCACTGAGTGCAAAATTGGCAGCGTTAGCATTTCTTTTCAAGTTAATGGGATGGAGAGACTATACAAAAGAATTCCTGGTCAGACAGGCTGTAAAAGGCTTTAGAAAAGGAAAAAGACTAGAGGACAGGTGCTGGCCCGTGACATTGGCCATATTGCAAGGCCTCTTTGAAAAGCTAGAAGTGATTGCCCGCAGCGCATACGAAGGGACCCTATTTAAACTAGCATTCTCCTGGGCATTTTTTGGGGCCTTTCGGCTATCTGAGCTAGTGAGTAACAACAGACATACCCCAGGAGGAGTCCTCTGGAAGGACATCCAATGGACGGAGGGGCTACTAACTATAAAAATAAGGGAGTCAAAAACGGACAGGAAAGGCAAGGGTTTGCTAGTCACGTTAGCCGGGGTGGACGGGTGCGTCACATGCCCAGTGCAGTGCTTCATGGCCTATCAGATGATTAGACCACATATGGCAGGCCCTTGCCTAGTCCACGCGGACGGGTCTCTCCTGCCCAGGTTCCAATTTGTGGCGGTTTTCAAAAAAGCCCTTCAAAGCTTGGGAATGTCATACAGGGAATACGGCACCCACTCCTTTCGTATAGGAGCGGCCACAGAGGCGGCTCGCTGGAGTATGGACGCTGGGGCCCTAAAACACATAGGGAGATGGGAATCGCAGCGATTCCAGTCATACATCAGGCCACATAGAGTGGAATAATTATAAAAAAAAAAAAAAAAGGGGGGGGGGGGAAGGTCGCTATCTAACACTTACACGTTTCTTTGTTCCCAGGTCAAGCCCCATGCTCGGTTTGGGTGGTCGGACATTCATATATACAGGTACATTGGGCGGAAAAAAGAGCGAGGGTTCGCAAGAACGGCTCCCAGCTTGGCTTTGTAGAACAAGAGGTATCTATCTCCTGGATGGGGCATAGTGGCTTGCTATGGGACGAAATAGTCCCTATCATTATACAACAGGCAAAAAAGTTAGGGCCACCACAGGTTATCCTGGTACAAGCAGGAGGTAATGACTTGGGTAAATGCCCCATGAAGCAGCTTATTAAGAGCATGTGCAGGGACTTCATACGGCTGTGGTCTCTTTTCCCCTGGGTAATTTTAATTTGGTCCGATATGGTGCGAAGGACGGCTTGGAGGGGGGCCAGGTCACCTGCTGCCATTGACAAAGCTAGAATTAAGGTAAACAAAGCGGTGGCAACATTTGTAAAAAACCGCAGGGGTTTAATAGTGGAACACACGTTATTGAAGCCAGTGGAGCAGTTCTTGCGGACAATGCTGCCTTACAGGATGCAATTGAAATGGCCAGTAGAGTGTGGAGGCGTATGTGCGCTTGAAGGTGTCCAAGCACACATAGCATGGCGGGTCCCTTGCCAGTCTGCCGGGCATGTTGGTGTGGTTTGGACAATACTGGACCGTTGGGGCAACCCCTAAGGTGGGTACCCACGGGGATGAATATGTTCAGTTAATTTCCCCAGGGCTTGGTCCCTTGTGGATTGTTCTGTTTAACAGCTATGGTGTGGATATTAACGCTATGCATACTCACTGAGCCAGGGGCAAGCGGCTAGTGAGCATTGCTGGCATTTGGAAGGGCAGAGGGCTTTACCAAGGGCTCCTGATTACTATCAATTGTTACAAGTTCGTACCATGTTTATTAATGTTTATTAATGATGTTTTTTCCATGCTATGTAAACAATAAAGTATTTCTACATGACTGTTGTACAAATAAAAGCTGTGGCCATATCATCCAACAAGGTGATGTCACGCGTGGTTATTTAGAACGGTGGAGGGAGGAGTGAGCAATGGGTCATGCCCCTAGTCAGGTAATCACTTGAGGGCACATGTACGTCCACAAGCGCAGTGAGCAAAGTGCAATTTTGAAGGGGTGAAGGGATGCTGAACCTACCACAATTGTGTCCGATTTGCCAAAATTGATGCACCTGCACATGTGCTTCATTGCAAAACGTTCACAGATGTGATAGGTATTTTTGAAATCTGTCTGGCTTTAATACCTAGTGTACATTATGCAAGTGATGTGTGCACACTATTCTTTTGGTGCAACTAAACTTACAGAGTGCTGAGGGGACCCTGGACCTAATACCTGGTCTGGAGGTGGTGGCAGCTCCAGGGTTCCCCTGCACCAATTGGTGCAGTAGTGCTCAATTCAGAATGGAATGCAGGAAGTACTGATCAGTACCTAGCGCAACTATACGGAAGTGCAAGGAGTACATTACGATGCAAGTACCTATAATTAAAGTGGTTTTACAAACAATTGACTGCGGGAAAGTGCCCCGCACTACTTTTGCAGACGCCTTGTGGTGTATACATTGCATTTAGGCATCCTTAAGGGCAGTGGCACACGGGGAGATTAGTCGCCCCACAACAAATCTTTGTTGTCATGGGGGGCTAATCTCCCTGCAATGCCATCCCACCGGTTAGAAGGGTGCTCTGTAGCAGGAGCCTTGACAGTGCTAGGAACAGCAGATGGAGTGGAAGGGGTTAATTAATAGAGGCTAAGACTGGGGGAAGGCGGGCTTGTAAGTAAAAGGAAGGACCAGGATAAGGAAACTAGAGAAGAGGCGGTACCATTACCTTGTGGAGAGTCAAGGAGCATTGTCCCGCCTGCCCGCCCTTGAATACAAGCAAGGTGGACTGGGTTGGGGAGGGGTTTGTTTATGCTGTCACAGCTTGCGGTAGGAATGCTTGCTGGAAGGTGGGGGCTAAGCCCCAATTATGGCACATGGGTGTCAAAAAGTGGATGATAACCTCCTCAGACAAGGGTCCCAGGAGAGTAGTGGATTCTGGTTGCCTGCTCTCACTTGCCCACCTGAAGCTGCTGTGGAAGGTGGTCGGTAGGGATGTAGCGAACATCGCCAAAAATGTTCGCGAACCCGTTCGCGGACTTTCGCCAAAACTCGCGAATATTCGCAAACTTTGTGAACCCCATAGACTTCAATGGGAAGGCGAACTTTAAAACCTAGAAAAGCCATTTCTGGCCAGAAAACTGATTTTAAAGTTGTTTAAAGGGTGCCACGACCTGGACAGTGGCATGCAGGAGGGGGATCAAGGGCAAAAATTTCTCTGAAAAATACTTTGTAAAAAAAACGCAAAAAAACGCCAAAAAAAAATAACGCCAAAAAATAACGCCAAAAAAAAAAAACGGCAAAAAATAACGCCAAAAAAACCCGCAAGCTATTCCTATGTATACGCAGAGGCGAAAAACCAAAGCGAAAAAACGCGGCGGAAAAAAACGAGGTTCGCCAAAACTCGGCGAACCCAAAATGGCGAACATCGCCAAAAGTTCGCGAATTTGCGGACTTGCGAACACCCGATGTTCGCGCGAATTAGTTCGCCGGCGAACAGTTCGCTACATCTCTAGTGGTCGGCATGGCAGGCAGCCATGGTTGGTGGTTTGGAGTGGGCAAGCATTCCAATGGTTATTGTTAACATTTTGATCATTTTATAAATTATTTTGTATTTATATATTTACATATTTCTTGTTAATAAAGCTGTGGCCTGTTATATCCCATCCTGGACGTCATTATTGTCTCTGAGGTACCGGGGTGAGGGAAAATGGCTAAGGTAAGGAAGCCTGCGTAATTGACGCTGCACTGTTATGTAAATCGCGGTGGGATGGCATACGCATCGCTGCAATGTCCTGAAGTTTCCTCTCAAGGCACTGGGGGTCATTTAGCAACACTGGGCAAATTTGCCCATGGGCAGTAAACTTTAGCAACCAATCAATTGTTGCATTCATTGTTATACATGCAGCTGGCTGAAAAAAGAAATCACTGATTGGTTGCTATGGGTTACTGCCCGGGGCAAATTTGCCCAGTGTTAATAAATGAGCCCCAATGAGTCTTGTTATCTGCATGGAGTCTGGACTTTTTATGTTATCTCTGTGTTTGTGTAGGTTTGTTTGTTTTTTGTTTACCTAAATCTTCCAAATATCTATGTGAGTTCTAAACCTATCACTACCTTCGCTGATTTACTCTTGACTTAGTGGTGTTCTCTTGCCAGTATGCTGGGCAGTAATAATTTGCATTCATTAATATACTTATATTAGGAATGCACCAACTTTGATTTAGAATTTAAAATCACTGGTAACCATTATGATAAGTTTAGAGGCATATTTATTAAAAAAAAAAATCATGAAAAGTTTTATATTTCTGAAAGAGTTTCAAATCTGACCATAACCCACAACTTCCCAACCTGTATCCAACTCAGCCTGAAGTTATTTTCTACTTTATGATTCACATTTGATCCAACTTCCCTCGTATATGTGTGAGATCAGCCACTATAGGGGAGGTATCAGCATCATTACACCACCAAAGGGGAGTGCCCTACTTAAAGTTTAGGTACACCACCTTCCCAAACCTGCACCTGCAGTTAAACCCATGGCTCCAGGGTGTTCAAGATTAACTGATGTTAAGTTGAGCAGTATCCATGGTTCTTTTCACTTTCTCTGCTGATGCACCAACCAACCACATAGAAACAACAAGTGAAGATAAAATGTTCAGTTTGGATTGACTGACTGGGATCTCATGTGTCATAAACAGCAAGACTGCTAAAGAGTATGGCCACATTTGCCAATCTAATAGTGCAAGCCCCAGTTGGCTTATGGCAACAAACTGGGTGGCACACTATTCTGCAAATGCTAAATTCCCAGTTATGAACAATAATTCATTGATTTATGAACCAGGCAGTCACTGCAAGAATCTCCAGCATCTTCAGCATCTCCAGCAATTGTGACTAAATTAACTTCTCCTGCTTATCAAAGGAAAGCTTTCCAGAAATGTATCGTTTTCTGTATGAAATCTGTAAAAGCAAAAGCTTATGGGGTTGATTCACTAAAGTGCGTTAAAATGAGCAATATTTATAGCATGCGTTAAAAATGTTATCGTGTCTTATATCGCATGATTCACTAAAAGGATACTTGCGTTAATTTAGACGCGATGCTGTTTGCGTTATTTAAGTCACGAAGACTATTTTCGTGCAGTATATGATGCAACGAGCGCTAATTAACGCAGCGTGCACAAATTGTCGCCTCGTGCGAAAAAACGCACACCATATTAGCCATACACGCCATTACTTTTGGAAAACTACTGTTCTGAAAATGACCATTTCCCTGCAAACTGGAGGCTACATCACTCTAGGGCCAACAGATACTTGAATAAATCCCACGGCAAAGTCCATATTGTGTTGCCAAAAGCTCATGAACTGTACTTTTCTATAATTACCGCATAGACGCGATGCGATATTCAGCATGTTTAACGCTTCATATGTATTTGTGAATCATACGTTAATACTATTTCCATTCGCTAATTAACGCAATGCGTTAAAATTAATGTATTCGGTTGCGCGCTATTTAACGCACGCGATATGCGACTTAATGCATGCGATAATACTTTAGCGAATCGCGCATTTTTTTCGCATCAGTTTTAACGCAAAAAAGCATGCGATAACGCTTATCGACCTTTAGTGAATCAACCCTTATGTGTTGTTTTATTTAAGGTGTGCACGGACTTTCAGAAAAGCATGTGGTTTGTTAAATGGTTTCAGTGTGTTGTTTTCCCCTCCACTTGTGTCCCCCTTTTCATTTAAAAAAAATCCGAGAAACCTATGCTGTACGCCCATGTGGTAATGAAAGGTTCCAGCAAATAAAGCAGTGGATGTGAGGCAGTGTGTTTTTATGGGGCTTCAGTTTATAACCCCCCCGCTCTAAAACATAGTACCAAGTATAGAGGAAAGTGTAAGGCACTGTATGATACATAAAAATATGCCAGGCTGAACTGCATGCTTTGTGATTTTTTTCTTCATATTTCTAACAAATTGTTATTTTTATAGTTGTTTCAATGTGTCTCAGTGATAATTCATTTATATTTGCCTTTCTCTACACCTTTATTTCTGGAAGGCATTCATGCGATTCCCAGTGATTGTTTGGCTCTTAACGGCTACATGAATTAGCACTAATTTTCTGCAGTTTGTTTTTGTGTTTAGTGATTACAGAACAATTTTATTACTTAGGACAAACAACCCATCCTCATTTACAGGCTTGCACATAGTGAAAACAAATCGCAAAGTGGGCATATTTATTCACAAATTGAAATCCTTTCTTTATGGAGCTCTAATTTGTTTTGCATGCACGCTATAATGAAACTACTAAATACAAATAAACACATATACAGTAGATACAGTATAAGTGCATTTATGGACGAATGATTCACCGTATACACGATTCAGTTTGGAATATGCATGGAATGCAGAGGCTAAAATGTTCTGAACATTTTGCCAGTCTAGGGATACTTCAACATACAATTAAGTTTTTTTTATGTTAGTATATGTCCACTCGATGGCATTCTAAGATCATCTGCAATCTCCATGTGTAAAAATGATTAATCTTTTTGACCCACAGCTCTCCAGTTTAGAATTTCATTGGTTAGCTTGTTGCTAGTATACACTTTCCCTAGCAATGATGCAAACATTATAATGGAAAAAGTATACATGAGGATTTGAAAATAGAAAGCTAAGCAATTAAAAGTAACGATAACAATAACAATATAACCGAGCATTTTTTTTGTCGCCAGGGTCAATGACCCCACCCACAGCCAGACAGCATTGTAAATTATAATTTGAAAGTGTTGGAATAGGGGAACAAATGAAAACCAAGTAAACATTTGCTAAGAATAGTCCAGTCAATGGCATGCTACATTTTTCCTTCAATACGATTACATTTACATGTTAATAAACACAGTAAGATTGCATTTATACATTTAATAAAATACCCATCCTGCCCCATAGATGCACAGCATTAACTCCTCTCCCTAGAAATCTCCCAGATGCCCCAGGGAAGTTGTCAAACTGCCCACAACAGGCAATGGGAGCCCAAGGGCTGTGGCAGTGACATGGGTTTGCTGCAGGGTATTTGTCAGAATGTCAGGACACCCTCATATTTATTAAACTAAAGCATTCTTATACTCAAACCCTAAATAAAGGCAAAACAAATATTGCTATTGCCTTTAGTGTATAGATGCTGGGGTTTAGCTACACCCAGACTATTTCAGGTTCAGTGAGTCCCAACCTGACAGAGCTCTTCATTTATTAATTTCTGCCTGAAGCACAGGGAAATAGAGTGATGTGCACAAGGGCAATGGACGTGACACCGGAGTCAAACTTAAGCGCCCTTAACACTGAGTCTGATATCTAAGTTTTATCCCACTAAGTCATTGATTATGTTCCCAATAATGATCATTAATATGTTAATCCATCCAGTGGCACTCTACAATGAGCAAACAAAGCTTGGCAAATTGGTGTCATTACAAACTAATTCTTTGTAAAGGAATATGACTGTTCAGTCAGGCTTGAAAGAGCATATAATATGCTTAACAAAAATAAGTCATCCTTCTGTAATTTAAAAGCTGTTAGGGAAATACAGAAGGGCTCATTTCAAAACGCAGGTGATAAATATCATGAGTGCAGTTGCCCACAACAACCAATCAGCAATTAGTTTTGCTCAGAACTTGACTTACTAAAGCATGCCCATATTTAGCTATTACTTTTTTTCTTGTGCTATTGTTAATTCTCTGTGTCACAAAGATTCTTCTCCATAAAACAGGTTTGTTATATGTTACTTTATTTGTTATAGGCCACAAGCTTCTGCCAATGTTTTCTCCTTTCCATACACTCTATTATACTTTATGTTGTTCCCATAATCCTCTCTGCAGACAACCTATGTGATCTGTGACCTTGCCAGCAAGTGAAATAAATAGTGTTTGTTAACTGTATCCTAATCACCTCACCACTGCTCCTGCTTTACTTCCCCAGTATGAACTGTTAATTGGTCTGTAATTAAAGCTGTTGGTGCTGCATACTCCATGCTATTTTATTTTAGGAATTTCCTCATTAAGCCGTTGGGGTCTTTAAGCTCCTAACCAGCCATTAAACATGTTTAACTATTTATGGTAACTCATTACATTTCTTTGCTCTTTAATGGAGCTCACACTTATCACATCAAGAAAATCACAGACATAGGGGACTTAAACACCCCATGGGACTACCAGTCTGACACACTACAGAGATAACAGGTCTTTATAGGACTGACCTTTCTCTCAGCGAACATATCTATACACATTAGATGACATTTACATTTTCTCCATATAATAACACTGCATTGAAACATTGCTTACATGTTAACTTGAATGCAGATCATGACGAAGAGTGGGAGTTACACATTTAGAACAGACTTTCCAACTCCATTCGACACATAAAATAATTTTTTATGTATGTGTATATGGGGCTGGTCTTGGCATTGACCCCTTACCATGCCCTGTTTGTCCTGGGGTAAGGGTAGTATTAAAGATGTGCCAGGGTTCTGTGCAGTGGAGTGAGCAGTGCTCAATGACATGGATCATAATACTAATCTTTGGAACGTGGTCATTATCCAATTCTCTCTGACTCCAAAACCCCTGACCTTTGGGGCTGGAAAATAAAATAAAAGCAAAATATTGATCTTATACCCCAAGGTTGGGGGATATCTATCCTTTGATTCAAGATAGGATCTCCTTAGGTAAGCATGCACTGTTGTTGGGACTGCGCTGTCTCCCTTTTCCTGAATGATATATAATCATTGGATAAAAACACTGTTGCGGCTTTACTTTTGAAAAAGTTCTTGCACACTTTTTATCCATAAGAAGCTTTTGATACCCCCCTTTGTTCCGCTCTACTAGGGGCAACACAGATTACATAGCCTAGGAATCAATGTACGAAACGTTTCACGCTTACACGGCAATGTGACAAAATTCGAAAACATAAAGAAAAAAAAATATTCTCCAGTAGATGGTTATTAAATTAAGACTTCTGAGTATTGTACTGCCATAGTGTAGACCTGCTTGAAGATAGCATATTTTTTCAGTAGGAAGATTTATTACCTACACTGCGCAATGGCACACAGGCTCAAAGCAAAAATTGTTCGCATTGCACAGACTTTTTTTTCCCATCTATTACATTCCCTTGTGAGACCCTTTTTTTCCACCTGGGTTTTTTTCGCCGTGTTTTTCTTGAATCAAAAAAAAAAATGGCAAATTGATTTTTAGAGTCAGCTCAATGGAGTGTGAATCTGGGATTGCCAACCTTATTTTTTTTACACTTGAGCCACATTTAAATGTAGAGTAAGGGAGCAAAACAAGCATGAAAAGGGCTCCCGGGAAGTACCAAATAAGGGCTAAGATAGTTTTTATGTAACCAAAATGTACCTCCAAGCCAGGAATTAAAAAATAAGCACCTGCCTTGAGGCCACTGGGAGCAACATCTAAGGGGCTGGTGAGCTACTAGTTGGGGATCATTGGTGTAAATGATATCCTGCATGTCTCAAAGGAAGAACCAGTTGTGGACTAAGCATGACTGCTGTAAGGCTTGCTGTCCATATAATCAGTAGATAATGTTTTAAAGCCATAACATTTACCTCTATGATCAATAATAATGCTATTTGAATTAATTTTTCCTTTGGGCACAGTGGCCTTTTTGCATTTGTTTGGTGCTTTCTGCTACAATACACAGATGCAATAAGAGAATGTTTTCTCTCATTGTCAGGCCTGGCATCATTTACATGTAATTATGTTTTTAATTAGGAGCTTGAAACTCAGACACGAGGACCCGAAATTACCTGCCGCGAGAATGGTATGCCGCTGTAAAAACGTTTAATTGATTCTTATTTTTGGAAGAAAAGCAACGTAATTGACAATCAATCCCAAGGCAGAATTGCATGAACTGCTGGAACTGTACAAATAACTGGAGATGAGCAAATGATTTGGCAATTTTTTAAATTGTTAGGAATTTTGGGGATTCCTTGTGTAAAACAGTTTATGAAGAAGTGGTTTGTTTAGATCACTTTACAAATCATTTTGAAAAGTAATACTGTCTGACCTGTCAGAATATAGAGATTTGTCACATGATCTCATATTACAAAAAATGTCCCTTTCATTTGCCATTATACAGCAGTGACAGGGAAAAATGTTGCTGGCTGTAGCAAAGTGAAAGGGATATGTTTGCAGCACAGACCAACTGGACCCTGCAATTGCCAGTTATTCCACTGCAGGCAGTAGTAAGTAGTAATACGTCTCTCTGCAGCACTTTAGTAAGATGTACCAAAATCTGCAACACTGAACACGTTTGGCAAAATATTAAGGAAGCAGAGCAGCCTCCTAGTACCTGCAGAAGTAATGACAAGTGGTATCAGATAGATGTTTGAAACACAGGAGTGACCATTTCAGTATACAAAACACAAACCTAGACACATTTGGTGAGTTCTCTCATTACACAGGACCCCATGTGGGCTTCCAGAAGAAACAGAAATATGTTCCTCATATGAACCTGTACTCATGGCACATCTTGGGGGATTGCTAAAACTCCTGGTTTTATACTCAATACTTGGATTCTTTTGCAGTATCAGACAGCACCACCGGCCCCAATGGGATTACCTTCCACAGACAGGTAGCTTTCCTGCTTTGAAATCACTTATTCACTTTTTTAATAAAATTAAAAATCTTCCCACAGGACAGACACATTTAATTACTGGAAATGGTTGTGTTAACAGACTGTTAATCAGCCTGCAAATAAATATGATGAGAATGCATTAAGTACTTAGGGGGCTTAATGGCTGTGCACTCTGTGCACAAATAAATACAGCAGGCTCCACACACCATGCAATTGCAGTTCCCAAGACATGCCTTATGCCCAATTGGTTCCTGACCCAACAGATGCTTGAGAAAAAGTCTAGCAAGTGATGTTGTGGCTTTATTCCAGATGGAACAGATGCTCTAGCTGCACATTTCTCAGTTTGCAAATGCTGGCTGTCCATAGTTTATCTTTACTGTCTAGATCTTCTCATGTTTAATTCCTGTTCAGCCCAAAATGTATACACTCAGTAAATATCTAGTGCACATACTAATAGCAATAAGGTGGTACATAAACACAGAAGACCTAATTTGCTTTGAAACATCTTTATATAATCAGTACAGATGCAGTCTATAGTATCTATACATATCAATAATTTTGGTAAACAACTTGTGGTCCAATTCCTCCTTTCAACAACCCATGAAAGGGCAAAATATATTCTGGTAAACATACAACTGTCATTTACTGCTACAGATAAAGCCGTAAAGTTGGCCCTGCTATCTGGGCATGTACTAGGTCAGGAAACCAAGGTCTAACCTGTAATCCTGTTGGACTATAGATGAGCTGCTGTATTTTATAAACCTCTATCTGCCAATGCTCTATGTGGCAGTGTGTGAGTGAAGAGAAGCTACATATGCATATGTGCTTCTAGGAGGTAGAATCAGAGGCAGTATAAGGTTAATTGCCTTACACTGAGAAGCTCCTTTCCACTATGCTTTCTTATAAAAAAACTCTCCCATGTTACTAATTCCTCCAAACATGATGCCAACTTCATCATTATAGTACCATGTATATCTCCTTTCTCCCAGTTAATAAGACCAGACATTCTCCAAATCTGGCTCCAATCCAAATTCTATGAAAACAAAACCCAAATTTTACTTTAGAACTGTAACAGGTGAAAAAGTTAATTACTATTTGTAATTCTTTTAGTTTGTCTGAACATCACTGTGTTAATAAAGCTGTAGACTAGTGTGTTTAGTGGGCACAACAGACAGTAAGTATTATTGCATCTTTCTTGTACATTGTATATACCTTTGTTTGGAAGTCTATATAATTGAACATGCCAGTACATACTGATTTGTTTATGAATGTACAGTGTGTGCTGTATATACAATTCTTTTACCTTTTTACTTTACTATAATTAAGTCCCTCAGTTTTATTCAAGCAAACAGCAAATCAGAAATATACTTTTATATTGGTACCCTTTAGTTCAGCTTTCCTGAAACATGTAAGTAAAGGGTAGGCTGTGGGGACAAGTTCCTGTGGAAAAATATACTCTATACATAAACCTCAAAGTCAGCCGTTTGCCTGCAAATTCTCATTAACAATCCAACACAGAATATCTTCTTTACTCATGTACTGTAACATCAACAAGGATAAAACATTTGTTTGTGTTGTCTTTTGTTTCGGATATTTTATAATCTAAAAGTATTTATAAAAGCTTCCTCTTCCAGAACACCAGAGAAAATGCCTTGGAAAGAAACATTGTAATGTCCTTTCAACATAATCAGTTGGGTAGGTTCAATATTTCTATCCTCTAGCAGAGTACGATCCTTCTCTGTTTCCCTGTATTGATTGCTTTCTGTAATCGAGCCGAACAAATATAAAATTCCCCAATTGAATCCTTGGACGCCACTGATATAAACCTAAACCTTGTTAAATTTATTGACAGAACAGTGAAATAAATTATGATAGGTCCGTAGGGAATGTTTCAGGTCATTGATTTCTTTAAGGAAATAATAAAATGGTGGACGAGCTGCACAGGCCTCCCCACTTCTCCCTTCTCTCTGTATATTACTTCTAGAATAATTGGAAAATATGCTTACTGTCTGCTGTGCGCAGCATGGAAATGTGTCCTTTTTTTCCTGGGGAAGATCAGGAGAGGCATACAATATGTTAGTGCAGTCTGTATGACTTCATAGAACTAATTCTTAACATAGGAATCAGATAAATTACAGATGAACTACAATTTCTAAAGCAGGCACTAGATTAATAAAGGCTAGAATTTGTGGGTATGAAGCTTTTTTACCCCCAGTTGCCCACAGCAAAAAGGACTGAAAGGACATAATAAATTTGACACTTCATATTTACAACAAACTGTTTAATTCACCAATACTAAAGAGATTATTAAGGTTAGATAGCTAAATTTGCCCACCTTAGTGAGTTCACTGTGTCTGACAAACTCATCTGTAATATTACACATACCATGCAATTCCAGGTGGTTGTGTCTCTGTGCAGCCTACAGAAGGAGTCTTTTTTAATTATAGCAATTGTGGACCCACATGATATATCACCAGCAGCTTCTTGCTGATACAAACTGTATGTCTTTTTAGACTACAAAACAGATTATTGATTAGCATGCAATGATAAGGCAAGTGTATTTTCCCTCAACAAGTATATTCTACATGAGGGTTTAAGCTGAAAATGAACCTCCCCAATGAATTCCATAAGGGGGGATCATGCACAAATGTGATTTCCCCAGAGCTACCATGCATAACAAATGGACATCATTAGCTCTTTAGACTTATATATGTCATATTGCAATCTATTACAACAAATAGAAGTTGGATATCTTAAGAATTTCAGTATTTGCACTTCTAACTACCTTTGAACATTTAAATAAGTAAAATACCAACAGGTAAAAATTCTAAACATCAAAATGGGACTAATACACAGAAAAAGGACCTCAGGAACTCTTTTGTTTGTTCTTTAGAGATACATATTAAAAAATACAGGTATACAATGTATACATTGACTTTCACAAGACCCATGCTTTGAATCAATTGTTTTGCACAGCAAACTAGTTTATACTAGTTATAATACTCCTACTGTAATGCTTATTTAAAAAATGATGTTGATGATGTTTAAGTGAACACAAAAAATATTGTAAGCAGCCTGTAAAACCTGGCTGTTTTTAATATGCATGAATTTAAAAATAAAATATATATATCTATAAAGATATATATATATAGATATATAATATAGATATATATCTAAAAAGTATATATATTGGCATGGATTCATGGCGAATTTCCACGTTTCGCCATTGGCGGATTGTTTTGTGAAATGGGTGTCAAAATTCGTGCAGAAGATTTTGGCGTTCGACAAAAAATTGTCACCCGCAAAATTTTTAATGTGTGCAACAATTTTACTTGACGTGCAATATTTTTGCCGTTTCGTAAATCTTTTCAATGGTTCGCAAATTTTTCGATTTTCTTTTTCTCTGTAATAATAAAACAGTACCTTGTACTTAATGGCAGGTAAGCTACATGAATCCATATTGGTGGCAAAACAATCATATTGGGTTTATTAATAAACTTATTTGTCAATTTTTGATTTTGGGAATTTGAGAGTGTTTTTCTAATTTTTAAAAAAAATGTGAATACTTGTTTATTTATTAATATGGAAAACTAATTTGAATAAAAAAAAGCTCTATGTTTTTTTAACAAACTCGAAAAAAACTTAAAAAACCCGAAAACCTTGAATTGAAAATATGGCTTGACTTTGACTAGGACGACTCTCATTGACTTCTATAGAAACTTAGAAGCTTTTACCTCTAAAAAAAAACTTAAATTGTGAAAAAAATAACAAACTTAAACGTTGATAAATCACCCCCTTAATGTTTAAATGTGTTTTAGCAGATGTAAGATATACTGTAGTGATCCAAACTACAGAATAATCCCTATCTGGTAAACCCCAGGTCCTAATAGTTACAGATAATTAGAAATATAATACCCCTATTTTCCATATATTTGACAAAAAAAATAAATATGACTAATTTTCATGGTACTATTGCCCCTTTATTGCCTCTGTTCCCTCTATAATATTTATGATAGCCGTGTAATAAAATATCCCTGCAAACTGTATGATTACTGCAAGCTTCTGGCTCATTTTCTCAGCAAATCATTTCATAAGAGCTTTATTTTTTAAATGCAAACCCCAGTTGTTCTAAAAAGCCCAAATTAAATCTGTTTTGGCTTGTGACAGAATTCTTGCTGAGACCTATTTCACCCAAGATGCCTCTGCCTCCCTCCTCTGCGACGCTCGGCAATTTCACGAGGAACTCTCGCCTGGAAATAATTAAGAGTGTCGAATTTGGAGAAGTCGTGCTCAATTTCCATTATGGGATGAGCATCAGAGAGCAGAAAAGCTCACGTGGTGAGAAGCACAGCTTAGAGGTCTGCGAGGCACTGCTATGCTGCTTTAATACGTACACAACAAGTTGTAAAGTCTCCCAAAGAGTGAAACGATGGGGACTGCTTGAAACTTTCAAACAGCTGGAATGGCAAAATGTGGAGCTCAGCAATGCAATTACTACTCTAATAATACAATAAAGCAACAGGCTTAGTGTGTTATATGTGCAGCCAGTCTGGAAACTGTAATGTGTGGCACTTCAAGGAAGCTTTTAGAGAATGTTTTCATCTCTTCTGGCATCTGATGTCTCCAGCTAATGGACCTCCTGCAAAGTGCATGGAGTTTAAAATCTCCTTTATGTGGCATTCTGTTTTTAAAGGATAATACAGCAGGATGCAGAATGTAAGAAGAGGTAGGTGGCAGGCAAGCCAGCGGTGTTTGCAGCGCTGTACACTGACTCCTTTCTTGTTGTCAATAAAGCAGCCGTTTGCATCTATAAAACAGTATTATGCTACAAGAGAAAATGGCATTACATACAGTAGCTTTTCCAAGTGAAACTGAAGCTTTAGGGTAAGGGTAAATGCTATTATTCAGCAGGACAGAGTTGCTCATCTTATTTAAAGGAGAACTAAAGCTTATGAACTGCGCTAGCAGTGCTACAGAAGCTCATTAATAAACACTGGTCAAATTTGGCAGTAAACCATAGCAAACAATAAGGGATTGGCTTTTCTCAGCCAGTTGCAGGTTGGGCAATGATAGCAAAAATCTGACTGGTTGCCATGAAGTATAAATCAACGCCAATAATTTCTGATACATGCCAGCTCAGAATCCAGAATCCAGAATCCATTCTGCTTCAGAATGTTATAATCAGCCCTGTAGCACCATTTCTAGCCATATTGCTTTTTAGGCTTTATGGGAAAATATGGGAAAAGTAAAAACAAGGAGATCCTGGAAGTCACTGTAAAACACAGTAAGGTTAACTATTCCCACCCAGTATGTGAATGACTAAATGATAAAGAGATGTAACAATGTATAAAAAATATCTTGGAGAAAATAAGGTTCATTCTGATATATGATCATATATAAACAGACACTGTATATATTCATACATGCAGACTTAGGACACTCATTTAAGGTGGCCATACACGCACCGATAATATCGTACGAAACCTCGTTTCGTACGATATTCGGTGCGTGTATGGTATGTCGGCGAGTCGACCGATATCGCATGAACCTGCTGATATCGGCCGACTCGCTGATCGGACCAGTTGGAAAATTTTGATCGGGCGCCATAGAAGGCGCCTGATCAAAATCTCCCTTCAGAGCTGAATCGGCAGAAGGAGGTAGAAATCCTATTGTTTCTACCTCCTTACCTGCCGATTCAGCCCTGAATGGTGTGTGGCACATCTGACGATGTTTCGTGCGACCGATGGTCGCACGAAACATCGTCAGATCGCCACGTGTATGGCCACCTTTAGTCTTTCTTAACTGAACTGACTATTGTGGGTGAGACCTAAACAATCACCAATATATGATAAGGGATAATTCAAAGATTGATGAGGCTTGATGGCAAAGTTAGTAGAGGACTGTACCTGCGGCAGATGGCTCTACAAGGCGACCCTATGTTATCTGATCATGGTGATGAGTGTCAAAAGTTCAAATCCAAGGCATCTGTCCATAACCAACATGTTTGATCAGAAACTGTTCAATTCTAAGCAGAATATGATGGATATGATGGCTATTATTGGACCCACGCAGAAAGCCAGTATTTAAACAAAATTGTTACAACTGGCTGAAATTGCTTGCATACGTATTGCCAAATTAAAGAATAGCTATACTCCCAGAAAGAATACAGATTACGGCATATTTATTATAGTGTGTAATCCAACATCAGCCGTTAGATTTGGAGGGTCACGTACAAATTAGAAAACAAAACATCAGTGATGTTGGCTTACACACTATAATAAATATGCGCCATAGTGTATATCATATTATGCAGTCTAATAAAGAATCCTACCAAACTGGAATATATGTGTAACCCCTAATTGGTTATGAAATAGTCAAACCCAGGCTAATATAGGTATTAGAGCACGGGGTACATGCGACTCTCTTAAACAGGATGGGCCTTCGCTATATGAAAAAGACCTGTGGAGCTGAGGACAGGGCCGCCATCAGGGGGGTACAGGGGGGACAATCGTACCGGGCCCACTGAGTTTTGGCTCTTAAGGGGGGCTTATTAGCCGGGCCCCTTGCTGTCAGCACCTAAAGCTCGGATAATTTTTTTTTACCAAGCTTGCTGCACTGCTTGGCCCAGCCCACCCCCAATCCGATTGGCTTAGCCCACCCACAACCCGATTGGTTTAGCCCACCCACAACCCGATTGGTATAGCCCACCCACAACCCGATTGGCTTAGCCCACCCACAACCCGATTGGCCCAACCAGCCCCAGCCCGGATTGGTCCAGCCCAGACTAGCCCAGCCTTCCCCCAACCTGGATTGGCCCAGCTCTCTGCCATAGAGAAAAAGATAGAAAAACAAGGCAGAGGTAAGAAAGTTTTGAGCAGAATAGTATGTTAAATGGGAGTGAAGAGATTGGGAGAAAAAGAAAGGAAGAGTATAGAAAGCCAAAGAAGTGAGGAAAGGTAGCAGAGTTGAGGGTGTGGGTGAAATTTGGACAAAGAACTGGGCTTCTGCTTCTGATAAACCTCTATTGGAAAGTAGTAACTTACTGTGCATTTCTTAGTGAAGCAATGTTTATATTGGGGTTCCTTAAATGAAAAATAAAACCATCCCATGCACATGTACACACCGAGCTGCATATAATGTCAGGAGAGAAACTGCAGTGGGCCCTGTCCTGTTATTCTTAATTCCTTGAAAAATATATATATTTTTTTGTTACAGATTGATAATTGAATAGGCATAGACATCTCTGCTGGCTTCAGTATATTAAAAAAAAAAAAAATTCAATTTCATTTTTAAAACCAACCTATTTAGTTATTGTAATTTCAATAGAGCGACAGATCTTCTGAAAATACCACTCCCTTCACTAACATACACCTCACAGCATATAAACACCTTCCTTGTGGCAATACAGCATAATCGCTGAAATATGTGTAAGAAGGGAGAGGTGTTTTCGTGAGATTTGTCGCATATGTAGCAAACAGTTCCTCCAGTCTCCTCTTGTGCCATAAACATTAGCACTGCTGTTGCCACGTCTCCCTCTTGTTGGTTACACGGTTCCCCCAGTCTCCCCTTGTGCCATAACCATTAGCACTGCTGTTGCTACGTCTCCCTCTTGTTGGTTACACGCTTCCCCTGGCCACCAATATGTGTTCTGGTTTTTAACCATTAGGCCTCTGGGGGGCCCTGATAATTTGGTTGTTCGGGGCCCCGTGGTTTCTGATGGCAGCCCTGGCTGAGGATGTAGGGGAACTACAACTCACTGTAGCCGTGTGCAGTGTAATTTAGCAAAGATGGATGCCAGAAGGTTCTTGCAGTTGAACTATAGACAGGTATATAGTCAAAGACAAATGAATCAGCAGGGTTATACTCACAATGCAGATACAGATGTTAAATGATAGTAGTACTCTGAGGACAACAAAAGAGGATGCACACCCGTTTATCACACCTCCTTTTAGAGTCTGGGCAGGGTAAATGCACCTGGTCAGCTTGGCACCCCTTTGGAAGCAGTCAGGATAGATAGCTCAGTCCTCAGGTTTATAACCTCTAGCTTTAAGAGTTCTACAGCCGACTGTGGATCAGGGTTTAGGTACTGCCTGTCTCCTGTTTCTTAACCGTGGCCCTATATTAAGGCAGCATTGCCTGTATGGAAGGATACTTCCAGCTACTTTCCATGGTGGAGCCAAGCTGCTCTTGCTTCCTACCCTCTCTATCTCACTTTCCTAGAGAGTGCTCTTACAAGAGTAACTATCTAGCTGGTCCCCTGTCACTGACTTCTCTAGAGTATAGGATGGGTACTCTAGGGCAATAAGGCTCTATTCTGATCCCAGGCTCAGTGGACCTTCTCCTGAGACACAGAGGCAGCCAAAGAGGAAGTCACACCTCCTTGCTAAACACTATATCGGAGTTCAAGGGGTGTGATCAACCAAATAAACCAATAGGCACAATATGTAAATTGTAAAATAGATACACGGGTCTTTGCCCAGTAATAGCAGACATGAGGAAATGGTAGGGTTTAAAGCCATAGGGGCAGATTAACCCTATGGGTCCCTACATATGTATCAGTAAATATTGTCCTTTTACATTTTTTAAGCCATTTAGTAATGGCCTGTGTGCTCCCTTAGAGTTCATCTGACAGGAAATAATGCAGCTCTAACTGTAACAGGAAGTAGTGTGGGAGTCAGAACTTTCTCCATGCATTGGCTGATGTGACCTAACATATGTGTGTGCACCATGAATTGTATGATCTAGGGTTGCCACCTGTCCAGTTTTCACCTGGGCAGGCCTGGCCTGATTTCCAAGTTAGGAAATCCAGACAGGACTCTGAAGTGAATGATGCAGCGATCAGCCAATCACCGATCATTTTGTCATAGCCCCACCCCGATGTCATCAAGTCACAACTTCAATTGTGTATGATTCAGCTGGTGTGACAAGCAAGCCAATATGTGCAGCATGCAAAGAAACCCTGTACCTGTTCACTACAAACACTGAAGTACATGTTATAGGAGAAGTACATTATTAAGAGTTTAAAATATATATCTGTTTTGCTGAATACTATTTTTATGAGCAAAACAGAAAGTATACAATATAGGAAGTTTAAATATATAACAAAAGCTACCACTGTGTACAATTAGCTAAAAAATGCCTCCTGGTATCCGACTGCTGACGGCAATTTCCCTCCCTCTGGATCTGCCCCTGTTTCTTAAGACAGTGTAAAGCACAGAGGAAGGAGGAGCTATGTTAGAGTAACGTCCTAACATTTAGGGATAACAGAAAGCTCAAAAGTATTAAAAAAAATATAGCCCTTCAAAATCATTGTTTATTCCACATATTTACGTACTTTGCCTCTACGACAGTGCAACACAGTGCACATTAAAGGGACAATCTCTGTGTTTGTCTGGGAATGTAGTTTTTACATTTAATTACAAAACAAACATGGATATATGAATGTAGTTAACTATGGCATTAATAATACTCATGACTTGGTGAAAATCAGACTTCACGGACCAGCTCTGAAAATGATCACTTTAAATTAAGCTTTCAAAACACTGACTGTCTTATGTACTGCATTATGTATGGCTTTTCTTTACTTTCGTTTTGATAAATAAGGTGAAACAAATTTGACAAAGTTCATTCAATCATATTGATAGAATGTTTTCAGAGCCAATAAAAGAAAAAAAGAAAGAAGGAAAGAAAGAAACAAAGAAAAGAAGATAGACTGTAAGCTCTTTTGGGCAGGGCCCTCTTCTGTACCAGTTATTGGTTGCTTTAAATGTAATTCTGTATATTAAATGTATAAAGTTAATTATTATGCTGCGCTTTATAAATACATTTTAATAACTAGAAAGGGAAGATCGAGAACAAACTTCATGTTGGTTTGTAATATGAATGAAATCTGATTGGCTGTTGTTGGCTTCACCCAGTTTTTCTAACCTTGGACCTTGGTAAAAACAACTGTGCAAAGTTTGGGGACCCTGATTTTAATAGTGTCTGAATGGCAGCAATTTAAATTTCCCTACTGAAAATCAATGAGTGACATCGGTTGGGGGCCCCGCCCACTTTTTCTTACCTGGAATTGCAGTTACCCAGTGACTAACTCTGCAAAGTTTAGGGACCCTAGGAATAACAGCAGTTTAAATTTAAACCAATAAAATTCAATAGGTGAATTGTGATTGGTGGGTGTTTCCCCTTTTTCTAACCTCGAAGTCACGCAGTGACAAAGAGCAAGTTTGGGCACCCTGGCACCCTGGCATAAATAAATGTGAGAATGACAGCATTTTAAATTTAAACCAATGGAATTCAATGGATGAAATATGATTGGCTGTTAGTGGCCCAATCCACTTTTCCTATTTTTGAACTGCAGTCCCTCTGCAAAGTTTGGGGTCTCAGGTGTAAAAATTGTGGGACTGACAGCATTTTACATTTCACCATTGAAAGTAGATAGGTGAAATGTGATTGGCTGTTGGTGGCTCCACCCACTTTTTCTAACTTTGAACTGCAAATACCTAGTGACTAACTTTAGTTTAACAACCCTGGAATTAATACTTAAATAATGGCATCACCATAAGGGCAAGCACCCACAGAGCGACTTACTAGCCCGTAATAGATCACTGCGATCTATCACGGGCGAGCACCCACCCCGAAAAAGGTTTCCACCGACAGCAATAGAAGTCACTGGGGGAAAGCCCTTCACATTATTTCGGTTTCTGAAGTTGCGTGAAGTTTCCTCCTGCAGGCAACTTTGTGTGACTTTGGAAACCTATGTGATGCAAAGGGCTAGTAAGTCGCTCTGTGGGTGCTTGCCCTTATGGTGAAAACCAGCAGCCAGCTTTTTCATGGAGCAGAACCATCAGATCTTGTTCTTTATTTTAGAGAGTCAGCACAGTATAGGTGTCTACCATTTATCCACAGTGTATCAGGTGGCTAGATTTATGTGCGAGCAGAGTTTATACAGTATTCATGGATGTTCTTTTAATATTATCTATGTTCCACTGACCCCTTGTTCATCCACTCGCCCTTATTTGCCAGCATGTCATGTATTTTGTATGCCCATCTTTTATATGAGAATTTAGCAGTTTGCATATCCAAGAAATTCTTTTATGTATTAGTTGTGCATACAGTATCTAGTAGAATTAAGTCTAAAACAACTGGACTTTTCTGAGTTTTTCTTCAGTCTACTGAAGAAGCCACTCGGATGAGTGGTGAAACATTTTCAAGAAAAACTCAGAAAAGTCCAGTTGTTTTAGACTTAATTCTACTAGATACTGTATATCTTGACCTGGATGAATGAGAATCTTCATACACATATTAGTTGTGCATGCACAAATACTCAAATGTTGTGGGACTTGAGGGTCTGCTTAATGAAGCACTTAGTCTGCATAACTTAAGTGGGCTCCTATACTGTAAGTATTTCTAATGTGTTTTCTTAACAAGTATACACACTACTATATTCAAGTCTTATACAATTAAAGTTCCATTTATATATATTATCATAACCATCATTCCACAGTAAATATGTGACTTTGTATTCTTTATGTTGCTCATTTTTATTCTGCCCACAACTTTTATTCATTCCCCCAGCTAGTTCACCAAACAATGTAATGACAGTAGTAATCTCCAATGAGTTCTGTCATAAGACACAAAGACCAAGGGCAGCTATACAAGTCACTTAACACCATGGCATGTCCTTTAATGAATAGTTTTGGATATGTTATTGTTTAGAGTGTATTATTTATACTAATAAATAAACTGAACAAACATACATTTCACAACATATTTGTTTTAAATTGTGTATGTGAACATGTAATGGAATTGTTGAATTAAATGTATATAAGTATTTAAGATATTTTGTGAAATGGATTAAGAAGAAAGAAGGAGGAAAACAAATGGGGCTCATTTTTAAGTCTGCTACAGGTGCACGCTTTCAAGCAATAATAGGGGAAAAAATAGGCCCATTGAAGGAACATATGCACCTGTTGGAGCAAAGACACACAGAGCTACTTAGTAGCTACTTGTCACAGCTACTAAATGGCAGAAAATACCCTACCATAGACAATACTGAGAATTGCCTCTGCTAAAACACACGTAGAGACAATTTTCAGAAAATGATCAACATTGTCTGTTTTAGTAGCCATGACAAGTAGCTGCTACTAGTAGCTCTGTGTGTCTTCACCCTTAGAGGTACATCGTAAACCAGGTTAACACATTTTTTATGGATGTTAGGAACAAGGAAGAAATGCACTGAATTGCTGCTGCCCAGCAACTTGCAGCTCATGGTGTTCCCTAGCTTTCACCTCTAAATACACCATAAAATTATTAAATTATATATCTACATTATAGAACATTGTATACCATTGCATTAGACTTACCGTAGAATCAGTTTTTTAAAGGAGGAAAAAATAAAAAAGTTAAAATAAAAGTAGGTAGCTTTGCCAAGGAAAGGAATCTATTAAATGAAACATATGCACTTTTAAAAGTCCAGCTTAATTGCAGTACATTTCAACATACAGGTATGGCATGGGACCTGTTATCCAGAATGGTCTTTCTTTAATTTGGATCTCTGTATCTTAACTTTGCTAAAAAATCACCTAAAAACAACCAGGGTGGTTTTGCCTCCAATAAGAATTGATTATATCTTAGTTGGGATCAAATACAAGGTACTATTTTTGATGATGTACAGTAAGGATGTTATGACTGAATGACCATACCTACAATGGAAAGTGGACTGTAGCCATATTGTAACCACATGATTGTGCATGCCTGGATACATTCAATAGTCATGTGTGCATTATATTTTTAGACAGTTTAATCTTTCATTATAAATTTTTATGAACCTTTCATACTATGCACCAAATACAATGGACCCACATAACATAGTAATGATTTCAGTGCAATGTAATCCTGTGATTCAATCACACCTTGGTAAATATTGACCATTATGTAAAGTCCCATAGTCTCATGGTTCTCCTTAGCCTGCTAGCTTACAGCTAAAGATCACAACCTCTATTTCAAGAACAGGTTTTCATTAAGTTTTGATATTACAATAACATTTTATTTGCCTTTGCTCTCCATTGTACATATGTGCAAAATCAATAATATTTGATGTTTCCATCTTGTACTTCTGCTCTTATATATTCACAAACAAACAGAAGAATATATTTTAAAAAGGGATTTATGATTTTGCAAATGCATTTACAGCACAAGACCCCCCTCGGTTTATTAACAATTTTGATCTGCTTCAGATAATATTAAACACTGATTTGGTGTATTTAAATCTCACTTCTAATGCTGAATAGATAGAAATGAAATAAAAAAAAAAGGAAAAGAAATACATTTTTAAACATGACCCACAGGCAAATATAATATTTATACTTATTTATCATCCCAGCTCACTCATCAGGTCCAAAACATGTCTAATGAGCTGAAATTGCCAAACGGCTCTATGGGTTGTGTTGTGTTATAAACTGGTTTAACTACAGTCCTGTTTGCCTCTGGTTTTCAACACTGGGACTGCTGCAGGCAAAATGGTAAGGAAAACACTGAGGAATCTATGCACAGAGCAGTCCCTGTAGAATTGCACTGCAAAACTGCCGAGCAAAGGAAAACATGAAACTTGCAAGCTTGTACAGGGGCAAACTGGTTAAATTTAAACTGTATTAATTTCTGTAAACCAAGGACAATATTTAGACAATATTTAACGCATCCTCAATGCACAGAATGCAGTCTTAAATTCCTATTCTAATATTAACATTAGTATTTTTTCTGTTTTTAAGGGAAAAGTAAGAAAAACTGTATGCAGTTGTACCTGATGCTAAGCTGATGTAACAGAGTTTATACCAAATACTGTGTAGATTAATGATGAGCGAATTTTTTCAGCAGGCATGGATTTGTATTTCTTCATTTCGCCATTTCCATGAAAATGCGCTACAAAAACATTTGTTGGACATCAAAAAAAGTTGTGGTCACGTCAAATTGGGCACAGTTGCATCACATTTAGCGTGGCCTTGTCAAATTGGGCGCAGTTGCGTTGGAAAACATCACGGTCATGTAACTTTTTTTAGTACAAGTTGATCCAGGGACTGGTCCGATTGCCATCTTGGAGTCAGGAAGGAATTTTTTCCCCTCTGCGGCAAATTAGAAAGGCTTCAGATGGGTTTTTTTGCCTTCCTCCGGATCAACTAGAAGTTATGCAGGTTATATATAAGCATTATGGTTGAACGTGATGGACGTATGGCTTTTTTCAACTTAACTTACTATGTTACTATGTAACAAAAAGTTGCGCGACAAGCGCATTTCGCTGATTTTTCGCCATTTCACGAATTTTTTTGTTGTTTTGAGAATTTTTTGGTGAAGCGAAATGGGACAGATTAGCTCATCATTAGTGTAGATAGGACATTAAGTTTAATTGGAATAGCATACAGTAGGAAACAGAAGTTCTTTTAGAGTTATGTGTCAGGCAGTAAAATAAAGAATCTCTGGGGTATCAAGCTTAGAGGGTTACCAAACCTACTTTGCGTCATGATTTATATAATATTTTTGGACCTGCCTACAATCCGTGGTTACATATTTTTTTTAGATTTTTTTTTTAGCTCTAATACAATTACAAATACAAATTTATATCAGTAGGGGCAATTGTGATTTCTCAACTGTAAGTAATAATAAAAAGCAGTGGGCAATTTCTAATATAAAAATCAGTGAGTTATTTGGGTTACCAAAAATGACTTTTGAATCCTTGGCTATTCCTAGCTTCCCTCGACAACTCCAGTTGAATATGGAATTCATGCCTCTTTCCCTCAGGCAAGTCCCGAGTTTTAACTGTAGTAAGCATGCAATGTTAGCAGTCCAGTAATAGGATTTCTTTGAATTCACCTTGCATGTATATGGTTGCAGAGGGGTATATTTATCATGCTGTCATGCTCATAGCAGCCAATCAGATGCTTAGCTTTGGTTTTCTAACTGTTGAAATCTAATTGCTGATTGGTTGCCCTGGGCAACATCACCATTAATTTTTACTCCACTTTTTACGCAGCATGATAAATATACCCCTTAATCACATGCTGTGGGGATTCTTAAGGTAGATAAGCTTCTCAAACTCAAATTACCTCAGTTAACCCAGACTACTTTAGAATCCCTACATTGGATGATCTTCTAGTAGTCCATTTTGAACTTTTCAGATTTTGACTTTTTCGCATCCCTCCTCATATGGGGGACCATTATATACCTAAGGTCCCATTCATTTAAAAGAGAATGTGCTTACCTTAACAAACAACATCATACTAACCCACCGCAGAACATATAAATAAGGGATAATAGAACAAGCAACTGCACCCTTGTTTTGCTCAGGGAAAATAGCCCTGGCAGGTTATCAAAATGACCCTTTAAAATCATCAGTGGGTCTAACACAAGTTTTGAGAAATAAAAAAAGAGTATTTGGGCATAGATACATTTAAAAGCCTAGAAAAACATGCAATTCCCATGAAAAATAAGCTGGAGATGCAACAGCATTTACACAACTGAAATTGCTTAAACATATTTCCATTCTTACATTGTCTACTGCAGGCTCTTGTGCAGCAGAGAGGTTAATTCTTTTTATTTTTCCCTATTATTTTATATACATAAACTCAGCCACTGTTAATAAAAAAGCTGAATGATAAATAATTAAGGACAATTTAAATATTCATATGTTTTCGGGGGGCAAGGCCTTTTCATCAAGAGTCAGTGGATACATTAGCTGAACGGGGAGATTTTTTTTCATGGTTTAATCTGTGGTAGAAAGACAGAGAGACAGGTGGTTAATATATATCTACAATATTCCATCTAGATAAAGTACAATATCATACGGATCTGATGCATAGGAGCCAGCTTAAGGCAATATTAGAAACATTAATTCCATTTGACTAATCTTAATATATATTTTATATTTCTTAGTCCCTCACAATGCCCATATGGGAGCCTGTCCTCATCTTTAGGTGCCATTTTGTTGGAACAAGAAAATGAGACTAAATTCACAAAGTGAACATTAAACAATCCATGCTAAGAAAATGCATCAGTGTTTCGGTGAATAACATCCAAATGATAGTTTTTTTTTTATCTTCACATTTTACTCCATAGTATATAGTAGAACAGTATGATCAAGGAGTTTTCCATGGCCTATGATTAAGTGCATGAACGCACGAAACGCGTCAGGCATTTATGTTTTTAAATGAAGAAATAAAGACTGATTTTTAGTAGATTCTTACAGTCCGGAGTGCTTGATGTTCCTTTTCTGATATTGGTGATTCTTCCCTTCAGCTACGGGTTCGGGGCTTTGGGCACCCGGACCACTATTGGACTTCGGTGAGCATGCTGATTTTCTTGAATTGAAAGCCGTTTATGTGATCAATCTTTGAATCTTAAGTGATAGACTCGGGGTTTCGACACCCGAGTCTCAACTAATCATTTGGTATATAGTTTATTCATTTAATATGATGATAATTTGCATGAGCGGCGGATTAATTATTTATTAGTTCATTTACTTATTTTGATATTCACATATTTATCTTTTCACTTAATTTCCCTTTTTTTGTACACCAAGAAATCAGGTTTAGTTTTGCTCTTTGAGCGCATTATTTTAGATCAAGGAGTTTTCCAGCCTGTTTGTGTACAGCAAAGGTGTTTGCACATGATGTGGTAAACTGACAAAGGAGTGTATCACCATTTGTAGTGCCTCCCAGAGAGGAGGGTGGGAAAACCTGTTGCCAGTCTGTAATGTATCCCATATGGCTATACCTAGGGTTTCTGTGTTTCTGTTTGCACATGCTCAACAGGATCAGATAGTGTTGAGAAGCCATTAGGTGTGGCAGAAAGGTAGATCTAAAGCAAGGATCCCCAACCTTTTATACAGTGTCAGACTGGGACCTCAGGGGCCCACCAGAAAACCTTAGACCCTAGGCCCACTCTCCAAACTATATTTCCTCCTTTCCTCGCACAACCCCTTTATTCTCCTAGTCTCTTTTATTTACATGCTAGTATCTATTCTTCCATCTATTTCTCCTCTTTCTTCCCATTCAGAAATAGCAAATGACCTTGAAGTAGGCCAAATGGTAAGGAGAATAAGGGCCCACTGACACCTTAGCCCACCGGGAGTTTTCCTGGTATCCTGCTGGGCCAGTCCAACACTGCTTTTATACCTGCGAGCCACATTTAAATGAAAAAAAGTTTTGGGGAGCAACACAAGCATGGAAAATGTTCCTGGGGATAGCAATAAGAGCTATGATTGGCTACTTAATTGACCCTATGTGGACTGGCAGCCTACAGAAGGCTCTGTTTGTCGGTACACCTGATTTTTATGCAACCAAAACTTGCCTCCTGAAATCTGAGATCATGTGTTCCAATTTCATACGCAGAATTTCAACACTTAAATTGTTTTACTGGAATGCAATTACATGTAACTTTAATAAAGAAATCCAAGCTGTGTAATGCTGATTTTTAACTATGGCCAGGCATGGCCAAAATGCATTGAGGGAAATTTGAACTCATTTCATTCAAAAATATGAATTTTATTATCGATTTTTAAATGTTTCAAAGGAACAGTTTCAAACCAGGTTTCTCTTCTCTGCTACAAAATTGATTATCCACCACTGAATTATAAATCTTCGAAGTCTATACAAGTGTCAAATAACAGTGATATTTCCCTGCTTACTCATTTCTATATAGTAAGCTTCCCTGCCAGAATAAATTATATGAAATTCAGTAGGTATTGGTTTGCCTAATTAATCAAAAGGATGGCAATTTTAATTGATCTGGTTCAACTGAAGCTCTGCTGTTCTGGACTGACCTCTGACTCTGTGGCCCTGAAATCACATCCCCGAGACGCAAATCAGAACTCAGTGAAATTTAATGAGATTGGCTGATTTCACTTAAAGCCATACAGGGAATTTGGTTCTTGGAGGATATGGCTGTGTCTTGAATATGAAGGAGAGCGTTTACCTCAGAGGGACATTAATGGCCTTGCTGCTTTGTGCTAGGATTCCTAATACCAAGGCATAGTTAACCAGGAAAATGTTATGCGATGTGGCCTAAGCAAAATAAATAAATAAATAAAAATTGATCAAGTCAATAGCTCTATGACTGTTAACAAGGCAATGAATATAACAGAGTCTAAAGCATAACAGAAAGCTTTTTTTGCAGTTAAAAACCTAACACAATAAACCTAAAGAAATAATTTGTTGCAAACAATATAAGTGCCTGTTCATTTATTTTTACCACTATTTTCAGCTTGATTTAGATGAGTGCCATCTAAGGGTACAATTTCTTTTGCAAGGGGCCACACTTCCCATTGCTGATTTGGCCAAGAATAGGTATAATAATAATAATAATAATAGTAATAGGGCATGGTCAATACTTGCTAAAAAAGGGCTGAAAAGACTTGAAACGGGCCCATGACCTTCTCTTGAAATACTTAATTGACCTTCCCAAGCCCTGAGTACCAGGAATTCTCATTCTGGAAGGGACTGTATAACCAATGCTACAGTAATCATCATGGTAAAATTATCAGGAAAATGTAAATGTACTTGCTTGGGTATAGTGATAATTTAGAGCAAACTTAAATAAACCTAGTTAGCTTTGTTTCTAATAGTTGCAGTATGAAACGGTCAATGAGGGACCAGGCCTCTAGAGAAGTCAGGGAGCAGGGACCCCCTGAACATGGATTTAGTAATTGCTTGAGATCTTTTGAAACAGCACATTCTAGGAATGTAAATCAGTTATAGCTAGCAAGAACAGCTTTCTGGCTCCAACCAGGAGGGATAGAAGGGTGACAAGGGTGTAAGGCTTAGACTTATTCTTCCTGATCCACCTGCACCTCTAGAGGTAGAAACCTTAAGGACTTTGTTACTACCCAAGCTACTCCACACAGTGGTGCAACTTTATTATGCTTTCTCTGCATGGAACCTGCCAATCCATTGCTCTGCATCTGCATTGTGAGTTTTGCTATGCCTATTCCTGTGTCGTTCAATTGTCTTGGAGCAAGAACCTTCTGGCTTCCTTTCTTTCTTATTTTGTAGTTATCTTAGTTGTAGTTACACTACTTCCCCCTTGATCCTTCTACATAGCAAAGGCCCATCCTGTGTGTTAAAGTCCAGTGTACCCCATGCTCTAAAGCCATTCTAGGTCCATTGTCTGTTTAGGTCCAAAAAGGGGTTACAGTACTTATTATCACAATCCTTTATTTATATGACACTATAATTGTTGGATTGTTTACTGACGTTGTTCATAAATCTGCCCCAGAAGAGCTTACAATCATTGTCATGGCTTCTTTTTAAAGATATCGAGTAGTCGACTGAGGCTCCATTAAACTTTAAAATATATATTACAAGCACAATATTTCTTTTTCTACAAAATGAAGGCAAATATTTTTACATGTAATATGTTTTTATTTAAACTTGTGCCTTTGCACATCCTAATTGTTTATTGTATCCTAGAGGCCTGCTCTCTGGGATTGAACCCTGCGATCAATAAAATGGCCTTGCCATTTCATTTTCTTCTGTTGCTAGCATCTTAGTGTTTGCCTAAATCTTGCTTGCAGCTTTGCTAGATTTACTTTTTTTATGAATTCCATTGTCATCCATTGCACTCTTGGGATCCCGTGACACATGCTGAATAAAAACTGCACCCTCATATTGATTTGAATGCCCCTTACCCTTCACCTATGATCTCTTCCCAGACCTGGTGGATTATAGCTTTACAGGGATTTCCTGACCCCTGCAGATGGTTAGGTCACTCAAAAAAATACAGTCACAGTCCAATTAAAAACATAGATCGCTTCACAGTTTTTCTGATAATTAAGAATGTAGTGAAATACCTGCCTGTGTAATTTTTACAGATTAACATTCACATGCAAGGGCTTGTTTATTAAAGGCTAAATTGACAATCAGGTTTACAACTCAATGAAAAAATGCATGCCTGTTGGACTTTCCAAGTTATAAGACTGTGAATGTACGCTTTACAAGCTTATTTTATGGCAAATTGCAACATGGGTCTGCTCTCTGCTTTTGCTAGAAATAAAGCCTTAATGAAGCTGATTTACTGACATAGGCGCTAAACTGCACTGCAACCATTGCAACTAATTAGATCTTTGCAAATAGTTAGATAGTTGCTTTCATTTTCTATTTTGAAAACTAATTGCCAATTGGTTGCTGTTGGCAACTGGTATAATTTAGCCATGTAATAATACACATGGGGGCTTTAATTTGGCTACTACAAGCTGAGAACATTTACACCATCACAGTAGCAAGGTATTTCACCTTGTGTTTTGAATTAAACAAATAAAAGGTTAAAAAAAACTACCGAAAAACACCCCTTCCCATCACCAACCCTTGGTAAGTTAAAATGTGGAAAAACATCAAATTGGAAAACCCCATAAACACTTATGAATAAACTGTACACTGAACACTGTGGTTTGAGGGTAATAAAAATACAGATCTGTTTGTAACTAGAATATCTATAGCCAGAAAGTGGAGAACCCCATATATACCATCTATATAAGCTATCAAACAGGAACTCATCCAAAACATAAAACCATTTGAGTGTATGATTGCACACTCCACTGGGGCCCTCCAAAAAATCTCTAAATATTGGCAACCTTGGAACGCATATTGTGCTCTTTGATATGCTAGCAAATCACATGTAATATCTGTACACTATCTATACTCTATATCTGTCTATATCTGACCCCCCCCCCAGGTTCTCTATTTCTATCCCTCTCTCCTTTCCCGCCTCTTATACATATCCCTCTGTTTTAATGGTTTGTTAATTTGTTACAAGTTAGCACTGATATATATTTGCTACTTTGTTCTGTTTAAAAGAAAAAAATAAATAAAAACGTAAAGTAAATAAATACAGATAGTGGACTCTTAAGTTGGTGGTTCTATTACTGATCCACTACCATACTTGGGACCAGGTAGAAAGGGGTCTTTGAATAGCAGGCCAGTAGATTGGTTCAATAAACCTCTAACTTATGTGCTTGTCCGCCTGTACAATTAACAGTTAAAATGTTAATGCACATATATAATAGGAAACATTTGAGCAAAATTTGATGGAATGTGCCATTAGTGCTTCAAAACATGTCTCAAATACATACCAATGTGCCAGGCTATGCACTCATTACATATGGTACATGTGCACCAAAAAAAAAGTAAAAGCGTAGCTTAAAATGTAAACCCAGTTAACAAGGACCATTCTACCGTTATTCAAGGTAACTACCGTGTATATATATATATATATCTATTTATATATCTATACCGTATTTTCCGGTGTATAAGACGACTGGGCGTATAAGATGACCCCCAACTTTTCCAGTTAAAATATAGAGTTTGGAATATCTACCACCCTTTGGCTGGCAGAACCGAACCCTCCGCTCCCCCCCAGCATCCTCCTGCTTCCCCCAGGGCCCCCCCAAAGCATCCTCCAGCTTCCCCCAGGGCCCCCCCCAAAGCATCCTCCAGCTTCCCCCAGGGCCCCCCCAAAGCATCCTTCAGCTTCCTCCAGGGCCCCCCCCAAAGCATCCTTCAGCTTCCCCCAGGGCCCGCAAGCATCTTTCAGTTCCCAGCTGCCTCCTGCCGCTCTGGTGGTGTCCCCCGCTATGTGCCGCAGCTCCCCACTACTTCTGCGCTTTTATAACGTTGCGCCCCGTGCGTGTGATGTCAGGAGCGGCAGGAGGAGTGGCTACGCGGCACATAGTGGAGGACACCACCGGGTCCGGAGGAAGCAGGGCCCGGGACGATTGTCCCCCCCCGTGCCCCCCTGATGGCGGCCCTGCCAGGAAGCAAGGTGCAGGTAAGTACCCGGCGTATAAGACGACCCCCGACTTTGGCACAAATTTTTTAAGTCGTCTTATACGCCGGAAAATACGGTATATATATATATATGTAAAAAATGTTTATGCACACCAGGAAAATTTCATCAAAAAAGATACTTATTTTATATATATATATATATATATATATATATATACATACATACAAAAGACATAGCTATTAGCAGAAACTGCTCCCTGATCTTAGTTCCTGTTTTGTTTTTACTGGGCCGGAGTCTGGAGGATTTTTGTGCATAGTGACTCTAGTAGGTCTAATCACTATAAGTCACTTGCAACAGAACCTAAGTTCTGCTTTGAAAAATACAGCAAAGCTAGTTTTTTTTTTTTTTTAGCTTCTCCAGTTTCATATTCTTACCTTCCTTTTAGTTTGACATATAGCCCTCTGGATATATATATTAACTGATACTCTACGCAAACTGTAATTGTAGGCACTTCAAAATCTTGCCAATGTTCTGAGAAGCAAATATTACAAAGATGACTTTGCCTCTTTCTTCCATATCAAACTGTCTCTTCCCTGCTTACATATAGTAAGTGTATGTCCTATGGTAATTACTGGGAAGAAACCAGCTGGGCATAAATCTAGCAGGCTTTTTGGCCTTGTCAGATTAAAACTTACCTATCAACCCGCTCCAGTCCTTTACATCTTCCTAAATCCGCGCTGGTGGCAGAATTTACGACCAGGAATTGCATTTTGCAAAATGATTAAACTTCCCAAACATCCATAAAAAAGTTGCAAGCGGTTGTTCTATGGGTTTTATTTATTTTATTTTTTCCACACAGGCTGCTTAATTTATAAGGTTAGGGGGAGCTCGAGGAGGAGGGAGTGGGGGGGGGGGGATAGAGGTATTAATGGTTCACAGACAAGCGGGATTCTCCATTTCTAACATGCTTTTTTCTCTCTCTGTTCCTCTATATTGTTTTGTTCTTGATTATTTTTTTTAAATTATAAATATAAACTATGAAACATGGACCTTGGGAAGTATTGTGAAATTAACCCCTTGTCTTTATCACAAAATAAAATATTAAGCAAAAAAAAAGTCAAATGGCTGAAGAGAGGGTTATAATGGTTAAAATGTGTACATTAAATATATATCAGTAAGAATTACTTCAGATCTTTCATGCTCATTGAACCCACTCTCCTTTATTCAAAATCCAAACTGACTTCTCCTATTGGTCAGTCTTTAAATTATTCAGATAATTAGGAGCAGACCATCAGTATCCCTCCTGAAGACCGTGCCAGGCGTTCCCCGGCTGCACTGAACTATGCCTCTGTATAATTCACTTATGCATGCAGAACTCATCCTATTTACACTGCCTTTACAAATCAATTATAAACAGTTTGGGCAGATCGCCAGATGTCTTGCTGTAGCACTTTCCTGGTTTTCGACACATGGATTAGAACAAACCATCTACACATTTGTTTTAACAGATGGTAATTGAAAAACCTGGCCTCGGTCAACACTTGGTTCTGTAGTCAAACAAGAGCCAAGTGGTCCATATATACATGTGCCTAATCACCCCCCCACACATAGAGAATCATATAAAATACCATACATTGCCTATAATAATTTCCTGATGCAGTATTACTAACTCTCTCAAAAAATTACTCATGTATAACCTATCCAATACAAATATATTTGTTTTTTGTTCAGTAAATTTGGCTGTATTTTGTGGTTAATGAGTATCAAAGTCTAAAACATCAACTTGGTGATGGTGTTGAAAGAGTTCCTCTAGGAACAAAATGAGTTGTTTGGCACTTTAAGGCTAAAATGGCGTTCTCTGTACCATGAAAAGACCTTTGTTCAAATGCTATATCTACCAATAACCAATGGAACTATTCGTCCCAGGGTGCATTCTTTAAGATTAATCAACATTTTGCAATGTCTTTAATCATTGATATGAATTACTACATAAAACATTGCCACTTCATGGAGGTACATGGTCTTCAGAATCAGTACAAAGCTTGATAGGTATGCCATTTTTGCATGGCAATGCCTGGTGATGTGTGGCAAAGTTTTTGCAGTTTTTTTACACAATATAATAAATAAGTAATAAAACAAATGACATTATAAATATATAATAATACGTGCAATGTTTGCTAATTTTCAGAGCCAATCAGGCAGAATTTACTGGTTAATTGTTTAAAAACAACAGGGCTGGAGCTTGCGGTAGAAAAGATAAGTGTGTGTCCAAGCCAAAATTGTTGGGGGGGGGGGGGGGGGTTGCAATTCAGAGGGAGATTGGTAATTGGAAAAGATAAAGTTAGTGATGTGTTTTGCTAGACTGGAGATTGATGGGAAGGGAAATGAAGGAAATAGTGGCAGAAATATAGTGAGAAAGGGAGTGATGGTGACAAAATCTTGGGGGTTGGGGGCAATGAGTTTGCAAGAGGGCTTTGGGGGTGGGGGTGGATAAGTGGGTTAGAAGTGCATGCCGGTTTTATTGCACTTAGCAGCAATACTACATGGCCTGGGAATGAAAACAAAATATCTTATTGATTGCTAGGGGTAACTGCACCTGGGCAAACTTCTTTTAGGTTAGTGCCACTCAGGCCTGATTCAGCCCCTACACTGGCACCAGCGCCCTACCTTGCCTAAATCTGAAACATTGTCTCTGTCCAGGTGCAGGCAGATGCAGCGAATATCAGACAAAAAAACACAAGCTTTTGCATTTCCTGATGATATCCACCACATCTGCTTGTACCCTGGATGAGACAATGCTTTTGGGTGCAGGCAAGGTAGAAGGCTGGTGCCAGTGCAGTGCTGATTCTTGGTCTGCGTTTTCCTCAGGCCGAGAATCAGCCCCATATGGCCCATTTGCCTATCTGTGTTCTTTGAAAGCTGCCAGACAGAAATGTCCATCTTCTGGGCATGTGGGAAATCTGCAAATGGTGCAGTACATGTTTGAACCCTGAACAACAAGAAAGATGTTTTCCAGTAAGTACTTCCTAATACTTGCTAATTGGTTGCCTGGTCAGCTGTTTCTGGACTACAGCTCCCAGAATGCTTAGATTAATATGCCTTGCATCACAAATACAGTACCTGTTGCCTTTTCTGTACTGAATGGAAGATGCCTCATAGCCATTTAGAAGTGCACAGAACGAAACATACGCTTCTTCACTGGCAAAGTGCATCTCTGATGATCTGTTCATGTCTGTTTTAATCTGCTTTCCATTTCAGATATGATAATCTAGCAAAATCATCTGTAATTCTCAAATGTCTCAAAATTCCAATTTTCTGTAAATCACAGCCATTAACCTAATATCTCCAGCATTCTCTTTATTTCTTTTTTCCCCACATTTTCATTTTTAAGTCACCAACTGACTCCCCCCCACTCCCATACTAATTAAAGCCATGCTGATTTATCCTTGAACGAAATCCAACATATTTTCCCCGGAGCATAATATTTTTACTTCCAGTTAATTGAATTCAATGTGCTGTTTATGATGTATTTTTAAGAACCTCTTAAATACAAACTTGGATTGCTCTGTTCATTAATTTAGAATTTCATCTTGTTGGAAACGCAGTTTTATCTGTGGGGAAGGATGGTGGATATCAATTGGCAATTTTAATAAAAGCCCAACTGCTTTTTAATAACTGGAGTTAAAAGGCAGTAGTTATTATCATTGGCTAATTAAAGCATTATGATGTTAAATGGTGTCTTTAGAACCAAGGCAAAGTGCATTCTTTATGTTTTTTAATTTTCACATGAAACTGTGGATTTTAAGCATGTAACTACATACTGACATACAGTATGTAATACAAGTAGCCATATTAGCCCTTTAAGTGCCCACCCTGTCTAGGATGCTAGTATATAATCACCATAGGTCACCTTATAGGTCTAACAGATCTATGTTCTCCTATATTAAAAAGCTGGGCACTGAAAGAATTAATCTTCTTTTACATCATACACTGGATGTTAAGATGGCCAGATATGGGCTAATAAAATCTACCAGCTCGGCCCCTATAGACTATAGCCAACATCTTATTTGCCCCCGTATGGAGCCTTTCTGATGTCCTGTCTGACCTATACCTGGCTGAAAATCACCCAGATATTTAATGGGCATGTTTGAAAATCCCATTGGATGAGTACTGCATCAACAAAACAATGTGGTCCTCTTACAATGGGTCTACACAGGCCCACAATATGATCTGTTAGTTGGCTTAGGGACAAAGGGCTCAAATCAACCTGAATTGGTCCAGTGTATCGGTGGTAAAATTGGGCAAAGATCCACTCTTTTGACAAGAGCATTTTTGTATACAAACCCAACTTAATTGGTGGCTAAAGTCAGTTATTAAAATATCTCATGGTGACCCAATATGTAAAATGTATTATGAGGTTGATTCACAACAACTGAAGAACAACTTCCATCTAGAAAGTTTTCCTCTTACACTCTAGAAAACAAAATCCATGGATATCATCCAGGTAGTTTGCCAGGTGTTGTGGCAAATATTTTCATGAATCTGTGCTAGAATTACATGACATGATTATTATGCACCCCTTACCTTTTACATCAGCTGTCTGGGTTTGGTTTTTGGAAGAAACAACATG
Organism: Xenopus tropicalis; assembly: GCF_000004195.4. Classification (NCBI taxonomy): domain Eukaryota; kingdom Metazoa; phylum Chordata; class Amphibia; order Anura; family Pipidae; genus Xenopus; species Xenopus tropicalis. The sequence continues at coordinate 79,898,826 of NC_030678.2, forward strand.
GGAGCCTTTTTTTCTATGAAGAACAGTTGTAACGTAGTATAATATACATGCTATTGCGGTGCTAATTTCTGAATTTTTCCATGTTCTGTTAAACTTTTCATCCAAAATGGGCCAGTTTTGTATATTGTCCTTCAGGCACATTGTGACTTTAACTATAGATTAAGTAAGCAAGGTGGCTTGTTAGTCCAAAGGGCATGCCCCTGATCTGGTTCAGATTCCCCAGCTTATAAGTAACATCTGTACTATTGTAAATGCTCTTTTAAGCACTGTTCTCCCAAATTAGGCACAGTGAGAAGTTTATAAACACTATGGGGCTGATTTACTAACCCACGAATCCGAATGGGAAAAATTCCGATTGGAAAACGAACATTTTGCGACTTTTTCGTATTTTTTGCGATTTTTTCGTCGCCGTTACGACTTTTTCGTAAATTGTCGCGACTTTTTCGTAACCATTACGACTTGTGCGAAATTGTCGCGACTTTTTCGTAGCCGTTACGATTTGCTCGTATCTTTCCGCGACTTTTTCGTATTGAGCACTCGTAAACTGCGGGCAAAACTTTCAGACTTAGCATGATTTTGGAAACCTCCCGTAGGACTCAATGTCACTCTGCAGCTCCAACCTGGCCCAAGAAAAGTCACGATACTGAAGCTTGAATGAATCCGAAACTTTCGTACTCGGCACGAAGGCTACGAAAAAGTTGCGACAATTTGCGCAAGTCGTAACGCTACGAAAAAGTCGCGACATTTTACGAAACAGACATAACGGCTACGAAAAAGTCGCGACAATTTCCGAAAAAAACGCAAAATACCGATCATTACGGAAAAAACTAATTTGGACGCTTTTCGGACGTTTGTGGATTAGTAAATCAGCCCCTATGTGAATAAATTAACTTTCTACTAAAACTTCTTGGGAGCCACCACTGCTTAGTAAAAACAACTTGGTAGTCACACAAAGGTGTTTCCTTCCTGATCCATTCATCCATCCTTGACAATAATGAATGATGTGTAATTTCACACCATAGTTGCATAAGAAAGTTTCAATCACACACCTAAGTTCATTAGGTCATAAAAGTGAATAATTATGCAAAAGAACAATGTCAGGGCAGTATCATAACCAAGGGAACCATACTTGATAAACCAGTACTTATTAATAAGAAGCAAAGATAGGAGCAAAGATGGTGAAAGACAAATGCAGTAAAATACATATATTTAAATATTGTTGTTTGTGATAGTATTGTCATTAAAAAAAAAATTGACATAAAAATACAATACATTAAAACTGGACACTATTTGTTTCTATAATGGCTCACTCCATCTCTCTCCCCCAGCAGCATTGTTGTGACGTCTTCATAAGCTACACTAATTGGGCACAACTTAGAGCAGTGGTACTCAACCTCAACCTAATGCCACGACCCTTTAAAGGAGAAAGAAAGGTAAGCACTCACAAAAACGCTGCACTGACTTCTCTGAAAAAAGATTAGTTGTGTCTGTAATTCCTGTGCCAGAGACATGCAGCTTTCTGTTCTCTGCTCTCTCCTGCTCCCCCACTCTCTTAAGAATGTGGATCTGAGCCAATCAGCAGGAAGGTGACTCGTAGGGGCCGATTCATTAAAACACAAGTTCGAATTCCAAATGGGAAAAATTTGGATTGGATATGATAATTTCTGAACATCGCAAATATCATGAAAATGCTTACGAAAAAATCGTATTAGTCACGATAATATCGTATTGGCGATCCGAAAGTCACAAAATTTTTGTACCGATTGTAAACAGCGGCAGAACCTTTCCGAATTTTTTGCTCTAGCGCACCAAAAAGACACACTAGCGTACGAAAAAGTCACGCAAGCGCAAAAAATCGGAGGAAATACGCTCGGAGCGTTCGAATGAACACTCCGAGCATTCGTGTCTTGATAAATCTCCCCCCTAGTCTTACTAACTGAGCATGTTCAGTTTGGTCTCGGTGTCTGTGCAGGAGTGAGGCATTATGGACTTCAGATCTTCTGAATAGGTGAAATATGGGGAGACTTAAGGGCACTATTGAGACAACTGAAGGTATGCCTGCAGCTTGAGATTAACTCTTTGCTAGCCTTTCCTTCTCCTTTAATACAGCTCCTCATGTTGTGGTGACCCCCAGCCATAGAGGAGTGGTGTCTCAGTTCCTAAGACCATAATATGTGTTTTCCGATGGTTTTAGACGACCCTTGTGAAAGGATCGTTCAACCCCCAAATGGGTCGAGACCCACAGGTTGAGAACCACTGGCTTAGAGCATGGCTTAACACCACCTTGTACTCACTGTATGTAGAAAGTTACCAGTGCCAAAGTAATATCCCATACAATTCTGCATACCATGTTCTGTACTGCCCCATTATGGGGCAAGTATATTATAAGCATTTTCTCCTTAAACAAGAAAAAAGCAACAAACTCTCCGGAGCTCTTTAGAGCAAATGCATAGGGTGATTCTGCACCTATCGGGAGAATGCATTAGAGTCTTATAGTCTACTTTAATCAAACAGGTCAACAACATTGACAGGACCCTTCCATTTTAATGGAAAATAAAAGTGTTCAAGAAATAGTGCATTTCTTTGCTCAATGGACAGCCTTTCAGAGTAGATTTCCCTAGTCGGGAAGGTCTATCATTTATTTGTGGTCTCATAAAAAAATCAATGCTCTTTAGGCTAAGTGGTCAGTATTTATTTGGCGTTGTTTAATTCAAAGCATCAATTAAAGATTGTGTAATGCCTATGCCGGTCACCGTTTTCTGTGTGGTTTTTTACCTCATCTGTTAGATATCTTTGTCTCCTGATGCAATTCAAGGACAGGAGTTATCGACATAACAAAGTCTTAAAGCTGCAGTGACTTCATTATGAAAAGGTGATTTGTATTCCCTAGAAAAGAACAGATTTGTCTAGCAACTAGGACTGTCATCTATTGTAGAAAAAAATTTCTAACATGGCTGTCTTTCTTCCTTATATTAGCATTAAGCATTATTTCTAGTAACCAGTCTGGTTATATACAGTACAAGTGTCAACCCTAACAGCAACTGTGCCAATAATGCTTGTATATAGAGGGATTCAAATGGGTAGCACACTATTGTTGTCGTTATTATAAATAGCTTATGCAGCAAATTTGGTGTTTTGTTGTCTGGGAGTGTAATAGCCTTGTGGGTAGTAAACAAAACATTTATAATAGCTTGACCCTGCTTTAAGCAGCAATTGCGATTAACATTAACAAATGCCTTACATGCAACTGTACCCACAATTCTAGGTTCCTGCTGTTCAGATAATGGGGAACTATACTGAATATTTTGTCAACTATGCACAAACAATTAATTGCCCAATGAACAATATGCCTGTAATTGCTACACATAGTTACATAGTTAAGTTGCACTGAGAAAAGACCAAAGTCCATCAAGTTCAACCCTTCCAAATAAACCTGACTCACACACATGAACCTATACTGACCTACAGTATATATACCAACATCAATACTAACTGTAGATTTTAGTATCACAATAGCTTTGGATACTATGCTTGTTCAAGAACTCATCCAAGTCCCTCTTAAAGGCATTAACAGAATCTGCCATTACTACATCACTCAAAAGAAACAAAATTTTAGTATCACAATAGCCTTGGATACACATCTTACTTTGTTCTGTTAAACTTATTTGGAAAGGATAGCATCACAGCTTGGAGGAACCCATGCAGGGAGGTGGGTTTTATTAAATGGAAGGGCTGTTATGGGAGGGAGGAGTAGGTGGCCATTTCAGATGGAAGTGAGGTTAACTTGCCACCGTTTTATGGCAGCAAGCAGAAAAGCAAAGTTCCCCACCCGCCCCTTCCTAGATGGGGGTGGTATTCATGGTCTGGTTCGTTCTTAGCTGTCACAAATGTGGCCAATGAGGGCTGGGGTTAGTTAGTGGAAGGATAGGCAAATTGGAAGGCCTTCTTCATGAAGCATATTTGCCACAGCGGTTGGCAGGCCCTTGTCAGTCTGTTGGAAAAATATTAGTGCCGGTAAGATATTAAAATATTAGTGCTGGCTTGGTGGGATGGTTTAACCCCTACGGTGGGTGACCATAATTGCGGATGCATTCCAGGGGAAGATATTAAAAGGGAATGGCAGGGGCTCCAGGTAAGGTGGAGTCTCTTTTATAAGTTCGTTTGGTGGCCTATCCTCTGGGCTAGGATGCTTTATGGCTGGAGGATAGTGCTTCAGGTAAGGAAGGGCAGACTGACAGGGGTTCATGTTATATGCATGTTATAAGTTTATACAATATTTACAAGGTATAACATGTTTTGATATTGCTGTTATATACGATGTAATGAGAAGATGGACATTGTATATTTACTAATTTGTTATGTTTTGGATTGTATTGCTGAAATGAATAAAGCTGTGGCCAGTATCATTCCAAAGTGATAGTGTCACGCATTTTATTGGGTAAAGAGTCTAGTGTGAGGATGCGGTGGATGATGCCAGGGTCAAGCTTTTTGGAAAGTTCAATAAGCTGCAATATATAAGGTTAGCATTTGCCCCCCCCCCAAATAACAGTGGCACACAATACCCCTCCACTGATAAAGTATATTAAGAAAGCATTGGTTACAGGGTTTCCTTGGCTCCATTTTTTGGTGGTGAAAGAGACAGCTACTCTTACAAAAGGAGCAATGACTACTAGAAACAATGAGAGTTAATAAAATAGAAGCTTTAATAGTAATGCTTTCTAGCAAAGGAGTTCAATTCTATATAATTTTTACCTCTGTGCTGATTAGCCTTGACAAAACAATACTTTTAAAACACACATAAACAAATTATAATCTTGGCAAGTGCTCAGCTGGTCTCGGAGATTGGAAGAAGTCCATCTACAAACAGACTAATCTGCTTTTGATATCAATACCAGCAAAAATATTGATCATAGGGCACTGTCATCTCTCTGGTTGGAGGCAGGCTACTTAAAGTACAATTCCATAAGTGCTAGTCCTTTATTATGGTGTGGGGTAAAAAGCCCCTGCTCTTTCATTTTAAAAGAACGGAGAGCTAATTTTCATTACTATTGCTTATTTATCAACTTAATAAGTTAGAAGGGCAAAATAAAACCTTTATACTTCTCATTTTGATTGCCCCCAAAAAATATTTTTAATAGATGTCTCTTTGTAAATATCTGAGCCCAGTAACTGAAATGTACAATGGCTTACAATGATTTTTTTGGCTAAATTATGGGCCTTCCTTCCTTCGGCAAATAAGCACGCATTTTCCACATTGAGGAAATACACCTCAAAGACAGATGCAATGTTGCCTTTTAAATGTGTTTTTCATATTGAGAAGGATACACAGACCAAATGCACATCCTACACAGACCAACATGCATTGCAACTCATAGCAAAGAGGCATTTGCCCTCATTTATAAAGTGACAGATGCAACTTTTTATACTAATTACCAGTTTTTTTTACCCAAATTAGCACATTTTATCCCAATAATATCAGCGTCCTTATAAGCAATTTAGCAAGCACTGCAACTTCATCCAATAGTAATTTTGTAAATCATGTGCAATTTGCAGGGAGAGCTTCTTTGCCTGTATTTGTGTTGGAAAAGGCTTGTGGTAATAATGGCACTAGGATCCAGTTTGCTTGGTCCAGATAAATTGCGGGTATTGAAGCAACCTACTAATGGAATTACCACCAGGTTCAGACAGTTTTTAGTGAATAGCATCAAGGCATGCTCAACTTTGCATCCAGTCTAGCGCGTTGCACTTGTTTTTGTATGAGACATATGCTCTCTTATTGATCCCTCAACTGCTAATCTGCCTTAAAATTCAATATTGTAATCTGTGGAAAATTTTAAGGCTTTCACCCATCTATGTAAGCAATATGGCAGATAACTCTTTAAAGATCCATTCAAGGATCAGTCACATTTGGCAGGAGGTAAAACAAACATTTTTTAAGGATAAGATGATATGTGCTGCAGCCCCATGGTCATTTAAGTCTCTAATTTAAAACAGTGGAGAAATTAGTGGCTACGTAACTATTAAGGCAAACCATGGGATAAAATAGAACAGAACATTTTTATGTATGTTTTCCACTAAACAATGAGGGGTATATTTATTATGCTGTGTAAAAAGTGGAGTAAAACATTACCAGTGATGATCATAGCAGCCAATCAGATGCTTTGCTTTGATTTTCTAACTGTTGAAATCTAATTGTTGATTGGTTGCCCTGGGCAACATCACCGGTAATGCTTCACTCCACTTTTTACACAGCATGATAAATATACCCCTTAATGTACTGTTGCCCTGCACTGGTAAAAGTTTTTACTTCAGAAACCCTACCATGGTTTATATAAACAAAGCTGCTGTGTAGCCATGGGAGCAGCCATTCAAACTGAAAAAAAGAAGAAAAGGCACAGGTTACATAGCAGATAACAGATAAGGTGCATAGATAACCTTATCTGTTATCTGCTATGTAACCTGTGCCTTTTCTCCTTATTTTCCAGCTCCCGGGGCTACACAGCAGCTGATTTATATAAACTATAGTCTTTCTGAAGCAAACAAGTGTTTTACCAGTGCATAAAAACAGTACATTATATTTTAATTGCTTTCAAACATTTTTATTTTGTGGTGTTACTTGTTCCTTTAACTAGGCTAATGAGGCTAATGAGACCCAGCTTGTCCGCCTGTAGAACAGTGTCACACTTTGCTACACTGACATGCCATTAATATTGCCATTTAGGCTGCGCCTTGTTCTTGCTATGAGCCTCGGTACAAATATAGGCTGTAGTTCTTTTAATGTAGGACTATACACCTCAGTGAACTAAAATGCTTGAACATTGTAAACTCATCCTAAATGGTCTTTTCTTGTGTGTTTAAGTCTCTCCGAAATCTATTACCATGCTATGCATTCTTGCTGCTTTTCTAATAAATTGCATGACCCCTTTGTTAGTAAAGGGGTTAAAAAGTCTCCAGCCCATTTATGGAACATGGTGTAGAATCAACAGCAAAGATGTCTTTTAGTTAAAATCTTTCAGTTCAGATTCCCACAAGAGCACACATGTTTTGCCGGATAGAAACAAGAGCATCATAACACCCTTTGTCTTGACTGGAGAACAGCACTGACAACCACAGAACAATAGCTTTCTTATAAATCCTTTAATATTCAAATGCTCTGACTTTGTTTTCCCTTTCGCCCTTGATGTGAATGGGCACATGCTTTAATTACAATAATCTTTTCCGATATACTGGACGTTCCATCATGTTGAAAGGATTTACATGCCTCCTGTATTAAATATTTACATACAAAAGGTTCTGGAAGGTGTGTGGAAATGATAAATTATGTAGAGCGGTGTTGGTCTAGGCTAGAGCTAAGAGACCCAAATTGTATCATTATAATACATTATTCACATATAACGCATCTATGCTTTGCCATTAATGTTGCCCACATGGAATATAAGAAAGCGGAGGAAAGGATTTGAGTTATAAACAAACAGGGAAGACGTCTTGCAGCCAGATGAATGTCAATTAAATTTCAGCTGCTACCTGGGCCTGTAAAATCATGACAAAGGGAGCGTGGAGGAGAACAAATTACGGAGATCGCAAGGGGGAAGGAGAAAACTCTATGGTAAATGGAGACAAAAGGGATTTTTGCACTTTGTACCTTGCCCTTCTTCCTGCTCCCTGACATACAACTCTTTGTGTTTCTAGAGTAGAACTCAAGGAGTTGCACCTCATTTAGTTTGAAGTGCTTCCTGTGTTTGGTGGTACTGCATACACAGGGGGGTGAAAGATGGTGGCACATTGTGCAACATAGTGCAACACTGTGCTCCTTCAAACTCCAGTTTGTTATCATAGCATTAATAAATGAGTCCTAAAGTATAAACAATTTTATTCACAAAAAAAAAATGCCATTGGCGAAAAAATGAATTTCGCCTCAAATTCTTGCCTGGCAAAACATTTCGCTCTTCACTAGACACAATCGTAAAAGCGGATGAAGATCAGTGGTTGTGTTTTGCAATATTGTAAAATATCTTGGAATCTTTTGGCCTCTATTTCCTTTATTTTGGTGGTATTAGACATACACTCAAACCCAACATATGTCTCAGCAGACTATGCCCGTTATGCAATTCACTCTGTAGAAAAGAGAAAGTTCTGTTCTGCATGTACACATAAGGTCCCAGGTTCCCCTGCATAAAGAGCTATTATCCACTATCTTTTAACAGTAAAAGAAATAGCCCTGCAGTGATCAAAGTTTTTTCAGCAATGTTCTCTTAGGATTTTTTCTTTTTCGTAGAAATGGACATGAGAACATCGTGGATGCTCTTATCAGATGGTATATCAACTTTGATATTCAAGGTAAATCATTAAACATGAAATCTGCTTATTTTTTTTACTAATCGCGTTGCTTTCATTCTGTTGATACATGTGTGTGATTTTACTGTGCTCTAAGTCAGTGGTTTTGAACATTTTGGCCTTTCAGATCCAGAAATTGCTCTTTATTCATAACATAAAATTATAACATGACATTGCTCTGTCAATCCTTCAGACTTAAAACATCAGCTTCTAGGACTATCTAGAAGAGCAAATTTTCCTCAAATGTCACCATGACTTCAGGCTGGACCCCCAACTACTGCTCTGGGTTCCTCTAGGAAGGCCATCTCCACAGTTTGGGAACTACCACACTAGCTGAATTTATTGGCTCACATGTAAATCTACTCATAGATAGTACATTCCCCTGATATTGACAGTGACAGTTTTATGTATTCACTTACAATAATTTAAGTTGGCGGATTGTAGAAACTACCTGTCTGGCTTCACATTGGTATAAATATGGAATAAAACATTCATTTTTTACTAGCAGTTAATAGTTAGTTTCACTAGAAAAGAAAGAACCATTAACACAATGACACAGATGGCCAAGGAATGGAATAGCCTAGAATAAAAAGTACAAAGTTGGAAGTACAGTAGCCATAATTTTTAGTAATTATTAACATCTATTAATGCAATAGCATTTACAGAGTATGTCATACCATAGACATTACATTTTTACATATAAATATTTAAGAGAGGCTACAATGGGGAACTTTTGACCTTTCCTAGAGAGTAGCAGCTGTTTGGGCAAGTGGGCACCAATTAAGTGTAAGAACTCTGAATGCGGGAATGTAATATTAGCAGCTGAATGTTATGATTAGTGGGCTCATTGCAGTGACACAACTGATTATCTATGAGCTGGTTCACTCTTATTGTTGTTTATAAGGCCATTACAGTACACTCTGCATATCCTCCACTTATAAAAAACAAGTCCTCAGACCAAGTATAGGTCAATAGTGATGAGCAAAATTATTTGCCAGGCATGGATTTGCGGCAAATTCCACGTTTCTCCATCGGCAGATTGTTTCGCAAAATGGGCGTCACAATTTGTCACCCGGGTGAAAAGAAATTTTTGATGCCATTTCACGAATCTTTTGAAAGATTCACAAAATTTACAGCGAAGCAAAACAGGACAGATTCGCTTTTCACTAGTGATATATCCTTATAATACACAAGAGCAATAAATAGCCTGTAAATTACATCCTTATAAATGGTCACTTGTGTTACGTGACTTACTGAACCTTGTAGGTTATAATAAATAAAGTATCCACTGTTGTAAACAATGAGACGTCACCCTTTTATGAACTTTATAAATGCATGGTCATGGTCAATAGGGGGTGTATTATTCACTATATAAATAAAGGCTAATAATCTGTTTAAAAACTCACAATACTAAGTTAAAATGATTTTGGTGCATATCTGCCTGTTGTGGGAACCCTGGATTTACCTCCATGTTTAAGGTAGTGGCCAGGAGTGATGAGCGAAATAGTTTGCCAGGTATGGATTCACTGCAAAATTCCGGATGTTGCCATTGGTGAATTTTTTTGTGAAACTTTGCAGAGTAAGGAAAACATTTCTGTCATGTTTGCTGTTTTGCTAACTTTTCAGCAGTTTGTGTGCGAAAGTGATGTAAGGGGCCCAGAGGAAGGGATGTGATTTACAGAGGTAAGCCACGCCTAAGAAGGACAGTAGTCTTCAGCAGCTTTCAGATGTTATGAATAGTTACATTTTATATAAAAGTGAATGTACATTGGCCTACACTTAACTGTTGTTGGTTTATGTTGGTTGTTATTTATGTGGTTTAATAAACCTTTTCACCCAAGATATCATATGCGGTTTTGGTTTGTTATTTTAAGGAAGGGAGAGGAGCTTGGTGTTGGTGGGAATGACCCGTCAGATTGATGCTGTCCCTGTCAAGTGTTTGAAGTGGAATAGTTTTCTTGTATCTGTACAGTACAGATATATTTTATTTTTTTTCTTTATGATCAGTTCATCTATGTCAGTAATGTATATTGATTTGTCATCATTAATTCACTTTAATTAATTACATTTTGCTAATGATTCTATTCATATTCATTTTGGGAGGTGTTATGCTTGTATTGCTTAGTTTCTGTTCCTCTTTTCCTGTTTCTTCGGAGTTATGTTGTGATGCAGATTCTGTTAATGCCTTTAAGTGGGGCTTGGATGAGTTCTTGGACAAGCATAGTATCCAAGGCTATTGTGATACTAATATCTACAGTTAGTATTGATGTTGGTATATATGGTTTATATATGTGAGTGTATAGAAAGGTCAGTATAGGTTTGTGTATGTGAGTGTATAGATAGGTCAGTATGGGTCTGTATGTGAGTGTATAGATAGGTCAGTATGGGTCTGTATGTGAGTGTATAGATAGGTCAGTATGGGTCTGTATGTGAGTGTATAGATAGGTCAGTATGGGTTTATATATGTGACTGTATAGATAGGTCAGTATGGGTCTGTATGTGAGTGTATAGATAGGTCAGTATGGGTTTATGTATGTGAGTGTATAGATAGGTCAGTATGGGTCTGTATGTGAGTGTATAGATAGGTCAGTATGGGTCTGTATGTGAGTGTATAGATAGGTCAGTGTGGGTCTGTATGTGAGTGGATAGATAGGTCAGTATGGGTCTGTATGTGAGTGTATAGATAGGTCAGTATGGGTCTGTATGTGAGTGTATAGATAGGTCAGTATGGGTCTGTATGTGAGTGTATAGATAGGTCAGTATGGGTCTGTATGTGAGTGTATAGATAGGTCAGTATGGGTTTATGTATGTGAGTGTATAGATAGGTCAGTATGGGTTTATGTATGTGAGTGTATAGATAGGTCAGTATGGGTTTATGTATGTGAGTGTATAGATAGGTCAGTATGGGTTTATGTATGTGAGTGTATAGATAGGTCAGTATGGGTTTATGTATGTGAGTGTATAGATAGGTCAGTATAGGTTTATGTATGTGAGTGTATAGATAGCTCAGTATAGGTTTATGTATGTGAGTGTATAGATAGGTCAGTATAGGTTTATGTATGTGAGTGTATAGATAGGTCAGTATGGGTCTGTATGTGAGTGTATAGATAGGTCAGTATGGGTTTATGTATGTGAGTGTATAGATAGGTCAGTATAGGTTTATGTATGTGAGTGTATAGATAGGTCAGTATGGGTCTGTATGTGAGTGTATAGATAGGTCAGTATGGGTTTATGTATGTGAGTGGATAGATAGGTCAGTATGGGTCTGTATGTGAGTGTATAGATAGGTCAGTATGGGTCTGTATGTGAGTGTATAGATAGGTTAGTATAGGTTTATGTATGTGAGTGTATAGATAGGTCAGTATAGGTGTGTGTGTGCTGGGTTTACTTGGAAGGATTGAACTTGATGAATAGTGATGAGTAAATCTGTCCCTTTTCCCTTCACCGAAAAATTTGTAAAACAACAGGAAAATTTGTGACTTTTGACAACTTTTTTTCTACACAACCTCTTTTGACAGGACCGCACCCATTTTGGAACAACCTCATCTAGTTTTACGTGACCACGCGGATTTTGGCACAACCACAAATTTTTTTTGACGTGCCCCAAATTTTTCCTCACCAAATTTGCGCTTAGTTTAGCGAAACAATTCACCAGTGGCGAAATGTGGAAATTCACTGCAAATCCATGCCTGCCAAAAAAAATTCTCTCAGTTAGATTCCCACCTGTGATTATAGTAACTTACCTGATACCCTGGGCCAGTACTTATATTAGCAGAAAACTGCACTGGCCTAGGAGGGTTCTGTGCGAGCACCACAGAGTGGTGAACTTTAAGCAAAAAGCCATTTTTTTCACTCAACTGCACATGCACTAGCCCGGGGCAACAGAAGAAAGAAGAATCATTAAAATATGCTTACACATCCATATTTATAGTAAAAACAATGATTGTACAGGTATGGGACACTTATTCTGTGTACCAGTATCTAGATCACTCTGAAAACCAGCATGGACGGGGCCAATAACCTGCTCCCAAACAGTGAGAGGCCAGGCACATGATGATGATGGGTTGGGGATGAAGAGATGAGCGAGGATTGGAGGAGTGGAGTGTAGAGGTACAGACAGGACAGGGATCATGAGCGGGACTGAAAGCCCTGGACTAGGGGTAGGCAAACAAGAGGCTTGCACCTAGTGCCCCCCCCAAGCATTGCACCCTAGGCATGTGGCTCTTCTGCCTGCCCCTAGTGCTGGTCCTGATCCCAATTCTGGAAAATTCTGCCCAAAGCCACAGTTTAGCCTTATTTGGGTGCAGGTCACAAATCAACCTGACTGTGAATCATCAAGCTGGTAGGCTGACCCCTTTTACCCACCAAACCATTATCAATCACCCAGAAACAATAAAGACAGCCAGGTTGGGATATAACAAGCCACAGCTTTTATTAACAAATTGTTATTAAACATTATATTGCTAATAAGGAAATTAGCATAACAATAGTCAATCATACCTGAATATTATATATATATATATACATACCCCACCACAGAATGCTTACCTACTGGAAAAACACCATCAACTGGGCTACCTGCCATGCCGGCTATCTGCCACAAGAGCGATAGGTGGGCAAGGAAGAGCAGACAACCAGAAAACCACCATCATGGTACCCTTTGCACATTTGTGCGTAAAACTGGGGCATAAGCCCCTACCCCTGGCAAGCATTCCTCTGCAGCTGTGACAAAACTTAACTCAAGCTAAAACGCTTAACCCTCCCCCTCTCAACTTAATCCTTAAAACACAAGCGGGTGGGTGGGATGTAACTTGCCCCTTGCTGCATTGCAAAAGGCAGGTACTTCCTTTCCCTGTACTCCCAATATCTCCTTGCCCCCTCCTCCTGATCTGACCACTCCTCTATAGCTGCTTCACATTAACCTCTCATTGCTACCCCCTTTTCTGCCTACTCTTCTTCACACAGTCAGGGCCCTTCCTTTTAGATAAGTTTGTGCCTCATTCCCACTCTCTCCTGCTTTCTGTTTTTAAAAACTGTTGCTGTTAGCTTATGTGCTAACAGTGGGCAAATTTGTAGCTGGACACAGACCCAGAAGGCACCCCACTATGGCAATTGCCCATACTACACATATGTCAGTACCCACCCCTCCCCCAGCTCTGCCATAAGATTTCCAGCAATGACCAGGGAATTTTTTTTTTTGCATCTCATTTTATTATATATATATATATATATATGAACAGAGAGTCGCACACACAAGGACTTAACGATAAAGTTAAAAAATTTTATTCAAAAAAAATCCAACGTTTCGAGTACTAACTGTACTCTTCCTCAGGGACAAAACCTGAGGAAGAGTACAGTTAGTACTCGAAACGTTGGATTTTTTTTTGAATAAAATTTTTTCACTTTATCGTTAAGTCCTTGTGTGTGCGGCTCTCTGTTCATATATTGCCTCATTTTAGACAGCACCCAGGGCATTTGAACTTTTATAGGATGTGCTCCACTCTTCCTTGTATATATATATATATATATATATATATATATATATATATATATATATATATATATAATGTTGATCCGAAGAGAATCAGAGACAATGCTTGTCTTTCCCCTCTGGTAGTTTATTGACTAAGGGGTAGGAATTTATGGGTGGGCCTGGAAGACAGACTCACCAGGCAGACAACCAGGATCACAGCAGCATTCCTCCTGCCCTTCCTATTGGGTGTGGTGATAATACAGGTGGTGGAGGGGATAACTGGTTAGGCCTGGAGTCCGGGGGAAGGTGCATCATTTTGGATGGGGACTTGGATAAGAGGCAGGACCCAGGCTCCAGGTCTGTGCTCAGGGTCGGTTCTCTTGGAGGACTGGTTTTCTTTTAATAAATTACAATGTTATATGTATATGTTACTTTATGTTAAATTCATGTTAATAAAACTGCAGACTTCTCATCCCTGATGATTGGTATTGTGTGTGGGAGAGGAGGCTAAGGAAGGGTCTCGACAGGTCTCTACACTGAACTCGTCATGTATGGCCAAAAACCTCCACAGTGGCACAATGCCTTTAACCTATATTTATTCTTAAGAACCAAGATAACACTACACATTCCTACAGCTGGATAAACCAATACTTCAAAAGTGCAGTTACTCTTAATGATCATGAGCATCAGTGACAGCTGTTCAATATTTTGGCAGCATTCGTACCAGGTCATTGTGATACTATTGCTCTTCCGAAGAGTTAACCTCCAGGTCCCACAGTCTTGCATCAGTATGTATTTATCTGTTTTGCTTTCTTCTGCACCATTTGCTCCCATGTGATCCTTTAATATTTTAAAACTTTAACAAATACAATAATTTAAAAAATAAAATAAGCGAATTTACAATTTTCATTTGAAAATAACAAAAAAAGAGCTTACAGATGCAGTTTAAACATATCTAAAACTTGAATGCAATATTTATTAAACACAATGTTTCTGTTATAGGATCAAATGAGCAATGGATATCAAGACGAAAGCAATTGTGCTGCTCAGCATTTCCAAACTCCCATGCATAGAGGAACGATGAGACAAGAAAATCCTAGACACACAGTTAAACAAAGTCGCCATTGCATCTACTTTTTACTGTGGAAATCAGGCACTTTAATATACGATTCATGTCCCCATTTTGCAGGTTATAAGGCTGGAGCACTTAGAAAAAACACAGTTGCAAACTGCCAGAGCAATATTATTTTGCTTGGCTTATACTCCTGCTTTCATAACTCTACCAAAAATCCCTTTGGCTATCCAATCCAGGTGTCTCACTATGCCTTCGGCCATCTTTAAAACTGTCGACTCATCCATTTTAAAAACAGCCCCTTCCCCTTGCTTTGCTGTCCTGGATAACATCTCTGTAAACAATCTCTCCGTGTCAGCGCTTGCTTCAACGCTTCTGCTTTCCAAAAAAATATTTAAAAAAAAAGTTATTGGTTCAATAGTTTGTGTCTAACATTTAAGGAATTTAACCCTTTGTGCATTCCCAATTGTATGCCTTTGCTGACAGTACTAACTAACAAGCATTCATTTTGCTGGGATTTTTTTCTTAAATGCCACCATGTGGCCAAAACACATGCTATGTACATGTCATTTATTATGATCTTCATAGAAGGCACTTAACTGTCTGATTTAGAAGAGTCAATGCTTTCATTGCTCTCACTGCACCTGCATAGTAACTGCACTGGGAGGGTTATTCAGGGATACAATTCAAAGCTTCACATAAAAAAGAGACAAAATTATTTAGACTCCTTCGTTTATATATTTTTGGTTTAATTTAACAGCAGATGATAGATAGATAGATAAATAGATAGATAGATAGATAGATAGATAAATAAACAATACTGATTATTAATGCTTATACAGACAATGGATGTGAAAATGTAAGCAGAAGTAATGGTCTGAGCAGTAAATCCACATTGCATGTATAGAGGACATTCTCAAAGAATCATTGATAGAT
Source organism: Xenopus tropicalis (assembly GCF_000004195.4). NCBI lineage: Eukaryota > Metazoa > Chordata > Amphibia > Anura > Pipidae > Xenopus > Xenopus tropicalis. The sequence goes on from NC_030678.2 coordinate 79,914,641, forward strand.
CCCTAAATGCATGAGTAAGGGCTAAACTCCACAGGGGATTTTGATCAGATTTTGTGGGTCAGATTTTATCTGCTTTTTTCATGCAACACCGTGCCGCAACAGCACAAGATTTTGTAGGCTCCTACAAAATCTGATCTCCATAGGCTGTTATGTAAAGCTGGTGTGTTTTCTTTATGCAACAGTCAATGTATTTTAAAGAGGAAAAAAGTCTGTCAGACAGCGTCAGATTTTATCTTGTCATTTAAAGACTACGCATGCAGCATTCCCTTCCAAGCATATTGTGTTGGATTGGAAATCTTTCATGTAGTTTACACATCAGTTTTCTATCAGTCCCATTATATTTTGACCCATGTGACTACATCTGGTTGTAGGATGCCATCCTACAAAATCTCCTGTGGAGTTTAGCCCTAATATCTGTGCTTCTGATAGGTCCGGAAATACTTCACATAACTGTTAAAGAACCTTTTGAATATGAAGGTGTCATGATAAATAGTGATAAGGAGTGCATAGTAGGGTCTTAGGAAGTAGCTGGTTATGGGGACAAGTAGAAAGGCAAATTCTGTGGGTGTAACAATAAGAGGGGACTAATCAAAATTGTAGTCAAGGACAGGCACTGGCCAGGGCAAGCAGAGTTTAGGATAGTATTTTTTCCACAGCAAATTTTTGCGCCTTATTGGAGGAAAGACAATCCTATTGGGTTTCATTAATATTTAAATGTTTTTTCAGTAGACTTATGGAATAGAATTCCAAACTATGGAAAGAGTTCTTATCCGGAAAACCCCAGGTCCTGAGCATTCTGGATAACAGGTCCCAATACCTGTATAACGGCTGTGAAAAAGCCATGTAGCAATTTAATAGTCGACTACATTTTCTTGAGTTTTACAACTTTAACATCCCTCTGACTTCCCTAGAAACTTGTGAAGCTTTGTAAACAGTCATTTCAAACATCACTGGAAGCTGGTGATGTGGAACAAAGTACTTAACGTTGCTGCTTCTGTGGTTTATAAATAGGCCTGCCATATACAGTTTGCATCCACTGACTTCAATATCACCTATCAAATGTTGTCTAGGTGACATTTGTTTTAATTACTCTGTGGTCCTAGTGACATAATTGGTTACAAAATACTTTTTTTATGTAAGAAAATATTTGAACAGCTTTTAATGCAGTGTATATTTGCTGTATGCACACAATTACTCTCCTGAACTTCTCCAGTCTACTGAGTGAGAGGTGGCTACAGTTCTGTTAAAGGAAAAGTAACACTAAAATTTTTTAAGTAAAAAAGCTATTCTACCCTGCACCAATAACTGCCCTATCCTGCAAACCACTTAGTATTTTAAATGCTTTAATAGAAAATACCTGCTAAAACTTGGCTTCCTGTCAATTGAAGTACGGCGATACGGCGAAGGAAGGAGCAGCAACCACATGCGACGATTGATTCATCGAGCCTAGCCTTCTTTCTGTATAGGAAGGAGTCAGGCTAGGCTCGATCAATCGGTCGCATAGTGGAAGCCAAGTTTTAGCAGGTATTTTCTATTAAAGCCTTCAAAATACTTAGTGGTTTGCAGGATAGGGCAGTTATTGGTGCAGGGTAGAATAGTTTTTTTACTTAAAAAAATTTAGTGTTACATTTCCTTTAAGGTATGGGTTAATATAATGCAGAATTCTGCTGGTGTTACAGTGTTCTGTTAGATGCAAGAAAATTCACCAATAGCAATTCAGCTCACCAAAAAATTTTTGGCAAAGTTTTTTGTCATTTCCTGAACAACCAGAGTAAGCAGGAGATGCAATCCTGTCATGTCTTCTGCTTCTCCTGCCATTCCTTCAATGCCTGTGCCAAGCAGTAGAGATCTTCTGCTTGGCACAGGCTTTCCGGGCAGAGAGAGAGAGGCCTGTGACTTCCTATAAACAACATTACAGCCTAATCGTACAAGAACCTTGAGAATGACTACTTCAAGGACTAACTTCAGACATTCTTGCATGGGCGTTTCTACTATGTGAGAAGGTGATAATGTCTGGATATTCCTTCACTGACTTTTTTCTGTTTGTGTCCTTAATAAACCCCTGGTCTTTGAAAGAAGATTACTACATTATAGAAATTCTGTTGAAAATAAGGAAGGCTGGGGCTAGACAGTCAGTAAGCAATGGAACTTTACATAAGTCTGAGTGAATAAGACTTTCAGAGAATCTCATAATAATATAAAGAAAAAAAGAATAAAAATAGGGAAATACATATTACATAAACATTGTTCATTTCATTTTAAATTTGTCAATATGTAAGTGTAAAAACAAATAGTGAGTAATGACTAGAATATAAAATGGGTACAGGATATATTTCTATGTATATATAAAAATGTTTAATCTGTTACTAAACATGAATGATAAATCTCTGTTATAGTTTTTATCATTTCAGTCTGACTTAAACCTGAGAGGTAAACCACCTTGGGATAGATACTTCTCAACCTTTCTGAGGACAAGGCTGAACACCTTTTCTGTTGAAGGTTTCTGAGCTGGGTCGATAATTAACAGCTCTAGTGCATTTGTACCTCTAAGCAAATGAATTATTGGCTCTCTCTCCCATAGTGTAGTGCCAGGAATTTTCAGGCCAGTACTTGTTTCTCTTACTTTGGATTGAAGCAACTAAAGCGCCAGCTTCTCATTTTTGCTTTAAAGATGCATCCTGATTCCCTTCTTCGTTTCCTTGAAGGAATTAAACAAGATATCAAAATGGAGATATTTTTTTGTTCTCAGTCCACAAGGAATATTTACTAATACCGCATTTCAGCATGGTTCCTCATGCTATTCCCAGTATAAGTTCAATCCTACCCTGCACCACCTCGAGTACCTGTTCTAAAAGCTGTATGGTGATGATACTTTGTGGATTCTAGTATTGTATTAACAGGTGCAAATCTGGCACCAGTTCTAGTATCTGCAGGGACGCTAGGTATCTGCCTCTTATGTATATAACTCCCTCTTACTTGCAATCAGGAAGAAGACAGGTAAAGTGGCAGCGGAAGAAAGTTCCCTCTTTGTTCATAAAGGAGAGGTGCTCAGCAGTAACTGTGAGTGGGGGAAAAGTTAGTGAGCAGGAAAATTGGTGGGTGGGGGCAGGCGAACCTGAAGAGTAAATCAATAAATAAGCCCTACTGCCACTAAGCACAGGTCTGTCCCTTGCCATATCACACATGTTGATGCATAGGATACAATGTACTGAACAGGCCAGATTTGAGAATAGTAAACACTAATCCTAGAAATGTGGCATATAGTTTTGGTCAGGGATGTACACCTGGATTCTTGTGGTCTATATAGGGCCCACTAACAGATTATTTTGGTCCCCATTATGACCAAAATCTCCATAGACCTCTTTTTGTGACATCATTACTTTATAACCCAGCACCTAAATGGGAAATTATTGCTAGCTGGCTCACAGCACAGAAAATCGTGGACAGCACTCATCTAGGTATTGAATGGTGGCCATCACATTTACTAAATACATTTAAAACAAATTATAAACTTAAAACAAATTGCCCTTACCCTGAAATGTGTTATTTTGCTAAGAATTCAGCCAAGCCTATAAATCTGGCATTGATAATGAAAATTCATGTCTGTGCTTGGGAACACTTAGAAACTCACAGAACAAGAGTTCAGGTTTCTTTTTTCATCCCAATGTAAGAGAAAGAATATGCACATACACCCTTGCTGCACAAGCTGTGATCTATGCTCCCAGAAGGCATTGCTGTATATAACAAACTACAGATACAATACAAACTAAGTAATTGAGCTCAAAATATTTTCATTCTCCAAGTATGGCAAACACCATCATACAGGGTAGGTGGCTACTTTATAACTTTATAGCATACACAATAGCATTTATATAAGCATGCAGATGAAAGGAACCCTGACATCAGGTGCTCCTCTATAACACAGTATATTATAACACAAACATATCTTTGTAAACACTTCCTCTACATTATAATTGTTCTGAATTTGTAATTTATGCTGTTAAGAAATGAACTGCTGGCATCTAACCTACTGTACACTGATTATGACCCTAGGGGGTTTAAAGAGTCATGCGGTTAGCAAAAACAGTACAACATTGTTCACAGAATCTTTATCATTCATCATCCATCCTGCACATCTTAGCTTCTGCATGTTAGTGTTCAAAAAGGCTTCAAATCAGGAATCTGTGATGATGAAGTGATGCTTTACATGCCTGCTACTTTTAGAGTGCTCTTTTATTAAAAGGCAGCTCGATTTTTTTTGTGCACCTGTGCTTAGACAAATGTGATCATAATATCTGTGATACTGTTATAATGGTTTTTTTAATAAAGGTTTGTAAGAGCTCTGCAATTTTCTGATGCATAGGACAGAGTCTGTGGTTTTGCTTACTATTATGAGCGAATTTCCACATTTCACCATTGGCGAATTGTTTCACGAAACTTCTGTGAAAATTTGCCGCTGAAAAATTTGTCAAATTGGACATCAAAAAAGGGCGTGGTAGTGTAAAAAAAAGGCGTGGTTGCGGCAAAAAAACACAGCCCACAAAAAAAATAGACGCAGGCGACAAAAAAATCTCGTGACAAATGCATTTCGCAAACTTTTTGCCGTTTTGCAAATTTTATGGCGAAGTGAAACAGGACAGATTCGCTTATCGCTATTTACTATGACTTCGTTAATGTTATTGCAGTACTTTACTACTACTTGTTAACACAATGGAATAAAACATAGCAAAAAAAAGGGAAAGTTGTATGACCACTAGTGATGAGCGAATCTGTCCCATTTGGCTTCGCCGGAAAAATTCACGAAATGGCAAAAAACAGGCGAAGCGTTTTTGTCGCAAACATTTTTGGTTGCACACATCTTTTTTTTTCTGTGACCACGCCAGTTTCGTGAAACAATTCGCAAATGGCAAAATACGGAAATTTGCTGCGAATCCATGCCTGGCGAAAAATTTTGCTCAACGCTAATCACCACTAAATTCTAAACCATTAAGTGGGGGTGCAAGTAGGCTGTGAGCACAAAATTCAAGACAGGGGGTCCTCTGCTTTCACTTAATATCAATATATATATGGGGCATTATGACATTCTGTGCATTAAGCTGCTAAGAATCTCCATCTCCCTTAAGCAAGTTTGTCCATTTAAGTTGTTGTCCTTTAAGTTTGTCCATATATTATTCCCTGGTCCCTGACTTTGATGTAGTTGGCTAGCTTGAATATATTGCAATATATGGACAATCAATACCTGTCTTGTTTAAAGGGAAGGACACTTCTTAGTAGCTTAATGCACAAACCCCCATTTGTAAGAAGAGGCACTAAGTTTGCCCAGCAGCAGTTATCCATAGCAACCAATAAGATGTTTGCTTTTAAATAGGTGACCATTAAACTCTACCTGCTGATTGGTGCGCCTGGGCAAACTTAGTGCCTTTTATTACATAATCCTAAAAATGTCTTAATGTCCTTAGCATATTGATAACGGAGGACCTTTTGTCTTTGTCAGTATAACAGATTAGAATACATCTCTGTTATAAAGGAAATACTCAAACTGATGTGTGATGCACATGCCCACAGGTAGTATTTTATATAATTTATATCATTTTAGATTAAAAGACACTTTCAGTTTTTGGTAGGCAATACAAGTGTTTATTTATTTGTGTGGAAGAGACATGCAAAGCTGTCTTCTGTATTCATTTATTTGGTTATTAGGTCAGAGCTAGGAGCATGATCCATGAGTAATTGGCATGTCCAAGACAAATTTCTTAAGGCCACAGTATTAACACAATGATCAATAACTGTAAAATACCAGGCTTAAACCATGTATAGATAGCTATCATCACCACCACCACAGTAATGCTTGCTAACATTCATAGGTATAAATGGGCCACCCTCCAAGCCAGCCACATGGACTAACCATTCTTAGGTGGACAAGTGAAATCAAGACAGAGCTCAGTCTGGACCCCTACCTCCTGGCACCACTGAAAGATGAATAGGGCTGGAGGGTGGGATGCTGCTCCTGTGCTGCCTTCACTGCAGAGACCTAACTTCTCACATGCAGGATTATTAACACTTTGCATAAGGTATTTCCCCTTTACCCTATGACCTTAATTTTTAACATTATATCTTTTTCTACAGCAGCAGTACAATAGAACAGATTGCCATCACAGATTAGGTTCCAGCATGACTTGAATGAGTGTGCAGCATTTTCGGATGTATCTCCTACACTAGTGGTTCCCACACTCTGGGGCTGGACCCCAACTGACCCTACAGCAGTCCCTGGTGGTTAAGTCTTTAGACCAGTTAGTATGAGGATAACACCATGGCATAATTAGTATATGCTTTAGAATGGACATGTGATCACCATTGTCATGCTATTAAAAGGGACAGTGAATAGAAATGTTCACTCATTTCCACTATTTTTAAGCAGGAAGGCCTTTTCTTGCTACAGCAAAAGGTTAAAAATCGGATATTGTTTGTTTCTAGTGAAACTATCTATGCCAAGTCTCTGGGTACCAAACGATTTCTTAACTTGACAGAGCTGTAATTATAAATTAATTAAACTTGTAATGGCTTAATGAATGGGCGAGCCAGCTTCAAAAAGAAGCTTGTTTCCCCAGGCAAAAGGGCATATGTGATAAATTCCACTCTGTCCCTATCTGCCTAAAATGAACTCATCCCGTGTCACTTTGTGTTGTGGCATTTAACACTTCACATGCTAAGGCATCGGAAAAATGTACTGTGTGTGAACAAATGCAGCTAATAACTAAGGGAAATCATTATAGCTGCAGATAAGGTGTTTGTAGCATGTAGCAAATAATCATTTACCGTTCATTGGAGAGGACATTTAGCTAAAAAAAAAAATAGCTCCAGACTCTAGAAACAATAGGCATTTAACAATTAGATAATGTACAAATAAGATATAAAAAAAAAAACTATTTGCAAAGGGACGACTTTATGGCATATAAACATAGAATTAAAAAATAGTAATAAAAAAAGGAAACATTTCATTTTTATAAATATTTTTATCCTACTAAATATTTTTACTATGTGGGAAAATATTTTCTTGCTGTGCCAGAATAGCTTATTGAGTGTGCAGCTTTTATCATATAGCAGGAGGTCAAGGGCACACGTGGGTGCATAATGCTGCAATGTTTCTAGCTCCGGAGCACAGAAGGTCAAAGGCACAGTACTATAGGCACAATACTCCTTTTCTACGTCTATTTAATGTGGAGTGGGTGCTGCTACCTACTTACTTTATTACTTACCATAGCTGATGCAAAATTAAAATATATCCATAGCCATCAATAGACTGTTTCTGTTTTAGAGCCTAAACAGGCAAGACATGCTGACATTATTTGGCTTTATATATTTTAATAACATAAAAATAAAATGTTTCTTTTCTTTTATACTTTACCCTGGGGAAAATAATTTGGTCTTTAGGGATAAAGCAATAAAACGTCTGCTACTGGTCTTGTAACAACCAATCAGATGGTAATATATACAGCTCAGTTCTTTGAAAACATACCGCTATTGGTTATCACACTATAACAAATGAAGAGTCTTTTACTGAATGTTTAAATAAATATATCTAATAAATAATGGCAATGTTTCCCTTAGATTTGTGGATATGCATTTGAGGGGCCTAAACCTCTGATTTTTTTTAATATGACCCAACTGCCTTACTTTATTGGCTCTGTATGTGTGGGGCAGCCTAGGACATAGTTAAACAGACTGTAATGTGGGTCCCACCTGTAGTGATGAAGGAATCTGTCCTGTTTCACAACACTGCTGAAAAATTCGCAAAACGGCAGAAAATTAGTGAACTGCATTGATTACCGGGCCACTTTTGTTAACGTGTCAAGTGAGTTGTAGTGATGAGCGAATCCGTCCCATTTCGCTTTGCCGCAAAAATTTGTGAAACAGCAAAAAATCTGCAAACACATTTGGCGCATTTTTTTTTGCTGCAACCCCGCCCATTTCATGCGACCGCGCCTATTTATGGCACAGCCACGCCTATTTTGCTGCGACCGCAACTTTTTTGCCACGTGACAAATTTTTACGTGTCTTGTAGAAGTTTCGCAAAACAAATTTTTGCATGGTTGCACTGTAACCACTGGTCTTCATGCTCATGTATGGTGCAAACATCTAATTGGTTACTATGGGTTACTAGACCTGTTGCAAACTTTGTAACTTAATTGTCCTTTTAATTGTATTATACTATATCCAGTGAATGTATGATATGAGTCAGCTCACAATGCTAAACAATTTGATTTTGCTTCGAAAATCCAAAAAGACAATTCTTTGTTTGTCTGTTTTTCTTAGTTATACATCATTACCTAGTACAGTATATGTGCATTTGTCTTAGTACTGTTTATGAATGTTCTGAGCTTGTGTGGCCTGTGCCCTAGTTCTCTTGGGAATCCATCTATACCCCTGGTGAGTAGGTGACTACACACACACACACAACTTGCAAACATACATACATAAATATATACATACATATTTATTGAAGAAGGGCAAGTTCATTGCAGAATTAGTGTTACAAACAGTAGAATATTCAGGTGCCTTGCCTTCACTGCCCTATATGTGTCATGGCACACAGGAAGATTAAGATGCAAGATTTAGTAACCAAAAGAGTAACCAAGAAACCCCAGGGTAATTATCTCGAGTAATGAGACTTTTTTAATACAAAAATCAATGGTTCTTTTAATGGAAATAGATTTCTCTGCTCCTCCAGGGCTCTGCTTGCAAATCTTTCCTTCTGGTTTTAAAATACGATTGTCTTACACCCCCCTATCCCCCAGTGCTCCTTCCTTATTGGGGGCATCTAAACTCATTTTGCTTTCGCAAAGTATTTATGGAGCACTTAGCTGCTTCATCAAGATCCAATTAAATCTGGATATCAGAAAGACCATAAGGAAAGAGGTGCAAAGAGTGTCACTTTTTATTGTATAAATGTGCATTACATGGACTCAAATTAGTGGCGAAAAAAAAAATGCGCGAAATGCGGAAAATGGCATGTGTCTAAAATCATTGTCCGCATGTCAAAAAATTGTTGTGTGCAGCAAAAAAATGATGCTCGCGACAATTTCTTTTGACTTTTTTGTCACACGCAAATTTTTGCACCCGTTTGGAGAAACAATCAACCAGTGGCAAAATGCAGAAATTTGCCGCAAATCCATGCCTGGCCAAACATTTGCTCATCACTAGTGGCAAGCATTAGAAATCCTGTTGGTCCTTAATAATTGGAAATAGAAGCTTATACAGTACAGTACTCTAACCAGTCTAGCGTCACATTGCATAAACTAAATAACTGTATTCTTTACCCTTTACTTACTTATAGAACAATTGGCTAATTACCATGTCTTCTACCTTGTGAGCATGGTTATGTCAATGGGAATGATTCTTCATCCTACCCCACATTTGCTGTAGCAGGTAGGGGCACTGGGGATGTTACTGCTGTAACAAATAGTAATATTCTACTTTATTTTTGTTTGCTTTAGATCCACTGTTTTTCTGTATAATGTCACACTCTCTATGAAGGTCTTATAACCCCTCTTGTTTATATGTATATTCTGTGTCTCACTTCTCAGCTTCATTTATGATGTCATCACATGGACTAGTGTAATGATTTGTGGGAAATTTAGTAACATCTGAAAAAGGTATATTTTATAGTCATGTGGAGTCATTTATTTATGGATCTGCAGTATGTAAAGTGCAATCTCAATTGCTATGATACTTTTGATACCCGACGCAGTAGCAGCCAATGCACTAGAAATTGAGCGGCACAAGGCCATGACAAGGGGGTGAATAGGGACCCAAGGAAGTTGTAATGTAGGATGATGTTGTATTGCTAAGGGAATAAGTGGGGGGAGAATAAAATAGAAGAAACAAAAAGATGAAAATCACTACCTCGTGACAGCTGAATGGAGAGGACAGCGTTCCCGCCTGCCGCCCTGGAGTAAGGGATTAGGGGGGTAGGCAATAAGTGGGTATCGGTTTGTCAGTCGCAGCTTAAGGCATGGTGGGGCTGCCCTTGGGGGAGCCAAAAAGGGGCTAAATAGACTAAGGTACAGGTGCTTTTCTGGAGGGGTAGGCCTGGGGGCTAGGCTTTGGGGGGAAAAGTAGTAGGCACATGAGGTGGAAAAGTTTGGTTGTGGAGGCTTAGTCACAGGCTTGAAAGGTTTCTTCAAATGTCTAAAGTTAATTTAAGGTTAAGTTATTATAATGGTAAGAATTGTAATGCAGCCTTCAGCGGCTAAATGTTATGTAACCTATGTTTATGTAATTGGTGTAATGTGTATTGGAATGTAACATTGATTACAATTTGTTATTCTATTAATAAAATAAGCTACGGCATTTCCACCCAGAAAATGCAGGTCTGTGTTTGGTGTTGTGGGGGTAAACTGGGGTGTGGGTTGTGAAAAAGGGGACTGTTATTGCAACCTCCCCATGTCATGCACTTGCGTGTGTGCTTTGGCACAGATTGGATGGTGTCACTTGGGGTTTCTGGCTGCTGGAACGAGAACAGCACTTAACATATGACAAATTAAAATAAAACATTTTTGTTCAGTTTCCCTTTAAAGGGATACTGTCAGTATTCATGTCAAGGAGAGGGCTTTGCATGTAATTCATCAGAGAAGGCTGAAAGGGCACATTGGTGCATACTGCTGGTTGGAAAGGATCATCTATGGATACAAGTTATTTTCTGAATAGCATCAATGTGCACACAATTTTGTGTCCAAACTAGACCTTTGTGCTTCCTTTGCATTCCTACATTAGGCTTACAGACTTAAGGCAGCCATGCACATGGCAACCCCATGCTCTAGCCAATATATTAGCCAATGGGCCAAATGCATGGATAGCTTATGAGGGGCCATTTATAGTAAGGTTGTTTGGTGGGCAGCTGCATGATTAAAATAGCAGGAATTGAAGAAGAAGCTTTGGCTCCTGTTTACTCAATTCTTTATCTGTCAATGCACCATATACTAGCCAACATGGAACATCGGCAGATAAGACTTTCAAACAGGCCCAGTTTCCATAATGGACAATATCAATAGTAAATGCATACAGAAAATCGTAAAAATAAAGCCTTCATTCCGTGTCATTGCATTTTCACATGTTTGAACAGCTCTATAATAGCCCCGAACAATAACACCCAGTTAATCCTTTTACTGCTAATTTAGGGGGAACGTTGGTTAGAAATTGCCATTAGCCCAGGGATTCTTAGGGGCTGATTTACTAAGACACGAATTCGAATCCGAATTGGAAAAATTCCGATTGGAAAACGAACATTTTGCGACTTTTTCGTATTTTTTGCGATTTTTTCAGCCCCCTTACGACTTTTCGGAAATTGTCGCGACTTTTTCGTTAGCAATAAGATTTTCGCGAAAAAACGCGTGTTTTTCGTAGCCATTACGATTCGCTCGTATCTTGTCGCGACTTTTTCGTATTGAGCGCTTGTAAGCGGCGGCCGAAACTTTCAGACTTAGCTCCAACCTGGCCCAAGAAAAGTCACCATACTGAAGCTTGAATGAATCCGAACGCTACGAAAAAATCGCAACATTTTGCGCAACTTTCGGAATGGCTACGAAAAAGGCACGACTTTTCGCGCAAGTTTTAACGCTACGAAAAAATTGCCAGATTTTGTGCAACATTCGGATGGCAACGAAAAAGTTTCCGAAAAAATCGCCAAATACCGATCATTACGAAAAAAATGCAATCGGACGCATTCGGCCGGTTCGTGAGTAAGTAAATGGGCCCCTTAGTCTATGGGTCAGGACCAAAAAATGGGAGTTTTGGGTGGATCTCCATAATGTCACCTAAATAATAAATTTACTCCCTACAATAGAACATAACTTATTCTTGAGTTGCAAAGTTCATACACTGCATTACATTGCTGATAAACATGTTGGTGTTATTTAGTTTTTTTTATACATTTGTGTGTATATGTTACAAATTAATTTTCATATGGTATATACTTTTTTGAGCATAAGTGTACCTTTAAGGGTCTTTAGTGTTTCTATTATATTTCACAATAGTGCTGATTGTTAATGACATCAATTTCTTCCTCTCAGTTGAGCCTCCTGGAGTGTAGCGTTGATCGTGGCATAGTCAGGGGGGTGAGTAATGAGTGGATAGAGCATGCTATGGCCTTCAGTCTGTGATGCAGCAGAGCTAGTGTTCTGCATACCATATTAAACATTACCATGAATAGATCTGCCTAGAATATCTCTGATATGCATTTACCTTGACAATAACTCATTTCTTCAGTCTGTAGGATGCAACCATACACTGAGGGAGAATAAAAGTACCGTTATTCTTGCCTCTTTGGCTGTGGAATTTCATGAAAACCCCTGAAAAGAATATATGAAATAAAATCTCATATATACTCAGGCAATTTGTTATTTCTTCCTTGATAACAAATCAGAGGAATTTAAAAAACGAAAGAAGACGACAAAAAACATGTAATCATGTTTAATATCCACACAGAAATACACACTTTGCAGAAATGGTTCTATGATCATGTTTTTATACCTACCAGTAGTTTCTGTTTAGCTGAGGTGGTCTCCATCCACACATCTGAGAAGGATAATGGAGTTATTGGAAGGATCAGAAGCATAGTTTGGGGCATAGCTGGGGGTCTAGCTTAAACAAACCAATTTCCCAGTCAGAAATGGATGACAAAGGTTTAATTCCCTCTGAACAGTTCAGCTTATCCTTGGATAAGTTACTTTGACTTCTTGCATATTGGGGTTTGTAGTGGCATTCTAATCTGACTAACCTTGTGATTGGTGGGCAGAATTCAGACCACTTTGTCTGTGCATTAGGGTACTTTCATTTGTTCATGTAGTCTGATTGCAATTCAAACAAGTTTGTTATCAGTTACAGACAAGGGCAGTGCTGCATATAATTTGTAATGCTATATAAGAATAATGAAATGAGTCTATGACTAACTGCATACCTACTTAGAAAACCTGGTCCTAGGTCCTATGAAGATTGGATTGTCAGGGTTGTCCAAAATGAACTTCCATAATCCTGGAATATGGTTTTTAAAGAATGACACTTAGCTCCTTCCCAGAACTAATATGTCAGTTGCAGGCTTGGTTAAGTTGCTAAGCACCTGACATTTTCTGGCCACTAGGTATTCTATCATGTCACAGTCTAGGGTTGGAATGTCCAAGGCTATGCATTCTTGCTTATTTATAAAGAAAATGCTGAGAAGCAGAGGTGTAGTCATGTCCTCACCTCATCGAGCAAAGAATTCTATAAAAGAATGTGTGTGCGTGTGTTTTTGTGTGTGTGTGGAAAGGGCAAATATTAAATAGGGTTAAAATAGAATGTAAAAAAGCATTCAAACACAGAAAGCAAGGACAAAATGCAAACCAGGTGACCGTCTGATGACTTTGTTCACTGATAATAAAGCAGTTACTATGGAAGCAAATTATTCCTGCTATGATGACATGGACAAGCACCAGGTCCCTTTAAGAAATGAATATTCTCAGTGTTATATATGGACCATATACTAAACACAGTTAGGATAGGATAACTCTGTCTGCACTACATTCATTTCTCATGCAGCTGCAGGGATCATAACTAGTAGTATAAGCCCCATATTATACTCTTAGTAAATTCAAGCAAGGAGCATCATTATGTTTATATATTATATGAATTGATTGCTATATTTGTATTACATTATGAAACTAGCAAGAGTTAAGAAGGCCTATCCTGCTCACATTGTAAACTGTTTTGAAATTAATGTTTTGATGGGCTCAATAGGTTTTAACAGAAAAGCCTTCAAAAGTAATTGTATTAATGCATAAACTAAATTGTTTTCAGACAAATAGTGAGCAGAGCACTCATCTCTAGTGATGAGCAAATTTTTTCGCAAGGCATGAATTTGCAGCGAATTTCCGCATTTTGCCAATGGCGACTTGTTTCAGGAAACTTCCAGGAAAATTTGCAGCTCGGAATTTTTTTTTCACGTGTCAAATTGGGCGCGGTTGCGTAAAAAAAAGCTAGGGTGCGTCAAATTGGGCGCAGTTGTGTAAAAAAGGGCGTAGTCGCGGCAAAATTGGCTGCAGTCGCATAAAAAAAATGCGGGCGACAAAAAAATAGACGTGGACCACAAATGCATTTCACAAATTTTTCGCCGTTTCACGAATTTTCTTCCTGTTTTGCAAATTTTATGGTGAAGCAAAACTGGACAGATTCGCTCATCACTAATGAAAAATAACTTTTTCATTGGTAGGTGCACTGCCACTCTCCCTATAGGCTATATGGCAGGTATCAACACGGTTCTAACTTTGTGCTTGTCTTTTAACTCTGTTAATAACCCTATACAAAACTGGCATGACCTGATCATTTACATTATGATTGCTAACCTATTTAATTTTTATAATGTGTATATTGATTATAACACTGTATTGGTAACCCCAGAAATGTTGAGAATGACGTAATACTTCCTAGTGGAATAGGGATTATAGTGATTATATTATTTTGTTGCTTGGTGATATCCTCTACAATACATACAGAGTGGGTGTGAGGCTTAATCCCACTAGACCTGGAGAGATTGTAGGCAAAAGGTGTCATTTTATTGATGAAACTGTGAGAGCTTGGACAATTTTTCAGTGACTATTTGTTGGCAGCTTCAAGGTAATGGCTACTTTTCTGGAAGATGCTTTTAATATAGGCTGGTGCTTCTTTTTCCTAGGGGAACTTCTTCTAGCCTGTAAGGAATTATAATTTTAGAGCAACCTACATCTTTTTTTATGCTATAACAACTAAACATAATCTTAAGAGGTTCACTGATTAGATGGATGCAACCCTTTTGCCTTGCTTGTTGCCGCCATATAGCCCTAATGCCCTAAATGTTTCTTTTTAAAATAGTCAATTCTTGATTTTGTTCCATCAAATGGAACTATGTGAACTTAATTTTTAAAACAAGAACACAGAAACTTTATTATATGTTATACACTGCACAATAAGGAAACCAAAAGGACAGTACTGTAAGAGGAAAATTAAATGGACGGCAGCCACACAACAAGATTAATGTCCTTCTGCAGAATACAGAACATGCCCAATATTCATTTAACCAAGCTGAAAGTGTAAACCATAGTTTTTTCCCTACAAAAAAAGTAGATTTATTTCTTTTGTGTATTCAAATGCAGGTAAATCTGGAATAAGACATTAAATGGGATGTCACAATCAGGATTCATAAATATTTCCCCATGAGGTCTGCCTTGGGTTTTTACAGCAAGATTAGACCTGTTTTGTATTAGACGTGCAATCAGGATATCTCATGCAGCCAATTGGGGCCATTTCAACAGCCGTACATCCTTAATTCTGGGTTCCATCAGCCGCATCCTTCTGAGGTACAATGAGCCAATCTAAGGCTTAAATAGGCCTAGATGTGCAAATTAGACCCACTATCATGTCTGTCGCAAGCACTGTTCTGAAGACACATTGTTCTCCTTTCCTCTTCAGAGGAATCAAGTTCTATTAGGAGATGTTATTAAAATGAACTCTAAAGATTGAAGATCTATTTTTAAACAAGAATTTTAAGTAAGAAAATATGATTTTATGAGAGAGAATTCTAACTTCCTTCTCTGTCTGCTGTAAGCCAACCATCATCTTGTGGCACAAAATAGAAACCATTGTTCTTGCCACATTTAAAAGACAATGCTCTACAACTAAATATGGCATTTTGAGTATTTAAGGGGACAGCAAATATGCTTATGGCAAAATGAGACAACTAGTAACCTATAATATAAATATAATCAGGCATAACAATTTAAAAAGTAAAAACACATAAACATAAGTAAACATTTAAAAGCAGTTTCAGTTTCACCAAGGTTTGCCATCTGCCTGGTATATTTACTGGTCTGGCTGGTAAAAATAATCTTATTAATAGGGAAGAAAGATAAGTATATAGGAAAGTTGATATTCTTTTGCAGAAAAGGTGGCAACCCTAAATTCACCTAGATATTCAGTTCAACAAAGGAGCATTGTGGGAAGCTGCCATGCTGCATACTATGCCAAGATAAAATTACTTCTATAGGCTATATTGAACAATGGCCCCGTGGGACAAATCATCACGAGAAAATGGCAGAATACTTGCTTGTCGCTGAGCAGTAACTTTTGAACTAATTTCTGTAACTCTTTACCGTGTCTTAATGAAAAAGAAACACCATAAATTCCATTGTGTTACATAACAGGTTTCAATACAAAGTTTTATACCCAGTTTTTGTTACAGGGGCTTTCAGAGTTAAACAATATTGTCCTTCCTTTATGGTGCAGAATACATTTAGGGTTAAAATTCAAATATCAGGATAGCGTGAAAAAACTGACATTGGAAGACAATAGTAGCTGTAGTCAGAAGTCCTTCTGATCAATGCCTGGGTTGTGTTTAACAAAACAAGACTAAGGGTCGACCTGCCGCTGGCCCTATAAATATCCTGTTAATGGTGTTTTTGCAAACAAGCTGTCCCTAAAAATGCAGCTCTCAGGCTTCTAGCCGAAGATATTAATATGCAAATGGATGCAGGCGTGTGTCCTTCGGAAGAGCCGTCTGCGTTTAACCTGCGACCTCTTTGTCTTTAGCCAGAGATTTTGCTCATTTGTACAGCTCCCGAATCTGCCTTGGCCTGCATTGTAACCTGGTAGGAGCAGCATTAAATGAAGGGGGGGGGGGGGGTGTAGGCCCAATTCGCTATGCTCAATTAATCAGCACAATTAGGTTCTTGTGAGGAACTACAAGCCACCTTTGAAAAAAGTATTAACCTCTTTTCTGGATCGCAATGGTTAACATAATGGCATGATTTACAAGTAAAAAAAAACAAGGAACTATTGTAATGAAATATAGAAAGACCTGCTGGTCTCATATTGCCTGTGCTTTCTCTGCCTACAATACAGCCCTCCCTCCATTTTCTCATATTAAGATTATTGTTTACAGATTCATATCACACTGTGCACAAACAATTTTAAATAAAGGATAATAACAATAATAATTACTGCAACAACCAAATTCTCCTCCTTTTATTGTTGTTTGGAGGACTTCTAACAGCTCGATAAAGCAGCTGGTGGCACGACAGAAAGAAAGAGTAGAGATGAATAGATAGAATGATTTTCATATCATCAGCATAAATCTAATCCAGTGGATCTTCTTGAATTACCAGGAGATGCCATATAGACCTATGGCTGATCTCTATGGCAGTCCAACAGTGCAAGGAAGAAGGGGCCATATGCTAAAGTTTGCTAGAATAGCATAAAAAGAATGTGTTCGCTTAGGAAGAACACAGAAGAACATTGAACAAGAAGCCTTGATTTTCTAAGGCTGTTCATCTTTGAGTTAATTTTTAGTTTTGTGTAAAGAGTAATATTGTAAGACAAATTTGCAATTGCTCTTCATTTTTTATTATTTGTGTTTTTTTTTATTATTTCACTTTTTGTTTGGAAACGCTCCAGTTTGGAGAGACTGGTAAAGGAATAGAAAAGGAAATCAATAGAAAGTTAAGTAATAAAAGGTAACAATTAAAATTAAAGTGTAAGCTCACAGAGGAGTAGTTTTTTGGCTGCTGGGGTCAGTGACCCCCATGAAAATGTTGGAGACAGAAGAAGGAGGCAAATAATTCAAAAACTATATAAATAAATAATGAAGACCAGTTGAGACAGTTGCAAGTTGAACAATGAAAAGAAACAGATAATTGGTTGCCATGGGTTACTGCCCAGGTGCAAATTTGCCCAGTATTTATAAATCACCCCCTGCAGAGAAGCAGTAACTCATAGCAACCAAAAGGTGACCAGTAAATTCTACCTGCAGATTAGTTGCTACAGGTAACTGCTACTGGGCAAACGTAGTGCCTTTATTACGTTACCACCTTAGTTTTCATTATTGTAGGAGATCAGAACCTTGGCATGTTTGTACTTTGGAAACATGCCAAAGTTTTTTCCCCCGTAGTGAAAAGGATGGGCCACCAGAGGCTATAAACAAACTCCTTCTACAAGTACCAGCCAGAAGAGCAGAGAGTTACAGTATATGCACCTGAAATGGAATTCCATAGTAAAATGTAATGCATTGTTATTTAGTGGATACATATAAAAATAAAATACACAGATTTCAATGTGTTTCACAAAGCTTTGATTATAACTGATCACATAACTAAGCAGTGTTTATATACTTTATATATACAGTATATATATGTGTGTATATATGCATTAACCTTACATCATCCATTGTGATTTGTAGCTCATTTATAGCACCAATTAAGTTATCCCCATATAGCACCAATTATAAGTTATTCTGCATTACTGCAGTTGGCAGCATTGGTATGAGCTGTTACTAACAAATATGCAGCATGTAGATTTCAAGTTTTTAGTTTAAAAGAAAGATGTAGGTAGCTGTAGTGAGGAGTGAAATCTTTCGCCAGGCATGGATTCGCTGCCAAATTCCTCATTTCAGCAAAAAAAATTGGCAAGTAAAAAAAAGTTGCAGTTAAGTCAAATACATTGCAGTTGCACAAAGTCACAGCTGCATAAAAAAGGTGCAGTGGTGTCAAAAAAGTTGCGGTCACATCAAAAAAAATTCACTCACTCGCAAAAAAGTTGTGCAGTAGCTGCATTTCGCTAGTTTTTCACCATTTCGCAAATTTTCGGCCGAAACAAAATGGAACAGATTTGCACTATTAGCTATCCTAGACTGAATAGTGATACAGATCCAAATCCTATTTTCTCATTATTAAAATTGAATAAATAAATTGTCTAAATGATAAGGAAATTTATTGTGTATTGTTTTTATTTTATCAGGTAATCAAGCTTTAACCCTAGAAGTGCTGTACAGAAAAATCACTGATAAAAATTCAGCTTCAGCTAAATTGCTAGACTTCTTGGGATTCACTACAATCCCCTATACAACCCTTAAAGCTACAGGGTTAAATTGCACTTGGGAAGTACAACAGCAGATCTAACAACCTCCATTTAAAGATGACCTCTCAGTCTGAAAATATTGGAAAACGTGTCTAGCCTTGTGTAAAATCAATGGGAAGCAGCAATGGTTGTTTGTCTTGGAAAAATAAAAAAATATAGGGTCATATGTATTAAACTCCCGGATTGACCATTTTGGTGTTAAACAGACACTAAAACAGTCATTTAGAGATTGTTTCAATGTAATATATTGCATTGCTCTGCTTCAGTGAACAATATAGGCCGCAGATATATAGAGTAATAGGAAAAGCAAGAGGATGAGTTGTCACGTTTTAATAAAACAGAGAAATCTCATTCAACGAAAGATAAAAACCAATTGCTTGCGGCCTTATTCCTGTATTTGTTTTAACCTGCTTCAGAGAGGGACAATTCCATGAAGCCATTACCTTCTGTTTAAAGAAGTATGGGTTTTTTTTTTTCACAATTTCACTTAAGACTTCCTGTACACAGGAAATGTGACAACAATTCATAATCTGTTACATAAATACAGGTAAATTGCATACATCTTTCTGTTAATATTACTAAACCTTTTATTTTACTTGCCGTTTTCCACCTATATACAGTGTATACATGTTTTAGTACAGGTATGGGATCTGTTATTTGGATTATCTGGGATTTTCTAGATGAGGGATCTTTATGTAATTTGCATTACTACACTTCAAGTATGCTAAAAGAAAACTTTAACATGAAATAAACCCAATAGGATTATTTTGTCACCTATACAGAGTTGCGTACCTTGGTTATGATCAAGTACAAGGTACTGTTTTATTATTACAGAGAAAAAAGAAATCATTTTTAAAAATTAAAATGATTTGCTTAAATGGACTCTATGGGATATAAAGTTATCCCATATATTTATTTTATTTTTTTACAGATACATTTGGGTGTTAGAGAAGAGTTTGCTGCAAAGTCTTCAGAATCCATAATTGTGCTTATTTACTCAAATTCAATTTGCATAGAAAACAAAGATTGTAAACTTGTGGCCCTGTTGTAGTCCGATTTCTTTAATACTATTGTTAGTAGGGAAAAAAAGAAACTGCTTACACCGTTCTTCTACCTATCCAGTTTTCTGTCTGAGGTCTAGAGGCCTATGTAGAGGTCTGGAAAATGCTTTGCTGTACTGCATAATGTGACTATATACTGAGCTTAACAACAGTTCATATCTTTGCTGCCTTCCAAGTGTGCTAACAATCTAAGACAGTTAAAAAGAGCACTGTTATTACCACTGTTACTATAATTTACTTGGCTTCTCATGATTTTAAATGCCTTTTCATCCCCCTCTGAGGCAAACTAGGGAGGCTTCAGAATGGGGTTTTGCCTTCCTCTGGATCAGCTAGCAGTTAGGCAGGTTTGAAATAGACATACAAGGTTGAACTTGATGGACATGTCTTTTTTCAACAAACTTACTATGTTACTATATGCAGTTCCTACAGTAACTACAGTAGCTGACTATTTCCCTGATTTCCTATAGTGCAATATACTGTAGCAAGCTACTAGAAGGGTAGGGTCATTAACCTTCCAACTACAAATTGATGTCACAACTGATACTTTTTATATACAGGTACGGGATCACTTATCCCGAAACCAGTTATCCAGAAAGTTCTGAATTACGGAAAGACCATCTCCCATAGACTCCATTAAAAGCAAATAATTCTAATTTTTATAATTTCCCTTTTCCCTGTAATAATAAAACAGTACCTTGTACTTGATCCCAACTAAGATATAATTAATCCTTATTGGAGGCAAAACAATCCTATTGGGTTTATTCAATATTAAAATTATTTTTAGCAGACTTACGTTATGGAGATCCAAATAACGGAAAGATCCCTTATTCGGAAAACCCCAGATCCCGAGCATTCTCGATAACAGGTCCCATACCTGTATTAGGTTGTGCAGGCTGCTTTTTAAAGGTTCTGTTCCCTATAAATAAAATGTGTGTGTATAAATGAGGCTGGGCTGTTGTACTTTAACATGAGGGAAGTATTCATTTTTTAGAGAAGAGTGACAATTTTAGGATTGTTTTGCTACTGAATCTTTTAGAATGCAACAAGTTTTAGATTTTTATTATACATATTACATATGTATTTACTTTTGGAGCTTAGCGTATTTTAAATTGAAATTGTATGTTTTAAATCACTTTTTTAGTATGTTTTATTATTTATGATTACATTTTATATTTGTATTATTTATCTTAGTTAAGGCAACTCCTTTAACAACAAGGCTAATAAAAAAACAATTAAGCAGTTTAATTGTTTACCATACTACTCATATAATCCCATCCATCTCACATACATTTTTGTATATGAGGACACTGGGTTGTTGCGGTATGGCAACAGCAGAATAAAAAAGGTAAGACCTCTTGTCTGTCTCCCAGTCATCAGAGATAACCAAATAAAAAAATATAACCCTACGGTGCACTCACTGGAGACAATATAAAGTCATATTAAAGGTTATTTGCATTGAGTGCACTTGGCTGTTCTAGAATTACTTGGCAACATTTGACCCTGATGTATGACCTATGTGACATCATGAAATGCAGGTCAATTGGCCTAGGCACAACTCATGCATCTAATGAAAAAAAAAAAAAACTGTTCATCTACAGTCCTGTTTCGTCCATTGCAATATCTGCCAAATCTAGATTTTTTAGGGGATAAGGAAGAGCTTCCACACAAAAAATAGTAATATAATAAGCAGGAGCTGCTATTGTCTAACTTTCTTACACAAAACTGGGAAAACTAAGATTCCCTACAGACTATTTGTCCATAAAAAAAAAAAGGAGAACTGGACTTTCCATTACAGTGTCAAGTCAGGCAAAGCATTATTGATATTCATACATAACTAAAGCTCCCCTGACTGAATTTGCCAAAATCAACATTCACAAAATGGTGAAAACTATGCCAATACACAATGCAGAAATCTAATGCAAAGGTAGACCTACCCATGGTGCAATCAGTGCAGAGGGACTGGACCCAACAATCTATTAATCCTGAGAGTCGTGCTATAGATTGATAGATTAAGCAGTAAGGAGGACACATCTATTTGTCTCATACTGGGACTCTCCATGGTCTTGTTCCAGTCATCGGCCATTCCATGTGACATACTAAATCAGGTGAATCCGTCAGCTAAATATATGGTTAAAATAAAGGAAGATTTAGCCTTCTGGTAGGAAGAGGGTAGGCCCAAGGGATGAGAGTCACTGGACAAGCATAGGAATTTCAGAAGGATTCCATTCCATTGCGTTAAGAAAAATATCCATATTTTATAAGCATAAACTAAGAATTTACAGCCATTTTCTACCCTCAAAAAATATTAGTATTATACTAAATTGTAAATGAGCCACAATAGTGATTAAAAATTAGAACAAGAAGCAAATTTAGTTACATAACCAAAGCCTATTGTGTGTTACAGTCTTGGTAAGAGGGAGATTTCAGACACCTGCTGTTCCTTGTGTGCATGATTATGAGTCAGGAGCTAAAACAAGGAGGAGGACACCAGTGGGTAGGGCTAGGTTCTTAAAGGGGTTAAAAGATAAGCAGAATAGACTCTTAGCAGGTTATAGAATAACGCATTATAAGCACATTTTGAGATTAGGGAGATTTCAGGTTTTTAGGTTTATGTGTGCATATGAGCCAGATTTATCTATGTCCTTTAAAAAAATAGCCATACATCAGATAATGCTTTTAAGCTTATCTATAGCAAAACTAGACCAGTACACTGCTCATTGGGTAATGTGGGTTAAAGGCCTAGGACAATTGTTGCCTGTGTTTCTATATTATTTGTTTTTGTGAGGTCCTTTTTAATAGCACATATTTCTTAATAAATAAAAAGTGTTTATTGCCATGTACAATAGGGAAGTATGCATTTGCATTGCATGCCATATTTTATGAATGACACTAACTATAAAGAGTAGAATTATTTTTTCAACCAAACTTGCTAATGAACTGTGCAGATCCCCTGAGATCAACTGACCCAAAATCCCTAGTGACAAAAATAGCCCTCATTTTTACATCCCATTTCTTGCATCAAAAGAATCACACACTCATTTCATTTTCGGAAGTGATGCAGTGATTTGGGGTACAAAATTTACACTTTGCATGCTGGGCTGTATTTGTAGAACCCAAACTAAGAGGAGTAGGGCTACCACCTGTGGGAGCTGGGCGAGGAAATGGCATGAACTGGAGGCATGCAGTGAGCAGATGGATTAGTTATTACAAATTTACTGACAAGTACATTCCTCGTTCATTTTTTTACAATGGCCCTAGCCTTGGCTGGCATTTTAACGGCTTGACCAGGTTACTACCGGCAAGATGGCAACCCTAGTTATAGGCCATATATGGCCATCATCAAACTATGAAAATGTATCAGAGAAACAAAGTCAATGGAACCAGGTACAAATAGGCAACCATTTTATTTGTGGAACATGACAGTGATGCATCAATCTGGCAGCCATGTTAGATATAATCTGGCAGTACCATATTAGATATTAACCCCTTATATACCCCCCCCCCCCCCACACACACACACACATGTCTCTTTAGCCCCAACCAGGAGAAAATAAGAATATCCAGGCTGGGATGAAACAGGCTACAGCATATATTTACAAACAAGAAATCACTGCCGCCTCCTTCCACAAAAATGTTCTGCCCAAGCAGACCATAAACTACCATTATCCCAGTTACACATGAATCTGGGGCATAGGCCCACTGTAATCCTCAGCCTTGTGACCTTCCACTGACTCTTTAAACCAGTCCCTTACAAACCAGTTACCTTATATTTTTTGCCTGCCCCCCTACCTAATCCAGTCAAGGCTCCTTCCCTTTACTCTGTGCTACCAGTCAGAGCCAAAATTCTACACATACAGTATATTTATTATTTTTGCATTCAACTTCTTTAGCATGTGACATGTAAGCATGACTTTTAAAGGCTTTAATAGATATACTGGTAATCAGGAGGTTAAACACACAGAAAACAAATATGTTCATAATTCCATCACACCAATCTGAATCTTTCGCCTCTGCTAATTATTACGGACAAGCCTCTTTATTGAACCAAATCCTGTTATTGGCATCACGATGCATGAGCTGTGGTTCTTGTTTAAAATGCACTCATTAGCCGTACAAATCAACCTCGTTGACAGAAAGCTTCGGAATTAAGCATCCCGCGTTACTCATTGGACAAGGAGCAATTTATAATGCCATTAGCAACACTTGCGAAGGTTACAGACATCAAAAATTGTTCAGCCGTAATTATTCTTAATGGATACAAGGAATAAACTGACGTGGGACAGCATTTTCATTAGCTTTCAATCAAGACTGATAGGTTTGGAGAAATGGACATGTGGTTGTGCTTTTTTTGGGGGGGGGCGGGGGAGCGGTTAGTGGGGGTAAAATAAACTAGAAAAGTAATGATGTTCCAGTGGGATGAAATAATCTCGGAACAGAACTTACCTTCTAACTACCTTAATGAGATATAATTAAAACAAATAGCTGGTGGGTAGGTGTTGAGACATCTTCAGTAAGTGCCTGTGGATGGATAATCCATATGGAGCTAAGGGTTAAATACCTGTGCTTAAAGCTTGTAGCTCCAAAGCTAATTATAAATAAATAAATAAATTACACACTCCAACATATTTGCAGCTATGAAGGTGTTTAAACACCAAAGGAATTAAAGAACATTTAAAAAAAGAGCTACAAAGAAAGAAAGCCAACTGTAAAAAATGCAGCTAATGCAAAAGCACATAACATCCAGCTGATTGGGCCCTAGACAAGTGCCCCCCCAACATTTAGTTTTGAGTCCATGCAGACACCATGGACACTCTGGGTGATCCCAATAGGTTAATTATTCCAAGTGAGTAACCAGTGGGAAAAAAAAACTGGCATACTGAGTGACTTGCTAAGGGCTACATTGCTTGGTGCCAAGAATTGCCATTGTGGACTGTCTGGCTAAACTTGCCTGAAAATTCTGTGCTGGGATGGGTAATATTGATCCATTATTAACATAATTGTTGTTTTCTGGCCAGATATGTGGGAAGGCAATTAAGGCCTAGGGCTGTGGTGGCAAATTATTATGGGTGGCGCCTGGGTTCTGCTGCTTAAGAAACAAGCAGAGGGTGCACATTCTGGAGCATCTCCTGAAGTTTAATATTCACAGGAGACTAATGTGATAAAAGTCATAACAGGAACATTTTCACAATGAACAATTATTCCTCAGCACAACAATTTTTCTTTTTTGGTAAATTTAATATCGATTTTGCACACAAGCAAAGTATTTAGAGACTATGTCCACAAGTGAAAGACAGAAAGTGAATTTTTGAGTCAAAAGTAATATGCCAACTCTAAGCAAGCCTTAATATTGCACAAGTAACATTTTCAGTTTCGCAAGTGTTTTGCTGAAGAAAAATGGGCCAGTTTCCCTCATTACTAATGAGTAGTAGTGTTGAACGAATTTGTCCGATTTTTGTTCACCGGAAAATTAGCAAAACGACACAAAAATTATTTTTTTTTAACCCGACTGCACCCATTTTTATGCAATCACGCCCATTTTGACAGAACCGCATCTATTTTGACGCATCCGTGTTTTTTTTGACATATGACGGTTTTTCTCATGGCAAATTTTCACTGAAGTGAAAGTTGGAAGGGAGACACAATTTGCCAATGCCGAAATCCGAAAATTCACTGTGAATCTATGCCTGGCGAAAAAAATTTGCTCATCACTGATGAGTAGCAGAAAGTTTCCATTTGACCCATTTACAACTCTTTTAAATTATCATTATATTGCCCAGTGTGAAAAACTGTACATCTGAACCAAAATTTACCTGCTATAAACAATAAAGTTTTCATTTTCTAGGAGGTGAATTACATTACATTTAGTGGGGTGGTTTTTTTAAGCAATAGCAACTGTATCTCTTAATAAGGAATACATTGAGAGGCATCATTTTAGGATGTTCCTAGTTCTCCATATTAAACAGATTTATGCATCTTGCTGTTAATTGATTTTATTTTATAACTAGTATGCTCAGTTCCCCTATATTCCTAAAAACACTGGAAATATTCAGCATAATTACATTGCTAGGACTTATATAAAGTGTCTCCTGTAAGCTTAATTTTATGATCTTATTTATCAATTTAGAGGTTTTTTCCTTTTTCGAATAAACTCACAATTTAAAAAACTCAAACTTTCTTTTTTATAAAAAAATCTGAATATGAAAAACTAGATCAAATAAAATCATGTAAAAAACAACTGGAATGCCTTGAATTTGTGAGTGTAAAAGCTTCTAGATGCTGAAGTTTTACATAGGAGTTTTCAAGTTTTTTGCACTTAATGTATATTGAACAATTTTTGAATCATAATTTGAATATTGTTTGTTTTAGTGCACAAAAATGAATCATGGAAAACATTCAAATTCAAACCTTGAAAATCACCCACATAGTGGTGAACAGTACCATGCAACTAATTAATAAATAATAGTGATGAGTGTATCTGTCCCATTTCGCTTCGCCATAAAATTTGCAAAAAGACCAGAAAATTCGTGAACTGCATTTGTCACATGATTTTTTTGTCGCCTGCATCTTTTTTTGTCGTCATCTTTCTTGACACTCCACAATTAAATCGACAATAAAATTGCTTCTTAATTCAGACAAGTGTCCTTTTTGTTAATCAATTGTTAATTCTCCAAATATAAGAAGTGATAATATTTTTAGCGCATGCTAAAAATAACACTCAGTTTTTCAGACTTTAGTGAATCGGTCCCTTAATGACTTCATTTAACTCTTTTTTTTCAATTGATATCATATCCTAACCTTGTATCAGTTTCAAGGAAAAATGGTTCAAGACTCAAGGATAGAAAGCCTGTCTACTTGTCGTTATGTCTTGATCTGGCATTCTGGTGCACAAATGGTTAAACTACATTAGGTTTGGATACTCCATATCACCTTACTTCCAGTGCTGAGCGCAAACCTCCTCTTTTCCATATCACAACTGTCTACGTTCTAGAAATCCAGCAACAATGAACCTCCAGCCTCCTTATCTCAAACATTTTCCAACCATTACTCTTCCATCACCCTCACGTCTTTGCTTAGATTAGGACTTTCCCTGATAAACGTCCCCTATCTTGGCCAATTATTCACTTATTCCGGCAAGCCAAGAGGCTATAGGAATCAGTAGTTATATCACAACGGGAGAAGTCAGCTGAAATACATTTCTAGACCATCAAACTGAATATTTATATACTGCAATATCTCAAACCATTAACTAATATTTCCTTTGCTTACTGGAGTGTTTCAAACTTCC
The DNA here is from genome assembly GCF_000004195.4 of Xenopus tropicalis. Classification (NCBI taxonomy): domain Eukaryota; kingdom Metazoa; phylum Chordata; class Amphibia; order Anura; family Pipidae; genus Xenopus; species Xenopus tropicalis. The sequence goes on from NC_030678.2 coordinate 79,941,902, forward strand.
CCCTCTTCTGAGAAAGATTATGTGTTAAACCCAGCGTTGACTTCAAAGTATCACCTTCAATTTTACGTCTCAAGGTGTTGGGAACTGGATTTGATTGCACAGATCTGAGCTGGTACAGAGGCTGTAAAAGCTGTTTCACATGTCCATCTGCGGTCGAGAATTCTGAATATGAAATAAACAACCAATGTGGTGTATTGTTATAAACTGTTCATAATCTCATATTTTTCAAAACTGGTTTTACACTAGGCAGCCAATATTCTTCTGTAGCGATTAAAATGTAAAACAATATTTTTTTAAAGGAAACATTTTACTTGTTTTTATTTATTTATGCTTCATGTAGCCATTGTAAGAGGTTTGGGGAATATCCTCAAAGACAATGAATGGTTGTTGTAACTAATCAGAAACAGGACAGACAAGAGCGGGACAGAGTGGGTGTAGAAACTGAAAGAGACAGGAGCTGGACGAAACAGGGGTAGAATCAGGACAAGGCAGGAGCTGGACGAAGCAGGGGTAAAAACAGGACAAGGCAGGAACTGGACGAAGAAGGGGTAGAGATTGGACAAGGCAGGAGCTGGATGAAGCAGGGGTAGAGATAGGACAAGGCAGGAGCTGGACGAAGCAGGGGTAGAGATAGGACAAGGCAGGAACTGGACGAAGAAGGGGTAGAGATAGGACAAGGCAGGAGCTGGATGAAGCAGGAGTAGAGACAGGACAAGGCAGGAGCTGGACGAAGCAGGGGTAGAGATAGGACAAGGCAGGAGCTGGACGAAGCAGGGGTAGAGATAGGACAAGGCAGGAGCTGGATGAAGCAGGAGTAGAGACAGGACAAGGCAGGAGCTGGACGAAGCAGGAGTAGAGACAGGACAAGGCAGGAGCTGGACGAAGCAGGAGTAGAGACAGGACAAGGCAGGAGCAGGCATAAAGACAGAATAATGCAGGCAAGAGGTGGAGTGGGTGTAGAGTCAGGACTAGGTAAGTGGCTGACAAATAAGACTTCTGGGCTGGGAAAATACAACCTGCCAGTTGCTCTTCCAGACCAGTGGTTAATGGTTAAGTCAAGCTGCCATGAGGTTCCTGGGTTGATTTTCAAAAGAGCCTTATAGCCATGACATTAACCTTCCTTTAAGTTATAATAAGTGCTTTGCGATGTCACATGTCTCATTAATCTAAACCATGTGGATGAACTATTAATTATATAAAATAAGTAATATGTGTGTGTGATGGTGTAACTTCACAATTTGATCTTCATTTGAAACAGGAAAGCTTTGTCTCAAATTACACATTATCTGAGAAAAAACATTAATTTGATGCTGTTACAATCACGCTTATATTATACCAAGGAAATTCATGTGCCAACTTTGAACGAGTTACTTGCAACTTTGAGATCTCACAAAGTAAAGTTCTGCTTCTCATGTGTGCCTAATAAGACCATCACGTTTTGCTGAACAGGAAGGTGAGACTTTATATGCGCAGACTTTCATATGCGTACGTACACACACCTTTATTAGTGTTTCAAAATACTGTTCTCTTTCATAAAACAATAACTTGGATTTTACCCAGATTTTCCCATCTTATGTGTAAATGTTGATAGATGTGTGAAACATCTCTGGCTCATTTCTCTGTTGTAGCAAGTTCCATGAGAATGCCTTGTCAATAAACAGCTGAATTAAGTGATCGTTATATGAGCTCCCTTAAAGGAGAAGGAAAGGCTAAATCACTGGGAGGTATCAAATGTTAGCCCCCCCCCCCAGTGATTATAATCACTTACCTGATTCCCCTGGCCGGTGCTCCTGTTAAAAGGTTTTATGCAAGCAAGCGTACCTTTTTCTTCTGTCTTCTTTCTTCAGAATCCCAGAGCCGATGCATACCACCAAGTCAGTTTATCACTCCACTGCGCATGTGCGAAGATCGAAGGAGGAGCACTCGCCCTCATACAACCCGACTGTTTCAGGTAAGCGATTAAAGTAAACTAATATTTTGGCACCCCGCAGTAATGTAGCCTTTCCTTCTCTATTAAGTGTGATCATATGTGAAGGATCATTTCCTAGCATAGTTTAGCTACTGCATGAACCTGGGTTACCCAGCAAAAAGATAATTTAATTTCTCTGCATCACGTGTGTACCAGCAGTCTGCTGTACAACCTCTGTGTTGATCTTGGGTAGGCCCCTTTCATGCCTGGGATCACACATGGTGTCAGTTCTCTGGTAGTTATTTGTTTTTGCTGTAGATGAACATTTGCTATGAGTTATTGTAGTAAAACAAATTTTCGCCCACATAAGTAAATGAGTGCCATTGAAATTTGTCTATACAGCAGAAGTGGCTCTGAGTTGTAAACCTCGACTAGCTAAGGTCCTCCAATGGAGGCAGCACATGGCTATGTAAATGCTAAGTTATCTAGTAAATGCTTACTGCTGATTGGTTGCTTTAGGAGAATACACCTGTTGCATACGTAATGGAGAACCAAAGCTTAACCAAAGAAGTAGGGCAGAAATGCTGCATATTATGTTTTGGGGTTCTGTACCAGCCCAAGGCAACCACATCCCTTTAGCAGGGAAGATCTGTGTCTCTGAAGATGCCCCAGTAGCCCCCATCTTGTTTTCTGCTGATTCCCTGCACACACTCCCTGCTGCTGTCAGTTACTGAACTTAGGGGCCGACTCACAATATACTGTATATATAGAATATAAATGTCACAATATAAGGCTGATTAGTAATTTAATCAGATTCACATTAAATGGCATTTCAAAACCAGTGAAATTAGTGTCAAAATGGAATAATCAGCCCACTTATTTGACATGACATGCAACTTTTTCCTCACTCTGTGAATTTTTGTTGCACCAAATTTTTGCAGCAGTTTCGTACAAGAATTAGCCAATGGAGAAATTTGGAATTTCACAACGAATCCATGCCTTGTGACAATAATCACCTCATTGCTACTGATTGACGCAGTATTATATTCCGAAAACTGCTGGCAACTCTACTTTATGGCTTGGGACCTAGGATTTTCTGGATAAGGGTTATTTTTTTCTTGTAATTTGGATCAACTCTAAAAGTCTACTAAAAACCTTCACAAGACTGTCTCCCAGTGAAGTTAATCATAGTCAGAATATGTCCACACTATATAAAAAAAATTGTATAAAAGTAAGAGGTTATTGTAAATTCATTATGATACTTCTATCCTACTTTTGTTCCCATTTTTATCCAACTTTTTGTGGTTGTATCCTACAGGCACAGGAAGAGTCATATGATAATATCACCTGTACAGGGAACTGCTATAGATCTATGTCTACATAGGTATTCATCTGTATTAAGCCTATTACACCAGAGCTGATTTAGGGCTCTGGCACACGGGGAGATTAGTCGCCCGCGACAAATCTCCCTTGTCACGGGCGACTTCCGTATAAGCCAAGTTTTTCAGCACTAAAAAATGTGCTGAAGAAGTAACCCTCGGCCTATACTCGCGTATATACGGTATATGGATTCCCAGATGAAATGCGCTCGTTGCGCGCACATCCCCCCTCCCCCTTGGACGACCGTTCGTGCATCGTGCACGCCGCATCGTTGTACCAATAAGGGACGCCCAGAAGTTGCGACACGGAAGTGCATCGGCACGGAACCGAAACACGGAAAGGGATGCGCACCTGCGGCTTCATACGGTGCATCGTTGCACCAGAGACTTTGATTGTAGTCAATCCAAAGTGGAATGCAGGCCATAGAGGAGTGCCTTGGTCTAACCAGGGGCATGTATGGGAACCTGCTGGCTGCCCCACTGGGCTCATCTGAGTGTAAATTCCCAAGTGGGCAGCGCAGTGGGAGCAGCCCCAGGAGACAACATCACCCCAACAGGCTCATTAAGGTACTAACACTGGGCAATAATCCCAATTATATATTGGGGCTGTACAGCTGCTAAGGCTTCAGGTTCTGTAATGAGCAGATTATTCTCTATGGCGGGTGGGACAAGAATGCACAATGCCCCAGCTATTGCCCATGGGGCAGTTTTGCATGCTGATGCCATCCCATGTGTTTCAGGCATTACTTGATAGGACAGGAAATTTCCCACTCAGAAAACAAAATGCCCTGACTTTTGAGTGCACCCTCGACCCTAGCCCTGGAGATGCCATTGAAAGGGATGGATTCCAAGTGTTTTGTTGGCTGAGTTGGAAATGACCCGGGCGTACGTGCCATTGCCCTAAAGGGGCTTGCTAGTGCCCCTGATTTAGTTGCTTTAGTCGAGGCCGAGGCCATTGATATGAATGGGGTGGAATTTGGGTCATTTTGTCAGCCATGTGCTGAGCTGGGCAGCAGGATTGCTCCCACTTGTGAGTTTTTCTGTGGACCTCTATTCATAGTGCACCATGTAAAGGGAGAAGGAGGAATGAGCAAGAGTGGGTCTTCTTGCAGGGATTTTTAAATGTTGAAGGAAAAGATTAGTGAGGTTTTTATACACAACATATTATATATATATTTTATATATAAGTACATTTTAAAGGAATACTGTCATGATTTTTATGGTATAGTTTTAGTTCTAAATTACACTGTTTACATAGCAAATAAAATTGTGTTCTTGAGCCAACAAATGTATTTTTTTGGTTGTAATATAGGTGTGTTGGCAGCCATCTCAGTGCATTGTGCTTGGGTCTGAGTTTTGAGAAGAAGCCAGCGCTACACATTAGAACTGCTTTCAGGTAACCTGTTGTTTCTCCTACTCCCATGTAACTGGAGGAATCGCAAGCCGCACAAGGATTTCTTACTACTGCGTGCTATTCTGATATCTACTGGGAGCTGCTATCTTGATGCTTTCACATTGTTCTGCTAATTGGCTGCTGGAAGGGGGGTGATATCACTTCAACTTGCAGTAGCGGCTGCACCCTAGGCTTATTCTCGAGTCAATTAGTTTTTCCAGTTTTCTTAGGTAAAATTAGGTACCTCGGCTTATATTCGGATTGGCTTATACTCGAGTATATACAGTAATCTCCCCGAATTACAATGTAAGTCGGCGGTGGGATGGCACACGCTGCGCAGGCGATTTCGGCAAATCGCGGGCAAATAATCTCCCCGTGTGCCAGAGCCCTTAGAGAATAGTGTCTCTTTAAACACTTGCACAAGAAGTAAGAGAATTAATACTAACAGCACATACTAAGTTACTGTTTAATGATAATACAATTTCCTTAATATCAATAATTCCTATAAATCTTAGATTGTTCTCTTTTAATTGCCCATTCTTCACCATTTTATTTATTTGCATTCTTAAAAAAAAAAATGACCGAAGGAACTGGGCTTTTTAGTAGCTTGAGGAAAGACAATGCTTCTATAAATTACTTCTGCGCTTTAAAAAAGACCTTTATTTACTTTCCCATCAAAAACGGCAATGCATAATTTACTCCCACGACCCCAGCACTGATTATATGGGAATATTACTTATATGTAAGAAGCAGGTAAATTCTATTGTCGTTATTCCACTAATTAGGCTTCACAACAGCCGTGTTTCCCTGAATGGAGTATTATAGTAATATGCATAGGACTGGAAAACATGGCTCAATATTTCAAGGCTAGCATGGCACTTTGAATATTATAGGCTCACAGTTTGCAATGCAAATACATTGCCTTCTAGCAGAAAGCAGAAGTTAAGTTGACAAACTTCGAAACTTGGAACAAACTGCACCCGGCAACAGAGCCACAAATTTGGGAAAATGGAAAATAAAGGGAAAAAGTTAAGAAGTCAATAGATTTGCGGTCAGAAGACTCAAGTGTTAATCATTTTGAAAATTAGTTTTCTATGGAAAAATCTATATGCTAATTAACTCAATGGCTTTTTCTAATGGGTCTACCATTGGGGTCACTCGAAAAAACACTGAGTTGTTACTGTTTAAAATTCCATCTTATTAATAGCTAGACGCTGGTAAGGTTTGGAATTGCTACGTGGTATCAAATGTCTTCCTGCATTCACCACTTCAGTGCATTTGTTAAATTGCTGGTCTGTTTAGTGGTTATAGAATATATAGTAATCTGAACTATATGCAAAGTTAACTCAATGAAGAATATACAGTATATATAAATCTATCATCTGTCTGTCTGTCTGTCTGTCTATCTATCATCTCTATCTACAGAATCTGTCATCTGTATGCACTTCTATACTGTTTGATTATGGATCATTTTATTTAGTGGATTTGGAAACAAGTGATTTTTTTTGGGGGGGGAGGAAGAAATAGTTTATAATAGTTTATATTCTATATTTTAAATATATTACTTATTAGCAACTCAGCAAGGCCCATTTAATATGATGTTTAGAGAGCGCGGAGGGACTGTGGAGCCAGCTGTGGCTCAGTTCCCTCCGTGCTTGTAAGGGGTTAACTTACCCAGCCAGTGCAGTCAGGAAAGTGCAGCCCCCCTTGCTCGCTCCTCCTCCCTCCCCCTCTGTGCCTGCATTCCCGCGCTGCTGCCACTCTTCTTCCGGATTCCACCGAGAGGCATCCCCCTCCCACCCTCCCTGTTTAAGCACACTCTGTTTAAAAAAAAAAAAAGTTATCATATCAATATAAATTTGTGGTTTGTCACAGCAAATGGCAGGGGGTAGTCCTTGCCCATTTAAGTTCTGATGTTGTCTTATGGCTTCTACATGCTCACTGCGTTCGCAGTGGCCGGCATTCGTTAACAAAACGGTTTAAGATGTTTGGAAAAGTTGAATATACATGGCAAGGACTAATTTTGGAGGTTGTATTTGATAATAAAGCTGTGGCCAAACTCCACCCACACAACGGTGTCATTGCGTCTTTTGTCAGCTAGGTGCAACGGGCAAGAGAGATAATGGGAGGGAACAAGTCTCCACAGTCACACTGTGGAAAGCTCATTCGTTTTCAGCAAACAATCTCTTAAGATTCATATCCTATTAGTACTTCTCCTATCAGTCAAGATTACATAATCTCTTCCCTTCTCATATGTAGTGATGTAGCGAACATCGCTGAAAATGTTCGCGAACCCGTTCGCGGACTTTCGCCAAAACTCGCGAATATTCGCGAACTTTGCGAACCCCATAGACTTCAATGGGAAGGCGAACTTTAAAACCTAGAAAAGCCATTTCTGGCCAGAAAACTGATTTTAAAGTTGTTTAAAGGGTGCCCCGACCTGGACAGTGGCATGCAGGAGGGGGATCAAGGGCAAAAACTTCTCTGAAAAATACTTGTAAAAAAAACGCCAAAAAAAAACCGCAAAAAAATAACGCAAAAAAAAAAAAAAACGCAAGCTATTCCTATGTATATGCATAGGCGATAAAACGAAGCAAAAAAACGCGGCGGAAAAACCAAGGCGAAAAAACGCGGCGCCAAAAAAAACGCGGTGAACCCAAAGTGGCGAACATCGGCAAAAGTCCGCGAATTTGCGCGAACGCGAACACCCGATGTTCGCGCGAATTAGTTCGCCGGCGAACAGTTCGCTACATCTCTACTCATATGATGCTCTTATATCTGCAGGGAGAGGTACAGCTGGGCTGCACACTTTAGGCCTTGCCCACATTTTGCCTAAAGAGTGTCATAATTAGTGATAGGTGAAATGTTTCACCAGGCATGGATTCGTGGCGAATTTCCACGTTTCGCCATTGGCGGATTGTTTCGCGGAACGGATGAAAAAATTTGCTGCTCGGCCAAAAATTGTCACAAGAATAGTCGCAGGCGTCAAAAGAATAGTTGCACGTCCAAATTGTCACAAGAATAGTCGCAGGTGTCAAAAAAATTGTTGCACCTCCAAATAGTCGCAGGTGTCAAAAGAATAGTCGCGGGTGGCAATTTTTTTTCCGCGTGACATTTTCACCGGTTCACAAATCTTTTGAAAGATTCGCAAATTTATTGGCAAAGTGATTCGGGACAGATTCGCTCATCACTAGTCATAATACATACATACATCATTAAACCACAATTTTTTTTCAAAAAAATTAATTTTTTCTAATTTTTAGAACTTTTCATAATGACCACAATAATATGCCATATGCCAATGTGCCATTGAGTCCTATGGAACGCTTCCAAAATCATGCATTGAAGTTTCAAAGCCAGAAGGTTTTTGCGCCTTTTAAGATCGTTCGGATACGAAAATTTTGTGACTTTCGGATCGCAACCACAATATTTTTGTACGACCAAGAAAATAATTTTCGCGCAATTTTCGCACATCAGAATTATTGTGGTTACTCCAAATTTCTTCCAGTAGTGCTTTTAATTGGCGAAAATTTGTGGTTTAATGAATGGGCCCCAGAGTGTCAAAAACCTGAAAGCATTCCGCTGTCAAGCATTCCGCTACAAGAGAAAAATCACCCAAAAATGCAGCAGTGGAGGTTTTAGGTGACAATCTTACTTGGCTTCACATTTACTGACTGGAAACTATATTTAGTGAGGTAACAAAGGGACCACAGGCCCTGGTACAGAAATCCAGGAGCTGGATTTGCTTACCATACAAACCGTGGTCAAATTCATTAGAGTGCAGGCTACCCATTCTAGCACTACTATATTATGCTGTCATAACCATGTTAATCCTTATACCACGATTTTTAGCCACCATTATTACAGTGGTCACATGCCCATAGCCTGGACCATAACAAAATATCATGCTCTTCCCCCTCTTTTTATAACATTTATAGTACAGAGGCACAAACACTACTGCCAGGCCAATGGAGGTGGACCAATATACTATATAAATCCCACAGACAACAGCAGTGGGATTCTATATGTATTCAAGAGATATGAAAATATGGCATAAACATAACCTTCTTCTTTGTCACTGAAGAAGGTTATGTTTAAACTTTCATAACAATTATGTTTGTAAAAATATGCTAAATATTTGGTACATACAAAATTATTACTTAAGTTTAAATTATTAAAGATATAATAAATAGTGATGTAGCAAACATCGCCGAAAATGTTCGCGAACCCGTTCGCGGACTTTCGCCAAAACTCGCGAATATTCGCGAACTTTGCGAACCCCATAGACTTCAATGGGAAGGCGAACTTTAAAACCTAGAAAAGCCATTTCTGGCCAGAAAACTGATTTTAAAGTTGTTTAAAGGGTGCCACGACCTACAGTGGCATGCAGGAGGGGGATCAAGGGCAAAAACTTCTCTGAAAAATACTTGTAAAAAAACCGCCAAAAAAAACCGCCAAAAAATAACGCAAAAAAAAAAAAACGCAAGCTATTCCTTTGTATATGCATAGGCGATAAAACGAAGCGAAAAAACGCGGCGGAAAAACCAAGGCGAAAAATTGCGGTGCCAAAAAAAAAACGCGGCGAACCCAAAGTGGCGAACATCGGCAAAAGTCCGCGAATTTGCGCGAATGCGAACACCCGATGTTCGCGCGAATTAGTTCGCTGGCGAACAGTTCGCTACATCTCTAATAATAAACCTTATTAAAGATCTGATTTAACTTTATTATTATTATTATTATTATTATTAACTTTCGAGATTTCAATTCGAGATTTCTTTAATTTGGGTGTATTTGCGGAAGCTGCATTTTTGACCTTTAAGTTTTTTTTGTCAATCTAAATTTTTCCCCTCATTTTCTAAAACCTGCATGTCAGCAAGTTTAATGTTGTCGGAATTGTAATTTTTATTTGGTATGATTATCTTTTTAAAAAAAAAAATATGAAAAAAAAACCTGCATCAAAAAATAGCAATTAAGACCAAAATCTCCAAAATTAACAATTAAGCCCCTGTGTTCAGTATTTTTCATCTGATACAGCATACAGGTAATTATTAACAGAAGTGAATATTCTTTATATATAAAACATTAAAATGTTACATTTTTTCTGTGCCAATCTGAGCAGTGTGTGGCATTCCCACAAATGCGTGAAACATTCCCACAAAATGAGTGAAACTCACCAGGATCAAAGCAAACCTTTGTAAATGAAATGGCAAACTGTAACAGTGTTAAACATCTTTAACAAGTCATTAAACCTCGGCCATAATCTGCCAAGACTCCCTTAATTGAGTAATGACATATGTTAGAAAGGCAGTTATCACATAATATTCACTGGTAAGATAGTGTGATGGAAAGGACACTCCTCAGAAGGGAAGTTTAATCATTAATGAGGAAATCAGTCAGTGCAGGGAGATCCATAAGAAGCAAATGCGTGCCCTGAAACCCTAGGCAACAGCGTGGAACGAGTATTGCGCTAATGGAATTGCTCTCCAGCAGTGTATGAGAACTCCAATACAGTGTAAATAAAAGAACGGCTGGGAAGAAACACTGGATTATTCTGCATGTATAAAGAAATGAAAGATGAACCTCCTACAGAGGATTTGGCAGAGATCAGATACAGAAAGGAAGCAATCATGTTTAAGATGACTTGACAGCAATTTATTTTCATGTTGCCAGCCATTAAATTGCAGGACACATTTTTGAAAAAATTAAAAGTTACTCAAATCCGAAAATAAACAGACCTGATTTTCAAATTGGCATATATTTGCTACTATTTGTTTTTGTTTTATTATTGTAAGATCATGTTATTGAATCAGGTAAAGTATAAAAGATCTGGCACACAGTGGCGTAACTATAAAGGAAGTGGACCTGCTGCTTCCTCTATAGCTGTAGAGTAATCCCCCCCCCCAGCTGCTCTGGGAAGTGGGGGATGCCAGTAGAGCAGTGGGGACCAACAGGCGGGGACTGGCAAAGTTATAGGTTTCAGTGAGTATATTTTTTTTGTGGGGGGGGGGGACTGGAGCCGTGAAGTTATGCCACTGCACACAGCCATACCCCTTTTCTCAAAGAATTGAATATGTGCTTGCGTGCACCAAATATACATTTTTGTTTGTGATTAATCCGAGACCCCATATTTTCATGTTATGATTGGTCCAATGTTGCAATACCTTTTGACTAGTTAAAAAATCACAAGCTCAGTTACATTTTTGCAAATAAGTAGGGGTGCCCCAAATGCATAGTTTTGGGATGATGACATATCCTAAATGCACCAACAATACATAACATGCATAAAAGAAATGTAATGCCTAATATGATTATTTACAATTATGGAAAAACTGTTGCTTCTAGTTGGACAGTGCATTGAAGTCCTGTGATTTTTTGGGGTTTGGAATAATTTTGACTGAGAAATGAAATGTACCTAAACTAAATCATTCAAAAATACCTGAACTGAATCTAGACTTAAGTACATCACTTAAAATAAGACTTCCTGCTCCGTTACATGTCTAGGTCACACATCCGAAACTGGTCAGTAACTTGATTACTAAACTCTGAACAGAGCAATATAATGTTTTGTTGCAATTGAGTTTTATTTTCTGTAACTTAAAAGGCTCAAATTTGAAATTTTAATACCCCCCCCCCCAATCAATCTTGCAAAACATTTTGGGATTCACCTCAAATCCTGAACCAAATTCATTACACCTCTAACAAAAGCACTCAGCCTCCAGCCCGGCACCTTTATATACTTATGGAACCAATTAGGTATACTTTTAATATTGTTATATTTATTTATACATGCTTATAAAGTTTATTCTGCACAGGGAACCTTTTTATCTTCATATCTTTGGGAGCAGCCGTAACTTCACTGGAACACTAATGTCATGTACAATGGTGCTAGACTTGCTGGAAAAACATCTCTCAGACATAAAAAGAGTAAGACGATTGTTTTTGCATTAATGGTTTTTATTGTTTTTTCTTTTTTTAAAACATAACTAGTCATTATAATGCCCCTTTAAAAATCATAAGACACCTTGGCTCATGCTCTAAAGGGATCTTACAGCACTACCAAAACTATTTTTCACTTTAATCTTTTACATTATGTTAAATATAGGAAGGTGTATTTAAGCAAGGCTCACCAGGACACACTTGGAGGGTTTGGGAGATTTCAGGGAAAATGCTACATTGTGGAAAAGAAACATGGTCATTTGTGCCAATGGCACGTTCTTGGCTTGTAGATGCCTCTGCAATTTTGTAGGGGGTTAAGAGTGACTGATAAGAGTCGAGGTTGTAAAGAATACAATATTACTTTAACATCTAGGGGCACATTTACTAATCCACGAACGCTCCAAAGGCGTCTGAATGCGTTTTTTTCGTAATGATTGGTATTTTGCGATTTTTTCGTAAATTGTCCCGACTTTTTCGTAGCCGTTATGACTTTTTAGTAAATTGTCGTGACTTTTTCGTAGCCATTACGATTTGCGCAAATTGTCGCAACATTTTCGTAGCCATTGAGCCATTGAGTCCTATGGGAGGCTTCCAAAATCATGCAAAATCTGAAAGTTTTGCCCGCCGTTTACGAGCGCTCAATATAAAAAAGTCCCGACAATATACGAGCAAATCGTAACGGCTATGAAAAAGCCGTGACAATTCGCGCAAGTCGTAATGGTTACAAAAAGTCGCGACAATTTACGAAAAAGTCGTAACGGCAAAAAAAATCGCTATATATATACGAAAAAGTTGCAAAATGTTAATTTTCCAATCCAAATTTTTCCCATTCAGATTTGGATTCGTGGATTAGTAAATCAGCCCCCTAGTGTTCATATTCAATTATGGAAGAAAGTGTGCTGGGTCCTAGCCTTAATTCTAACCTGGATACTGTCTAGTGTACATTGAGTGTCTGGGCATATATGGGTTTCCTCCCAGGTTATTTGGCTTTTGATGAAATTAAATATATTGTGTGTGTGTGTATGGTAAGGATCTAACATTATAAACTCCAATGGAGCAGGAGTAGATGAGAGTAATGAACAATATAGTGCTGTGTAACATGTTGGTAATCAATAAATATAGGATAACAATAATAAATAGCCATGTAGCAGAGATATAATTTTTCCTGTGCTATACCCTTTACGGTTTTGGCTTAATACTGCAGCAGCAGCAAATCATAAACTTTATTAACGGTTTGATTTCTCAATGAAAGAAATAGAAGAGTTGTATAGCACGTATATGTTTAGTCAGAGGAGACTGGCCCCTAAATTACTACTGCGCCTAGGACCCCATTTGGCTTAATCTAGTACTGAATCATTTCAAACACTAATAACTGCATGAGACCCTGTTTAATAAACAAAGGCTTGTTAGTATGATGATGATGATGGTAGAGAGGCGGGGGGCGGTTGATCACAGATAGAATGGACATGAATCTTGCCTTTGTTCCCTGCAGACGGCACAAGGTCATGTTTCCCAGGCAACCCCAAGCATTTCCTTTCTCCCTGTCCCCCACACGGCATTAGTATAACCATTCCTGGGAATCCAACACCACGGTTCAGAGCTGTGAGTTTTGGGTCAGAGGTCAGATAGGAGTACAATGGCCTAGTTTAAGGAAAATGATTCCCAAGTTTAGCCTGGATTTGCCTCTACCATTGCAGTTTGTTACAACGGGATGTACCTATTAACTACTTGTGCTGTCACTAATGCCTAATGAAGCCTGCATCTCTAATAGCTCAAGTAGATGGCATAAAAGAGGATTTAAATGAACTCTCTGATTTATTGCCACATTGGGGAGGCCCTTTAGATACTACAATATCATACTATTCATTATATCATTTCATAAAAGCTCTGACCCATTCTGTATTCTCTTTCGGTTTTTCTTGTTCCTTTGTCTTGTAGATTGAAAGTAATGTTCTATCCTTCAAGTATGAAATAACAAAATTATTATTTAACTTATTACAAGAAATATACAAAAAGAGACTCACTGTTGATTTATGGCCCACAGACAGATATGGATAAGAATAAGCAGACAGATGGACAGACAGGGATGCAGGAAGACAGACCTACAGATAGATAGATAGATAGATAGATAGATAGATAGATAGATAGATCATAGATTAGATAGATAGATAGATAGATAGATAGATAGATAGATAGATATGGATAAATAAACAAAAAATGGAGAGATAACTAGATCACAGAACAGAAATGAGATAAACAGAAATAAGATACAGGCTTAAATGGCAGTAAAATGATTAATATCATTAATAAGTTATATATTCTATTTAACTGGATAAACAAAAATTAGACTGATGAGAGATAGATAGATTGATAGATTGATAGATAGATAGATAGATAAAATTATACAAATGAGATGTATCATTTGTATCTCTATAATGTTCAATACAGTTTTAATAATAGTATTGCCCATTTCTGATAAATCATTTCTACAAGGAATTGTATTGAACCTTTACAATAATGGCTTAAAATTAACCCCCTCTCCAAAACCCAGAGGATAGCTTTGTGAACATACAGTACTCGTTGAAACATATATATAGTTTAACACATACACAGAAACAGAAAATCCTATTTCAGGATTCTGCTTTAATTTACACTTTGCCAGTCTAGGCCTGTCCAAACTTCCCAGAACTAACAGTAACACTGGACTCCAAACATGGGTGTATACAAAGATAATTAGAGTGAATTATGTTGTACAATATGGTGCAATAAGAAGATGCAGGGACAGACTCCTACTTTGTTAAGCACGGCGCACATGTAAAATAAAGGTGGAAGATCAAAAGGCCAAACTCTAAGGATGAAGCCTGGTATGAAAAGACAGTGAATGTATAGTGCATTAGCATCCTTACAGAAACCAGAAAGGTTTATCTTCTATGGGATTTATTTAAAATCCTGGAACAGAAGGAAAGCCCCCTTACATTTTAAAAGAGGGAATCAAAACAGGGAGTCAGGTTTTAGTAGTTGCTAAGGAGAACATTGCTTATCTATTTTGTAAGAGTCAGTGCCAGGGCATTTTGTATTGGGCTACATATGCATTATAATGGGTAGAAATATCCTATCATTTTGGATGTATTCTTAATGCATTTTGGAGTGTTGCCTTCCTTCCTAAACCAAGCGGATTATTAAAAGAATCACTTTCCTAGAACAAATTTAAGTGGATCATTTCTGTACACATAAATAAAACAGAAAGTGGCAGAGGCAATGCATTCCTGTTTGCTGCTTTCAATACAAGCTTTTTTGGAGCACATATAAAAAAAGAAGGGAAACATTAGAGTAACCATAAGGGGCGCATTTATTAAGAGGGAAGATTAGCAACAAATTAACAGGCATACTCACTACAAATACAGCAGAGCTTTCATATTTATTAAGGACAACATTTTTTTTCACATTTAAATACCTGCCAGTATTTGTTGACTTTTCCAATCAAGTGAAGCTTACTAATTTCAGCAGGGGGTACCTGAAAGTGCCTAATTGTAACAGATGCTCTCTTGTAGGTGAACAAGAGAGTTACTACACTAAAGGGAAAAACCTCACATTTGGTTAACTCAACAGCAATGGAGGAGGCTGGACACGTTCAAATATATTCAAAAAATGTAGTGATTCCTCTATTTGCCAGTAAGTGGTATGACATGGGAAAGGCACAAAATAAGGTTTCCCTGGAATCAGAACAAATTGGAATAGGACTTATAGTTCTGGATAATTGAAAATGAACTTGACATTAAAATAGGAATATGTAAGTTAGTGTGCATATTTCTCCTAACAGGAGCACCACCCCGGGGTAAAAGGTAAATGATTACAATTACTAGGGGTTGCCTAATATTGCCCCCCCCCCCAGTGATTGTACCTTTCCTTCTCCTTCATTCATTCATCCTCCTATTCATTTCAGGGGCATAGTTTTACTTTAAATATGGGAATTAGGAATGTAGCAGGGCTTGCCAATTTATGGCTGAAAGTGCTGCTGGCGGAACACAGGCCGCTTCTCAATCATGTTCAAAGCAAGATTCAAATGGTACAAAGCAGGCAGTTCAATAGGTTTGAATCAGATCCTTTCTGTCTTCCTTCTGTTTTCGTCACTGGTAACACCAGATGTGCTGGTGTCAGCAGGAAAGGCTTATCGATTAGCCATCAGGAGCAGTGTGTGGCCCACGTGGGCCAGGCCTTATTGATTGGCAGAGACTTTCTGTTGTTTGGTAAATGTGCCCCCTCTTGGCTTTTGTCAGGAAAATTGAACGCCACGTTAGCTGCTCTTCTGGGGCCTGCTGTGTGAGACGTCTGCCTGGGAAAAGATTTAGGGGCAGCTGTCCTGAAAGTGCTAACTGGGAGGGAGGGAAAACAGTGGAGATGTATAGAGATAATCCACTAATCCCAAACAGAGAAGAAACAACGGATATTTTTCTGCCCACCCCTAGGGAAGCGGGTGCAGATTTGCACATAAATAAGACTCTGCTTTCCCCCTTGACAGAAAAGGTTAAGGGGTTATTTGCTATGAGAATCTCTCTCTCAGTCACCCCCTTCTATTTTTTAACTTCAACAATAGCAACATTCCAAGTAATGTGGCTATGGATGATAAAATCAGTCAACCTAGCAATATCTTCTTTAGTGGTTCTGTAGAAAAACAGACATCTTTAAATTAAATGGGCTGACTATTAGTAGCTTCAAATCACACTTTTAGAAATAAAGCTCTGCATTATATAAAACCTGTAAAATATGTCCTCCATAAATGGTGCTTAGTAATGTCATCAATGATAATTAGAGTTTTTTTTAAGGTTGCTCATGTCACATGATTTTTTAAAACATGTATATTAGAAAAACTGTAAAATGCTATGTTAGTCATAAAGGAGTTCTGTTGAAACAAAACCTCATGCAAAGTACAGTACTTTGGGAAAAATTAAAGCCAGTGTTCTCACATAGTGACACTATCCCTATAACCTCCGACTAAAGGACTGCCAAATGAACATCCCTCTCTTGCTTGAGTGCCTGAGTGACAGGGCTAGAAGTACGGGTAGGCAGAATAGGCAGCAGCCTAGGGTGAACTGTCAGGGGGGTGCTGTTTTGCTAAAATGTACAACAAATTATACAAGGATCCTGCTCCCTACAAGCCTCTGCAGTTTGTAGATTTTGTGCCAAGAGATACCCCAGCATCCTCCCCCCAGCCATAGTAAGCTCACCAATTGATTCCATAAGGGTTCCCTGGCTGCTGCCTAGATCAGCATTTCTACTTTAAAATGAGTAAGCAATGTGTTCTCTTCCTTAATTGGCTGTGCGACTAATCAATACCAGCCATGCATCCAATGAGGGAAGATAGCTTTCCGTTGGAGGGGTATTGAAACCATTTGGTGTACTACACAGTGCTGGAGAAAATGTATGTTGCAATAAAGTAAAGAATAGGGGACAGTTCCACAAGGGGTATGGAGAAAGGAGGAGAGACTGCCACTTTGGGGTATAAAGGATAAGAAGCAGAACATTGCACATGCAGGGGAAAATAGAGAGGAGTAAATGTAATGTAGCGAGAGGGGTAGGAATTTGGAATGATAGAAAATACAAAAATATAATTTAAGTATACAAGAAAAAAAAGAACAGAAAAAGCAGTAGAAATTTTGGAAGGACCAAATACTGTAAGGTATTAAAAGGTAAATTATATTTTAATAATGGCTTTATACATAGATAACATGATGTAACTGGATGTTACTGGGCCCCACAGCAAATTCAATTTAGGGCCCCAAAATATTGGTAAGTTGACCTATTTTACCAAGATATACTGAAACTGGTCATTAATTAGGGTCTTACTGGGCCCTTTACACTACTGGGCTCCCCTAAAGAAGTAATAATACACCAGAGGCTCAATTACAATGTCCTCAATTACAATGGCTCAATCTATTGGCCATTTTTTTGGCACTTTGCCCACTGAAGAGCGCAGAGGCCTGCGGCTATTTGCACAGTGCTTCATGCAGTGCAAAAAATATGGCCGATTGCATGGGGAATTGTAAATAAGCCCTCTGGTGTATTATTATTCCTTTACAGTCATTTTAGGGGCCCCTCACTTATAAAAATACATTAAATAAAAAAACATATTTTCCTAGTTAACAGAGAATATACCATGGGTTTTCTTTTGCTGATTTGTTTTTTCCTTTGCCCCATCAAAATCGGTCAATTGTTGTGAGATGTGAATCAGTGATTAACTGAAGACTCAAGGAGTGGATCTGTAATGCAGATACAGGAGTACCTACAGAACAGCTACTGACCCTTGCACAATGATCCTTAGATCCCAGCCAGAATAAGACCTAAACATACTGACTAAGCGCTGAACATAGTAGTATCTCATATAAGGTTACCAGATCATCACATAAATTGGGGACACTTCGGAGAAATTAGCATGGATGCACTGATTGCGCACTGATTGCCTTTAAATTAAACACAATCTGCAATCAGCCCAGCTCTGTTAATTGCAGATTTTAGAGGGCCCCCCAATTTTTACAGATGATCTGGTAAGCTTAGAAATTCCGTGGGGAAAAAGGTGAGTTTTTATAATATAACACAAAACAAAGACATAATCAAAGTAACAAAATCCAGACGGGTTATTAGTGAGAAGCCATAACTGAACTATCTGCTAGTGAATGAAAGATTAAGTCATATTGTAAAGTGGAAATAAAATCTGAAATAATATTATTTTGGGGGTGGGGGTTAGAAATAGCTGGGGCTGTTAATTTCTAAACTAAAACAAAATTGGTAATATAAAAAGAGAGTTAAATTTGTAGGATCATAAGGGATCTA
Organism: Xenopus tropicalis; assembly: GCF_000004195.4. NCBI lineage: Eukaryota > Metazoa > Chordata > Amphibia > Anura > Pipidae > Xenopus > Xenopus tropicalis. Next base: position 79,960,347 of record NC_030678.2, read on the forward strand.
GTGGAATTAGTTACCAAACATGAATCACACAGTCATGGGGTCAGCCTGAATGAAAATATGATATTTGTTGGATGCCACCAAGTGGGCGGAGCTATAACCAGCCAATCAGATGTTACCTTTTGACTTTTAACGGAGGAAATACAACCTGCTGCCTTTCTCCTAGGGTCCTTAGGAACTGGGGTTCAAGGTTAGAAAAATTGGGCAGAGCCACCAACAGTCAATCAGATTTTACCTATTGACTTTCAATGGGGAAATTCAACCTGCTGCCGTTCTCACAGTATTAACACCAGGGTCCTCAAACTCTTTAAAGTTGGTAACTAGGGGACTGCAGTTTTAGGTTTGAAAAATGTGGGCACCAATAGCCAATCAGATTTCACTTATTGAATTTTATTGGTTTGATACCAGGACTCCCAAACTTTGCACAGTCAGTCACTGGGTGATTCCAAGTTTAGAAAAGTGGGCAGAGCCAACAACAGCCAGATTTCACCTACAGACTTTCATTGGTTTAAATCTGCTGCCATTCTTTAAATATTAATACTAAGGTCCCCAAACTTTTCAGCGTTAGGCACCAGGTAACTGTGGTTCAGGGTTAGAAAAAGTAGACGGAGCCACCAACAGCCAATGGGGAAATTCAATCTGCTGCCATTCTCACTTTATTAACACCAGGGTCCCCAAACTCTTCACAGTTGGTCACTAGGGGACTGCAGTTTTAGGTTTAAAAGTGGATGAAGCCACCAACAGCCAATCAGATTTTACCTATTGGATTTTTTTTTGTTTAAATTTAAAATGCTGCCAGGGTCCCCAAACTTTGCAGAGTTAGTCACTGGGTGACAATAATTTAAGGTTTAAAAAAGTGGGTGGAGCCACAGACAGCCAATTAGATTTATTTAATTGATTTTAATGGGGAAATTGAAAGTGCTGCCATTCTCAAAAGTAGATGGAGCCACTATCAGCCAATCCGATTTCATTCATTTAATTTCATTGGCTTAATGATAAAATGCTGTCATTCTCACACTATTTATGCCAGGACTTTGTCTCAAGGTTAGAAAAAGTGGGCACACCCAACAAACACAATTCGCCTATTGACTTTTATTGGTTTAAATTTAAACTGCAGTTCCAGGTAAGATAAAGTGTCACTCATTGAATTTCAGTGGGGAAATTAAATTGCTGCCATTCAAACACTATTAAAACCAGTGTCCCCAAACTTTGCACAGTGGTTTTTACTATATAACTGTGGTCCAAGGTTAGAAAAACTGGGTGGAGCCAACAACAGATCAGATTTCATTCAGTGAATTGGTTATTGGTTGCCTTATATGTAAATCTGTATGTTCAATGTATACACCCATTTATTTTACAGCATTATGGAATATGTTGGTGCTTTATAAATACATGGTAATAATATCCTGACTGCAGTGCCCACAACGTCGGAGTTACACTGATGCCACAGAATGATGACGATTCTGCTGTTAGATGAGTCGGAACTAGTGATGAGCGAATCTGTCCCGTTTCGCTTTGCATAAAATTAGCGAAACAGCAAGAAAATTTGCAAAACAGCGAAAAATTTGTCACCCATGTCTAATTTTTTCGCCCACGTCTTTTTTTGTGTCGCTCGTCCTTTTTTTTTGATGCAACAGAGCCTTTTTACGCGACTGCGCCCTTTTTTTTACGCGACCGTGCCCAATTTGACATGCGACAACAAAAAATTCTGCGCAGCAAATTTTTCCGTGCCAAATTTTCACTGAAGTTTTGCAAAACAATTCGCCATTGCCGAAATGCAGAAATTCGCTGCGAATTCATGCCTGCCGGAACTAGTAGTAGGCAGAGGAGGCATGTGCCTGGAGTGCAACAGTAGGGTAGTGCTGGGCACGTACCTCTTCTGTCTATCTATCTCTAGTCCAGGCCCTCCAACCCCGCTCCCCACTGCCTGCTTGTCACTCTTACCCTCTCAGACATCACAGCCCATGCATGTACTTACATGGGGTTATGGCAAGGCACCTGGCCTGTACTGGCTGATTTAAGCTTTTACTTCAGAATATGTTAAGCATGTTAATGTCATGTTTAGCATGTTGTAAACAGCTGAAAAAATGTATGAAGCTTTCAGGAACGTCCTAACTTCAGCCACAGCAACAGTGATACTAATATGGTATAGCACAGTGCTGTCCAACTTCTGTGGTACCGCGGGCCGGAATTTTTCCGCCCTCCGTGGTGGAGGGCCGATAATGGAAGCTAGTTTTGACTACTCCCCTTTTTAAAACCACACCCACTTGAAACCACACCCATGTTATCGCATGACTATAGCCATATTAATGGTGGTAGTACAGCAAAAACCTGCCATACTCTGCCTTCCCTACCCTGCCTGTGTGTGCCATACTCTGCCTGCCCTACCCTGCCTGTGTGTGCCATATTCTGCCTGCCCTACCCTGCCTGTGTGTGCCATACTCTGCCTGCCCTACCCTGCCTGTGTGTGCCATACTCTGCCTGCCCTACCCTGCCTTGCTTGTGCCATACTCTGTCTGCCCTACCCTGCCTGTGTGTGCCATACTCTGCCTTCCCTACCCTGCCTGTGTGTGCCATACCCTGCATGTGCCATACTCTGCCTGCCCTACCCTGCCTGTGTGCCATATCTGCCTGCCCTACCCTGCCTGTGTGTGCCATACTCTGCCTTCCCTACCTTGCCTGTGTGTGCCATACTCTGCCTTCCCTACCCTGCCTGTGTGTGCCATACCCATGCCTGTCCTATGCTGCCTGTGTGTATGGCACATACAGGCAGCATAGGGCAGGCAGAGTATGGCACACACAGGCAGCATACAGTGACACAATGCTGGTACTGCTCCTACAGTCTGCACAATAACTATATATTAAAAAAAACTTTTTAATTGTAGTACCACCCCAGTATATGTTCTTTTTATAGTGTGCAGGGTTTATTTGTGGGTTTTTACTGCTCCTACAGTCTGAGGTGTGAACAGGTAGACAATGTGGGTGTGTGTGTGAACACTGCAGGGGGTGAACAATGCAGAGATTAAAAGGTGTGAACAACAAAGTGGATTACATTTTTAAACAATACAGGGGGATTACAGCCTGAATCTGAGGTGTAATCATGCTGGGGGCCAGTTAATCACAGTACTGATACCATTTAAAGCTTACACAAAGGTAAGCCATCAAAGCAGCCAGACAGGTGGGGGGCCACACAGAGGGGGGTCGCCAGTTGGACAGCACTGGTATAGCATATCTAGTAGAGGTCAGTGTAGAACAGATCTGTGCACTGAAAAAAAATAGAATTCTTATTTACAACCCGCAAATTAAATTAAAACATATATATCATATATATAATATCTTTTTTTACTATGAAGTGCCATACACTTTGGACTATATAATATTTATATGAATTAGCCTAACACCTTCAGTTGCAACAAGAAACATGAAGATTTTAATTACCCTTGAAACCTAATTCACACATAGCATATGTGTATGCACACAACATTTCAAGTCTCATTTACAAAGTGAGAGTCAGGGTTCAAAGTGCAAATAACGGACACAAAGCACCATGTTTTAATTGCACTTTACACCCCTTAGGCTTAGGTTTTTGTGCTTCAGAATGGGCCACAAAGACTTGCACCTTATTCATGAATACAGCACTGCCTGCATTTGATAGGTCTTTATTTGAAAGAGGTGGGCTTGGCATAGTACATAGTCATCCCATTACACCCTTCATAGCTTGCATGCCATATAGAAAGCTAGGAAGTGTTGATATGTGCACTGTGCCCATGGTAGGCCAACTGCTTTGAACTGTGCAGCTTGCAACCAGAATCCATTGCAAGGTACATGGCAAAGGGAATCCTCAACTGACCATTCACCTTGAGCCATCTCACAGAACCCCAATATTTACATACCTTAATGAAACACCAGGAGACTAAAATGGGAAAAAAAATGCCCACAGCATTTTTTCACATATTTATCAAATAAATAGGACCTTGCCAGCCTCACCCAAGGCAATATTCTAAAGCCAGAATTCCATTAGAGATCACTACTATGCCCTGCCGTTCCTCACTAAAGACTTGACTTTTACTTCCATAGTTGCCATTTGTGATCCGCACTGTCATGTCATTATATGCACCACTGAGTATTAAGCTGCCTCTACCTACATAGAGGACGGCCCAAAACTCTGCCAGCAGGAGCTAAATGTCCCACCATGAGAGAAGTTCAGCAGCCCTGCTGCCAGTCCTGAATCTGCAGTGTCATGATGATAGGAAATCCAAGCAGGCTGTCACCTAGCACAAGCAGTAGGAGCATCTGTATCAATCAACCCACAGTGCAGTCACAGGAGAGAACCATCTTTCTCCCTCTGATAAAATTACCTGTGCAGTACTGTGGCAAGGTCCTAACGCTGCTGTGACAATAACATTTTAAATGTACAATATAACTGCAAACAGGAAAGCATCCACAGTTATTAATTGATAATATGAGAACATAAAGAAGAAAACTCCTGACATTTTTGCAAAATTTGCAAAAAAAGAGAAGGATGGGTGGGGTGTTTCTACCTGCTTAGGATATAAGGAAGTTCTTCTTCATCTGTATCACGTCCTTTCCCTTTCTCCTCCCACTGGCCCAGCTTCCTCCTGCCTTAACTTCAACCTTCTCACTAGTGATGAGTGAATTTTTTAGGCAGGTATGGATTCACACGTATACCTAATTACAGCTACATCTAATTCCGCCAATCTCTAAACATAAACCAGTCTAATCTGGCTGCTGGTCATTCAGATGCCTTGTCACGCAGTCCCTACCCTTATAGCGCCAGGGCTTTACCTACGTTTATAGTAAACTAACCTTACAATCTCCATAAACCGTAGTCTTCATAACCATTGTGCTAAAAATTGCTGTCTATAGAAAATACAATAAATGAGTAAGATACTTCCCACTCATGAATACAAATATACAGAAAAGGAATGCACTATGCAAGCAATAAGCTGTACCCTAGACCTTTATTGTCTTTTTAAAGGAAAATAATAATAAAACCTCAGTATGTCCCAAAAAGGGGCACAGCTCAATAATTATAAGCACAGGCACTCATTGGTCACTGAAAAAGCAATACTTTATATAGTTTACCTCATCCCAGTGGGACCTGCTTCCTGTTCTGGGCCTCAGGGATCCATATGGGGTTTTTTTTTATAGAGGATCTGTTAGGAATAAGTAGCTTTTTGTTCAAGATGAACAATATCACTTGCAAAGTTATGTTATTTTTTACAGGTAATTTTCATATATATAGCCATTGTGCTCATAGCTAATGTGTTAAATAATTCAAAGAGAATCATATTAGATTCTCTCGGCCCTTTGGCTATTCTTCCTTTACAAGGTGCCAATTCCTCCCCCAACTCATTTGGCAAAAGAAAATTAAGCAACACAATGCAAACTATGCTTAAGTATATTTAGCACTTTTTTTCTTAAATTCCTCCTTAGAAATTTTAACGTTCATTTATGGGTGTAAATGATAACCACCTTTTAGAAAACATTTAACTGTTTTTTTTCAGAACATTGCTCTTTTTATTTCCATTTACATAGAAAAATTATACCAAGCCCCTCATAGTAGGAGCAGGGTCAGCCTTTTGTTAGGGAATGGTTATAACAATGATGGAAAACATATTGGTTAAGCTTGCTTCCTAACATTGGCTGTTCATATGAGTTTGGATTGGAAGCAGTTTCCCTGTAGAATTTGGACTTTTACATTTGTAAGGAAAATATTATTACTTGGACTTTAAAGCAGGTGCATACAGGCACAAATGATTACAAACTACAAACTGACTGAATTGTTTGTTGGTTTTTACACTGTCAACATATTCCAGAAGGGCTCAAGGATCAGATAGGTAAAAGTGCTGGCACCCTAAAGAATGCCTTGTGCTTAACATCTGTCCAAGCAGTCAATAAGTACAGGGCTTTGTTTCCCATCGCAATACTTTTTGTTCATCAATTGTGGGCATCCAACATGCAGTCACTTGCAAGTTCCTGTAGACTGCATCTAATTTACAGTCAGACGAAAATCTTTGTGATGCTTACTGGGGGCACAAAGATCAGTTCCCAATACCGTCATGGGAAAGGTGAATGCTGAAAAATATTGCCCATCCTTTGTCAATAATTCTTAATAATTTAAACTCATCCATAGTAGTGCCAATTGTGAAATATACCTTTTTGGTTTCATATTTTTGAAAAACTACAATTAAACTCACTTCCACAAATGTCAGTCATTTATCAAAAAATCGGAATTGAAAAAGCACAAATAAAAAAAAAGTGTTGAAAAAGCACAAAAAACATGACTTTTTCGATGTGTACAGCCCTAAGACTGTATTAGTTATTTGCAGCTTTGCATATCAGGTTCTTTAAATGTGGATTTGATTTGGGGCATATACAGTCCATTCAGCATTAAAGGAGAAGGAAAGGCTAAGTCACTTGGGGGTGCTAAAATGTTAAGCACCCCGAAGTGACTTTAATTGCTTACCTCGTACCCCGGGCTGGTGCCCCTGTTAGGAGAAAACAGCACCAGCCCGGGATACCTGGAGCGATGCGCTTCCTCCTTCCGCCTGCGTTTCGCTAAGACTAACACAATAGGCGCATGCGCAGTAAAGTGAAAAGCCGACTTTTCTGTTAAAGTTCGGCTTTTCACTCTACTGCGCACGCGAAGCAGGAAGAAGGAAGCGCTGCAGGTACCCCGGGCTGGTGCTGTTCTCTCTATACAGGGGCACCAGCCCGGAGTAAAAGGTATGCGATTCAAGTCACTTGGGGGTGCCTAACATTTTGGACACTAAGGGGCCCATTTAATATTTTTCTCTACAGATGCAGTAAGCCATAGCAACCAGTAAGCAGGAACCATTTACTGGTCACTTAATGGTTACTATGGGTCACTGCTCCTGGGCAAACATAGTGTCTTTTATTAAATATGTCTTAAGTAAATTGGGTTCACTTTTACTTCATTTTCATATTGGGAAACCTCATCATCTACATACTAGTGGTTACATAAGAGTATTAAACTTGAAGGACAGGTGTCTTTTTTTAACCTTAGCTATGTTGTAACAAACAGCTTGAGCTCATCTTTAATGAGGAATCCTCAATAAAATGAACCCTCTGTTGATTAAATACAGAAAATAAGACAGATGGCAAATGTCATGCTATGGCTTAACTTTAGGGATCGAGTACATGAAAAGTCACCTGAAAATATAATCTAAAAAAATCAGAATAAAAGTATTTTTCAAAGAAGAAGCAACACTTTGCTCAAGCAGACATCATTTCGTCTCATTTTGCTACCGGATGTTGCATTATTGTTGGGAAAAAATCATTTATTTATTTGAGCAAAATCCATTTTGACATTTTGAAATTGAAGCTGTTTTAAAATATCACATTTCATTACTGCAAATCATTCTCCTAAAATGCTTTTCTGCTGTCTTTACTGTGGGAACTGTTTTATTTGGTGCTAGCATTTGTGATTCCTTAAGTTCCACTGCCTCCCCAAGACTTCCCCGGGAAGCATCACTAAGTTTTAGCTTGGCGGTATTACAGATTCAATACACTAATAGTACATGTATGTCATAGAATGACATAATGGAAGAAAAACCTGGAAAATTTCTGTAACAAGAACTAAACCCTAAAAATGAATTTGGCTAAAATGCTATATTTTATATACTGAACTTAATGCACCAGCCTAAAGGTTCAGTATCTCTATAGTAATAATGACCCGGGTCATTACTGTCACAGGAGCTCACCATCTTACATTTTGTTAGAAGTATCAGCATGACTGCATACGCTCAGTCTTCTCTGGGAGGCTGTTAAGAATATAAACTTAGGGGTTATTGCAAATTATCAAGCAGAAAATGAGGTTTGTCTGTCATACAAGCTGATGCTACAGGTCTGATTATTACATTCTGGTGCTAATTGCACTGGTTTCTGAGTTGTCATATTTGTATTAATTCCTAATCAGTCTTATATTATGACATTTATATTCTATATATACAGTATATTGTGAGTCGGTCCCTAAGCTCAGTAACTGACAGCAGCAAAGAGCATGTGCAGTAAATCAGTAGAATAGAAGATGGGGAGCTTCTGGGGTATCTTCAGAGGCACATATCTTCACTACTAATGGTCTATGGTTGCCTTGGGCTGGTACAAAACCTCAAAACATAATGTACAGCATGGCTGCCCTACTTCTTTAGTTAGGCTTTAGTTCTCCTTTAAGTTAAAACAGAAAGGCTCGCCTCCTATTGCTTCAGTTAATAAGTCACCTATTAAGAGTTTATTTTACTTTCATATTGTAAATGCAGCTTCTTGCTTTGACTTAATGAAATGAAACTGAATGGAGCCTCCTGGGTACTAAAGTTTGGCACCTTTGCTGGTGGCTAACCCTGAAAAATGGGGTGGAGCTGATGACATAAGGGGTGGGGCAGTGATGCTGGGGGTGGGCACGGTGACATTAGGTGAGGGCACAATGTTGGGTGGGGTTATGATGCCGGGGGGGTTATGGTTTTAAACCAGACTGAACGTTTTAAAACCAGACACCCTTTAAAAAACTGCAATATCCATTCAAAACCAGACGTGTGGCAACGCTAACCCTATCTATATTCTGCCTGATAAATAAGTCCAATTAATTAAAAGTATGGGATCTAATATACAGAAACCAGTTGCCCAATATGCCCCTGAGCTGCATGAATCCATATTGGTGGCATAACAATCCTATTGGGTCTATTTAATTGTGTTTATTTAATTTTTATTGTTTTTTTAGTGGACTTAAAGTATTGATATCCACATTATGGAAAAATCCCTTTAATCTGGGAAACCCCAGGCCATACCTGTATTCACATCAGTAATGATGTCTGTGCAAAGTAACAAGATCTGGATTCAGTTCAGCCAGGCACAAAGATTCATCTGAATCCTGCTGAAAAAGGTAGAATACCTAACTAAATACTGCATTCTTCTAATAAGTAGTAAACTGTAGTTGCTAACTAAGCCATGTTGATAGAAAACAATCATGGTATCTTAATATTTACATGTTTCTTAATTATTGGCCACATTGTTGTTCGGGTTTCACAAGGCTGGGACAGTAAAGACCAGAACAGGCCTACAAAAAACTGACCTGCTCGGGTCAAAAATAAATAGGTGGCAACCCTAACTACAGCTGTCTGCCTCTCCTTTGACTTTGTAACAAAAATGCCCAACCTATCATTTCCCAGCAGCTGGAGGTCTACAATTCCCAGTATCCCCTGACAGCAGGCTTGTGGCAAAGTTGAGGAAAAAACCAAGTTAGCAGTGTTGTGACAGAGCAAGCAGGAGAAGTAAAAGACCAGGATTGTGCTTAAACTGTACATGGATTGGGTGAGCCAGATTTTGGTTGAGCTGGCACAGAGAGAGCAGTTTGTGATTGCACCAGGGCTGGTATGCAGAATGGTACCTGTGCACTCTTCCCAGATGCACCTCAATATTGCACCTAACATGTATAGCTTATTGAAAAATTGACAAACCCCTTTGTTGAATGGTAGAGAGAATTCATTTTCTAAAACCTGAATGTCTCTTTGTAAAGAGAGCACTGCCAAATGGAGCATCAGGTGCGAGAGTACTAGGATATGCTCCTAACGGCCAAATAAATAGAATTCAATGAATGCAGCACTCCATAGAAAGATCACTTGAATGTCATTATGTGATTACCTGTGCCCTCTAAGAAAATTACATTTGTGACTCACTGTGACTTGCTGTGACTTACAAAGTTAAGGTAAATTTATCCTTGTGAAAGTTTATTCACCACATTTTTTTTTTGCAAACGAAACATAGAGGCCAGTGGGGGGCTAATATGTCCTCTCCTAAACTGAAGTAGTGTTTCTTCCTCAGGCCATCTAGGGATGGTATTTATCGATGTGGATCTTGTTTACAAGAAGACATACTTGTTGGAATGTGTGAGCATTATACAGGTATGGGATCCCTTATTTGGAAACCTATTATCTTGAAAGCTTCGAATTACAGGAAGGCCATCGTCCATAGACTCCATTTTAATAAACCAGTACCTTGTATTTGATCCTAACTAAATTGCATGAATCCATATTGCTGGAACAAAACAAAAGACTAGCTAGATAACTAAAGATATTTTGTACAATTAAGGTATGGTGATCCAAATTACAGAAAGACCCCTTATCTGGAAAACCCCAGGTTTCAAGCATTCTGGATAACCGGTCTTATACCTTTACTGACAATACAAATATGTGTGAGTTCATTATGTATGTTGTAGAAATACAGAAAAAATTAGAGGTCTGTGTATCTCAGTATAGCTCTACAATATCCCTTGGAGTGTGGACCTTATAACCATAGCAGGGCAGACCACTGGTAGGCGCTATACATTGATTTCACGTAGGTTTAATCGTGGTTACATTAGTCATGTGATGTATGTACAATAAGTATGTAACTTTAATGGTTTGCTGTCAGGAAGCAATCTACTATACTTATATCCCACCCAATTGGTTTTGGTTCGCCAACAGGTACAATAACGACTACAGGGGTACATAAGAGAATTCAGTAGATAATATGACATTAAAATTTTAGCAGAGTAATTGAAATGTTATGGCTACACATATTATTAATAAATATAAATACAGGTTTGGGATCATCTTACAGGTTACCAGTATCTAGACTAGAAGATCTGAATTATGGGAAAGACATCTCCCAAATAAAATCCATTTCTCTGTAATAAAACAGTACCTTGTTTTCAATGGCAACTAAGCTGCATGAATCCATATTGGTGGCATAACAATCCTATTGGGTTTATTTAATTGTGTTTATTTAATGTTTATTTTTTTTTTAGTGGACTTACAGTATTGATATGATATCCACATTATGGAAAAATCCCTTTAATCTGGGAAACCCCAGGCCATACCTGTATTCACATCAGTAATGATGTCTGTGCAAAATAACAAGATATTTCATTGAATATTTTTAGAAAACTAAAGTGATGGTTGATGCAACTAATGCTTTACAATTATTTTCCTTTTAATGCAGATGTGTTCAGCCTTACAAGAGTCATTCTAAAACCAGAAAAAAACTCACAGATTATCTCCCAGCAGTACTGCAAATATCAAAGCACACAAATAGAAGCCATCTCCATATATTACACTTATTGGCCTTCAGGCTGGGATCCACCTAAATCCATTTCTTTTGTGCTCCCCAGATTAACCAATCTTCACGTTCGGGAACCACTACTACAATGTACTGGCCACATTGGCCATCTGTTTAGTGTTCTATATATCCTTTCTTGATCTGATTGATCTGCACATCTACAAAGTGGGGGTCATACTTTTTATCACTGAATGAGTTAAAACAAAAACACAATAACCTGTGTGGCATTAAAAAAAAAAATACACACAAACAAAACAAAAAAAAAAAAAAAAATTACCAAGGCGAAAATATAACCAATTTAAGTGCTAGCAGTGTCTAATTAGAGTTTGCAAGTAAAATAATTAGCATGCACCTGTACCAGATTGCAATTCTTCCATCAGATTATTCACTGCTATAATTACTATGATTGTAGGGAATTGCCGTTACCCCAGTCTCTATTTCGTTATAGGATAACGACAGTTCTAACGGATCAACACAATCACGCACGTACTCTGTGTATTCATTACTCTGACACGAATGTATTAAGGTAAAAAAAGGAGGAAAAAATTGCAGTATATGAGTGACATTTCTGAAGTTCCATATTTTTGTTCCATTTTGTTCTTATTTGATTCAGCTATTTTTGTTCATTTGTTTTATTCTCTATCAAATAAAAAAAAACCTCAAATGTTTGTCACCCGAAATGGAAATTCATAGTTGATCATACTGTGTGTATTTTCGGTGACTTTTTCGTATAGTTGCGCGACTTTTTTGTATTTTCTGTGACTTTTCGTACTTTGCGACAAAATTTACGCAACAAAACCGTATTGACGCGCCGAGTACGAAAGTTTCAGATTCATTCAAGCTTCAGTATCGTGACTTTCCTTGGACCAGGTTGGAGCTGCAGAGTGCCATTGATTCCTATGGGAGGCTTCCAAAATCATGCACAGAAGGATCAAAGTCAGAAAGGTTTTCCCGCCGTTTACAATCGTTCAGATACAAAAATGTTGTGACTTTCGGATCGCCAATACAATATTAACATGACTAATTCGATTCTTTCGTAAGCATTTTTGTGATATTTGTGATCATCAGAAATGATCGTATTTAATCCGAATTTTTCCCATTTCGGATTCGAACTCGTACTTTAATGAATAGACCCTGTAGTATGAATTCCATAGGTAGCCTATAGGATGTGATTGATTAAAAACTTCTTGAAAAGCTTGAAGTATGCGTGAACTTTCAAATTACTCTGTACAGCTCCCATGCTCACTGCCTCTGCTCCAATTAAAATCAATCAGGCATGTGCAGTAGGGTCCTTTTTAAGGTCATCATAGTTGGAGAGAGAAGGAGTGCTCAGAAAGCAAATGGGGGTGGAGCTTCATAATAGATAAGGAAGTCAGTAAAAGGACTGTAGTTGAATTGGCTTTAATAGAGAAATTCAATCTGGATGCAGGGAGAAAGATATGTTATTCTGGGGGTTGTTTTGAGTAATTTCAGAGGGGTTTGGCATAAAAGGCTTACTTATCCTTTAATCTGTGCAATGTCAAAGTTGCCAAGAGCCAGAGAGAGAGAAAATCAATTAAAATAAACTGTCCAGTTTACTGCCCCTGCACTAAAAACATACAGGTACGTTAAATGGCTTCTGAATAATTTTACCATTGCATTTGATTAGATTGTAAATTCACTGAGGGCAGGGAAAATATGAGTGATAATATAGATTCCAGCAGTTATAATTCCAAACTAGAGAGTTGCCGAGTATGAAGTTAAACAATTCAAAAACCACAAAAAATTAAACTCTAATTAAAACTTAATTTGAAGGTGAACAACCCCTTTAATGGCTATATTACGAAGGTGGTACCCACAGGTGCTTCATTTTGCACCTTAAGAATGATGGACATTTATGTGCATACATCCATGTGCTACTTCTGATATGGCTGGGGCAAATTGTGTCTGCATGCCATTCTGTCAAGCACAATTTTTTACACCTCATTTCAGAGGTTGTGCCGGAGTGTGGTGGGTGCAACAAATAGGAGCAAGGTGCATTATGGGCAAGAATTATGGCACTCTGCACATGTGTTTTAATTTGTGCAACAATAAAATATTATTTTAGCCAAACATTGTACCTTTTATTACATTACAACTCAAACTATTACAAAAGGAGCAATAAAAATGAATGAAATGCTTGTTTAAAGCATCCATTTGTGTTGTTTTTTTTTCAATAGTAATATTTCTTTTAAGTTTATCATGTAGGGTAAGAATAGTCAGTATTACCTGTTTGTTCATATACTGTAAGGGTATAAGAGTCACTGGAAAATTAAACGCATGCTAAAGAGTAACTTTCACTTGCTTAGTCCATAAGGGTTATTAAATATGTCAGTTAAAACAAGTTGAATGAATGAAAAAGAATGAATTACCTTTGAATGAAAACTTCTGGAAGGTGTTCAAGGTCAATCTGGTACCAAACTGTATGTACCCACTGAGCTGCAGATTGGCACAGTTAGTGGCCTTGGTACAGTTGGTTATTATACAGGTAGCTTAACAGTAAGGGTGTATATTTATAGAGTAATCATATATAATATTATTTCTTTGTTATGTTATGTGATGTTATCCAGGTTGCTTTATATTATGCCTTTCCTTTTGTCACTAATAAATGTGGTCACTACAACTTCCATCTTAAATTAAGCCTTTAGTGTTTATTTAATTGTGGCTCATAACAAAATAGAATGCATACATTTGGCATGGCCAGGTGAGAGGTGAGTGTCTTTGCCAGACTTATTAACTTACTCATATTTTTTGAGAGTCTGATTTAAGCCCCTTCACCCTCTCAGCAGCATATTTTACTGTCACCGTCTCAGCAGCCTAACTTCTCTGTGTTAAAATGCATAGAATTGTCACCCAAAGTCATCTCTTCCTGGCTTCAGTCATGTGCATTTTGCAGTCACAAATTTCTTTGGGTATAGTGGCCGCATAGGGGACTCTATTAAACACAGGTCTGATAGCTGTGACACAGTGGCCCTATGCCATAAAAATAGTTGTTCAAGATCTAAAACCATAATCTAATTTGTGTCAGCAATCTGTTCCTTTAAATAGATGTGAGTATCTCAAATTAGTATTTTTCTTGTGATATTAAAAGAAAACTATACCCCCCTATACTATATTGTGTAAAATCCTTGCTTCATCTATATAAACCATTTTCATAAAAATACACTTTTTTGGTAGTATGTGCCATTGGGTAATCCTAAATAGAAATTTGCCATTTTAAGTAGTTATGAGCTAATTTTTTTGCCAGGCATGGATCTCCACAAAATTCTGCATTTTGCCATCGGCAAGACAAAAAAGTCGCCAAGAAAAATGTCTCTGAGACAATAAAGTTGCCATGGACTTTAATGCATTTGGAGTAAGAAAAAAGTTACTTATTGATTTCACTGCATTTTTGGTTTCGGTTTCAGGGAGATTCACTCTTTACTAATTTTAAGGGGCTTATTTATTATGTTGTGTAAAACTAATTCGCCGAAAAAACGGAGTAAAAAGCTGTGTAAAATAAATGGAAAAGATCGCCATCTGAACGCCGGATATTACGCCGTTAATTTCCGTAAGTTCCGGTGGAAGAAAAAACGCATAAAACAATTACGCCGATTTTACGCCGTTTTTACGCCATATTTACATGGCGAAGCCTGGTGATGTGTGGCGAATTTTCTCGCCATTTTTTACACAGCATAATAAATATGCCCCTAAGTATCACAAACCAAGGGCACACATACATGTACATACATGCTAGGTCACATCAGCCAATAAATGGTCAAAATTCTGTCTTTTCTCCCACACTTTTTCCTGATACAGTTAGAGCTACATTACTTCCTGTCAGGTGATCTCTGAGGGAGCACACAGACCTTTACAAAATGGAGCCTAAGGGAAAATATATGAAAGGGCAATAATAACTGTTATATACAGTATATTCCAGTTTCCTGTCTGATTTGCATTTGGCTGGGCTGGTTCTTCTTTAGAAAGTGACCCAGAAGGGCACCACTAGTGCTTTCAATAGAAAATTCCTTTGTCAAGAAGAGCAATATGTCATCCCCCAATCATATACTGAAATAAAACAATTCAATGTTCTGTGCACACAATAACTCACTTCTGTTTTGTCTGTTTTACCTTTTGCAGTTTAACTTAACAGGTGTTACTTTGCCACGGAGGAGTGATTTTACCATAGGCAATATATGCATGAGTTATTCATTATCTGTTTAACACAAGGCACCCTGTGCTGTTGCTAACCTGACAGCCATATGGTTGGGACAGCCCAAGCCAATAGAGACTATAGATCTATTTTGTGTTTAAAAATCTATGTTTGATCAGGCCACACAGCACCATCCGCCTATACCAATTAGTTACCGCTTCAAACAAAACATTTCCTGGCATGTAGATAAGTGATTGCTGGGAGAGATGTTTTATTTCTTTATTTTAGAATTATTACTGTTTATTTATTTGATACCAAAATTTCTCACAGCACTAAAGAAACGCTTTCATAAAAGAGAAACTGACTTTGTTGAGGTTTCCTCCTTGAAACGGCAATTCCTTTTTATCTATAGTGAGCATAGTGATGCTTTGCTTTCTGGATTTTCTTTAAGAGGAACTACCATCTCTGCTTAGAGGCAATTTCTTATGCATACTACATGTATTACTGCAGTAAAGGGAACTGCAGAGCACTGTAATGTGATCTAGAAGAAAAAGATGAATTTAATAAATCAAAGGACCAGCTAATTAGTATGAGAGGCATAGTCATTCTCCTCTTGTATAAGAGCCTTATTTATCAAAAAGAATATAAAATAAGAGAGTGAGAAAAAGTCGTAAAAAAAACCTTTATATTCATAATTTTTATGTCCTTTTTAATGGGTCGCAAAGCTAAAAAAATAAAATTGAAAAACTCGAATTGACTACAGTAGTTCAAATTTTGCCTAGACCAGCTCCCATTGAATTCTACATGACCATGCAAGATTTTAGATGCTGTAGTTTTATATTACAGTTTTTTTGGGGTTTTTTTTCGCTTAATATGTATTAAAAATTGTCATCTTTTTAAACCATCATTCAATCTAATGATTAGCGCAAAAAAAAACAAATTGTGGGAAAAAAATTAAAATGTCGATAAATAACCCCCTAAGTCTTTATTTAGAAAATAAAAATTAAATGAACAATTGAAGGACATAAAAATATTTGATATTTTTTATAATTGAAATGCACCAAACTGAGCTTGACTTTGGCATCAAATTAGGGGTTGGATTCTGCTAAAGTGTATGAAGTGAACAACAAAATAAACAGAAAACAGTTCCCATTGTGTTCTATATTAAATGTAATTATACGGTTGAAGTGGCTTTATATGGTAGCTTCTATAGAAAATCCTGACAAAACAATGATTTAAAATATTAATATTTACTCTTGTCTGAGACAGACCTAAAGTTCGTTAATAAAATAAATATAAATATGAAAATGACAAAAATGTCCACGGCTAAGTGATTGGGCTTGCATTGAAAAGGCGCGGAAAATTTGTTTGGTTAATAATAGAATGGCCTCCTGTAGTGTAAGTAATGTGCAGTATGAGAGGTAGCAAAGCTGGAAATAGAAATTAGGCTATCTGTAATTAAGACAATATGGATTTATATAATAAGTAATACTAGAGAATAGCTGCAACCTAGCAGACAGTTCTTACTGGTTGTCAGTTGCATTTAGGTTCTGCACTAAAATGTGTAGTTGTAGTTGTCCCTCACAATACCACTATCTGGGACTGTATCAGAATGCGTGGAGCATACGTTGGTCTATAGATGGGAAAGTGTTCCTCAATGCACTTACACACAGCTTATTCTTATCTCTGCAACTAAGCAAATGGTTCCAGGCAGAAATTAGGCCATCTCAGTCAGGGGTCCTGGCGGCTGTGCTCCTGACGCTCCCATCCTAGGCATCCTTTGTTTATCTCTGGGAAGCCAGTCATATCATACAGGCCTACTTGCAGGGCATGGTTAATTGCACATACAGAAGCCTCAGATGGAGACTGAGAAAGCTCACAGTGCAGAGCAATGAGGTAACTCCTTCATCACCAGAAGGGCTTGGAATGGATTATTAGACAATTGTCCATCTGTGTGTGGGGGGGGCTGTCTGTCTTGCTATATACATAGCTATTGTTCACTAGTCTGGTCACTACATGTGGAAAGACTTAAGGCTTAGTTGTACCAAAATATAAAACGAAAGTGACAAGTGTAAGATATTTCAGTGCAATTTTCTCATTGTAGGCCTGCTATCTTCAGAATGCCTTCCCTCACAATGCTTTATGGGAGAAAACAATACCAAGTTCACTCTATAGATAATAAAGCATAAAGGCACAACTTACATTGGTAAATGCAGCAGAACCTTGCTATTCTGCTGGTCTTATTTGAGTCCTTTTTAAACTGTGTGTGTGTGAGTGAGTGTATGTGTGTAGGTATGTGTGAGTAAACCCTATATATATATATATATATATATATACATTTACACATATAGGGTTTTTAGATAGATAATATGTGATGTATGTGTGTGTAAACTCATCCAGAAAGCTCAGAATTACAGGAAGGCCAACCAATCTTGAATGCATGAATACATATTGGGAAAAAACAATCATATTAGGTTTCTTAAAAATGTAAATAATTTTTAGCAGACTCAAGGTATAGTGATCCAAATTATGGAAAAAACCCTTAGAACACAGTAGGGCCGTGATGAGGCAAGCAGGGGAAGAGAATTGTTTTATACATACATACAGTAGGTTTTGCTTGGTTATAATTAGAAATGCGTGAAACCTGAAAAACTCTGTAAATAGGTTCAGTAAACAATCTGGGAAAACTAGGCGGATAGGTTGTTTTGAAGGTGCTTTTAAAAATGTTCTGCAAAGCACTGTATAAAGGACTGAACACCAGTTAGAATATAGGAATTCACCATATGGTATCCACATGGTCTCACATATTCCTTCTGCTTTGTTTCATTTGCTGTGATACACTAGTGAAATGAGAACCATATATAGAAGCAAGGAGAGGGGGCTGCATGAGCCAAACTGATCACCATACAGGGGCCAATAAGTTAGTTTGATTTGAACCAGTTGCTCCATCTAGTGTATAACAGGTATATAAAAAGAGCTATAAATACATCACAAACTAAACATAAGACTGCATAATGTTTTGCCTGCTTGTTAAATGGGTACCCGAGGTTGTTACCTTCTCTTGCCGCGACCAGTGTAAGCCTTTACTGAGAACAGAGGGCATGACCAAAACAGGATGCATTGAACCAGAACTTACTTTATTGCAGGTTTCTCAGATTGCAGGACAGGCAGGTTAGAGTAAACCAACCAGGAAACTGGTTATAAGTTTCACAAGTAAAGGTGGCCCCACACGTGGCGATTTTCGATCGTACAATCGGCCACTAACCGTTCAGGGCTGAAACGGCAGAAAAGGAGGTAGAAACAATAGGATTTCTACCTCCTTCTGCTGATTCAGCCTTGAAGGCAGATTTTGATCAGGCGCCTTCTATGGTGCCCGAACAAAATCTTTTAACCTGGCCATCGGCGAGTCGACCGATATTAGCAGCTTCCTGCAATATCGGTCGACTCGCCGACTTGCCATACACCCACCGAATATCGTACGAAAGTCACGCACACTGCACACAGCACACAGCATATATCCCTTGAAGCCTCCAGGACCCCTATTTATTTACATAGCGTGCCTTCTCTGAAGCCTTCAGGACCCCTGTCTCTTACAGTGCCCAAGCTTCACACAGGTATCTCTCTAAGGCTCTTCTCCAAGGCCACCAACCTAATCCTACACATTTACAATTCCCATTTGGTGTACAGTCACCACTGGGGCCCAAAAACCGACTGCTCATAGAGACCCAAACTGTCCTTACTAGCTAGCCTGTCTAGCACTTACTAGATTACTTTCTCCTTCTACCTCTCTATTTGCCCTAGTAAGGCTTTGGGTTGCCACCTAGACTTGCTTCTTGTTGTCTGCATGTCTGCTGATCTTTTCAGGCCAAAGGAGAAAGTGCACATCTTATGCAAGTCTTATACATGCTTTCAGGTGAATCTGGTGTCACCTACTAACTGTCCCTGGTTGGTTGCTATGGGTTACTAGACCTCCCGCAAATCTTTTTTGCATTTTCATAGATGATGCTGACATACTGTCTGTGGATGGCACATAGAGTTGCCTCCCAGGTGGAATTTTTTACCCATTATTACAAATTTACTGGAAATGCATTTGCTGGAAAATTTGTAATATCCTCTTGTACCATCCCCTGATCCCCAATTCCTAATCAATATTACCCTTTTTGTGCCAATCCAAAAGAATCTGTGTATGCTTTGCCCATTGATGTCTTTATTACTCTCATCATCAACATCACCCTGCCCATTAACACTCTAACCCCTCCCCTTTTCAGCATTGTCTCACCCCTCCCATGACATTTAATTATATAAAAGGTTGCAACCCTAATTACACAATTCCTAAACTGTAGGAAGTGAAATATATTTTCTGTTGGAGCTACCACAACATGGTTTAAGGATGAAAAACTATTTTATGATCTTAGACACAAATCAACATTTTGTCAGTTAATGTTTACCCTCAAAACAGCATGATTCCTAGTTTATTCATTGAAAGGCCCCTAAATAGTTGTTCATTTGCCTAAAAGAGCAACAACATAACTGTGAATAACAAGATTCTTTTAGGCATTTCTTCATGTTTGTGTCCTTTTTAAACTTGATGTAATGGTGTGGAGCATTAAACTTCACTATAGAACACTGAATACGCATTCAGAAAATGTCTTGAAACTTGAGATGCATTATTTCTCAGTGCTAGACTCCTGTTTTCTAAGGCTCTGGCTGAGGGTGTTTAAAGAAATTACCTACATGGAAGCCTTTTTTCCAATACAAAACTGTTGTAGCATAGTGGAAAGGAGTTTCTGTAACAAGGTAGGGCAATGTACTGTATATGCTATTGCAGGGATAAAAATGCCTTAAATCCAATGTAATTGTTCCTTCCCGTTAACCTCAATGTGTTTCAACAACATTTCTCAGTTTTGCAAATTTTTCGAGAATTTTTCAGCAAATCAAAACGCTAAAGCTTAAGCTCACTACTATTCACAAATGGTATGCCCATATTCTTTTCCCTTACTAGTGTCCACCCCAAATTTTTCTTATCACTTCTTCTTTGTAACCTCTTTGGCAATTTCCAAATGCACATCTTGCTTAGTGAAATCTGTGCTGTGTCAGCTTTTACCTGCAACTCATATGATGTCTCAGGTAGTGGAAAATTAAGATACAATTTGCCATCAACCTTAAAAGATAAAATTTCAAACCTGTATAGAACCATCATCCTTTACAGTTTCTTTTCTAATCTTAAATTGTCTTTTTTTACATCTATCATAACATTGTCCTTGCATGCTATACATAATTTTGCTTTAAAAGTATTTGCCTGATGCTTTTTATATTACCTATCTTACCCCCCAAGTTCCTCTATGAGGCCGTTAGCATTAGAAACCACAACTGACAGGTTGAGAATGGACAGTCAGGTTGGCAAAACAATCAGGTTAAGGGATTTCAAGTAACAATTACTTATAAAAGCAGCCCTATCAGCAAAAAACGATCACCGTGATCTATAGGTAAATTTTAATGTGCACTCTTATTTTGAAGAGTATTTTTTTAGTGTCAGTATCACTTTAAGGTTTAAAGTTAAGAAGACAACTCCAGGCTTCCTATACAGCAGTAAACTAATTTGCTGGAATCATAATCCTTTCACAGTACATTTACTCTGGTAGATACCCCCACCCCTCTCCTTTCTCTGTGACACCTCCTTGGAGACCATGGCATGATTTTAGTCCAGGTCATAGATGTAAGCATTTAAGGCCAGTAAATGCTACCTGCAGGCTTTTTGCTATGGGTTACAACACCTAGAGCAACTTTTTATTACCTTACCCTCCCTATGTTCTGGTTCTGCATGGCAAAAATTGTTAGGGATGGTACTTCCTACCTTAGGGTAAAACCTACACTAGTACAGTTCTATATAAGATAAAAGTATGCCATCTAAACTCTAAAGGATTTACATGGATTTACCTCCTAAGCTAACATTTTTGTTTTTGCTGTGCCAGACCTCACATTGGATGTTCTGAGCTTTCACAGAAGGCACTAATCTATGTGACGGTTTTGTGCAGATTACAGAATGAATAGTGGTACATAATTGAAAATTTCAGTGTCGGCGAAATTAAATCACTTCCTTACTCTATTCATACCTTGTCTACAATTGCTCTGTCCTTTAAATGAATATTGAGTTTATCTCTGCATTGGTGCATATATCTGATTCTTCTCAACGTGTAATACATAATCTAATTCCAGATGTATTGCCTATGCAAATTGATACAACAACATGGTGAATTGATTTATCCCTCAGATAATTAGTAGACTTCAATATCTGTACCAAAACGGCCAGCCATCAGTTGAAGTTTAATTAACATGCAATAACTGTCGTATTAAATCTACATTAACCGCCTATTTAAGGGACTTAATTAAAATTGGAACATGCTACTCACAATTGCTAAGAATGCATTTACATGCTGAGGAATGCAAGTTACTTGCGGAGGCATGTTTATATATAGTGTTTTAAGGTATTTACTTTTATATTAGTCTTTCATAATAGTTTATCCAGCCAGAGTGTCAAGCATTTCTGTCTTCTAATGAATACAGGTTATACTGTAGAAATAAGGACTTTAGCAGGGAATATGGCATAGAAATTTATAGAAATTATTATTATTATAGAAATATTATGTCTTAAAAAGGTACACTGTGTATTCCTAAAGCATTTAGCATTTTTATACTACTTGCACCACATGCACAACTGGCATAAGTGTTACATAACTTATGCCAGGGTTCTTGAAATTTGCTCTGTTGAACCCTCTTATATTGTGCTGAACTGCAATAAAGCAGTGTGATTTAGGAAAGAGATTCATACATACTACTACAGGTATGGGACCTCTTATCTAGAATGCTTGGGATCTGGGGTTTTTTCTGGATAAGGCATCTTTGGACCTCCATACCCCCAACCCACTATGGGAGCTCCTTCTAAGTGCGGGTGGCCATGTTTTGTCTCATACTTGTGCTTAATTACAGAGACTCCCAGCTCACTTATTATGAGCATGTGTGAGACTTCACACACATGTGCACATTGGAAATGTGGAACACTAGGCTTAATTTACATGCTTGTGTCCCAGAATGACTGCCCCTACTGAAATCTCTTCCCCCCCCCACCACCTGGAGGGGGCAATTTTTCTGGAAAATGATATTGCTTCTCCCATTTGGGCTTTGCACTTGCATTTGTAAAGTATAATATGTAAATGTATAAATACTGACACCGTTGCGAGATCTAATTAGTTATTTCCTGGGAATAACCGTGGGCAGTCTCCTTAAATTGCCTCCTTTGTACACAGCAGGACATTTAGTACAACTGGTCATATGACGACCCCTTCAAACACATTATACAGGCCTGGATTTGTGGGATGGCCACAAAGCCTCAGGCCTAGGCATGATTTAAGGGGCAGCATGCCACTCAGCCACATTTGTCTGGGGGAATAGATGAGCAGGAGATTTGTTTAACTTTCCTGCGCACCAATTCCTCAGTGCTCCGAGACTGAATGAGAAGTGCGAGCGACGAAGGGCAGTGGGGGAGTGATGGTGAGGAGATGTGCAGAGGAGCTACTGCACATGTGCAGGGGGCCGGGCCCAATGTAAGGTGGCCTAGGGGCGTACTAACTATTAATCAGGGGCTAGCATTATATAATAATAATAAAAATGATGGAATGCACCTCTACCATTTCATTCCCCCTTGATATAAAATTACATTTGAACCAAGAGGGGTAAGAATCAGCTCTAATCTTAATTGCTTGACTTAAAAAAATTGATATATATCAGCGTATTTTTAAAAATTTTACTTTAACCATGTACTACCTTAAAATCTCTTTAAGAACAAGGTATGTTTTATAGATATACTAAACAGGGTTTTTATATTACCACCTGTAATTACTCACTTATATTGCTTACTTTCTTGAATTTTATTTCCTAGTTTACAGAACTAATCATTTTGAGTGTATTTATGTATAGTTGGCACCGTTATGTTGAGAATGCTGATTTTGTTCTCAAATGTTTGGCAAGTAACTCTAGGGGGCAGATCTATCAATATTGGGATTCAGCACTTTATGCAAATTAAAATTCGAGTTTCTGAAACTCAAATTTTCAAGATTTAAAACTTCAAAATCTCACATATAAAATTCAACATCTAAAAGCTGACGAGTTCATGTATATGTCAATAGAAGTTGTATTAGCAAAATTTTAATTTAATTTTAATTTGACTTATTTAAAATGAAAAAATGTGATTCCACTGTGTTTTAATAATTTTTTCATGTCAAAGCACAATGAAGTTTTTAAGATTTGAGTTTCTTGATAAATAAAATTTGAGTTTCTTAAAGTCAGCCTCCCTGTGTGCAATTGCTTTTTGTCTACATCTCTTCTCTCTGAAAAGACCTTTGCATAAAAAACACTGTAAGTTGTAGGCTATAGGCTAGACCAGGGGTCCCAAACCTCCAAGGCTTGGAGAGCAACAAAAGCATCATAAAAGTTCATGGAGGTGCCAAATAAGGGCTCAGATTGGCTATTAGGTAGCCTCTATGCACACTATCAGCTTACAGGAGGATTTATTTGGTAGTAAATCTTGTTTTTATTCAACCAAAACTTGTCACAAAGTCAGGAATTTGAAAATATCTACCTGGTTTGGGGGCACTGAGAGCAACATCCAAGGGGTTGGGGAGCAACATATTGCCCCTGAGCCACTGGGCTAAAGGGATCCCCAACCTATTTTACTTGTGAGCTTCACTCAGATGTAAAAAGTGTTGGTGAGCCACACAAGCATGAAAAAAGTTTTTTTGGACTGTGATTGGCTATTTGGTAGCCTCATGTGGAGTGTTAGCCTGCATAAATGAATATGCTTTTAATACTATGCAAATTGAGAAATAGGGGATGGACCTGGGGCCAATTTACAGAAAATATTGTGTGGGTTATAATCCCGAGCTAGAAGCAGGTATTGGGGCAGGCCAGGGACTGAATGACAGGTAGTTACAAATTAACCAGAATTTACATTGCCAGAAATTTCGTAATATTTGCCCCACTCTAGACTGGCAATTTACTGGCTAGCTGCTGAAATACCAGCCAAGCTGCAACACTAGCCATGCTGCTGATACATCCTGAACACTCCCAGTAACACACAGACACACCCTGATCCACTCAAAACCCTCCAAATATGTGCACAGGGCCTGCAGAGTGCAGAGTGCAAAAAATTGTAGCCTTCTTGGGCGCTTTGCACACTGTGCGTGGCATTGTAAATGTGGCTTATCATTTTTATGTGGAAATAAATGTAATTTATTTATTTGTTTATATAGGGTGAAGCTACCATTTATTACCATTAATATTTCCCTAATAGAGTTGCTGTTGCCTCTGTAGTTTAAAGGTTAAAAGTTTTTCCCATAGCTACCAATGCATTGATTTGATGTTTGCTTTCATACAGGAATCGATAAACACTTACCTGCTGATGAGTTGCTAGAAGCAAACTGTGTCCCTGTTGTTACAGTCCCCCCTAAAGTGCAACATTCTTTTATAATTTCTCACACCTTTTTATGTATTTTTTTTTTGTCATAGGAACATTAATGGCTATGCTCCCTAGTTATATACCCTGTTTGCTCAAGAAACACACACAGAATAATCTTAGTACAGCTTCCGTGCATGTATTCTGAAGCTGCCCTGACAAGTACTGTCCTTTAATTTAAGATATTCTACATCATATTCACCTCGAGGATTAGTTATTTTTTAATAACTGGCATTCATCATGTATGCTGTGTGAAACTGAATACAGAAAGGTATGCTACAGATTAGAAAAACATAAAACAGTGTCTGAAAGAATAAGGTGACCAGACCTTTCTATAAATTAATGCAGGCAGCATATGAAACAACATGAATGTATGAATTGTTTTATATACTGGCCCATGTCTATTGGCTTCTTTTCTAAAGGGCCCACCCTTCCTCTTTTTAACCTCAAGCATAAGAAATGACAACCAGAATGGGTCATTCACGCCAGTGACTCCAGTGGCAAGAGCCCTATTCTACCATTTACAAGTGACTGAGACTTTTTCCTCATTTGTTAAATTGTGTTGCTCTCAATTTTTGCTGAAGTTTCATGATAAGTTTGCCAATGGCAAAACACAGAATTTCACAGCGAATCCATGCCTGCTCATAGCTAACCATTATCCCTTTAATATAAACTGACCTGATCACCCTTTAGTAGGGCACATATTACAAACCAATGATGCCAAGATTTTTAGTGTAATAACAATGGTTAAAGTTGGGGCAGAATTAGTCAGGATGACAGTATGCATCCCAAATCTATTTGTTTTGTTTGTGTTTTTTAGGCTTATGTGTTTCTGCTCTGCCACTTGACAATCCAAAATACATAATGAAAAAAGCACTGTGCATAAAATTTGCAAAGGTGGACAAACGCATAGAAGCTGGTGCAGGCTATAGGAGTGACAATAGTGGTACAGGAATTCAGCACACAACTTCCTTTTTGGATACACCTTTTCTTTCCTTTTAGTCAAGAAGCTTCACTAATTGTAAAGAGTGGGGGTCAATGGGCAACTGGCCAAATTTGCAGTAACAAGCAATCATCTGATTGAGTGTCTTAGGTTTCTGCTCAGGTGCAAATTTGCCCAGCATTTATAAATGACCTCGAAGGAACTCTGGTCATTTTGGCAGTGGCTGGAGCTATTTTGGCTGTGAGGCAGTCTTTAGTTGGCAAGGTGCAACCATACCAGCCTATCTAAGGAGCGTTATTGCTTGGTAAAGTGTTTAGTAATGTAACGATTTGGTCATCGCCTTTAGTTATATTCTTTTTTTTCAATTTTTTTTCCAATTCTTTAATTTCAGTTGGTTTGAAGAATTCAATTGCAAAAACAGCAAAACAGTTTTCAAAAGAATTAAACGTAACAAAACAGGCTTTTACAAAGGTTTATAGTAGGCACACGTTTCTTAAATAATTTTTTGATTGCAAATATAAAATAAATGAAAAGACTTAAGTTAGTAATACAACTTAAAACTAACCTTGCCAACAAGCAGATCTCTGTTCAATTGGACCACACACCCCAATATGGCTCATCCTTAATGTTTTAAAGGAATCCTTGCCTGACAGGATATTCAATTCTGCTTGATAGATGTTTGGGCCTCTGTCAGTCAAATATGAATCATACGGGTCTTCAGGAAGCCCACATACACAGGCCAATGTTATGTTAGCTTTTGTATGGCCAACTTGACCTCTAATATATTTTCTGTTTTCTGGCTTATTTAAAGGTATTACTTACATTGTTGTTCCAGTTTTAGATAAGGCTCCGTTTTTATTACTACCCTTGTCTCCTGCATTAGCCTTCTTGGAGCGCTGCCTAATGACATAGAAAGAATGGCCTGATATCAGGCCAGAAAGGATAGACAAAGGTGTTTTCTAACTGAAAATTCTAGGCTTGGTACTTAATACAATTCAGCAGGAAAAGTCATGTAAAGAGGCAGCCTTATATAAAACCTGAATATGGGCTAGGGAGACTTCTGAGAATTACTCTATACTGCATTTGTATAAGACTATCTATTTAAAGTTGAATGTTTGATTTGCAATGTCAACATTAGCATTTCACAGGAAATTGTGGGCTCTAGAGATGTACCCCTTGCATGTGATGGAGGTCATTGACCTATAGTGCATTATATTTTAAAGGAATGATGAACAGATTGGATGTTGACCATTCAGAACTCTCCTATGACAATACCACATACATGCTGATTAGGCTGAAGTAGAATTGCCAGACCATTTGATGATTGGAGGCTACATTAAAACATGCAATTAGAAGGGCCGCACTGATTGTAAATTGGGTGCATTTTTGCTGAAATGATTGTTATTCAGTGTTGCTGCATGGAATTTTAGTATTAGACCTAGACTAAGGCAACGCACATTTAAGGATGATTACCCCTTTAAATATGCAGTACTGTATGGTCTAACAGATTAATTTGAGTCTAGGACTTATTATCATATTTCATTTCATTGTTTTTTCTCTCTGTCTTTTTTCAGTTTTAGGGTAAGCTCTTTCATTTTGGCGCTGTAAATGAGATTTGCAGTACCAGGCCAACCAAGCAGTGTGTTGTAAGCTTTACGCTTTATATCTTGAGGGCTGTCTCCTATCTGTTAATGGTGTTATCTCACAGGTAGCAGTAGAAGGACTTAGAAGCACAGCTGAGTGGTTTTCACGCCAGGCCTGTAAATTAGACCATAATATTTGCATATGTGCCCAAGGGCCTGCTGATTCTTTCATTACAAGTCAGTCCATTTTTTACACAATTTTTTTATTGGTTATAATTGCAAACAGCCATATCAAGAAATACAGGCAAAAAATATGGACAAATTGTTATAATATACATTTAAAAAATTATTTGATGAATATAGACCAGAGCCATGAAAACCCACCCAATTACACAATAAAAATTAAAACACACCACGATGAAGAGCCAGGCTGTGGCACCTAAGGGAAGGAGTGTAAACTTCACCCCGACACAATGCCACAGTGCCTCCACAGCAGTGCTCACTGACCAGAGGGAGAGGGTAGAAATACAAGAAGCTGTTATTGATAGATAATTGTATTAGGACAATTTACAATAAACCACATTTGACATTTCCTAAAATGATGCCACATTCTTAAAATGGTTGTACCCTAGGTAGGTGCTTTGCTGCCCCTAGATTCAACCCTTACCCTATGTGATTTTAGGAAATTGAGTGAGTATCTGGCAGGGATCAGCTCACTAGTCTAGTGTAAACAAAAACCAAGAGGTTGGGTGAGCTCTAAACAGCATTGCCTTTAACCCCCCCCATCAATGAATACCACTAAACGTAACAGGTATGTCTTGACCTGTCATGTATCCTATGTCTGTAATTCACAGCTCTAGGCTAGCCTTATGTAAAATACTTTCCAGTATACATACCTCCTGCAATCAGCACAAAACATTTTCTGACATTTTAACTGTATAAAATATTCTTTTTCATTATACCTTATATCAAATGATCATAATATATTTAATAAAGGTTATATTTTGTTCATTTAACTTCAAAATATATAACACATCAACACTAGAGAAATTTTTTCTCCAGGCATGGATTTGCAGTGAAATTGCACATTTCAATTGTTGAATGTTTTTGTCCAAACTGCCGCAAAAATTCACTGCATAAAAAATTCAAGTGCGGTTGCGTCAAAAAAGTAGCCCGAGTCAACAATGACATGCATTAGACACAGCAAATTTTTCAGAGAAGTGAAACGGGACAGATTCGCTCGTCACTATTCAACACCTTGAAGGAAAAAATAAAGTCCACTTAGCCAGACCCAGAAACACACATTGATGTGTTTCTATGTTTGAATTTGCAATACAAAAAATATGATATAACGAGTGATGGGTGAAATAATTTGGCAGACATGGTGAAACGGGCAACAAAATGCAGCATGTATCAAAAAATTGTCACTTGCGTCAAAAAAACTTGTTGCGGGGGGCATCATTTTTGCTGTTCGCAAATTTTTCGCTGAAGAAAAGCAAAGAGAGGAGCTATAGTCTGCACCATTTATGTTTGTTGGTGTATACACAGTAGGCACTGATGCCTATAAATATTGCATAGATTCAGCTCATAGGCACAAAGACAGTTGCAAATAAAATTGGCAACTGAATTTGTGTGTGTGATGCGATAGTACAGAGCAGTAATATAATAGGATCTGTTGTAAGACAGAGCATGACATGTAAGAAAAAAAGGGGTAAATGGGCGAGCTGTGTCTTGATTTTTGTTCTCTTATGTATGTTTATCCCCAGGTCCTTTGCATGAAGCCGTCTCTTTGGGCAACCTTCACATGACAGGGTTAAACAAATCGAAATAAACAAACGCTATATATGTGTAGACTGCCCACCTTGCAGATGACCTCCTCACCAACATCCATCTCCCCTCCTCTACATGGAGTCATTTTCTGAGCGTCTAAGCATATGTATAAAAGTGAAATCAAATGACTGACTTAGATTTGACATAAATGCTGAGGTAACCGTGAAGCACTGTCCTCTAGTGAAGGACGTCACCTTGCCTAGATAAAGCTTTGTAAATGTCTCTTAGTAAAACTCAACATTTTCCACACCGGCCCATCATGTATATTTATAGCTGCATTAATAATGTTCTTCAAAAGGACTTAGGTTTCGAAACATATATTAAATACACATTCCTAAAAATAGATATTCCCAAGAGCTACGATCCAGGGAATGTACATGTATAGAAAAACAGATTAAGAGCAGACGTACTTCATGAAAAACAAATAACTGTATGTGCGCATTGGTGTGATTATGAGTAATAGAAAATTATATTTAGTCACTTAGAATCCTTGTTATGGCTCCATTCATTGGCCTATTTCAATGTGCTGGAAATGAATAATACCTGTTTGCTTTCTATCAACATACGTTGGCCTGAAAAGCAAAAAAAAAAGTAAATATGTGTTAGTGTAGTAAATGTCTGGATTCAACAAGGCATGGTTTAACTGAACAGTATATTATTTGAAGGGGTTTTTCACCTTCAACTTAACTTTTTGTATGATGTATAGAGTGCTATTCTGAGACGATTTGCAAATGGTCTTCATTTGTTATTATTTAAATTATTTCGCTTTTTATTTAGCACTAGTGATGAGCGAATCTGTTCCGTTTCGCTTCGCCGAAAAATTCGCGAATCTTTGAAAAGATCCGCGAAACGGCGAAAAATTCGCGAAACGGCGAAAATGTCGTGCGACAAAAAAAATTGTCGCCCGCGGCTATTATTTTGTCGCGCGGCTATTGTTTCGTCTCCCGCGGCTATTGTTTTGTTGCGCGGCTATTATTTCGTCACGAGCGGCTCTTGTTTCGTCGCCCGCGGCTCTTGTTTCGTCGCGCGGCTCTTGTTTCGTCGCGCGGCTCTTGTTTCGTCGCCCGCGGCTCTTGTTTCGTCGCGCGGCTCTTGTTTCGTCGCCCGCGGCTATTATTTTGTCGCGCGCTATTGTTGACAATTGACAATTTTTGGACGTGCGGCGAATTTTTCCGCGGCGAAATCCATGCCGCCGCGAATCCATGCCTGGCGAAACTTTTCGCCCATCACTATTTAGCACCTCTCCAGTTAGGGATTTCAGCAGCTATTTGTTTGCTAAGGTCCAAATTATCCCTAAAGCCAGGCTTTGATTTGAATGAGAGACTGGAATATTAATATGAGAGGGCCTGAATAGAAAGATAAGTAATAAAAAGTAACAATAAAATTATATCCTCACAGAGCAATAGTTTTTTGGCTTCTAAGGCTTCTAGTGACCCCCATTTGAAAGCTGGAAAGAGGCAGAAGAAGAAGACAAATAATTCAAAAACTGTAAAAAAGAAAACCTGATAACCAGTTGAAAAGTTGCTTGGAATTAAAGGTGAACAAACCCTTCAAAGTAGTCTTTTACACCTGGGCTCAAATGTATAGTAGCTTACTAATATAGCCCCCCCCCCCCAAATACAACTGTATCTCAAACACCAATGTACTAAAACAAATTATCTATTTAAAAAAAAACATTAAAAAAAAGGGGGGGTCCCATAGAAATGTTTGCGTAAGGTTCTTAAGTTGATCCTGCCCTCTTCCCACCCTAGAGCTTTATTATTAATAGTGAGGAGCAGAATTTTTCGGCAGGCAAAATTCTGCATTTCTTCATTGACAATTTTTTTTGTGAATTGCCTGCTGCCTCCAGTGAGGAAAAAGTTGCTTGTAAAAAGTCACAGTCACATCACAAAAAAGCAGTGATTGCATCAAATAAATCATATATGCAGCAAAAAAGTCACACGTTTTAAAAAAGTTTTTTGAATCACGAATTTTTGAATTTTTTGAAGTGAAAAGGGGCAGATTTGCTCAACACTAATTATTAACAATAAAATCTCTTCCATGCTGCTACTTAAATCTATCCTGTGAAGAATGATAAGAGTAAATAACTAGTGATAAGCAAATCTGTCCCATTTTGCTTCCCTGAAAAATTTGCAAAACGACAGGAAAATTTGTGAAACGCATTTGTCGCACAACTTTTTTGACGAATTTTCGCTGAAGTTTTGCAAAACAATTTGCCAGTGGTGAAATGCGAACATTCGCTGCGAATCTATGCCTGGTGAAAAAATGTGCTTATCACAATAAGTAACTAAACGATCCAGAAATCAGTAATAAGAAAATGCTTCCCCACCGGCAATAATGTAAATCGTTGGTAGGAAAATACACAAGTTTCCTTCCGAGGCAACTGTGAGCAATAGTGATGAGCGAATCTGTCCCATTTCCCATGTGTCGAAAAAATTGTCGCCCGCGATTATTCTTTTGTTGCCCGCGGCTATTCTTTTGATGCACTACAAATTTTTCCGCGGCGAATCCATGCCTGCCGAAACATTTCGCCCATCACTAGTGAGCAACTTCAGAAAGCCAAAGCGACTGTAGATTTTCATTATTGCCGGTGGGAAGGCATTTTCCTGAGACTTATACTGAAGAATACACGATAACACAAATTTCCCCTTGTGCCACTGCCCTTAGGATAATAATACAATTTTACACAACCTCATGAAACCTAAAAATCCAATTGCAGTTGGGCAAAAATGGAAGCAGTGGTTGTGCAAACTGACCCTTATGTCTAAAATCAGAGACACTACTAAAGAATCCAGCAAGGAGGGTTACACTGAAAAATTGCATGAATGTAAAGAAGATTAGTCATTGCAGCCCAGCAATCTGATATTTCAGATGATCTGCTAACCATAGTCTAATGCCTCATAGAGGGAGGTCATCGCCCCCAGTGCATGTCATGTCAGTAGTGTGAGAGGCTATCATTAGCTCCTTGTCTGTGGCTCTGTCCCCTTTCACACCTACTTTAATCATTAGAAGTCATTTTGCACTGAATGCCACAAGGTCAAAAGATGTTTAGTTCCTTTTGAACCCTGTAATGATGTAATTACTCATTGGCTTGTGCAAAACTATCAACTGCTGCCCACGATGGTCTCCTGTAGGAGAAGTGTTCATAGCATTCTCAGACTAGCACAACACAACCTTGTTATTATAAAATTTTGATCATGGTAAAAAAATTTGATCTCAGATTTTTTGAATATGAGTTTTCTCAACTCGAGTTTTTGAAATTCAGCGACTGAAAACATTTGAGCTTCTATGGAAGTCAATAGGAGTTTTGACTAAAATTTGCTACAGATTGCTAAAAACACATTTTCTAAAAGTATTTCTGCTTAAAGGGTTTGTTCAACTTTATGTTAACTTTTAGTATGTTATACAATGGCCAGTTCTAAGCAACTCGGTCTTATTTATTCTTTATAGTTTTCGAATTAAATGCCTTCTTCTTATGACTCTTTCAGCTATCAAGTGTGGGTCACTGACCCCAGCAGGTAAAAATCAAATACTCTGTGAGGCTACATATTTATTGTTATTTTTACTTTTTTATTCAGGTCCTCTCCTATGAATATATCGGTCTCTCATTCAAACCACTCCCTGGTTGCTAAGGAAATTTGAACCCTAATAACCAGATAACTGCTGAAATTTCTCACAAATAATGAAAAATGAAGAACATTACACTCTGCATCAGTGATCCCCAACCAGTGGTTCATGAGCAAGATGTTGCTTCCCAACCCCTTGGATGTTGTTCCCAGTGGCCTCAAAGCAGGTGCTTATTTTGGCTTGGAGGCAAGTTTTGGCTGCATAAAAACCAGTTGTACTGCCAAACAGAGCCTCCTGTAGACTGCCAGTCCACATAGGGGCTACGAAATATCCAATACCCCAGGAACTTTTTTATGCTTGTGTGCTCCCCAGCTCTTTTTACATTTGAATGTGGCTCACTGGTAAAAAAAAAAGTTGGGGATCCCTGCTCTACACCATTCTAAAAGTAAACTCAAAAGGAACAACCCCTTTAAACGTAATGATTGCCATAAGGTGCTGCACAAATTTTAGATTTTAGCACAGAACTAACAAAACAATGGGCCTGATTCACTAAAGGGCGATAAAACGTGCCCTATTCTTATTGTGCGCTAAAATTTTTACTGCCGCTTAATTTTGGCGATTTTTCGCACGATTCACTATAAGCATACTCGCGCTTTTTTACGCGCGATATTGCAAGTGTTATTTAACTCGCGAAAGACTATTTCAATGTGGTATTTGCCTGTACATGTGCTAAATTACGCGAATAATCGCCAAATATGAATGGTAGCATAGAAATAGGGACTGATTTACTAACCCACGAATCCGACCCGAATTGGAAAAGTTCCGACTTGAAAACGAACATTTTGCGACTTTTTCGTATGTTTTGCGTTTTTTTCGGATTCTTTACGAATTTTTCGTTACCAATACGATTTTTGCGTAAAAACGCGAGTTTTTCGTATCCATTACGAAAGTTGCGTAAAAAGTTGCGCATTTTTCGTAGCGTTAAAACTTACGCGAAAAGTTGCGCATTTTTCGTAGCGTTAAAACTTAAAAGGTGCAAAGTTTCGCGTAAGTTTTAACGCTACGAAAAAAGCGCAACTTTTTGCGCAAGTTTTAACGTTACGAAAAATCGCCAGATTTTACGCAACTTTCGTAATGGCTACGAAAAACTCGCGTTTTTACGCAAAAATCGTATTGGTAACGAAAAATTCGTAAAGAATCCGAAAAAATCGCAAAACATACGAAAAAAATCGCAAAATACCGATCATTACGAAAAAACCGCAATCGGACTCATTTCGACCCGTTCGTGGGTAAGTAAATCAGCCCCATAGTGTATAAAAATTGTCGAAGCATATAAATGGTGTATATAAATATTAGCCACATATAAATAGTAGATGCTTATAAATAGTAGCCACTAGTGATAAGCAAATGTGTTCTGGTTTCTTTAGTGAAAAATTAGCAAATCTTTCGAAAGATCCCCGAAACGGCAAAAATGTTGTGCGGGCAAAAAAATTGTTGCCCGTGACTATTATTTTTTGACACTTGTATCAATTTTTGGATGTGCGGTGAATTTTTGCGTGTCGAATTTTTTCATGCGTTTTGCCATTGGCGGATTGTTTCGCGAAACGCATGAAAAAATCCGCCGTGAAAAAATTCAACGCACGTCCAAAAATTCGCTGCAAATCCATGCCTGGCGAAACATTTCATCACTTGTAGCCAAATAGAAATAGTTGCGCAAATGAACGCACGCCATGTTAGCCATACACGCCAATACTTGCAGAAAATTACTGTATTAAAAATGAACATTTCGCTGCAAACTGGCGGCTGCGTCACTCTGGGGGAAACACAGACTTGAATAAATAACACTGTAAGTCCATATTTTATTGCAAAAAATCATTTACTGTACTTTTGTATAATTTTTCGCCTGCCTGTAGTAGGTGTTAATTTTCGTATAGCCGAATGCGATATTTAGCGCGCAAAAGTTATAGTGAATCATGCGATCGTATTCTTTTCAGCGCGGAAATTAACGCAAAATGGTAAAACTAGTGCGAGAAATACCCCATGCGAAAATGGCGATTTTTCGCACGCGATAATACTATGGTGAATCGCGCACAAGTTATTTTGCGTTTTTTAACGCGAAAAAGCGTGCGATCATTTTTATCGCCCTTTAGTGAATCAGGCCCAATATCTCTGCTAAGTATACATTTTATTACAAATATATCTGTTTTACTATTCTTCAAGTTTAAGCTCTTGCCCCATTCTACTGGTAATCCCGGGAAGGCAATACACCCATAGAGATGTAGCGAACTGTTCGCCGGCGAACTAATTCGCACGAAAATCGGGTGTTCGCAAGTTCGCGAACTTTTAGCGATGTTCGCAATTTTGGGTTCGCCTTAGCTGGAGCCAAATTTTGACCTCTCACCCCAGAGCCAGCAGATACATGGCAGCCAATCAGGCAGCTCTCCCTCCTGGACCACCCCCGGACCACTCCCTTCCATATATAAACCGAAGCCCAGCAGCCATTTTACATTCTGCCTGTGTGTGCTTGATGAGTTAGCATAGGGAGAGAGCTGTGCAGGGGTTTGAGGGACAGTTTAGGTAGCTTTGCTGACTAGTAATCTACTTTCTACTGCTCTGTATGTAGCTGCTGGGGACAGCTGTCCTGCTGATCATCTGCTGTAACCCAATAGTCCTTGTAAAAGCAGTTTATTACACAAGTTTAGAAATGTAGTGTGATTTCTGCCCTTTACAGCACAAAACGCAACTCTGTGTCAACAACGTATTTTTCAGAGAAATTTTTGCTCTTGATCCCCCTCCTGCATGCCACTGTCCAGTTCGTGGCACCCTTTAAACAACTTTAAAATCAGTTTTATGGCCAGAAATGGCTTTTCTAGGTTTTAAAGTTCGCCTTCTCATTAAAGTCTATGGGGTTCGCAAAGTTCGCAAAAGTTCGCACTTTTTGGCAGAAGTTCGCGAACTTTTTTT
Source organism: Xenopus tropicalis (assembly GCF_000004195.4). Lineage (NCBI taxonomy): Eukaryota > Metazoa > Chordata > Amphibia > Anura > Pipidae > Xenopus > Xenopus tropicalis. Next base: position 79,996,025 of record NC_030678.2, read on the forward strand.
GTGAGGTTCGCTACATCTCTATACACCCATTGGTCTGCCTCACAATTATTAAACTATCTTTCTTTGCCCATTGTACGCAGAGTCCAGAGTGAAGCGTGCACAGGTGCCTTGCACCCAATGCTGCCCAAAAAACATGTGTAAAGTACTGGGATCCCAAGCTCGTAGCAATCTCTGGTAGGGAGAGAATGACTCTGTCCCAAACACCACTTGCAGCACAGACATGCACTCGTAACAATGCATATGGAATACTGTGCAACCTTTTCTGCTCCAGTTTTATTTACACCCTGCTCTGCCATTATAAATGAAGCCTAAAGTGTCAGCCACAAATTCATGCATATAAAAGTATTCTCAGCATTAAAGCAAATAACTGTGTTTATAGAAATGCCAGGCTATATTGTCTAAAGTGATGTCTGCCCTTAGGCTAATATTAAATTTGACAGTCTGGAGCAGGCAACAGAAAGGTGTATTTTCAAAACATTTATTTGCTGTGTTGAAACATATGCTTGGCTATCATGTGACTATGTCTCTCAATGGGTCTCTCTGGGTAACCTGCCCTATGCAAATGAAAGCAGTTAGTAAATGAAAACCAGCAATTTATCCCACTTTCAGTATATCATGTTTGTCAGTATAAGCTATTGTCTTGCTTACACTAAAAACAAAGGTGAAACACCATGAATATTCTCGAGAGTGCATTTTTAAGTGTATGGATTGTTGCTATGTAATGAATGGGAAAGCACACAGGCTGGAATCCTTAAAGGAGAACTAACCTTATCCCTCCAGACAACAACCCTTATCCACTGTCCTCCATGAGCCCCCTCTCTGCTCCCTTCCCACAGAGTCTATTTAAATGTAAAGTGTCTCTGTTTATAAAGCTGACCTATATATGCAGAACAGTGCAGTGGAGCTAGCAGGAGCCATCTTCTGTATCTTCAGGTTTACTTTGGATCAGTTCAGTGACATGGAGCTTGCTGGCATATGCGCAGTTGAAGATGCTCCAAAAATTACTTTCAACTGCACACTCTGCGAGGGGGGGGGGAGTATGGAGTAAAAAAATGGGTCTTTAAATAATGATGAGAAACAAGATGTATTCAAATGTGTAGAGAATAACAAAAATAATTAATGAGAACATATATTGTGTTTAGTCACATGGAATAAATGATTAATTTCAGCCAAATATTAAAAAAAAAAAACTTGATAAAGTGTTGGAATTTGGCTGAACTCTAAATTTGTAGCAAACAAAACATCCCATGGTTCAAATTTGTTGCAAGTACAGGTATAGGACCTGTTATTCAGAATGCTCAGGACCAAGGGTATTCCGGATAAGGGGTCTTTCTGTAATTTGGATCTTCATACCTTAAGTCTACTAAGAAATCAATAAAACATTAATTAAACCCAATAGGATTATTTTACATCCAGTAAGGATTAATTATATCTTAGTTGGGATCAAATACAAAGCACTGTTTTATTTTTACAGAGAAAAAGAAAATCAATTTTAAAAATCTGAATTATTTAATTAAAATGGGGTCTGTGGGAGATAATTCTCCGTAATTCTCCGTAATTCGGAGCTTTCTGGATATTGGGTTTCCGGATATGGGATCCCATACCTGTATTATGAAACCCAATATTCCCTGAAACCCAATATTATTTTGGTAAAACAGAAAAGGCAGGGGTGGAATTAACTAAGAAATGCATTGAATTATTTGTTGAGAGTACAGTACGAGAAGCTGTTATGGTATCACCTAAATTCTTTTAGCTCATAACATGTTATTACAGGTATTAATACCCCCCCCATGTCACCATGTGCACTGTGGCAAAGTATAGCTGTTAAGTAGAACTAGTGTTCAGAAGTCAGCAGCAGTGAGCAAGTTTCTGTGTGTAGCAGATTCAGGGTGAGTGACTGGTGGTGGGGTAATCTTAGCAGACAAATGGCTATTTTGAGTACGAAAAGGACAATGATTCTGCTTCCCAGAACACTGGAAGGAAAGGAAGGAAAGGAGCAGCAGTAGCGCCTTAGACCACACATGATAGAGAAAGACCAGCCTTTTAGGAAATTATTTTTTATCATACAATAATACACACAATAATTCAGACACAGTTACATACATTACACATAACACTTTTTATACTAAAACAAAGCAGAGTTAAAAATAATGTCAAAGAAGACCATTCTATACATGACAAACTTTTCTGTATAAAACAAATCATTTATGTTCCTTACATTATTTTAGTTTGCTCTAGACAACCAACTCATTTCAGTCTGTCGTCATATTTGGGGTTGCTTAGGCCAAGAACAATGACATTCTATGGAACTCAGCATGGGACACAGCAATATCATATTCATTCTTTAAGTTCATAGCATCTGAATGTGGATTAGATTCCTCTTTCAATGGAAGTCCTTCTGGTTTCTTATCAGACCAAACACTGGATTTTGTGATGCTGTTTGATATACTTCTACCCTGCTGAGTTTAATATTTTCTATCATTTCCCAACTCCCCTTAGCACAACCCTATGAATTGTTATGTTACACAGAGATTTATTAATTCTAAGAGTTCTGTGCTCAGACTCAAGCACGGTACAGCCATGCAGTATATTGAAATAGAAAGGCCTGGTGTGAGGAATAACCTCGGAAAACATTCAAAAACTTCTGATGCAAAACTGATAAGTGTATTGATGACTGAATCTGTTGTCCCTTTTTCGCTTTACTGAAAACTTCCCCAAGCCCCAAGAAAGCTTGCAACTGCATAGCACATTGAAGTCAACAGGAGTTTTTTCACAGCATATTTTTTGCAGTGATACTTTTCTTGACAAAATGCAGAATTTAAACACAAATCCATACCTGCCAAACAATTTCTTCCTAGCAAAAAGGGGAATTTGTGCTCACCATTAGACGGAGGTACAGCGAGGCTGTAACCACAACATTCATACAGACAAAGAACAAAAAAGAAAGAAAAAAAAAAAAAGGAAAAATTTGTTTAAGATCACTTTTTGTGTTGCGGTTTTTAATAAACAAGTAGAACTTAGTGCTTTTTTTTTAAAAAATGAATTTCGTTGTAGTAGTAAAAAACATGAAAATTACACAGTCTGCTACCAAGTAAGGACTGTTTTATACATTTCCCCTAAATATCCAATAATGCCAATATTATGGTGTACACAGATAATTTGTTTTGAAAAGGTATATATAAATATGTAGGTGAGTTGCCATATTGCTTGCCTCAGCAAAGACATTCTTGGTTTGCTTGATTTTGCTGTATTTCTGAAGCATATTTAATATGTAATAATTGAGGGAAGCAGTATAGTGTTAGTATAGAACACTTGTACAACTTTGCAAACATACAACTTTACAGTTACAGTTTAGTCAATATGCCCCTTCTATCTGTAATGGGAAAGGGATGCCTTACAATACCTTGGCATTGCTTAGACTCCTTATAACATTATACACTGATTGAATGCATGTATTTCAGGGGTTGGAATAAATAGGATTTAGGATTTCCAGATGCTCAGATTATTTTTTCAGATGCATGTTGTATTGATTTCTGTAGACATCTGACAAATAACCATTCAAAAAGTAGAATGACTACAATGGCAGAATAGTTAATAAGTACTTGACAAGAGTGCAGAGTCAATGAGAGAGTTTAGAGAGTTTAGCATGGATACATGATCACTATACATTTAAATTTTTTTCTTGAGAATTGCACTTAGTCCATGGAAATTCCTTTACTGACATATCTTATATTATTTGGAATGTATATTTGTTTTTAGCACTGCTGTTCTAACTGAGAGACGTCTAGCAAAATACCCATTGCCCTTACACAGTACTTGCATTCCTTGGTGATCCATATTGCCTGACCTTGGCTTTCACTGATATCTGCAGTTCCGTTGGGAGCTGTGTATGAGCAGCTTTTCCATCCTCCTTGTTTTGTCCCGGTATTTAGTGCTCTGAATGCATTCATGCTTCCTCGCTTTATATGAGCAGGAGCTGAAAAGACATGTTGGCTTATAGATTGTTGCTTGTTTGGGGAAGAAGGGACTGGGGCTGAGAACCTATAAAAATAATCTTGGAAAAAAATGTATTGTTTAAATAAAAACGCAAAGACTTTTTCACAAAACAAAGATTTTATATTCCCCTTGAAATTAGAAAAATATTAGCTAAATGCATTGTAACAAACAGATCAGTCATAATTGGATACATGGCTTAATAATTAAGCAGAAAATTTGACTTTTTTAACGTACCCAATAAAAACCCTATATAGTACTTAGATTTATATAGCAGGTACTTGTATACTTGGCAATGTATAATGGAATGTTTCCCCATAAAAACAAAGAATAAAACTAAGTCAAAGTTCACCATGTAGCCATCAAGTAGACCCATTTGCACATCTTAAAGTCAGCTGATTTTAGTAGCAATGACCATTTCAGTAGGATTATTTGGCTTGCAAATTGCTTTTATTATTTTGTGACAGAGGCGATCATTTCAGCATCCCTGTTTGTAACATAAAAATTTTAGCTCTGTATACTAAAGGAAGATTACAATTAGATAAGGAAATCCCTTGTAGACTGTGCTAATGATTCATAATCAGCTAATAAGCTCATCTCTAAAAGAATAATGATCCACGGGCCTGTTTGCTCATTTATCATTGTGTTTTACAACATGGGCAGAGGAAGCTAATTAAGTCCCACAATCATTTCAAAAGGATTCCTTTTAATATAGGTACAATGAGGCACCAGGGGTTACACTGCACAGCATACCTGGAGAATAAATATGGGCTTTGCTTAGTTGAAAAAAAGTGGTGATGTTAACCCTTTGCTTTTTACATGGCTTAATGACAATGTAGGAATGTTATGTATTGCCAACATTTCTTTCTTCTGCGTTACCATCCTGATTATGATTATACGCCTAAAAACACTAAACATACAAACAAAACCCTATATAGTTTGTACTCATACTGTAATTTAAATGAACTGTTTACAACTTTTGCTTTATTAAACATAGTGGGGTTTACAGTTAGTAATTGTTATGGAATAATATTTATCTCTAAATGTAAGAAGTTTCAACAAAATTAAATAATGCCTTCCTAGGTTATTTGCTCTTAGATTGTGATCTTTACAGGGTTAACAGCAACGAGAGAAAAATATATTAGCTGATGTTCAACATACATTGTTATGTGGCTGAAATTAGCTCTGATCTATATAATACATTAAATTTTAGTGCTGGCCATTATTCACTCCAGTAATTCAGCGGTAACTATATATTCAATAGCTCTAATGATTAACGCTGAGGATAGAAATGTACCTGTTTCGAGATCCATTTATCTCTCTGGGTGAAGTCTGCCCAAACAGAAAAAGAAAGACCATGCAGAAAAAGGGTCCTTTCCAGCTGCGGCTATTAATTAAAATAAAAAATAAGAACTCTAAGTGGCGTCTTAGACTGGATACCAATTCGTGTAATTGAAGTCTTGATCCTCTAGGGCTTTCGTAGATGTCCCATTTTTTTGCATTTATTAGTGTCTGACCCTCTTTCCAAAAGAACACCTTCACATTTGTTTTCTGGTAATGCAGTCCAGGGGGAGATAGGGCGTAAGAGGGTATAAATAATCAGATTATTTTCTTACTCCTGAAGAAGGATGGTCTGCTCAGGACATTTTAAGACCCTGGTATTGAGTGGAGGAAGCAGATTTCCTGTGGGTTTTATCAGCAGTGATGGATATGGTTGAGATCAATTCAGGATTGGATGAGGTTAGATTATATTTAGACCTTATGTGTATGGCTTCTCTCAAGCAGCTCATTTTAACATTAGAATGAAACATACGATGCATATTTACAGCTGAAAATACTATCTTCCGGGACATCACAAAAACCTAACAAGATTTGAGTTCAACAGTCTTCTTTAAAAAAAGACACCTTTGCGGTTTACAAAGCTACCCATAGTATGCTGAAAGAATAGAACTAAACTGTCACTTTCCAAGAATTAACCATTTTCTAAAATTCTAGATCAACTCTTACAGAGTATAAAAAATAAATATTTTGCACATAGCTGATCAAGGAACAAAGTGAGTTTCAAGCAAAATTTTCATAAAATATTTATATAAGGAAAATCCAAAGTGTTAGTGGGATAAAATAGGCAGTAGAAAATGTTGTTCTATCCTGCAAAGAGGGATTGAATATAAAAAGAGTTTTTGGGATAAATTACTATACAGTGTATGGGAGAAGTTAGTAGAAGTTTGTTTTATTTGGATCAGACCAGGTTTGGTTATTGTAGAACATTGGAAAATTCAAAGCCTTAAGAGGTAAAGTGATATCAGCAGTGATATCTTGGTGTAAGAAAATCCATCATTAGCTCAAGTGGAAGAAACAGCCCAAAAATCATGTACCTAGTGGTTGGCAGGTTTCAGGAATAATACAAGCTTTAATCAGTCTCTCCCTTCAACAGAATCGGGGGTTTCAGATCACAGGTGCTGGGGTCTTCTCCAGAGTTCAGCAGGGATTTTAATAATCCCCTGCTGGATCTGACCCTCGGTCTAAGGACCACCCCTTTTTTCTTTTGAATAAGTAAGTAGATGGATAAGCAGTTAAAAAATATATGAGAAGTTGTTTTATGCCAAAGAAAGGTCATCTATTTACTATGTTGGAGTTCTTCTTCAAGTAAATTTAAGTATACAACACATTTTAATGCTAATATATACATGATAGATACATGGACAGACAGACAGAAAGACAGATAGACAGACAGACAGACAGACAGACAGACAGACAGACAGACAGATAGATAGATAGATAGATAGATAGATAGATAGATAGATAGATAGATAGATAGACATATTTTTTATAACATGAAGGAACACATGACACCCCTAGAAAATGGTCTAGTTTTTTCAATAAAGAGCTAAAAGATTAAGAATCCAAAAAAGTTCAAGATGTACAATTTACAAAAGATTTACATCTTTTCTTTTTAAAATGAGCTCCAATATAAATAAATAATGCCATCAGAATTATAAAACACAGATTGACTTGAAATTTGTTCCATCTAACATTTGTCCAAAAAACAAGTTAATGGCCAAATCTCATGTAAACATTCCTACATATTTCATAAAACTGCCTTTTTGAAATATGTCTTCATGCTTCTGCCATCAAACAGTTAATCTCCCCTTGCTGCAATCATATTTGTAGTTTTTCTCCTAGTGGGATTAATTTCTACAGCCACTATATAATATGCTGATCAATGCTAACAGTGATCGCTGAGTTACGGGGGCCAATTGCCAAACCCATTCAGCATTGACCACAGTGTCATTCCATTTATTTTTGGCTGCCATTGTCATGCAATTTACGGTAGGCAGAAATATTCCGGAATGTGAATCCATGCTCGGAAATCCCTAAAGTAAACTCAAAGAGTTTTGGATATGCTACAATTAACCCCTTACGGATTAAGCATATATGGTTATATGCCAGATCGATCACAGAAATTCTAAGGTAAAACATAAAGAAAAGTGCAGATGAAATTTGCTTTTCAACTTCTTTTTTTTTGCAAATTAAATATACTAAACTGAAATATTTTAAAAGAATCAGATTATATAAATGAAATAATTTAACAACATATAAAGCTCCACCTATTTTTGTGCCAGTATGTCCTTTTATAGCCACATCTTCCTGAATATAAAACTAAGAACATTTGGTTGCCTCTTTCCCCTTTACTAAAACAACATACTGTATTGAAATAAAGCACAAGATGATTTTACTATTCTGTATTGAACAACCTCCTAGCAGAGGTGGCAAATGCGACAACTACGAGCCAAATACTTATAGGAGATATGAATGGGGATACATTTACCTCAGACACACTTTGGTTTACAAAGTGGGGTTTATGGAAAGAGACCATCTACTGTACAATGGAATATACACAATTTTTAGACACAATAGGGATTTTGCTTTTAGCATATTTATGTTTTTTAAATGTTGAAAAATGCTACTAACAATGACAGTCTTGATTCATTTTGCACTGACAAAAGGCTGTTTCTCTGTGAAAAATTAATATTCTCTATTGACAGCTTAATATGATCTTTTTTTTTGTTTTGTTTTGTCCAAGCTTGTATATTTTATAAGCTGAGTGTTTTGCTATATATGCAAAACTTGTGCAAAGTTTTTAGCAAGGAATTTAGTATCCCTAATTACAGGGGCCAAAATTTGGTAAATCTGCATTCCTAGCAACATTTTAAAAAATGAGTTGAATATTTAGGATTGGTAGTGAAAGAAAAGACCAACATATAACAAGTGGGTTTGGATATATTATTCTTTGCCTGTAAGATGCACAGTGACCTTTCTTTATTTATATAGTATGCAAAGAACTTGCACAGCAAGATTCTTAGCAGCAAAATGCTTATGTTATTTTTCTGCCATCAGATATTGAAGCTATGTTGTTTCATTGAAAGGGTGAAACTGAGCTTACTAACACTGCATTTCCAACCTGTTTTGCTCACCTTTAATGCCTCTCATACTTTCCCCGGATTCTCAGTAAATAACTAACATCCTTTCCTCAACCAGGACTATACAGCTAATGGAAAAGATTTATCTGTAAAGTCACTCAAAAAGGTTTTTTTTTGTTTGTTCAACCCAGTGCAGCAGTGGAGGGAACTAATCTTTGTGCCAAGTCATTTTACGATATTTAAAAGAAATATGTGAAGGGAAACAAATCTGTGATCAAATTAGAAAGGAAAAAATGTCTTGCTTTGATAAAAGTGGAGACAAGATCACTGTCAGGGCTGGTTAGGAAAAATTTTAAAACGTATATTGATCTGTGGTCTCTTTAAGACATAATTTTATAAAATGGTCTTTATTGTAATTGAAGAATTATTCAATTGATATCTAAGATTGCTTTAGGGGAATAGCACATTATAAAGTATAATTACAGATTTATATCTATCTATCTATCTTTCTGTCTATCTATCTATCTTTCTGTCTATCTATATATCTATCTACAGTGCCACAATGTTACATACCCTGATTTTAAGTTTTCCCCTATTTTATACTTTTTGCAGTCCCACCAATCTAAATTTACAATTCAACAGATTTTACATGATTTGCTTCTGGACCCCTGAAAAATATTAAAAGTGTTTCTATCTATCTATTTATCTATCTATCATCTATCTATCTATCTATCTATCTATCTATCTATCTATCTATCTATCTCTCTGTCTGTCCCTATATATATATATAAGACCTAAACATTGAACATGTGCTAAAAAAAATAAAATATATATATATATATATATATATATATATATATATATATCTTTTAGCACCTGCACATTTGCCTTTGATATTTAATTTTCTATTTCTGTCTTCCTTTATGTATGAATGTCCAGATGTACGAAAGGGCTAGTAAACGACAGCTACCCATACCCTAGAGCAGTGCTGTCCAACTTCTGTTGTACCAAGGGCCGGAATTTTTCCGACCTACGTGGTGGAGGGCCGATAATGGAAGCCAGTTTTGACCACTCCCCTTTTTGACACCGCACCCACTTGAAACCACACCCATGTTATCACATGACCATACCCATATTAATGGTTGTAGTACAGCAAAAACCTGCCATACTCTGCCTGCCCTACCTTTCCTTTGTGTGTGCCATACTCTGCCTTCCCTACCCTGCCTGCATGCCATACTTTCACTGTGTGTGCCATTCTTGGCTGGTTTGTGCCATACTTGGCCTGTGTGTGCCATACTCTGCCTGCCCTACCCTGCCTGTGTGTGCCATACTCTGCTTTCCCTACCCTGCCTGTGTGTGCCATACTCTGCCTTCCCTACCCTGCGTGCGTGTGCCATACTTTCACCGTGTGTGCCATTCTTGGCTGGTTTGTGCCAAACTTGGCCTGTGTGTGCCATACTCTGCCTGCCCTACTCTGCCTGTGTGTGCCATACTCTGCCTTCCCTACCCTGCCTGTGTGTGCCATACTCTGCTTGCCGTATGCTGCCTGTGTGTATGGCACACACAGGCAGCCTACAGTGACACAATGCTGGCACTGCTCCTACAGTCTGCACAATAACTATATATTAAACAACTTTTTAATTGCAGTACCACCTCAGTATATGTTCTTTTTGTAGTATGCAGGGATTATTTGTGGGTTTCTACTGCTCCTGAGGTGTGAACAGGTGAACAATGGGGGTGATTACAGCCTGAGCCTGAGGTGTGAACACTGCAGGGGGTGAACAATGCAGATATTAAAAGGTGTGAACAACACAGGGGATTAATTTGTTTAAACAATACAAAGGGATTACAGCCTGAATCTGAGGTGAGGTGAGAACCATGCAGGGGGGGGGGGGGGGCAGTTAATCACAGTACTGATACCATTTAAAGCTTACACAAGAGTAAGCCATCAAAGCAGCCAGACAGGTGGGGGGCCACACAGAGGGGGGTCGCGGGCCGCATGCGGCCCACGGGCCGCCAGTTGGACAGCACTGCCCTAGAGCATTATTGCTCTACTACATTGAGTAGAGTAGTACTGGTTTCCCTCCTGACTGGTATCATTATCACTAAATATCCGAGTGTGCATGTCTGATATAATGTATTATTTATGGTATATTATTAAGGTGTGAAGGTTTTGGAGCTGTCAATCCACTAGACTTTTTATCAATCTGCATTTGTTTAGAGGGTTGAAAGTCACATGGTCAAATTATATAAACCAATAATATCAGAGATTATAATTTTATACTCACTGTTAAAGCTTGTTAAATGCTGGTATATATCTGTTAAAAAATTAAAAACACCTTGTGACAATTTGCCTGCGTAATTGTTATGTCTCGCAAAACCTAGAACAGATTCTTGTCTAATCTCAGTCTTCTGCCTTCTTTATGCCCAACTTTTTTGTTGCCCGTGTTCTTTTTTGACGCGACAGCAACTTTTTTTGACAGGCAACAAAGTTTCGCTAAACAATTCACCAATGGTGACATTCACTGCGAGGGTACATGGTACATATACTGTATATGCTTCTCTCAGACTCACTGAAAAATGCATGGCTGAGAGAAGCTGATATACATCCGTGTGTCCGTTTGCCTACACTGCACCATGTGCCTGCACTAAAAGCTACAGTAACAACCTGAGTGCGGGAGCAAAGTGCGGAGAAGATCGGAGGTTGTCCTGGAAAACATGAAAGCAGATGTCAGGCACTCAGGCAGATTCCGTAGTTTTTAGTTCAGGCACAGTGTGCAGAGTAGGCAAGTGGATTGGCTTCTCTTAGCGCTGCATTTTTTAGGCTGAGAGAAGACTGAAAAACGCAGGGCTGAGAGATATACGGGCCGTGTGCCCTTGCCCTAAACATGGTGAGAAGCAACAGTAGCACTTTAAGCATAATAGCTTATGCTTAGATCAGAAAGATTTGCACTTTATTGAACTTCATCCCTAGGATACCTTTTAAAACACCATAAGATTTAAATCATTTCCAAAGCTAAGGAACTGTCCTGCTTGGAGATTCCAGTTGTTCTGTCATCTTTTCTCCCACAGAGGTTTATAAAGGGAATAGGCGCTAATAATTTGTTTTATTCTTCTTTTAGGTAAATGGGGAATAAATACATTTAACCTGAAAGCAACTGTGCTTGCTTTTAATTATGTTTATTAAGCCATTGCACTCTCGCATTCATAAGCTTAGGACGTGTACACCAGTCCCATTTCATAAGTTAACTCAAATTCACATATGACTGATACATCATACAGTATATGATATTTAATGCACATTTACAGTCACAAGGGTGAATTGTGGGGTAAATTAAGGTGGTCATATATAGGGCAATTAGGTATTTTAAGGGAACAGTGAATATTATTTATTGAATATTATTAATAAGAAATATAAATCCTCCCAATTGCAAAGCTTTAGCGAAGATGTTAAGCCTTTATCAGTTTATCAATTAGCCCCAATTACTCAAGAGGCAGAAATCCTTCCTATTTAGTTACTGACCAAAAATCTGTGAAAAGGTGAGGTGATGTTTCCCATTTCCCTGGATAAATATATGCCTTGCTTCAAAGAAATTAGCATTTCCTTGCAGTATCCTTACAAATCAACAATTCTCTGCTTTAATACCACATTTGCTGAAGGAAACGTTTTTTTTTTCTGACTGACTTATTGTCATCTTGTCGTCAAGCAACTTCCTTAACTTACACTATATTATCTTGTATCATTCTTGTCCATTGTCTATGATCCATATGCTACCAAGGAGTACATTGACTTAATTAATTTTAGATTTAAAGCAACAAAAAGGCCCTTTATTAAAATAGCGAGCTTAGAAACGAACGGTGCCATAATTAAAATGTCAACACGGGGATCCCTTGCTGAAAGAATGATTAGTAGGTGTTGCACTTAAGAGCAAGCAAGTTGGCTTCAAATTTGAGTTATAAATTTAGAGAACACACTCACTTATCATTCACCTCCATTATTAGCATTTTTATATGCAATACACCTCAGGTAAGAACGTCAGTTGTAATCGGAAGCTCTGATAAGAGGTATACAATCCATGGAGAATTTTCTTGTTTCATTACTTTTTTAAGAAATACAGTAGGCATTACTTGTCTTCTTTTATTTTGGCTTCTGGTTTCCCAAAACCTAAATATATGTTCCCTGTACAAAAGGGTTATAAGATAAACGTACAACAAAAAGAGACACAGTACCACATTAACCAGTAACATACCATTAAAAATACATTTTGAGGTCGGCGCTAAGAAAAAATTAGGTACATGCTAATTAATTCTTTACCTTTAAACAAGACTATGACCAAAATCTCCATAGTTGCGTTAAATTAAACTAATTCTTAAGAATGAATTGATATGATTGACACTGGTGCTTATTGCTTTAAGTTCAAACCCAACAAATGTGATCATTTGGTGTTTTTGGCCCTTGAGCCGCCCTGAGATGGCTCCTGTGATGCCCTCGCCCCTCAGACCCACACTTTAACGTTACAGACTTAGAGGGGGTCCGGGGGGGGATTCATCATTCGCAATTGCTCTCTCTGCACTAGTAGAACTGAATTTCCAGTTTTTAAAGCTACCAGGAGCAGCGTTTTGCCACCCCTGGTAACTCTGAGGGCACTGCCACCTGAGGCAAGTTTCTCAACTCCCTTTATGGCAGTAGCACCCCTGATCATGGGATATGTAAAGAATTTGGGGAATGCATTTTCCAGTAGGAAAATAATTCACTTGATGATTTAACAATTTTTATATTTATGTATTAATTGTCAAAAAAAAATTGGCGCACACATAATTTTATTGATGTACGCAACAATTTTTTGACATGCGTCATTTTTCAACACGTGCAACAAATTTTTTTTAACGCGACAAATTTGCACGTATCGACTTTTGTCACCTATATCACGAAATAAACTACCAATGGAGAAAATCGGAAAATTTGCTGCAAATCTATGCCTGCCGAATTATTTCGCCCATCACCATCTATGAAAGATGAAAATCCTGTAATTTGGAACTTTCTGGATAACAAGTTAATGGATCCATTACCTGTACACTTACCTGCAGAATTTACAAGGGTTTTCATCACTGTTCTCTGCAGACCTTCTATTTGGCTCAGAGCACAGCAGCACTGTCCATAGACGACCCCCAAGTGGTAAGCATGGGACTCTAAGGGGAGCAATGCTAATACACTGAGCACTCCACATTCAAATTTTAAAGAGAATTAACTGGTGGTTACAAATGCAGTGTTTTACATTTTGGAGGGTGACCATTTATTAAAATATGTAAGTAGTGTCTCCTTATGTAGGATTCCACAAAAGGCCTTAATTGGCTATAATTGGCTATAATTGTATAGAACACACTTTGAATTGGAATAAACTCCCATATTAATAATAATATATATAGTAATAAAATAACACCCATATTATGTGTTTATGTGTGTTTATGAATGTGTGTGTATGCTTGTGCTGTTAAAAGATGAGTAGTATCTTATAAAGAGATTCGCCTCTCCTGTATGGCAACATAATCATTTATTGTTTTTATTTATCGTAAGGTTATTTATATATATATTACAAAATTTAAATTCATGTAAAACTGATTTTAAGTCAACCTTACTTTTATTCTTACATACCATAGCAATATCTTTAAACTACACTATCTAATAGAATGCATGCCTGATTCAATAACGAAAATAAAGAAACTGTTAATACAAACATCTCAGCCATCAAGAGACCAATTTGCTGCATTGTTAACTGCTAAGGTGTGTTTTTCCACCTAAATAAAGAATGAAGAAAAAAACATTAATGGACAAGACAGCTAGGGTTTTGGATTGATGCCTTGTTCAAGGACTCTTGGACAAGCATGTTATGTTTTCCAGAGTGAAATTAATAGGGATTTGGGGCCTGGAGATGAGAGCTTAGGTGTTCGTGGAGGTCACTCACCGACAATAGAATCATAGCTTAAGAAAACCTCTGGGGTCTTTTCTTGATGCAAACTAACAAGACGTTGTGATCATTTCTTAGAGGATGGCCTTGTATCAAGCCAGATTTAAATGCAGATTATAAAGTGAACTGCATCCCCCACGCAAATATTATCTGAGAGGGGAGAAAAGGCAAAAACAACAGAAATACGCAGAACAGAACGGGGCTCGGAAAATGGTCTCCATTGAGAGACCAGAAGCTGTCAATCAAAGGAGCTGACAGGCTGATGAGATTGACAGACAAGCCCTCTCTCCTGACTCCAGCTATCAAGGGGAATGAGAGAAGTGTCTACAAGAACACGCTAAATTGCCAAAGTCATTACGAGTCGCCAATTACCAAAGAAAAGATAACAAGGTGTAGTTTAGAAGAAGAAGGAGAAAGAAAAAGAAAAGGTAAAAAAACAGAAAAGAAAGCATAAAATCAATGTTGTCACATAAAATTCTAACGTAGCTGCTTTGCAGAACTTTATGAAAACAAAATGAACTATTAAGGGAATTCTCAGTGCTTCTCTGTAAGTCTATAGCCTCTATAGATTTTTCTTTGCTTTTTTTTTACTTAGATCTATGAAGATATGCAGTAAATGTGCGTTTGTGTGGATATGCCCACATATGTGGTTAGGCTTGTGTATGAATTCTAATTGTGCATGTGTATACACATAAATTCATAAAAACAAATATTCCAACACAATTATAATTGTCAGTATTATAAGTGTGTATTTTAGATTCACATAGCTACTGCTGCATGTATCAATTGTTTGTCAATATGTGTTTTCATTTTTTTTTTCTTTCTTTTTTTCTTTCCTTAACAGATAATGATACAGGCTTACAATTGGTAATTCCTTTAATCAGGTTTTATATACAGACATGCAAATAGATATTGGAATTTTTCAAAATAGAGGTTTATATATTTATAAAAATATCACTTTAACACAGTATAAATCATACTAAATCCATAGAGGAGCAGAATGATAAACTGGTTATACCTCTCAAATAATTCCTTTGTTAGATTGTAGTGCACGTTACATACATAGTTGCACAGTTAATTTGTAGTGAGGAGTGAATCTGTCCTATTTCACGTTGCTGAAAAATTTACGAAATGTGCAACAATTATTTCAACACATGTAACAATTTTTACGACAATTTTTATGTGCACAACTTTTTTTTTCACTCAAAATACATTAAAGTCTATGGGTGTTTTTTATCGCTCTTATCACATGCAACTTTTTTTTAACACTCACATCTTTTTTCTCCTCATATAATAAAGTCAATGGGGTAATTTATCAATACTGGGCAAAATTGCCTATGGGCAGTAACCCGTGGCAACCAATCAAATTGTTGCATTCATTGTTCTACCTGCAGCTGGCTGGAAAAAGCAAATCACTGACTGGTTGCTATGGGTTACTGGCCACAAGCAAATTTGCCCAGAGCCCCAATGTGTGTATTTTTCTCAGCAAATTTTTTGTTGTGGAGAATTTTATCAGCAGTTTTGTGAAAAAATTTGCTGATGAAAAAATGCAGAATTTTAGTGCACATCAATGCCTGGTGAAAAAATTTACTCATCGCTATTAATTTGAGTTGACAAAGACAACTGTCCAACAAGTTCAACCCTTTCGTGTGAGTCCCTCATCATTACTGATCCATAGGAATGGATCACCAGAAACTTGTGGCCTTGTGGGCCTTTTAAACCATCCCAGGCCTTCCTGCTCCAGGAACTCCACCCCCAATCACAGCGGCAAGTAAGTAAGTAAGCCCTACATGGGGGTAGAGGGGAGGTGTAGGCTGGTGTTAAAATTTACAAGTAGTAGGAGTTTACAATGGGGGTCGGGGACTCCCCAGATGACAGCCCAAGTGGGCCCTCGACACCCCAGTCCAACACTGCTGACCTACATAAGGAAAGGAAAGGAAAAAAAGGAAAACCGTCAGAGACAATCACTCATCACATCCCGATCAACAAACATAAGAAGTCGTTGCCTAGCTGAGAACAAGATAGAACCACCCATCTTTCAGAACAGTTTGGCCATCCATGTGTCTGACAAAACTGAACAGTATTCATTTAATGCCGCATAAATTGGTCTAAACTGGTCAGAAACTGATCTTGTATTTTGCAGATAACATTCCCTTGTTTTGTATCAGCTTAGCATTCCATTGTTTTAACATGTAATGTGCTGGGAAGTGTACAAAGATAACTTGCGAGTGAACTGGTTAGGGGAACTGCTAAATATTTAAAAAAAAAATAACAGGGTGACCAAGGGGACATGATAAAGCTTGTGTAACAGAGGGTAGTAAAGTTGCCAATCTTCTTTTAGCCTTGGATTACATTTGCTAAGATCTTTTCTGCACTACAATGATTATTTACAGCATGGAATGCTTTTCCGAATTGTTAAGCCTCCCATTAACTGCTGGGAATCCCACTGGATCTGCCAGCTCAATATTTAGTAAATTGGCCCTGTGTTTGCCAAGGAAGCTTCAAAACATAAATATTGGGAAATTTAACAAATGTCATCTAAATAAATACTGTATTTCCAGTGTAAAGAATTGTTACATTTTGTGTTAAGGATAATGCAAGTTAATGCAATAGGTGCAATGCACAATTTTTCTTGGGCAAAATGTACTGTTGGAGAAAAGTTTAAACACACTATATCCCACCACAAAACAGATCTTTCAAATAGCTTGGGTGCCAGTGGTTCTTTAAAAAAGAGGAAACCTTTTTTTTTTTACAGATGTTAGTTTGGTGGGTTGGTGCTTCAATTATTTCCTCACATTGAATTCAAATACAGACATAGCGTTTGCAACACACAGTGAGGTAGTGTGCACTACCTTTGGTGAAACAATCCCCATAGCTAGGAGAAGCTCACAGTGGTATATTACTCCAGGAATCTATCTATTTCTGAGCCTGACAGCTTGTGTTGGGTGCACTGACACCACGGGGTACTTAGTTATGTGGAATTGGGCTTGACAACACACTTGGTGAGCATTACGTCTTCAAGACCAGTATTATAGGGGTCATTTGCAGAAAAGTATGTGGGAGCAAAGTGCAAACTGCAGCTGTGTTTATGAGGGGCAACTTTTTTTTTTGTTGCACCTATTGAGGTCTATGGGCGTCTTTTACAGCAAAAATTTGCTCATCACTCGGAGACTGTAATCTTGGTTTCTGGTGTGAACTACACTGTAGAAGAATATTCCACCATGTGCTATAGCCATAAGCTTTTGCAACACAAGTTTTTATGAGGTAGAACAAAATACTGAATAGATTACTTGCATCTTTTTGTGATAATTCCACCAGTTACATTTACTACTGCATAACCTCATAAGACCATCTAATATCTGTAATGGTGGGAGAAATGGGGATTAGCTTTTATGTTAAATAAAGGAATTATTTTATTCTACAACATGCATACCCTTTCAAACTTCACTAAGTTGCATACCACCTGTTGTCAGACTTGAGCATAAAGTTTTTGCATCGAGCAATAAACAGGTGCCTAAGAAGTGTCAAAGATGTTAGAGGGAGTCAAAAGACTTTGTGAAAAATGATATAGTATTTACATGACTGGACAATGAGGACTGATTCAGTGATCATTTCCAGAGATGGAACAGCAAGAGGGTTCTCACATCATGATATATAATCAGTACATCGCTATTTATAGCTCTGCATCTTCTCTCTTTCTGACACTGGCCAAAATCAGTAGGTGGCTGCTGAAGTGATTTTATTTAACCCTATCAGTACAATAAATTGTGGCACACTAGACATGCATTGGAAAGTAAGTCAAATATTTGTGGATGTGATGTAGTCTCCTTGTAGTCCCTGTAGCACTAAACAATTTTAGTAGAACCTCATTGTATTTTTAAAAGATCATACCACTTGATATTCTTTCACACATTTCACACATGTGAGATTATTTCCAGAACAAGATAAGTGTCATATGGCCTTGACGTTGCATCATTCCGTTCTACTGACAAACTTTTATATCTGACTTATAAAACAGCTACCTATTCCACTTCATTGGCAAACATCTCTTTTCTCCAATTCAGATTACTCAAATGTTTCCATTATGTATGAACACCCACTCAGCCTTTCAAAAAGATTTGGGAGTAATAATAATATCACATTATCCCACACACAAAAATGAGCAACGCTATTTGGCTGTTTTCTAAATTCTACACATTTCAGTGTATAAATATATAGAATTAACCTAGAAGTTAAAGGGGACCTGTACCTGTAAGAAATAATTCTGAATCCTTTTCTATCATGTTAGTTGAGCAAAATTTTGTGTACACTGATATTAAGGCAAGGGTGTATGGGACAGGCAATATATAATCAACAGCTCAGATTTTTAAATCATTTAAAATGATGATTTCATGAAAATAATTAGGGTTTCATGTGTCATTTTTAAAGGACTTTTAATACACAGCTTTTTCTGTATGGGTCACAGGTCCCCTTGAATGACAGAGAAAGCATAAAATAAATAAGGTGTGAAGACCAAGACCCATACAAACACACCTTAATTTAAAAATATAATCATTATTTAAAAGCTTATGGACCCATAGGGTTAACAATCCCTATGGCCTCATTCCCTACCACTTCCTAGTTTTGCTGTTACTATGCAGAAATACATGTTACCATTTTGCTGTTTACATATGTGAAGTTATTGGATGACCATTTCCTGCACACTATAATATAGTGTCAGACAGGAGGTGGTCACTTCCTCTTTGGCCTCCCTCTGTCCAGCAGACAGTGTTCCAGGGAGCCTGGACCAACTAGGTCAAGAATCATCAAGCCCTAGAGGAAAGCCACAGCTCTAGAGATAAGACAGTGTGCAGGTTATAAGAGCACATTCTAGGAGCGTGAACATTATTTAGAGAGAGCAGTTGTGCAATCCAACCAGGAGAAATTAGCGGGACTAGTTCTCCCAAAGTTTTGCTGCCTTAGTGAAGGGTCTACAGTAGCGACAGAAAATTCAGGTAAAGCTCCCTAATCCAGAGATCTGGGCCATTTAATGTGAAAACTCTTGGAACTTCATTCTATTTTCCCACATTGTTCTCCAGAGTGGTGCTACTACACTCTGCATTTATATTGCTGTACTGCCTCATTGCTGCGAGTATTTACCCTGCATTTGCTGTTGGACAATACATCAAGTTCCAGTTGTAGCAAAGAACCTCGGGCATCCTATTCTTATTACTACCACTTTTGGCAGTGGAGAGGAGGCAGTGGAGAGAGTTATGCAACACCTCTCAAGCTAACTACAGTTTGCAAGAAGACAGGTCTCTTTTTGGTTGTACATTATTTTTAGAGTAAATATTTCATTGCTTATTTTATTATGTAAATAGTGTTATTTTATTCTAGTCACTGGATGGCATTGCTAGGAAGGGTTGATCCTAGGTTCTAGTGCAGGTTCATCTCTGTAGCATTTACAAGGGATTTTCCTAGAGAGAGACTATATGATAGTATATATATAGTTGATGTGAGAAGGTGAGCAAATGATGGCAGGGTGCCTGGAGCCTACCCCCATATGAAGGTATCAAAATAAGTTAACAGTTAGGTTAGCTAGTGGTAGGTTAGGCCAGTGGAGCTAGCTGTAGGTGGTAAAAGACAGTAGTAAACCAACTAGTGAGCAACTGAGGCTCCCAGGAGGAATACAAAAGGGGCCAGTGCCCCCAGAGGTACTTTGCAAGACAGGGACCCAGTCAAGAGGGAAACTAAGACTATAAAGACCCTTGGACCATGAACTCAGACCATAACCCCTGTGTCTGTAGTCTGTTAAATGCAGAGTCCTTGGTCTGAAGAGAAGGAGAAGGAGGACAGGCAGCAGGTGGACCCAGTGGCTTGGGAACTCTTGTTCTGTTGTAGTGATTGCTTTGGGATCCGTGTAACAACTATTATTGGGGAAGCTATACCGGTGACTGTGAACAAAATTGTTCCTGTGCTCATTTGCAAACTTGTGGTGACCTCCAGTTTATTCTCTAAATGTGCAATTGCACTTCTCCTGTGTTCTGTGACCCTACCCTAAGGGGTTAACTTGGCAAATTACTACTAAAAGTTATTGAGCACTACTTTACATGCACATTAATAAATAGGTGCTTCAAATATTCTGTACAAGAATACGGAGAGAAAGATTGTACAGAAGATAGGAAAGGGGTACATGAGAAGCTATGCCACCACAATCCAAAAGTCATTTTTTTTTTCCGCAGATGAGACTAGTGATAATTAGTTATGAGCGAATTCGCGAAACGGCGAAAATGTTGTGCAGCAAAAAAAATTGTTGCCCGCGGCTATTATTGTGTTGCACAGTTATTATTTTGTCGCCCGCGGCTATTATTTTGTCGCACGGCTATTATTTTGTTGCCCATGGCAATTATTTTGTCGCACGCGGCTATTATTTTGTCGCACGGCAATTTTTGGATGTGCGGCGAATTTTTCCGTGTTGAATTTTTTCATCCGTTTCGCGAAACTATCCGCCAATGGCGAAACGCGGAAATTTGCTGCAAATCCATGCCTGGCAAACATTTCGCCCATCACTAGTGATAATAATGCAAGTTTGCAATAAATGTATTGTCCATGGTTCACAGGAAATATAAATGGGTAATGAAGTATACATAATCAAACTGGGGCACTAGATAGTGTGTTATGTGGGCAAGTTGTAAAACGCTGAGCCCCTTAATACAAAAATAAGCTCTGCAGGTTAAATAAAGAATTGTGGGATCAACTGTGATCCAGTGCTACTACTGGCTACAAGTATGGCCTATCTATCTATCTATCTATCTATCTATCTATCTATCGCTGGCTATCGCTCATTTGCAGGTGACAGCATTCTGTTTATTGTGGTGCACATCTGTTTAACAAGCAGCAGATTTATCTGTACATGTGTATTCTTTCCATTCTATGCATACCGATTGCAGCATCTGTACATTTAATGTTAAGATATCCAGTCCAACGAAACCTTCCAATGCCATGTATAACTGAAGGTTGCGAGTTTGAGACCTCCTCTAAATAATTAAATCTCTGTATGTCCCTGCTGACCTCTGCTAGCCAACCTTAGATATACAGAGGCACTTTGAATTAAATAAACAAAAATCAATCATCTAATTCATCCAAACCAACATGGCTTATATTCTTGAGTGGAAATCGGCTAGATGGCATACCAATCTGACTGAAGCAGCCTTGTGAGTCCTACATTTGTTCTTTTGTTATTTGCCAGTCTTCTGCTACATATTCTTTTTCTTTTGTTTAGCCTTATTAAGAAGAAAACACCTTCTTTTAGGACACGCTGCTATTTAGAGATTTACCTGTATGTTCTATGTATCTATGTAAAAATGCATTGACAGAGACATTTATTTTATCCAAAAAAAGCTTTAAGGGATCCTGGCATGTATTAAGTAATCATATTTCCATCATTCTCAGACCTGTACCTTGAAAATGAAACTTTTCAATAGCATGGCATTCTCTGAGGTCCAGACACCAAAACTTTATTGCAGTGGAAATGTTTGCTGCCTAATTGTGCAGACTTAGTCAGCCCTCCTTACTGTAGTTTCATAAAAGCACATAGTGTTTCTAGATGGCCAATCATTCTGTAGAAATCTGAAGCTTTTCTGAGTGAAAGAGATCACTTTTAAAGCAAATGATATCTGGCACCCACAAGAGGGCTCTGGTAGAAAGCAAAGCTACATTTAACTGTTTATAGAGCAGAAACTGTTTATAGTACAGAACGCTTTGGACCTGGGGTTTTCTGGATAAGGGATCTTTCCATAATTTGGATTGCCATACCTTAGGTCTGCTAAAAATAAATGTAAATATTAAATAAACAAATTGTGTTGTTTTGCCCCCAATAGATATATATATCTTAGTTGGGATCCGGTATAAAGTACTGTTTTATTATTACAGAGAGAAAGGAAATCATTTAAAAAATATATATATATATGTATGTCATTTCTTAAAATGAGCTCTGTGGGAGATGGCTAGAGAGGCCACTGGGGTATAGGAATATAGAGCATTCAGTGTTGGTCCTGACACCTATACAATTGCAATAAATCCATCTGTTATTAAATTCTGGTTATTGCACTCAGGTATGGGACCTATTATCCAAAATGCTTGCGACCTGAGGTTTTCCAGATAAGGGGTCTTTCCACAATTTGGATCCCCATACCTTAAGTCTACAAAAAAAATAATTTATACATGTTTTGCCTTTAATCCTTATTATATCTTAGTTGGGATCAAGTACAAGGTACTGTCTTATTATTACAGAGAAAACGGAAATCATTTTTAAAAATTTTAATTATTTGATTATAATGGACTTTTTCGCCATGCACAGATTCACTAAGAAATTTCTTTGTGAAACTTTGGCAAAAATTCTCAGCAACAAAATATTCACAAATGACTCCCATTGACTTTAAGAGCTCTGGCACACAGGGAGATTAGTCGCCCGCGACAAATCTCCCTGTTTGCGGCGACAAATCTCCCCAAAATGCCATCCCACCGCCCAAAATATAAATTGCCAGTGGGATGGCATACGCAGTGGCATATCCTCTCAAGGCAACTTCCGCGATTTCACTGAAATCGCGCCGCCGCGTATGCCATCCCACCGGCGGTTTACATTTAGTCGCCCGCGAACAGGGAGATTTGTCGCGGGCGACTAATCTCCCCGTGTGCCCAGAGCCCTAAAGGGGTGGTTCACCTTTAAGTTACAATTTAGCATGTTATAGAATAGAAACTTTTCAATTAGTCTTTATTTTTCATAGTTTTTTTAATTATTTGCCCTTTTCTTCTAACTTTTTGCAGCTTTCACTGAGCCAAAAAACTATTGCTCTGCGAGGCTTCAGTTTAATTGCTATTATTACTTTATGTCACTAATTTTTCTAATTTTCATTCAAACCACACCCTGGTTGCTAAGGTAATTTGCATCTTAGCAACCAAATAGCTGCTGAAACTCCAAACTGGAGAGCTGCCGAACAAAAGATGAAAAAATTAAAAAATTGCAAATAAAAAAAATGAAGACCAATTGCAGATTGTCTCAGAATATTACTCTCTACATCATACTAAAACTCCAAGTTGAACAACCCCTTTAATATATTTGGAGTGAAAAAAAAGTCACAGTAAAATCAAAAACATTAAGGTCACCTCAAAAAAAGTCGCTGCATTAAAAAAGTCGCATGGAAACCACATTTCACCAATTTTTCACTATTTTGCAAGTTTTTCAACACTTTTGTGAATGCTTTGCTGAAACTAAATTGGACAGATTCGCTCATCACTATCTACAAAAGATGGTCTTCCCGTAAATCGGAACTTTCTGGATAACAGTTTCTAGATAACTGTATAACCTGTATAACTCCACTTGTTATTTATTGATTGTATAACCACCACACTACAGGGCTAGTTAAAAAAGTTCAAAAATCAACATTTGTGTTTTAATACTTTAAAAGTTTTATTTTCACTTTCTTCCTGCATTAAAAAAATGCTGTGTGAAGAAGGACCCATCACCCTAGATGGGTGTGTGTTAGAGCAGCCTAAGGAAAATTCAAAAAGGTTTTCACAATCTTACAGTTGCATTTGGTAATGAAAAAAAAATAAAATGTTTCAAACTTCAGCTGCACTGATGCTTGATAAATCACGGACAAAAAACATTCAAGGTCATGGTTTTCACAGACAACAACATGCACACGAGCATTTCAATGAGACTAAAAATCTCGACAAGTTTTTTTCTGGTGACTTTTTGAATAAATAATAATAAATCCTGATTATCTGAGGTTTCAAAAAAATACTCACGCATATATTTGTGTTCTTTTTTTTTGGGCTGTGTTTTCTCTCTTTCCCTAAGACTGCACCTGCTGAAGATGGTGCAAAATAATGGGGGTGCTGTAATAACAGCATTGGTAATAATAATAATTTTACCATGCTGGCTTTCCTCAAACCTTTAACCCATAACAATCAATCAGCAATTAATATTTATAGGTCTGCTGTTTCTGTTTTAAGGTAACTAACTGGTTGCTAACTGGCTGATGGTAAGTGCTGGCAACACCTGAAGTTCTACAGGATAGAAGACACTAATAAAGTTGGCAATACAGAGTCTGACAAAAGCTGCCCCTCCAGACCTAGT
Source organism: Xenopus tropicalis (assembly GCF_000004195.4). Lineage (NCBI taxonomy): Eukaryota > Metazoa > Chordata > Amphibia > Anura > Pipidae > Xenopus > Xenopus tropicalis. Next base: position 80,020,525 of record NC_030678.2, read on the forward strand.
CAGCAACTCGGTCCTGTGAATGGGGGCCTCCTAGGGTTGCCACCTTTTCCTGGCTGTAAATCTGGCTGGGATGTGACTTCATGGGGCGGGGACATGATGTCACAGGGCAGAGCTATGATGTGGTGATTGGCCTCCTCAGTTATGGAGAGTCCAGCCTGGTTTTCCTAACTGGGAAAACCGAGATGGCAGTTTTGTCCCAGACAGCCCTTTCGAAATCCTCACATTACCGCAGAAGTTGAAATTTTTTAACCGCACCCTAAGCATTCAGTTCTTTTTGACCCCTCCATTTGGATTTGGTTTGGTATTCAGCCACTCCTACCTACAACTGTTACTAGTGATGAGCGAATCTGTCCCATTTCACTTTGATGAAAAATTAGTGAATCTTTAAAAAGATTTGCAAAGCCGTTGCACGTCAAAAATTATTTTTTTTTATCGCACACCAAATTTTACCGTGAATCCATGCATTCTGAATTATTTTGCCCATCACTAACTGTTACTCTTGCCGCGTCCCACTACATGCAGGGTTCAGCTAAGTTGCTTCTGTTGCACTACATTAACGATAACTATCTTTGTGTAGAGATAAATGTGGCTGCCATTCTTAAAATGATCCAGTTCATGACACAGGATGAGCATTTGTGATGCCCTTTTTTGTCAATAGAGCCTGATACCTCTTAAAAGCAGAACCACAGAGCATCATTGTTTGTTATACTAAACGGCACAAGCAGTGAACAGAAATGGGCTGAGCATTTTTTTGTTCTCCTAATACCAAGTAATTTGCAGCTTTTTATGAAGCACTAATTACAAATATTCATCTGATCATAAAGCTGTAATCACTTGAGATGGGAAATTAACAAAGTCCTTGTGCAGATTGCTACTGCCATGTAAAGGGACGGCTTAACCCTATCCGTGCAGGAGGAAGCATTGAAAGGCTAAAGTAACACTGCTGAGATTTTTGAAATTGAGTTTTTCAATATAATATAAAAGGAATGATTTTAAAGTGCAGATTTCTAGATTTATGTTTAAATAAACCCTTTAAGAGATCATCTGGATTATTGTATCACACACAGACTAGGGGGCACATTTACTTATGCACAAGCGCTCCGAGCGTTCGTTTGATCGGTCCCAGTGTATTTTCTGTGACTTTTTCGACGCTTGCGTGACTTTTTCGTCGCTTGCGCGACTTTTTCGTCGCTTGCGCGATTTTTCCGTATTTTTAGTGTGGAAAAATTGGATTGGTTTTGCTGCTGTTTACAATCGTTCGGTATGAAAATTTAGTGACTTTCAGACCGCTAATACCATATTATCATGACTAATACGATTTTTTCGTAAGCATTTTTGTGATATTTGCGTTCTTTAGAAATTTTCGTTTCCAATCCTAATTTTTCCCATTCGGCATTCGAAGTCGTGTTTTGATAAATCTGCCCCTAGGTGTTTTTAGTAGACTTTTCAACTCATCACATAACACATAGCTATGCATAATTTCATCTTCATTTTAAACAATACTGAACTATCACTAAATATTTGGGAGTTTTAACAATGATGCATATAGTTAGTATGAGTACATGGTTATTGTATTCAAAAAAGTGCAAAGTACTAACTGCAAAAAAAAAAGAAATTGCTATCATGTTTGCAACATTATTTCCTAGAATACCAATATAATTTCATTTGCCTCAAATATTGCTATATGCACCTGATTCTTCAATACATTGAATTACTAGCACCAGTTGCGGCATGATTGATGAGGGTGTGGCAGTGCACATAAGCACCTATGATACATTAGTCCATAATCCTGTGTTAGAGTTCCATGATACTAAGGTCTTACTTTTATAATCTTGACATTTTATAAGTCATGGATTTCAGCTGTGGTGAAATGGATGAAACAATGTTTATTGCAAGCAGATTGATGTTTCAGCTAACAAACTTTACAAAAAGTCTAGTGTGTTAGCCGAAACATCAGTCTGCTTGCAATAAACACTGTTTTTCTTCATAAGTCCTGTGAGTGTGGATCCTTTTCTTACTGTATATATATATATATATATATATATATATATATATATATATGAAACAGAGGACTCAGCACTCACAGGACTAAAAAAACAAAATAATTCTTTAATGTGTATACATACTATTAATCTATTAATTTTTTTTAGGGTTTTTGTATATAATATGGTGTTCTGGTTCAAGTAGTAAATAAGCCTATTTAAAACACGTGTGCTGCAAAAACTGAATGTCTCATTTGTGGTCCAGGTTGTTGAGTGATATATACACAGATGTATCTCATGCAAAATAATCTTTGCTAAATATTACAGTGTATCAAAAATTCAGGAGCCACACTAACTACCATATGTAATAAAAGGCACTGTGTTTGCCCAGGAGCAAACTACCCGCTGATTGGTTTCTATTGTAGAATTTACTGGTCACCTGTTTAACATCTTATTGGTTGCTATGGGTTACTGCTCCTTGGCAAACTTAGTGCCTTTTATTACATAACCCCTTAAGAAACTACAAAAACATATCTACTGTGGGTTAGTTAAATTAGAACTATAGGAGATTTTTTTTCTCACTAAAGGCAAGACAGGGTTTAACCCAAAGAGGTGTCTCTTTGGGTTAAACCCTGATAGGTTAACAAATATGAAATATGTGATATGAAAATATGAAAACACAGCAAACTGTGTGCAATTATAATGTTTTTCACCCAGAATTGATATTTCATGTATCATTCTTGTACAAATTTCGAGCATGCGTAGGGCAGCTATTTATTCCCTGCTAGTTCTCCATCTCTGTATTGTGTTCATGCCCTAAGCAAGATGGTGTCCATTTGCCTTCTATACAAATTTAAATTGCCCAGGAAAAGCACGGGAATTCCATTCCTAGATGGAATTTTTTTTCTTAACCCCTAAAATAGTATCCCCTTTTGTGAAATTGTTGTTTTTGTCCCTGAAACTAGCCCATGCTGGACATTTAAGGCATAATCCAAAAGGTGTTGGTGCTGCTATAAAAACAAATAAGTGGAAAATATACCTATTCGAGGTACAACAAAGTCACATTATCTAATAAGAAGCACATAGAGCTGATATGAAGTCAATGAATTTTCAGTTCCAACTTTACCAGGGCTGTTGCTTCTTGTACCAATTCATTCAAGATCAAGGTGTGTATTTTTTCTGCTACCAAATGCATTGGAGTTATTGGAGATTTTTTTCACGCCAATGGGTGTTTTTTCTCAAGTTCTTTCTTACTCAAAATGCAATAGTGTCAATGAGCATTTTTAATTCAGCTTTTTTCTCATTCCAAATGCATTGAATTCAATGGGCATTTTTTCCAGACAAAACACATGGCAAATTTCTACCACAGATTCCCAAATATTTTCGGCAAATTTCATGACAAAATTACTACTACTAAGAAGCACTGGCATACATAGAAATGCTAAAGGTTTCACCATAGGTAGCACTGTGTTTGTGAATCAACTTTGTCTTTCAAACTGTTCATTTAATTGAATTATGAAAGAATGCATAGAATGTAGGAGTGAAAAACAATTTAATTCCAAGGATAAGCATTACATGAACTGTTGGATATTCAATAGAAGTAAAGCAAATGTCTGTACAAACAGGATACTCTGAGCCTTTTCTTACTATTATATCCATGTCACATTTATTCCCATCTGTATAGTTCTTTAGAAAATCCTAGCTATTTACAAATAATTCAAATAGCTTATGATATCTTTCAAAGTACAACACGACCTGTAAAATGTAATAAGCTCATCTGTGATTTGGCTATGCTTGATTTGTGTGGAGGATCTGTAGTGCACGGGCAGAATAGTAAGAGATCAAAGGTTAAGGTGAGAAATGAGCTGGATACAATTAATAAGACAGAGCAATGAAGCTTAACACCACTAGAAATTTATCATATGTATATGGCATTGGGAAACTGCTTTCTGATATATTTCCTATTTACCTAGAGCATATGCTATATGGCAAAATAGTTTGTTCATATGCTGTATGGTAAACATGGTGTACTCTAATGCTATATGGTATGGGGTATTTACCAATCTTAAATTGGATGCAAATGTTGGGCTTATTGACATAATTTATTAAAGGCATATGCATCTAAACATGCTCTATGCACTTCCATATAGTTGTCCCAAGCATCACTGAGCCTAGACTGTCTCTTCTGCTAAATCATGTGCAGCTGAGCCTATTGATGCTGTGCAACCCTAACCCTAGTGGTAATTCCATTGTTACCCAGTGGGTGCAGCTGAGCCTATTGATGCTGTGCAACCCTAACCCTAGTGGTAATTCCATTGTTACCCAGTGGGTGCAGCTGAGCCTATTGATGCTGTGCAACCCTAACCCTAGTGGTAATTCCATTGTTACCCAGTGGGTGCAGCTGAGCCTATTGATGCTGTGCAACCCTAACCCTAGTGGTAATTCCATTGTTACCCAGTGGCTGCAGTTGAGCCTATTGATGCTATGCAATCCTAAACCTGGTGGTAATTCCATGTTTCCCACACGTGTGGGACAATTTTGTTTTGGCGCGCGTCATTTTTTCACGCATTAGACGATTTTTTAACGCAAAATGTTCCGCCAATGTGAAATTCGCAGAGAATTCATGCCTGCCAAATAATTGCACTCATCACTAGTCTTAAAAGAATAACTTGTAAATGACTTTATAATACTGAGCACAGATTACAGAATCCTGACTATGAAAATTTTAGCCACAACTTGCATCCCTTTTGCTACCACACATGTGCACAACTGTGTTTGTTTTGATGCATTGGGTGCAATTGTGGTGGTGCAACTCCTTGCATGACCAAAGCATGCTAAAGTTATGGCAAAAAAGTTGGGTTGAAAATTGCACTCTGCACACTGCACTTGTAGTCATTACTAACCATTGCTGCATCTATATTCTGGAAAGTAAGATGGTCTATGCTACATTTCCTGAGTTCCCGAGACACATTAGGAAGGAGGCTTCCCAATCCTTGTACAAAATAAACCACAATAAAACCTAATGTATATACAGTATCTATGAAATATATATATATTTATATTTATTTATTAATATTTACTAATATTATGACAAAAAAGAGTGACCATTTAAACATTTATAGGGCAAAGACAAATACACAAAGTCATTAAAATAGTTAAGTGATAGTTAAGATTTACCTATTAAATCAAGAAAAAAAAAGCCTACAATTGTGACTACACTCATTAACATGATCAATTCACTGTTCTCCAGACTTTTTAGTTGAAAGAAGAAAAAATATTCCATTGTTTATTGGGCTTTCCAGAACTGTTCATAGTTTAAACCTGCTGTCAAATGCTCAGTTTCCACTTGTAGGGACATTGCCTTTTCTCTGTGAAAGCAGCATCTGGGGATACAAACTATCAGCAAGAAAACTTTCCGATTAATGCAGGCAACATTCGATCTCTAGCATTCCAGCCCAATACATCATGATGGTTTTCCTCTAACCGTCCTGCCATGTTCTCCACCACTGAGGTGGCTATTAATAAATCACGTCCTCCAACACGTCAGATTGTATCTGTCTCTGTCTTGCAATCTTCTTACCTTGCAGATGGGATTTGATACTGGTTAGGACATGCATATTATTAAGCAGAGTAGATCATGGGTTTCCTATCGGCCTTGGATCTGAGAAGCTTCAGACGATGGATGAAATGAACCACTTGAATGGGGAAATTTGTCATCCTCCGTAATAAAGTCCTTGCAGAGAGTTCCAGATATCCAAGGCTTCCATCTGTAGAATTTATTTCATTTGACTCGCCCACGCATCATGAATTTGAACTTAAACATTGACCATGTTCTCAGTTTTGTATTATTTTGTTCATTCCTAAGCAAATTACCATTTGTATAAATCTGACCACATTACGCCACATTAAAATGCTCCATTAAAATAAGTGGCAAGTTTCCAACTGAAAGAACAGCCAATTGGAGGACATAAGAAAACCTGAGAATGGTGACCCTGATAGAGAATGAAAAATGTGGGCTACTGTAAATAGTACACCAAGCAACATGAGTAAAAACAAAAAAGAAATAAGGGGATTAGATGGATAAAACAAACGTATAAAGTAGATATAATTTGATTTACAAATCAAGGCAATGAAGATCAATGAACAATGGGTGGATGCAGTGACAGAAGAATTTGGGGAAAAAATCCTTAATTAAAGAAATGGTGGCATGACAGTATCATTAAATGAATTTGACAAGTCACTTAAGTAAAATAAAACCTTAAAACTTCCCATAATGGCATGTATCCCCATAAAATATAGAGCTGACCTCAGTTACTTAAAAGTTGGCTAGAGATTAGAATCTTAAAAAGGTTTAAAAAAAAAAAAAAAGGATTGTTCCTGATGCTTTTTAGATGACAAAGGAGAAGTAGATACTGAATATAGTTTGTATGTATAAATGTGAAATATTTCATTTCTAGCGTTTTTGCCCTTTATCTGACGTGGCAAATCTCAGCTCTATTCATAGTATGTAGCAGCCAGATGGTGATTTTTAATTTACTTAAACGTTCTTTATGCTCTTTAAAACAGAACACATTACAGTTCTGTAAATCTGGATGACATAGATTTTCCTCCACTGCTATGCATCCCATGGCTTTTGGCAACTTTCCACCCTTTCACGTATGTATTTATTATTTTTTTTTTTGTTTGAATTAAAGTAGTACAATTTAGGGAAAATCTGGACTGAAGACCCAGCAAGAGCTCTTATATGGCAGATCCTCTTTGGATAAAAATGGTTATCACAATGATTTTGAGTCAAGACATGTACTAAACACTTCAATGAGTGGATGGTGCCCTCTGTAATGGTGATGAGAACCTCCTTCCTTGGATAATTCCTGAAAATGCCATTAGTAAAGTGTTTAATAAGCAGCAGAGTGCCAAGGTCAGTACAGGTAAAACTGAATCTAAAATTGTATATGGCAATAGCTTCGCCGACCACACCAGGAATTCTTAATTATGTAAAGATAGGAAGACTCCACTAATGTGCTGTATTTTTTGCCGTACACAGACGTATGAATGCAATAAAAAAACGCATTGTCTTACGCTCTCCTTCACCTACATTATATAGAAACTGAGCAAATTTAAAATAGTTTTTTGAATCTTTATAGCACATGCTATGCACTTATGCAAGGGTCATTTCTAAAGTCTACACTCAAATGTTGAAGCCTGTTGTATAGTACAAAAAAAATTTCAAAATATAAAATACTTAAAATATCCTAAAATGTTATCCTTACTGCCTTTCAAACTGGGCCACCATGGTGGGGTAATTCAAATGCTCTCTATTTATGCAGTTTAAGAATACTGCCTAAGGCTAATGCCAGACGTGGCGTTTTTACGCTGCATATTTTCTAATTCTCTCGGCAGCTGAAAAACGCAGAATACTCATCATCCATAGAAATAACTTAAACAGTCTCGATGGAAAACACACTATGCGTAAATACGCTAGAAAACGCGTTACCACTGACTTTTCATGCATTTGCCGAAATACGCTGTTATTTGCACAGCAACCTATTCCCATGTATACACAAAAGCACAGCTGCCAGACCTTGAGGAAATACGCTGCGTTTTTAGTATTTCGCACTATTAGCACCATGGGAAACAGGATTTGCTACGTCACCAGTACTAGGCTGAAAAACGCCATAGTCAGGGGCTGTGTGGGTTGTGAGGCGTTTTTAGGCGGAGAAAATACGCAGCGTAAAAACGCCACATCTGGCATTAGCCTAAAGCTGGCCATAGAAGAGCAGATAAGTTTGTTTGCAAAGGATGCCAAATGAGTCCTTCATTATACATCTCCTCTCTAAAACAATTACACTATAACATGTCAATATATGTCAATAAAAATGAGTGTAACTACAAATCTTTATATTTGAGAGGAAAAGCTAAAAAAAAGTAAGCTTCCAAATCTGAAAGGAAAGCAGTGCAAACAACAGTTCGGTTGAGATTCTAGTGTAATATCATTTACTTTATGAATACATTGCAAATCTTCTCATTTAGGAGACTACAGCAAAGAGGCCCTGTGGTCTGAATGCTTTTAGCTGTCTGCAAAAGATTTTTCATTAACCCCTTTAATTCCAAGATATTTTAGCAGGCCTAGGGAATTCAGAGAGCAGTAAAGTCCCCAAGGGTCAGAATTCTCTTTCAGCCACAAATCCCTCCAGAGCCTCCTTTTTTTCCTTTTTTTTTTCTTTTGCAAGTCTGTGAAATGGTGGAAAATGCCCTCAGTTTTGATTTGGTCTCCGAGGACAAGCACATGTTCCCAGAACACTTCTACACTGGAAGAGGTGGGTGAACAGGTTAAGAGCATTTCCTTTGTCTGGTTTCCATTAAACTTCAATCAGAGTTACAGAAAGAGAAATTCCTCTAGGCTTTCACACATCCAGGTATCGGGCCTGACTGACTTTAATAAAAGTCATAACTGATCTCTTGCTATGAGGTCCCCAGTGAAATGAGCTCAGCGAAATTTCAAGCAAGTCCTTTGAGAAGCAAAACAAAAGCCCGTCTTAAACATCACATTATCCTAATAATCCCATTGCTACTGAAGCCATTCAATTATTTTAAAGGTCTTAATTTGCAAACTGTGGTATTTCAAAGTTTTGTTCAATGTTATTGAAGGATGGGGACAGGGTATGTGTAAATGAATGTCATTTTATTTACAGTACAGTTGTGTAGATCTTGTTAATTGCAAGGCAAACTCTTTAACTTGTTGCCCTATACAAATTTATCCCTAATACCTTAATAGGACAAGTCTTAAGTAGGATCTATAATGTTAATACGCAGCAAGTTCTAAATGCAGAAAAAGCAGTAGTTTCTTTTCAAATAAAGCTGACAAGAGAAAAAGAGCACTAACAATAAATAAATAAATAACATGCATACATTAAGCCATTACCCAAACTGCATTATCTTTTCTACAGCAAGGGATTTCAGGTAATGGTATACAATTAGCAATCATATCAACATGCAGTAGAGCAGGTGGGATGCAACATGGCCAACTTTTAATAGCACCATTGCTTGAATATTGATATCTTAGTTAGTAGATCAGCTGAGCCAAAGCCTAGTATTAGCAGTCTAAAAATGCAAATACCATGAAAACTGCTAAATGCAGAAATTTAATGTAAATTGAAAAAGGGCCCCTGAGAAAATGCATTTTTGGGTCAGATCTGCTTTAATGATATCTTTAAATGATCATTAATACTGCAATGACAGGGTTTTGTATCCATTTAAACTCAATGTAACCAACTATAGGGATCATTCACAAAGTAGAAGTGTGCAAAGTGCAGAATTGCCACAGGCCTCTGCATGCCTTTTTAAAACATTAGGCAGCACTCTATTCAAGAGGGGCAGGGAGAGAGGGCACATAGGCTTCACTACCGCTCCCTACAGCTGGTAAGAAGAGGACTCGTCTACACCTCCAGGCACTGCAGAGGAGAGTAGTAATCATCAGGGCACAAATGCTTGTTAAGCAAGTAATAATGATTGCTCCTCTACCCATAAGCAATCTAGAATTTGGTCCCGGGGATCAGTAAATGAGACTTATGCATTTTCCACGGGGGTTCTTTATTCTCCATACATGCAATAAATATTTATTCACAGGAAATTTCTTGGTACAAGGCTGGCTTTCGGCAACCTTTGAAACTCACAATGAACACCCTGCCCCATCCCACTCACACACCACCCTCTTACCCTTATACAGGTATAAAAATTGTTATCCAGAATGCTCAGGACCTGGGGTTTTCAGGATAAGGGATGTTTGTGTAATTTGAATCTCCATACCTTAAGTCTGCTAAAAAAAAAAAAACCAGCACATTAAATACACCCAATTGGCACCAATAATGATTAATTATAGCTTAGTTGGGATCAAGTACAATGTACTGTTTTATTATTACAGAGAAAAGAAATCATATTTCAACATTTTAATTATTTGAATAAAATGGAGTCTATTGGAGATGGTCTTCTTGTAATTCAGAGCTTTTCGGATAACGGATCCCATACCTGTACTGCTAGTAACAAAAAGAAAGAAAACATACTGTTGACTGGAGGACAGATCTGGTAGTTGTTTGGTTTGTTCTCCCAGTCCATATTGTGGCTCCCTTTTTTCTGTTAATCACTGTATTCTCATTTCAACAACAATGCATTCTGTGGGCAATACAAATCTGAATAAGGCCCACTGACAAGCCCTAAATTCTGAGATGTGTCCCTGGAAGCACCAGAGCAAATCCATGTAATCTTTTTGAGCTGGTTCTAGGGTTGCCACCTGGATGGTATTTAACTGGCTGAACAGTATTTAACTGGCTATTAAAAATGATGCTTGATGCCAATGTTTCAATAAGGGAAGAATGTCAAAAACATCAGTATATATTTACTTTTCTAGAAAAAGTGGTAACCCTAGCTGGCTCTGATAAACTACAGATTCCTGTTTATGCCACCTAACCGGGGGGTGAAATAAATAAAGGCATTTCTGCTGGCACTCAATACTTACAGGGTACTGGTTTCTGCTGAAGTGAGATTGCTGTCAGTGGGAGCCGCTTTATATATTGAGCTCAGGTACCTCCAGGAATCACAGGCAAATGTAAAAACAGACGGACTCTAAACTGAGAGTTTATTTTAAATGAAACTGCATTTCATTAGATATAAATACTGATATGATTAAATATTTAAACTCAGCCAAACAGTACTTTGTCATTTGTGGAATCTTTATGAACGTTTACATTTTAAAAATGTGCCAAAGCTGACAGTACAGTGTGGCTGTGGAAGCCAAAGGACGTGCTATTGCAATTGTTGGGGATAAGAAAAACAGAGTTTGCACATTAAGGAATACTCTCCTGCTGAGCTTGCAAATCACAAAAAGCAACCTACAGTGCCCAAATGTCAAAGAATCCAAAAAGTGACAGATGACTCTTGAGAATATAAAAGAAACCCACTGTAACTGTAACAAAGTCTGCCTTGCCAGCACACCAAACCTTAGAACTTGCGGGAAGCAGGATAACTCATCCACTGCTGACATCAGAATCACACAGGGCTGCGATCAAGTGAGAAACTGGCACTTTGTGGTTAGAACTGACAGGGAAACTGACTCATGGGTGCTGCAGATCATGGAGTGTGAATGACAGACCCTGCAACAGCAGAGAAACTGACATCAAACATGCAAGCAGTACAACGACTGCCTCACAGAGCTTGCAAGCAGGAGGCAAAGAGGTAACACAAAGCAAATAGGCAGAGAGTGTATAGTTGTTGGGGAATCTAAACAAAATCATTTTCAGGGTAAGTCAGCTCTGAAACAAAAAGCTTGCAATCACTTAAAATACAGAATTAAAAGTAAACATATGTGGCAATAGGCCCAAAGTCTGCAACTGGGACTGACAGTAAAAGTCCACTTTTACCACCATTTTCTTCTTTCTCCCAAGCAATTCCTTGTGTGCATGTGAGATGGGTGCATAAGCTGTACTGACTTGTACAATCTGTATCCAGGTGGTATTTTGGCATTAAAGATTCCCTGACCCGGTTGTAGGCCTGACAGCACCTAGCTCAAGTCCACTGCACTGCCATTCCAGTCCCATTTGTTAAAAACAAGGGATACTAGCCCGAGTCATACTTACATGGTAGTGCCTAACATACTGTCACACACACCTTGGAGTTTTTTAGGCTTTTTAGCAGTCAACAATATATTTTTTTATTTTTTTCCCTTTGATCCCTTCCTGTGCTGTACCTGCAAAAATGTCTGAACATTTTTTTTTGGTATATTTTGGTCACACCCCTGACTTTCTCGTGTGTTGCCTATAACATCATAGTTCTTGGTAAGATACAAATCCAAATCTGAAGATAGTAATAGACAGATAGAAGTACTTTGGAGATGAAGAGACTCAGGGCATGCAGCTCTCTATTGCTCCTGTAGGGTTACTAGTGCTGTATTCCTGCACTTACCCCTCTCCTGCTCTAGTTCTTCATACTGGCACAGCCTAAAAGTGTTTGCTTCCCTATGGGAGCTGCTATCTTTTCTTTTGACATTTACCTAGCGACTGGCCAATCTAAAAATCCCAGGTCTGCAGGAAGTTGCAAAAATACCAGAAAGAAGACTGGAACTGGGCAGCCTACCAGAACAAGCCACGGGGTAGAGGGAGAAAAGGAGTAAGAGTAAATTGTTACTGAGAAGTTATTCCTAGAGTTACATGGAATGACTAATAAAACATTAGAAGGAGGAACCACCTGCAGAGGACCATGTTGGATGTCTCTCAGAAAGGCTAAGAAGAGAGAATTTATCATTGAAGTAACAGTGTGTTAAATGATTTATAGGACATAGCATCTGTGCTATTATTGTCTTACTGGGGCTGCTCTCCCAATGGTGGCTACTCTTCCAAGATCCCACTAGGTGGAATTACCTAATGAGTACCAGGTAGCCAGTCTCTTCCAATACAACATAGACTCAGGCTTGTGAATGTGAAAATGGCAGAGGATGTTTAAGTAAGGTTACACCCCCTTTAATGTTTTGTTTACTTGATTCATTTTGGACATATAAAGTTATCCACTCTATATACCTCTTTCTTACCTATGTTTCTGTATATATATATATATATATATATATATACATATATATATATATATATATATATATATATATATATATATATATATATATATAATATGATTCCTGGGGCCAGGTATGTAAGAGCATTGTGTAAAAGCTGCTTGTGAAGCCAGATGTCTTGTTCTCTGCCTACTGGAACAGCTATATGTTATTGATAGGAAGCAGCCATCCAGGATTGTGTTAAGAGAAAGCCTGTCTGCAGAAGGCAATCAGTGAATGAACACTTAGTGTGTGCCATCAGCATCCCATTTGTATTGTGTTGTGCTGAGCTTAATTGCAAGTCAAGTGCCATTTCCAAAGAACAGAGTGGAGCAAGCCATCTGAGTGAATTGAACCTCAGCTGAGAGAGGAACATTTTACAATACGAACACTGAAGGCCATGGGAAATTCTTTCAGAAACACACTACACTTATTATTAATGGGCAAAGGGCACTTACTGGGCTCACAATAATCACACATTCCTCTATTTGGAGAATAAATGCACATATCTTTAACCATTTGAGGCTTAGCTCTACAGCGGAGTAAAGTGGAGGGAAGAGGAAGAGCAAGTACTGTATAAAAGAGACATGGAGTGTAGCATAATTGGACAAAGAAAAAACACAGCAAAGGCTTCTGTTGCTTTTGATACATGATTCAGAATATACATACACTACACAGTATGATTACTTTAATGATCTGCACTGTAGATAGATTTATACTATGCATGTTTTACAACATATACCATCATCTGATTATCTTATTTTGTCAGCCACCTACAAAAGCTCTCATTTGGTAATCTGAGGCTTCATGTATTTTTTCTTAAAAAAGATGCATCTTGGTATAAAGCCGCTATGGTAAATTTAAATACTTCAATTGGCAAGTTATCAACTGAATTATATGATCTTATCTTCAGCATCAAAAACAAAAGAGGGACTAAAAATTAAAAGTTGTTTGTACTGCATGCAAGGCCATCTTTAGAGATGCTTTTCTACCTTCTGTCTGCCACTCCTAAAATAAAATAATCACCCATTGCTCAAAGAGGCACAAATAAAGAGGAACTGGATCTACTTTTACTTACAGTATATGGGGGGAAACTGACTTGACAAAAGATTCTGACAGGTCTGCTATGGTTGGCTGGAAGTAATTTTGAATTTAAGCAACTGAAGGGACTTAAAGCCTGTCATAGAGTAACTATCACAGTGCCTTAGGTCATCTCCCACCTTATATGCATCTAACATATATTTAGTTGTGCCTTAGACACAGAAGAAGACTAGCCTCATCTCATGGATTAATCCATTTCATATTTAGGGCTAGCGTTTCCTGTCCTATGCAATCTGATTGGCATGCATTCAGGTGTAGTGGAAAGCAATGGTCATCTTTTCAAGATCCATCATGTATACATACACAATACTTGACCATTAATCTGGTCCCAAATCCTGGTTTCACTGACCATGCAAAGTGTATTTCAGCACTCTAATTTCATTTGACATAAATCAGCCATGCAGATTGTTAAGTTCCCTACTCATATTCACTATGGCTTTTAAATGTGCTTATTGGATTAATGTTCTCCAGCTTTAAAAAGTGTAATGAAAATAATCAGGAAAAGAAATATGCGAAAAACAAATGTATTTATACCAAAATGGGTTCTGGTTTTGGCAGTACGTTGTATGATGTATTCTGACTTCTCTTGCTCTTTCCATCCATAACAAAGCACTCATTATATTACACAGATATTACTAGATGGGGATCTGCAATCAAACATCTGCTCAGTTATGGTTTATTTTCATACACTTGCTGGCCAGGGCAGGAGGAAAATAATTGACCCCCTCGGCTGGCGTCATCAGTCAGCTCCGTTCAACCCCTTGGGAGTTCAGCTGTCCATCGCAACAGAGCTGAAGAAATTACTGTGCAGAAAAAAATGGTATATACCATTTGATGCTTAAGTGGCTCTCTAGTGTGTTAAGTGACAACAAGATCAACGGGTCTTATAGTCAGGTTAGGCTAAAGGGCTTATTTACAACAGCAAGCACAACTGCAAAGTATTAGTTCTGGTTGTAAATTTATGCAATCTATAAAGTACTCACATGTATACATACTACCGACAACTTGCAATAAGCATCATTTGTTTAGCGCACAGTGATGAATTGCATGCAGTTACACTCATGGACACTAGTGAAATTACTACCAGAGAATATGAGGCAGTAATTCAGGGTTCCCCTAGCAAGTTGGTTCATTTGTGTTGTAAATGAGCACCTAAAGTGTGTTAATGGCATTAATACTGGGAATTATCATTCTCAGTTGTCCACTTATTATGCACTTAGATAGATCAGGATTTCATAAACTTATTTCATCTTGGCCTCACCTACTTATTATAATCTACCCACTCAGTCAGATTATCTCTACTGAAATTACAATAGGGTCTACAGGAGTCTGCACAAAATGAAATATACAGTACATATTGTGGCAATTCACTGAAATGGTGAAGTGGCAATACCTTTTTCAAAGTAAGAGACAGTAACACCCAGAGTCTAGCATGCATTCACCTATGTTTTATACAAAGCAGGGTTTTCCCACAAAATAACATGTGATTCAGTTCTCCACAGTATATGTAACAAATACATTAAAGGTCACTCTTCTAAAAACCAGATGGATAGTGCCTCAGCCATTATTAGTACACATTAATTCAGGAAAGTTACTGATATTTAACTTGCATTCTTTTAGTTTTTCTTGTTAACCCTCCCAGCTACACCGTCTCACTTCCTGCTTCCTGGACAGAGATCTTACTCACAGCCCCTCCCCATATCATCAGTCCCAACACCTGTACTGACTATCACTCTTCCCTGTGAGCGCATTGCGCCAGAGGCTAAAACTAACCCCAAAAAGTTTTTTAAGTATATAAATAGTAAAAAGATGCAGGTTAAGAGTGTGGCCCAATTGACTTATAGTAACAGTATGGTTACAACGGATATAGAAAAGGCCAATGTGCTAAACAAGTTCTTTTCTTCTGTGTATACAGTAGAAGAGCCAGAGTGACAAAATCCACCCAATAGCTGCACTGGTTGATGCAGGATATGGTGCATAAAGATTTACACAAGATTAGTGTGAACAAGGCACCTGGGCCAGATGAAATACACCCTCGGGTACTGAGAGAGCTAGGGTCAGTTTTACAGTAACCTCTGTTTCTGGTATTCTCTGACTCGCATTTATCTGGTATGGTACCTCGGGATTGAAAGACGGCTAATGTCATTCCTATAATTAAAAAGGGAGTAAGATCTCAGCCTGGCAATTATAGGCCAGTAAGTTTGACATCCATGGTAGGCAAGTTATTTGAAGGCTTGTTAAGGCATCATATACAAAATTATGTACTGGAGAATGGCATTGTGAGCAGTAATCAGCATGGCTTTATGAAGGACAGGTCATGTCAGACGAATTTAATTGCTTTTTATGATTAGGTTAGTAAAAAGTTGGACAGTGGGTGTGCATTAGAGCATTTGATACCGTTCCCCACAAATGACGGCTTTCTAAACTAAGGTCTATTGGTCTTAGTGAAGTCGTTTGCACATGGATAGAAAATTGGCTACAGGATCGGGTACATAGGGTGGTTGTTAATGGCACATTCTCTACTTGGAGTAAGGTTCTCAGTGGGGTCCCTCAGGGTTCTGTACTGGGTCCACTTTTGTTTAACTTATTCATAAATGACTTAGGGGAGGGTATTATAACCAATGTATCAATGTTTGCAGATGACACAAAACTCAGCTCAGTCAATTCTATCCAGGATGTGGTATCGTTGCAGCAGGATCTTGACCAACTGGCAATCAGTTTGGCTAAGTGGCAGATGAGATTTAATGTGAATAAATGTAAGGTCATGCACCTGGGATGTAAAAATATGCAAGCCAATTATACCCTTAATGGGACTGCACTAGGCAAATCCATAATGGAGAAGGACCTTGGAGTCCTTGTAGATAATAAACTTGGCTGTAGCAAGCAATGCCAGGCAGCAGCTGCAAGGGTATACAAGGGTTTGAGCTGTATTAAAAGGGGTATAGATTCACGGGAGGAGGGGGTTATTCTTCCCCTTTAAAGAGCACTGGTAAGGCCCCATCTAGAATATGCTGTTCAGTTTTGGTCTCCAGTGCTCGAACAGGACATTATTGAATTAGAGAGGGTCCAGAGAAGGGCAACTAAGCTGGTAAAGGGTATGGAAAATCTCAGTTATGAAGAATGACTGGCCAAGTTGGGTCTGTTTACACTGGAGAAGAGGCGCTTGAGAGGTGACATGATAACTATATATAAATATATAAGGGGATCATATAATAACCTAATGCTTTATTTACTAGTAGGTCCTTCCAACTGACACAAGGGCACCCTCTGCGTTTAGAAGGGAGGAGGCTCCGTTTAAATATTCGGAAAGGATGTTTTACTGTGAAAGCTGTAAGGTTGTGGAATTCTCTCCCCGAATCAGTCGTACTGGCTGATACATTATATAGCTTTAAGAAGGGGCTGGATGGCTTTTTAGCAAGTGAGGGAATACAGGGTTATGGGAGATAGCTCTTAGTACAAGTTGGATTTTTTTCCCCCTCTGCAGCAAATTAGAGAGGCTTCAGATGGGTTTTTTTGCCTTCCTCTGGATCAACTAGCAGTTAGGCAGGTTATATATAGGCATTATGGTTGAACTTGATGGACGTTTGTCTTTTTTCAACTTAACTTACTGTGCAGTTCTTCTTCTATACCTTTGTTTTCTCCTTGTATATATTGTCCTTCTATGTGCATTCCTGTCATATGCATATAGCCTTGGTTACCCATTACAGATATCTTCATAGAATTATACAGCAAATAAAATCCCTAGATCACAATACAAATACATTTCTTACAATTACTTTATAAAGTGAATGTCAGAGTGTCTAAAAGGCTACACTACAAATTTGGCTCAGTTGCAAATTAACCAACATTTCACATTCACAATTCAAGTAATTTGCTAGTGATTTGCAGGATGCAATGTTTACATACATTCTATAATTCATAATATTAAGGAAATGCATCAATTGTAATCTTTTATTCTAAAAGCATAAAATAGCAATTTGCATGATGTCCCCCATTTCTACTACCCGCTCAGCAAACAGTGGCATTTTTTTGTTAGGCTGCTTGAAATAAGAAAAAAAAAAACATTTCTAAAATTCTAGGGGGTTTAAATTGATTACCTCATAATGAATACCTACAGTTCACAGCAATGCTGCCTTCCTTGAAGCCATGATCAAATTCTGTGTGAGGAGCGTGAGTGAATATTTATTAAAGAGTCTGGAAGAAACAGTGTCCTTAATAATCTCACTCTGACAGGGAAGGAAAGCTAACACCAACCCTGTGGAGTGATCAGTGAATTTACTTTTCTTAATTCACTTGGTTTGGTTTAAGTCAACTTTTCACAGCGGTAATTAATAGGAACATTGTGTGTGCTTAGACAAACTAGCACTTTGTGACTTCTTCTGAGGTCAAAACAGAGTGGCTTAGCACAGTCAGTTTGGGCTTAAAGCTACAGGAAGGTTTTTTTACTCTAAAGCTATTTGGCCCTTGTCACCTCTTTTTGATGTATGTTGCTATACTACTTCTTCTATTCTAATCTTGTACAGAGTGATAGAATATGTTGCTTAAATCATTGTAAATTATCCATGATAAGATTCAGAGGTTTTCACCAAACATAGGACTGGATTTATTAAGTTGTAAGAGAAATGTTTATAAAGGAAAAAAAAAAAGAAATATTTCCTGTGGATGGTTAATAGATTAGTTTATGACACATCTATATTAACTTCCTAATATACAGCAGTGAAATTCAGGAGATTTCATATGAATTGAACCAGTCCCTAAATCAACTTTGCGTTAATTTCACTACGCATATTTACTTATTTGTGGAAAGAAACCAACTAAAGAGGAGAGGCAACATAGAGATCTATTTCCAATTTGAGAACAAAGCGAGGCATATATAGAATGCATCTGCTGAGATGGGAGAGGCAGTACTTGACTGGCCTATACAGAGGCTGGACCTCAATCCAAATTAACACCTGTGCTATAAATTGGAAGTGCGGCTGTGAGCCAGGCTTGATGCCCAACATTATTCCCCAAACTCACTAATGCTCCAAGATGTTGGACAAGCAAGTGTCCAGATTTGGTGTATCTGCCAGTATAGCCAATTCAGAGGGAAAACTGCCCAACTTCCACCCTCCCCAAATAAAAAACCAAAAACATTTGTATCGTAACATGAAACTGTTTTATTCTGATCTAAATTTTATGTCAACAGCAAACAAATATTTAGTCTTTTTTGTGCACTCCTTCATGTGTTTAAGGAACAAAAGAAATATAATTAGAACTAATACAGAATCATGTGGCACACCACTATGAACCCATTGACTCCAATGCATTTAGAGAAATTTGGGCAAAATGTTGCTGTTCTGCCCATTTTTCTTCCACCTTTTTTCCCAAGTAACACAGTCCTGCAAGAGGGGGCAGAGAGTTGAAGAGCTGGGTAGTGGCATGCACATTACAGGTAAATCTGTAATTCTAGCCATGGCCCTAGCTGGTTAAGCCAGTGAAATATCGCCCAGGCGCCAATCCTAAACTTATATCCTAGTTTTACTAACAATAAAATAAAAACCAATTACTTTTGATTGATAAATGTGTCTGGTTAAATACACGAAGCCCATTTGCTAACGATGGTTCCAACGATTGTCCTACACTACAATACAATAGCAGTACAGGTATAAGCACTTGTGTAAACTAATAAAGCAGCTATGGATAATACCTCTGTTTAAGACAGGGGATGTACTATAGCATAAAAATGCAGAGGTTGACAGAAAGAAGGCTATGTGCACACATTATGCAGTGTCCTCATATTTTAATAAATAGACAAAAAACATTTTATATATTAGGTGCATATTAACTTTTGGGGCATGTTTTCTTTTATAGCAAGTTAATTTACATACTAAATAAACCCAGTAGGATTGTTTTGCCACCAATATGGAGTTATGCAGCTTAGTTACCATCAAGTACAAGGTACTGTTTTATTATTACAGAGAAAAGGAAATCATTTAAAGAAACAATTTGAATGAATTGTTTAAATGGAAAGGTTTTCCCATAATTCTGAGTTTTCTGGATATGGGTTTGCAGATAAGAGATCCCAAACTGTAGCTGTGATTTTTTTTTCACACAAAGGGGCACATTTACTAACCCACGAACGGGCCGAATGCGTCCGATTGCGTTTTTTTCGTAATGATCGGTATTTTGCGATTTTTTCGGAAATTATCGCGACTTTTTCGTTACCAATACGATTTTTGCAAAAAAACGTGAGTTTTTCGTAGCCATTCCGAAAGTTGCGCAAAATCTGGCGATTTTTTCGTAGAGTTAAAACTTGCGCGAAACGTTGCGCCTTTTAAGTTTTAACACTACGAAAAAGGCACGACTTTTCGCGCAAGTTGTAACGCTACGAAAAAATCGCCAGATTTTGCGCAACTTTCGGAATGGCTACGAAAAACTCGCGTTTTTTCGCGCAAGTCGTAATGGCTACGAAAAACTCGCGTTTTTTCGCGCAAATCGTATTGGTAACGAAAAAGTCGCGATAATTTCCGAAAAGTCGTAAAGGCGCCGAAAAAATCGCAAAAAATACGAAAAAGTCGCAAAATGTCCGTTTTCCAATCGGAATTTTTCCAATTCGGATTCGAATTCGTGTCTTAGTAAATCAGCCCCAAAGACTGCAGGGAAATTTTGCAACTGCACTTAAAGTTATAAATTACTCCTAAATTTTAGCCTGCTGCAAATAGTAGTACAGGTATGAGACCTGTTATCCAGAATGCTGGGAACCTAGGGTTTTCTGGATAAGGGATCTTTCCGTAATTTGGATCTCCATAACTTAAGTCTGCTAAAAATCATTTAAATATTGAATAAACCCAATAGGTTTGTTTTGCCTCCAATAAGGATTAATTATATCTTAGTTGGGATCAAGTGCAAGGTACTGTTTTATTATTTCAGAAAAAAATGAAATCATTTTTAAAAATTAGAATTATTTGCTTATAATGGAGTCTATGGGAGATGGCCTTTCCCTACTCCGGAACTTTCTGGATAATGGGTTTACCATACCTGTAACTATTCCTCAGTTTTATACAATCTGCAAGTATATTGCATGATATATTATAAAAGTATCACAATAGGTCACTTCCTCTTGACTGCATATTGCTTTTTATTGACTGCAACAGGAGCTCTATAAGAAATCTATAAGAAAACAACCCCAGAACTGAATTAAGAGAAGGCCTGCTCCAGTTCATTTAGAACAAGAGGATACATACTGTAGGTTTGTTGAGTGCCAGTTTGCAAATTTCAAAGATGCATTGCCTTGGATGGGGTCAGTTTTGCCTTAACTCAAATGTTGAGTTGACTAGCATGTTCATTTGTATTCCAACACTAAAGATATATACTTTGAAATGTATCAGTTTAAAACAGGTCCCAGTTAATGCTGAATTTGGAATGGAAAGTGTCTTAATAGTAAAACATAAAAAACCCCCCACAAGTTTGCACATTGTTGTTATCCAGTTATTTTTGTAACAGAATATTTTTCATAATAGGAATTTCATTTTGTAGTGTTGTCAATCTGTGGCCTGCTTAAAATACTAAACTCAGTAAAATATCTTATCCCTAAAGAAGCATGAGGTACAATTTAACTCCTTCCAAACCAATTAAATTCTTGGACTTAGCAAATCCTATGAGGAATAAATAAAATATAATATTAGATTGAAAGACACAAACACACAGCCTTGTCCTTTTGGCAGTGGAATACTTTATTTACACATTCAGAAATCAGTTCCAGTTTCCTCTGTCTGCCCATCAGATCTGCCTTCCCTACATTAAGCTGGCAAATTATCTGTCTCCTCTTCACTACTGTTTTTTTCTATTTTTTTTTTCAGAGTAACCATATTATCCAAACTCAAATGAGCCAAAGTGAAAAGATAAGCCAAGGGAATCCAGGCTAGCAAGGCGAACAGATGGAAATCCTACTGCTGTCTTTTATTTCCATATCCTTAGCACAGAGAGATAGTACTTGGCAGAAGAAAGTGTGGCTTGAATGTAACAAGTGTAATTTAAAAGGATACATGCAGTGGTCGTGTTCGTTTATGCCAATAATTAATTAAATAATGCATAATTAATATGTCCAGCTTGGAGAAGAGAACAGGGATGGGGGTTGACAGACATTTTCGTTTGTGGGAAAAAAAGAACATGTATACAGAACAGAAGTATTCAAATAATTGTTGAAATTTAAAGCCTGGGAATGACAGGCTGTGGAACATAGAAGCACATAGCCAAGTACTCCATTGCATATAAAGGGGCTCTGTCTAAATGTTCTGAGTACATACCAAGATATGCTCCTTGCTGGAATAAGGGGAGTTTAGATGCTTATCATAGTAATATTGTTACAATAATTGAATAAAACAGAGTGAGGTAAGCATGTCATTGCTGTATTATCCTTGATACTCTCTGCATATTGAATCATTCATTCATTCAAGAGCTGCAAGAGTATATCGTTTTTATTTGCTTCATTTTCCTAAGTTTCTGTGAAGGTTTTGCTGGATCAGCTTGTAGCTTTAGCTTTGTCTAAGTGCAAGGTAATGTTAGGTGGGTCCTCTAAGAGTTTTGGCTGCTTTAAGGCAAGAAAAGCCCCAGTAAGAACAATGGCTATCTGAAGGGGCAAATCAAATATTCCAGCATGCCTACAAAGAACTAGTTATTTTAGCAATTTCAGTAAGGGCAGCAGCAGGTAGTCCTGACTGTGCAATTATTTACTAGATGATCTACCAGTTTTGGACCTATCCTTGTCCTCCCCTGATCTCCCCTGATATTTTCTCCCCCTCAGCATCTATATGTTCTAAAAGTTCAGTAGGAGGACATCATTTTTGCCTTTTTTTAGACTTGGATTTGATGCTTGTACACAACAATCCATTACAACTAGTGCATGTGCAAAATTAATGTAAATTTTCCCCTCATAATAACAATGGGTGGTGCTAGGTACACATGCACAGAAGCAACTACCAGTGAATGCTAGAGATGGCGGCAGATAAAAAGATTGGATCCTTCTGAAAAGCAGATGTTAAGAGATTGTTTTGAAGAGAAACTGTAGTTCTTTACAAGAGGCATGGGTGGGCTATCAAGTGATAGTGTTGGGTGAGGACTTTACTGGCCCTATAATGATTCATAATGGTGTCATTATGAAGCATTGTAAATAAGTCCTCACATGTTCCCTAAGCCTTACTGGTAATTATACTACATTTTTTAATATTAGTGAATAATGATACTTATTCAACATGATGCACAGTCTAGAGCTTAACCCTTTCACTGCCATCTGGAACTTTTATAGTCAAACAGTTTTGAACATTCTTTCACTTTAGGGGCCTTTACCTTGGGGAGACTTTTAGTTTACTCAGGAACACAATATACAGTTGTTATTTTTTCTTGTTTTCGGTTTTTATAAAAATTCGTAAAATCTTGAGAAATCACTTCAAAGATTCCAATGTACAGCATTTTATCTTCTTTAGGTCATAGGGAAAACAAATAAAACACCCTAAATATGAATTTCAGAGATCCACTGAACAGTTTGATGCCCAGTGTACATAGGTTTACCTAAGAATGTGGAATGTAGCGACCCCAAAATGAAAATGAAAATACAGGTAGAACAATAAATTCAACAATTTGATTGATTGGCATAGGTTACTGCTTATAGTTAAATTTGCCCAGTTTTGATAAATGACCCCCAGTGGCTTATATGCCACCCTCTATACAGTAGCTTTACAATTCAAACCTTTGTATAAGGGATCTGTACCACTTCCATCCCATATTAAAGAAACTCGCATTTCAAGGCACTTATAAGGGCCTTGGAGTAAAGGCTTTTTGAGTAAAGGCTTTTTCCACAGGGAAACTGTGCTAGGTAGTATAATTATATAGCTAAAGTCATTTAAATTTGACTAGTACAGATGTTCGGAAAGTTACATGGTAACTAAAGCTTCCACAAAGCAGTAGGCTTACAGGCACAAGCTCTATTATCTACATTTCTGAATAAGGGCACATTCTGTTATATGGGGAATGAAGCCTTGAAGCTATAGAAAAGATTTAAACTTTTATCAGTAGGGTGTTTTAGCTATTGACATAATTTATGGCTTTGCAAGTGCAAGGTACTGTTTTTTTAATTCAGAGAAAAAAACAAAGCAATATACTATATAAACTGGTATTGTCATATATCAAAAATTACCGTATAACAGGTTTACAGACAACAGATCACATAGAATCCCATGCCTATATGTCTATATGCACAGAGTTCTTGTTCTACAACATGTATTGAAGACATCCCAGATCTCTGTAAGTGAAGGTCCTTGTCTCCAAATTTGTCTCCTAAAACTCTTTAACTAAATAGATTCTACAGTTTCTACACTAACCCAGCCCACCACCAGCCCACATTTGGCACAATCAAAGCAAAAAACTAGAGCACAGAATCTCAACGGTAATTGGGTTGCAATACCTTATTAAGGTAAGTATACAGCATGTGTTTTTCACAACTGGACCAAGTGTTTACTCCAATACGTTGGGTATATTTTGTGAATGCCTTCATTACAAATTATTTTTGTTCACGCTGCAATGCCATTAGAAGAGCTTGCTCACCTTTAACTTAATTTTTAGTATGAGGTAGATCCTTTTTTATTACTTGTGGTTTTTGTAATTATTTCACTATTTTGTTCAGCAACTCTTCAGTTTGGAATTTCAGCAGTTAACTAGTTGCTAGGGTTCAAATTACCCTAGCAACCAGGGAGTGGTTTGAATGAGAGATTGGTATATGAAGAGGAGAGGACTTGAATAGAAAAAGAAGAAATAAAACATGACTATAACGGTAAAATTGTAGCGTCACAGAGCAATAGCTGTTTGACTGCTGAAGTCAGTGACCTCTATTTGAAAGCTAGGAAGAGTCAGAAGAAGAAGGCAAATAATTAAAATACTATACAAATAAATAATGAAGAGCACTTGAAATGATGCTTAGAATTGGTTATTCTATAACATACTAAAAGTTAAATTAAAGTTGAACCACCACTTTAATACCCCAGTCTCCTACAGTCACTTCCCCATAGTCATCCAAATATGTCCTCTTCTCCTACTTCATAATGTTGAGTTGCAAAGGCAGGTCAGTCTGTCAGACACTTTCTATGTAAACGTGACACATTGTCCCAGAATCCACACACATGTTGTGCATAGTCCATAAGGAGCCAAACAATGTTTCTGTCACCAAAAACGAATTATGTAACTAGACTGCCCAGCATCAGTGCTTACAACAGGCCATTAATGTCTCCAAAGGTACATGATATAGCCACATTAACCCCTTTAATAGATCAGTGGAATTGAAGTAACATTACAAAAAACATCTTGATCTGTCACTATTTCTCTGGCAGGGGAGCATCAGTAGCAAGCCAAAAAGGTTCGGTGGGAACAAAACCATGCTCAGTCATGGAAAAATATATACATATACTTGCACTGGTGATTTATGCACCCTCTTCCTTTTCTCCCAAGGTATCTGCTCTGCATTACTCTGTCTTGATATGAAATACCCCTAGGATGAAGAGCTTCTCCCCTCATGATGTTTGTTAATACATGTTTGCTCTCAGGAAGAATTATGGTCCAGATGCCCTTCCATTATATGCTATAAGGTGGTGCACTGGGGCATTTTTTGTATTTGTGAATGTTGTGTACAACAGTGAGGTATAGGTTGTCATCTTATAAATACATTATAATAATACACAAATAATGAATTAGGGAAGAGATTGTTAACTTTCAGCCTTCCAGCTGTTACAATATGGTCCCTTAATAGTGGCACTGGTAAAGTTCTGAAAAGTGTCATTGCCTACCCATTTATTTAGGATTTATTACAAAAACTTGACATGAACTCAGCACTAAAGTAGCAGAAGCAACAACAAAAATGAAAGGGCCAGGTATCACTATGGGTCACATGGCTTTGACAGCAATAATCCCTTCAAATGGCCCTTGGCAGGCTATTTTCACTCAAAAACATGTCAGCGATTGACTACTGACAACTTCTCAAAATGGCTCTCAATGGTATTTCAATTGCATTATTATATATTATCATGATTTAAAATGTATTTCTCCTTATTTCATGCAGTAACATGAAATTGCAAATCCTTTTGATTTATATGACCTATAAATAACCGCTGACATATATATTACTAATTGAAAAAGTGTAATATAATTAAAAAGGCTTTGATGGCAAAAGAAGCTTGTCTCTTTAAGTTAACAGGTGCTGACAGTGAATCAGCCTGTGAGATCTAAAAATGGAACGATAGTACTATTAAGTAGATTAGTTTATAATGAAAGAGGGAATTACACACACTGCACACCTCAAAAACCAAGCAACTGATTTTATTTACAGTACAATCAGAGTGATTTGAATCAAAAATTATTCGCAAGGATTTACATTAAAAAACAAAATATTAATCATTCATTTGACAGAAGTCAAATTAATGTATCAAAGTGAAAAGCACAGTTTGTGATTATGCATCGCTGATTTTGCAGCGCTTGAAACCTGTGCGTCATCCTAAATAAGGCATACTCTGCAAGGCTAAGAGGAAATACTACAGGCTGATTCAGATGAGAGTAAGAGTCAGATTGTAGCAGCTTCTGAAAGGCTGAATATTAGTCTAAGAGAATATTTTTAAAAGAACAGTAAAGCCTAATACTAACAGTTTTATATGAAAGTTGTGATACTCAAGAAATATACAAACCCATACATTTATTTATATATATATAGATATATATATTTTTTTATATTTATAATATTTCATATAATACACAAGAGTCATACCCCTCCTGTAAATAACATCCTTATAAATGTTGCTTAGTGATGTCCACAGTTATATTATGTTACTTGTGTCATATGACTCACTAAAACTTGGAGTTCCATGACCTGTATAAAATCAACCAGCCTAAGGTTACATAGTTACATAGTTACATAGGGTTGAAAAAAGACCAGAGTCCATCAAGTTCAACCCTTCCAAGTAAACCCAGCACACACAACCCACACCTACCAATCTATACACTCACATACATAAACTATAGGTTGCCAAAAGTCTCTGTTTCAGATTCCCTCTCCAGTGGAAGATTGAGCCCAGAAAGTGCCTCTGCCTCGGAAAGCTGACCCCAGCTGTCCTCATGACAACAGAGCTGCCCACAAACTAATCGTTGGTATTTCAGGACAGGAGGAGGGAAGGCGTGATCTTCTGTCACCTCTCCTTACCTCCTTCAAACTTTCTACGCCAGCATTACTGTTGCTGAAATAAGTGCAAGGGATGCAGCAATATGCAAGCAATATTTCAAAAGTTGAAATGGCTGTGATATTGAGTGCATGAACGGTAATGGGGGAGTGGTCAAAAAGTGGGGATGGCATATAAAAAACTTTGCATGGTGTGTCTCAGGCCACCTCCTGTCCAGGGATTTTCTTTTGGAAATCTGGTAACCTTAACCCAGCTTTCAGCCTTGTGCTTTTATATGGTCATGGAACTCCTCTGTGACTATTTTACTATTTGATTATTTTACTTACCGTATATACTCGAGTATAAGCCGATCCGAATATAAGCCGAGGTACCTAATTTTACCTAAGAAAACTGGAAAAACTTATTGACTCGAGTATAAGCCTAGGGTGGGAAATGCAGCAGCTACTGCTAAGTTTCAATAATCAAAATATATATTTCAAAAAATATATATTTAAAAACATATACCCCACTGATGCCTCAATTAATGTAATTTAATTTTTTAAATATATATTTCAAAGAAAAACAGTAAACTAGCTCTGTAAGTGGAGAAGAGGGTAAACAAAAACAATATGAGTACTACCCCATGCTCATTGTGCATTGGCAAACAGGCAGCATACCCAGTTCTGGAGGACATGTAAGGGGAAATAAGTATGGGAGCGGGCCAGGGCACTGGAGGGTCTGGTTGTGGGTGGCGTAATTTGCACACAAAGGACAAAGGGTGCTAGCCTGGAGGGACCCATGGCACCCGACTTGAGTATAAGCCGAGTGTGACTTTTTCAGCACATTTTGGGTGCTGAAAAACTAGGCTTATACTCGAGTATATACAGTAATTCACTATATATATATGCTAGTAATAGGGTACCATTTTTTTCAATTGATGTTTGGTGGTGTCACAATACTGTATACCCCTTGGCCAAAGTCAAGTACCCCTGCTCTGTATGTTAGCCCAAAAATGTACTGAAGCCTAGCAGGAAGCTACCTTTCCTGTAACAGCAGTATGACTTAATTGCTACCTTAATTATCTGGTATGGATTTATGGATCTGTCAATGTCAGAAACAGCTCAGGAGTATATACAAGGGGTGCTGGAGTCACATCTACAAAGAATAGGGGTTGTGTTTCACGACAGAAGAAAGAAAAAAACGTGTCCTTCTACACTACAAATCAATAGTGCAGACCTATAAACATATATATATATGAAAATACACTTTCATTAGGGGACGATTTATTAATGGTTTAGGCACAATTTTTTAGGTCAGACTATCTGCCACAGAAAATCGATTTTGTCAAGAAAAAAATGCAACATTGTGATTCATTATGCGACAAAACAACTGTTGTGTTGAGATCATGTAGAAGTCAATGGCATTTGTCCCTTTTTCAATTGGAGGATCTTTCTTTGCTTCATGGTTTTAGAGTTTTTTGGGGGGTATTGATGCTGTTTTTGTGCAACAACATCAAAACGTTGTGTGTTCTTTGCGACAGGTCAAAAAAATTGCATTTTTTGTGACTTTTCCAAAAAAAATTTTTATTTGTACTTTTTCAGTTCAGGTCTTTTCATACTTGACTGCCATTCATGGAAATGAGTTTATTTGTGGTTTCTAAAAACTATAAAACCACAAAAATGCAAATTGGTAAATTCCCCCCAGTTTCTAAACTCACGCGTGGTTTCTGTATCCGAATACCTCAAGCTTGCTACTGATCATTTTTTTTCCCATGACAAAAAAAAGGGTTTTAGGGCTTTTTATTTTTTTTTTTTTTAAAACCCGCGTGGGGAAAAAAATGATTGGTAGCAAGCTGAGGTATTCGAATGCAGAAACCAATCGTGAGTTTAGGAACTCCTGTGTGGTTTTAGGAGCTGAAAGCTTGAGCTGGAGGCTTGCGCATTAAAAAATCAGCCCAATCTAAGTATTTGTATGCATTTGCTTATGTTTTCAGAAGTGATTTAAGCTTAAATGGTTAGGAAAGTTAGTTGAAGGGGTTCTGGTGCCCTGGCCCAGTGGGTTCTGAGCTGAACTACCAAATGTAAAAACTACAAAAAGCAACACAATACCATTGTTATTTTGCCAACATTGTTCTGACCCCAAAGTAACACATACATGCCAATGTTATTAGCAGAAAAGTACAGCAAGAGGAATAGGAAGTCCTGTATTTTTTCACAGTTGGAACCCCAGTGGCTGTCATAATAAAACAAGAAACAACAACAGCGGCAAGTGAAGAGTGTGAGTATTTCCCTCCAGCCAAATCATTCACAAATGCAAATGCCTTCCAAATTATCCAAAAGTATCACAAGAAAATAAAACAAAACAAATTGTTTAACATTTGTGTCAATATTCTTAGTAGCATTATTTGCAAACATTTATTAAACAATAATGAATGGGACAGAAGCTTAAGAAATGGGATGGCAGGTTTTGACATGTACCTTGGTTCTTTAAAATGTAATTAGAAGTATATAAATATTTTTAAAAGATTCTTAATGAGATTCAAGTCCAATAAAATCTCAGTTAAATGTCAATTATGATGGCATCCATTATGGCCAGTAAAACCAAATAGGTGTTTGCGAAGAACAAAAACACACTGCCATAAAATGTCATGATACACCTGGGGCTCTTGGGATGTCATGGGCCCCTCTTTTTTTTCTTTATCAGTAAATAAGCCGTCCACTATATTGACACTGTATTCTGAACCTGTATTGTTATGTGGCTTGCAAAGACCAGGTGGGGCCTTTCATAAGGGATGAACTATTCTCAGTGCAATGACTCTGAGGGTGGGGAAAATTATGTTTTTCTTTGATTAAAGGTGTGGTTCACCTTTCAGTTAACTTTTAGTATGTCATAGAATGGCAAATTCTAAGCAACTTTTCAATTGGTCTTCATTATTTTTTTTAATAGTTTTTAAATTATTTGCCTTCTTCTTCTGACTCTTCCCAACTTTCAAATGGGGATCACTGAACCCAGCAGCCAAAACTATTGCTCCGTGAGGCTACAACTATTGTTATTGTTACTTTTTATAACTTTTCTTTCTGTCTAGATCCTCTTCATCCAAACCAATGGTCACTAAGATCATTTGGACCCTAGCAACCAGATAACCGCTGAAATTCCAAACTGGGGAGTTACTGAACAAAAAATTATCTTAGAATATTACTCTCTATTTTAAAAGCTAGCACAAAGGTGAAAAACCCCTTTAAAGAGGAACAAAGATGTTTTCCCAACTACCCATTCACTCTGCCCCTACTGTGTCTAGGGTAGACCAGCCTGTCCCTTTCTATGATTGACCCTTTACACCAATTAAGCGGTAAAAGCTTACACTTAGGGGCACATTTACTAATCCACGAACGCTCCGGCGTATTTTTCGCGTCTTTTTGTTGCACCGAGCATGAAAGTTTCGGATTCATTCAAGCTTCGGTATCGTGACTTTCCT
Organism: Xenopus tropicalis; assembly: GCF_000004195.4. Taxonomy (NCBI): domain Eukaryota; kingdom Metazoa; phylum Chordata; class Amphibia; order Anura; family Pipidae; genus Xenopus; species Xenopus tropicalis. The sequence goes on from NC_030678.2 coordinate 80,050,849, forward strand.
TGAGCCAGGTTGGAGCTGCAGATTCCTATGGGATGCTTCCAAAATCATGCACAGAAAGATCAAAGTTGGAAAGGTTTTCCTGCATTTTATGATTGTTCGGATACGAAAATTTCGTGACTTTCGGATGGCCAATACGATATTATCGTGACTAATACAATTTTTTCGTAAGCATATTCGTGATATTTGCGATCTTAAGAAATTATCGTATCCAATCCGAATTTATCCCAAACTCGCGTTTTCATGAATGTGCCCCTAAGAATAATAAGCAAACACTCTTATAGCTATCATCTCTCTAAGTGCAGTTGGACTGGGTGAAGCATGGCATGATTTTACATTCCCAGCGTCCTCCAAGGACCCCTGGTTATGATTTAATCCAGCTGGTCTCTGATGTTTCCCTGGTGTGACCTGGATGTCTAAGTCCAAAGCTGCTGCCATAAAAGCCCTGCTTAATATCTACCACTGAATGATATTTAATAGTGCTGATGTGACCATCATTGTTTCTGTGTGTATTTGCTGGTAGATAGTATCATTTTATTAGGCTCTTCAACAGGTGCTGAAAATGCTAGTTTTTCCTAGTAAGTGTATTACAACTTACTAATACAAAAATAAAGCATGATGTGTTTTTACTCATAGATCCCTGAGCTATTTTAGTCACTGTTACTTGGTATAATTTATAGTGCAGTTTTACAGCTGAGATCCACAAAAAGATACATATCATTAACCTACTCAGCTACAGCATGTAACCTTGAAGGGTTAAAAATGAATCTGCCAAAAGACAGAGGCCCAATTTCTGAACTTGAAAGGAAAGGGCTATTCTCTGCTCTGGTCCGCAAGCAAAGTGCCCTATAAGAAACAGTGGATGAGTTCATCCTTTATATCGAGTTAGAGAAGTGCTGTGTGTTGCCCTGCATGTTACAAGACCCTCTGGCCAAAGAAGGGGTTAAGATGCCATTGTCGCAAACATGTAAAGGAGAAATTTCCCTTGTCCTTGCCTAAGTGAATGGTTGGGATTAAACTGACAGCCCACCTTAGTGATGGCGAAATAATTGGTTGTTCAGCGATGTCCTTGTCAGGAGCTCTGACAGTTCTGCAGATGTCCTGCTCAGCTCTCCAAAGGTTACTCTCAGCTGGGGCCGCTGCTCATTAATCATTCCTCAGTGACAGGCTTGGGAGAGGCCCACATCTGCCACCCTGTCCCCCCTCAAAAGTCCCTGTCGCGCCAGCCCCCTGTGTCACCAGCCATCGTGCTGTTAACCCCTGCAATGTTTCTGGGAGGAGAGATGGGCAGGACACATTTCCTATTGTGGCACACGAGGATTTCTCAAGTACTTATCTGTACCCAGTCTTGATCCATTCATATCAAACTCTTATAATTAGCAACTTTTTGTAAAAACTCATTACATATCTTCCCATGATGGCAATAGCAATTTTGACAGAGGTGATCTAGTTGTTGTTGTTAAAATAATGTTTCCTGGATAGATGTCAATCAAGTACATCTTACTTTCCCAAAATGTGTTCTATATGTCATAATGGATCACAAAACATGAGGCGCCTAAACATATATGTAAGTGTATCCTTGCACAGATACAGGAACAGGATCTATTATTTGAAAAGCCTCTTATCCAGAATATTCCAAACACCTCTGTATTGTTTAATAATTCTTCATTTCTGATTCACTGTTGACCATAATCATAGAACCATGCCTTGGTTGGAAAGCTGGACAAATGCCAGGTGCACCAAAAAGGCTCCTATAGAAGAAAGTTTGGCACAACATGCACCAATGCACACACACATTAGATAGATAGATAGATAGATAGATAGATGATAGATAGATAGATAGATGATAGGTAGATAGATGGATAGATAGATAGATGATAGATGATAGATAGATAGATAGATAGATAGATAGATAGATAGATGATAGATAGATAGATAGATAGATAGATAGATAGATAGATGATAGATAGATAGATACATAGATAGATAGATAGATAGATAGATAGGTAGATAGATGATAGATAGAAAGATACACAGTTGCAAAAAATTTTGCAATGTATTTTATAATTGGCTTGTAAATAAATTATGGATTGCAGAAAAATGTACTGTTTACTGTGAATGCAGTATACTGGATTCATAAACTCAACTGGAATACCTTCCTTCCCAGTAACAGCAAAAGGTATAGTAGGTAATAATGAGATTATTTAGCTAACCTGTCTGCCTTTATAAAAGTCCCTCAGCACAATAGATATCCCCCATTTGTACATCATGGAAATAAAAGAATATCTATTAATATGAAGAATGCAACCTTCCGCCTTCAAAATAGCTTTGGTTTAATATGTCACACTTAGAATGTGATGGACAGCAAGTCAAAGCTAAATGGTCCATTCAGTTGGCCCGTGTTTCTGTATAGTTTATAACCACAGAATCATTGTTCATATTTCATGCTCAGTTAGAAGTATCTGTACTCATCAAAAGAACATCTGAAAAGCTTTTCTCTATAAAACATGAATTAATCATTTCTGCTGGGAAGCCTTTCCATGTATTAGATACTATTTATGTCAAGCAGTACTTATTTGCCTTATACAAAGGCCCTTAGATAATATCTTTATACTTGCACATTAGCTTTTACTTATTTCCTTTAATACAGAGGAACTAATGTTAGACAAAAGCAATGATAACATCCATTTGCAAATTTATGGTCTAGGGGGGCTATCATAAGAAACCCACATAGCCCTTTAGGACTTGTATGAATATGGCATTAGGAGACCCTAAAAAGCAAATGAACAAACTTTACACCTAAAGCTGGTTATAAACCACAGAATTTGGTACCACAAAACAACAAATTTCTGTTATCCAGTTATTCCAGTTTAATTAGATTGAATTTTTTATTTTTTATGTAATAACAAAACAGTACCTTGTACTTAATCACAACTAAAATATAATTAATCCTTATTGCAGGCAAAACAATCCTATTGGGTTTATTTAATGTTTCAGTTATTTTTTAGTAGAAGATTCGTAATTAAACAAAATTACAAAAACCAGTACCAGTATCCAAAAAAAAAAGAATAAAATCTCTCTTCAGTTATATGAATAAGAGCTTAAACATTGAATACATATTAATTTGATTTTTTTAACCTATATCTGTGAGTGCTCATATTTATATTACCATTTGGTTTTCCAAGCACCCATGTAGTTGCTTTTTGTACTTATACCTATTATATATTGAGTTTTGGTAATCTACGAATGTATTGAATTAAAGTGATAAGGGTTTGCACAACATTAAGATAACCCTGTGGTGCAGTGGTTAACGTAGTTGCTTTGTAGTGCTGGAGTCCTTTGTTTGATACTAACCAGAGTGCTATCTGCTTGGATTGTTATATATATATACACCAAGACAAACAAAACACTTGGGGGCAGATTTAAGACTAAAATGAGAGCATGCCACAGTGAAGTTCCACCACTCTCTGATAATTTCTATTGGGTTTTAGAGGCATATTTATCAAAGGGTTACTTCTTGCTTTCAGCCATTGATAAACCAGTCTTTAATAATCCATAATAACATATGAGATTGCCACTGGTAACTGCACTAGAGCTAATGTGCCTGGTGTTACAAAAAGAGCCAGTCTACTGCCAGCTGTTAAAAAAGCGAGTAGATCCATAATAGTATGAATGGCCATGGTATGAAAGTCATTATATCTGATGAATTAATTTCATGGCAATAAAATAACCATTATAGAGTGCACACTATGGTGCAAACTCTGTTCCCGTATGATGATAATACACACATCTAAAAAAGATAAAGACATTTTTTTCAATAAAAGGATATCAAAACTTCCCATAGCCTCCCCAATAACCCCCAATAAAACACAAATGAACTTTGATGAAAAATACTAAATGAAAAAAGTGCTGAGTAGAGTTTTTTTTTCCTTTATCCCTCAAAGAACTGGAGGCATTTCATCTTGTAGAATTTAACAATATTCCACAATGCACAGTTCAGTACTTGTATGGCAGCATTTCATGAAGGACTGAAGCTTTTCTGTCAAAGAGCATACTACTCATTTTAAGGTACTTGAAATTAAATTATCATTAGGAGTCTCCTTTTTGCCCATCCCCTTCATCTACTCCACTTGAAAGGCATAGAAGTAAGTAGTAGTACCTCTGCACCAAAAATATATTTAGATTATGCCACCTCCAAAGCGCTGAGCACGGGGATAATGTGGAAGTCAAGAGCACAATCCTTCCTGTTTAATAGGGTTATAGAGGCAGTCACTATTCATGATGGACATTATCCATCCTGTGGTGACAAACTGAAAGCATACCATATGTTTTCATGACTTTTCAAGAAAAAAATTACTCTCATTATAATGCAAATTGTAGAAAATCTAAAGGCAAGTACATACAGTACTATCCAAAACAGTACTTTTTTTTATAAGTTTTCTGCTTCTGAAAAGCTTGAAATACATTTAGATGGTGCAAAGAGTAAAGGCCATTGGAACATTAATATATATCTGCCCTACAGGAGAGAGCACCTCTTTGTAACCACTTATTCCTATTTACAAAATCTAACACATTTTAATACTGATCTTTGATTTTACTGGGAAACGCCCATTATAAAGCCATGTGACAGAAAAGGGGATGAAGTTAATTGGTGAAAAATAGTTGAGGGGTGGGCATATACTACCTGTCCCTCCAGAAGCACAGTAGGGGGGGGGGTAGCCAATCACAGCCCTGCAGTCACAAAAGCAAAGACGGCTTCAGTTCCCTATCTGGTCAGCCTAGCTGCTGATTGGCTACTATCCTACTGTGCAGTGTTCTGAATGCCCCCCTCCCCAAAACAGTCTGGGAAAGGAGGCAGTAGGAAGTGGGACAGATGGGCGAGAACAGTGGGGTTTTTGGAAATTTTTTCAATAAATCAGCCCAAAACACTATTTTTAAAAGCACATTCCTTCTATATTTAGATGAGTATAATTCACTGGCACAATATTGTTTTTCACACAAGATGTCCCCTTTACAACTTCAACAGAGTGGTGATACAGGTTTACATTCTGGTAATAAATGGGCTTTGACCTTTTTAATTCAATAAAGTGTCCTGAGTCTATTTTTCAAATGTGGGGTTAAGGATTTTCACATGGGGTATATCAAATAATTCAAGGATCAATGCTGCCCATCTCATGTTTACTGTTGTTCTGTAATGGCCAGGAGAGGCCATCTAGGATATGTGTATATGTTCGGCAGTGCTCGGGGTGGTTGTGGGAAGAAATTATATTCTATTATGTAGAACAGCTTTAGCTATAGTTTACCTCTTACATAGTAAGGCACAAAGAAATATTTATAAGGGCATTTATAATATTACATTTTAAATTATAATACGTTGGAAAGTTACTTTTGATTTTGCATTCACTGATTTAGGAAATTATTATTTTCGTTATTTCTGTTTAATGTTTTTGTTTTTCTCCACAAGATTTTTATTTTATTTCCAAAGTTCAACAGATGTTATGTTTGTGAAAATTCTAATACATCTTTGAAAGTTGGTTCAGTCTATGAAATTATTGTAATGAAATGCAAACTGATGAACAAATATGTGTTTTTGAGATATTTGCAAAAAATATGCTGGGGACCTTTAATTATGTTATCCATTGCAAACTGATTTAGCGCACTGCAGCCAAGATTTCTGCTTCTTTAGCAGTGAAACATTTGTCTGTCTGAGTGATGGTTAAACCACAATAGGGGGTTCCAAACAATATACAAAATGAATCTACATGTTTAATATGTAGAATTGCCATTAGGTATAGCTGCAGTCAATGAAGTGTAGAGAATACACTTTGTGCATTATAGTGAAACAGTCTCAAACAAACCAAAGATAATGTAATATTCCCTATATACATTTACCATTTCCATTTATTTTCCCTCCACACCCCCACAGATTTCATAGCAAATATACTATTTTATATAGTCTATAGTCTACAGAGCACAAATGTGTTATACTTATTACTTATAGTAATCTAATAAAGAATTTAATACAGCATTTAAAAGTCCTGAAAAAAACAAGTAAAAGAAAAAAACACATCATATCTATCTAAATAATCTTTTTGAATATCTTTGGTATCTACTTCCAGATCATCCCATAGTAACCAAATGCAACTGCCTTAGTTTTACATTTTCTACTACCTTAGTATTCAGTTTTTGATTGATTAATATTCTATTCAATTCCATCTTACCTTGCCTCAGTAACTTGACATGTCCTAATTACATAATAGTTTATAGCTTTCAAACAGAAAACCTCTAATTTACTTGAAATTGCTCCCTATATACCAAATTTTTATCAATGTGAAGAGGTGTCAGAAAAGGCCAGGATGGATCTTATTTACAGAGGTAAAGTTCAGGGGACACTTCTTGAGAGCAGGATTACAGTAGGTTGCTGGGAATAGCTCCCCCTTTGCCCTGCACCTCAACACAAGAAAGATTTATTTCCCTAGATTAAACATAGCTATGGCAGTTTGTCATTAGTAGAAGATTTCCAAACTCCAAATCAAGCTCAAAATCGAGACTTTGTCTATAACCCTTGTGGGTAGAATTGAGCATTGTTTTAATTACAGACAATTCCTGTATCAAACTACAGGTATAGGACCCATTATCCAGAATGCTCGGGACCAAGGGTATTCCGGATAAGGGGTCTTTCCGTAATTTGGATCTCAATACCTTAAGTCTACTAAAAAATTTATAAAACATTAATTAAACCCAACAGGATTGTTTTGCATCCAATAAGGATTAATTATATCTTAGTTGGGATCAATTACAAGGTTCTGTTTTATTTCTACATAGAAAAAGGAAATCAGTTTTAAAATTCTGAATTATTTGGTTAAAATGGAGTCTATGGGAGAGGGGCTTTCCGTAATTCGGATCTTTCTGGATAACGGGTTTCCAGATAAGGGGTCCGATACCTGTACTGTACTAGATACTGTAACAGGTAAGACCTAATTATAATTATATCGATATCAATTTGCTTTAAAACTGAAAATAAACAATGTTTACCCAGTTTACCCAACTTGAAGACAGCTTTTCATGCACTAAAAAAGCCCTTTGCAGGGTTTAATAATGTTTAGCTATGTGATAGGAAACCCAGAAAGAAAATGATCTTCATATCAAGAAAGAATGTATATAGAGAAATGTAGTATACACACACAAACATATATATGAACACTTAAATATATTCTAGTGGAGGCTGAAGTGATTGCCAGATCTGCTGACTTTCACAGCACAATTTAAAGTAATTATATTTATTGCGGATCAGCGAATGTGTTAAACTGTGGATCTATGCTACACAAAATCAGATGACGTTATTTGTTTAGTTCAGACCATAACTCAATAAAACACGGTAGTTGCTGCATAACCGTTTATATCAGAACAGATTTTAGATTTACATTCTTTTATTTCAAACATAAACATCTCTGAATGAGGACACATTTTTTTGGTTAAATAAGCTCACTTCTATGATAGATTTGGTTGGCTCAGATTAAAAGAGAAATAATTACAAAGGGCATTTTGTGAAATTTTTTGTATTAAATATATATATCTTTTTTATTATTATTTACAGGAATTGAGATACTTTAAAATGTTCAGACCTTTCTTGGGTAGTTGGATAAATTAAATAACCCTCCCAATCCAGTTATCTCAGTATGTAACACGGAAAATGCAATAAGATGCATAAAAAGGAGAAAGGAGATGTTAATTGCTTGAGGGGGAAATTGGTAACTAGTGATGTGTCATGGAGCTTTTTAATGGTGTATTAATACTTCCTTGAAACTTAATAATAAATAAGGGCAAAACAATGGAGGACATACTGGATACTGTTTCCCATGCAGTACCACAGAAAAAACATTTCTAATCTCTCAACTGTTATCAAAAGCAATGTTTTCATAATGCACCAAGTGCATAACCACCCACAAAGATGGCTCAGAGAGAGCATATGTAATGGCATGAGAAAAGTTCATTGTAGTGAGTCACGGATGATTGGTCTAATGGAAAATACAAATGTTATATTCCTGCTTAATGTCCATTATAAAAATGTGTAAATGCACAGCTCAGAGAGTGGTGAGATAGTTAGAATTAGGCGGTAGGGTTCTCTGCTTAACCTAGGATATTTTATTTCCAGGTCCTCTGTGGGGATTCTGCAAGTGGATTCTTCACTTAGCAGGAGTTATAATTAAAAGCCCTGCACATTTATATAATAAAGTAAATATACTAGGTTATGGCAAATTTTATGGCTTCATGTCAAGGTCAAGACTTGATGCTTCTCTCAGACGATCACCCATATTATTGGCTGATCCATATTGTGTCTTTCAGCTGATTTCATTACAGTGCATTAGTAAAAAGTGTTTTAATTGTGTTGTTTATGACTTTGCTTTAAGAGCTTTCCCATACCATTTCGACAATAAATATCTTGAGATCAGGTCACTTAGCTCCATTTTCACTGTTATATTCTTTGAGAGAAAGAGAATTGTCATTATATCAAATGTAGTTCATTATTTTCCAGCTCAGATAAAAATGTTGCATATGATGATGAATTGATGATTAATACAGCTAAACACTTCCTAAACATTTCCTAAATATTCCCTGCACAATTATTCTCAATATATTCGTAAACCAAAAATGTGTTCCATGTTATGAAGCAAACCCAAAAGTAGAATCTGGAAGGTTAGTTATGGACATGCATAACAGAGAAATATTAACCCCTTAAGCATGTGTTACAGTGTTACAGAATGAGAGCTATTAGATCCATTACTTTGGCAGTGCACATTTGCTCCCCAATGCAGTAAACATCATTCCATTTCCATTTGTGTTCCACCTGGCGCAGTCTAGAAGTGACATTACATCTGGCTTATTTCACTATAGATAGCCTCTTTAGAGGCATCGGTGTATGGAGGGATATAAACATGCAACATGAGAGTGCATATTTTAGAAAAATGTGGTCTTAATACCAAATTCTTTAAATTGTTCTCTGGCGATATTGTTTTTTTCTTTGTACTTAGTTAACATTTTACCTGCCTTTCTACTATGATCTTTAGTAGAAGGTATGGGGGTTTGCTAGTATAGCAAGAACTCTTTCATGGCAAGACCTGTATTTGAGTACAAAATTGCCATTTACAACAAAAGTTGTAAGAATATAAGTATTTGCATTTAAACTTGGCTGGTTAAAATGATAGGTCAATAAGAGGAGTATGAGAATCTGTGGATAATCAGCACCAGACAAAGGTAACTTAAAAATTAGCTGGGTGTTCTGGTGCTAAAATATAAGCGCATGTGTCAAAATGTAACCGCCATTTGATGTAGACTAGAGTGGAAAAGCAAGACACCTTAAAGCTAAAATACCCTAAACATTTGTTTTTATAATAGACCCTCAATATAGCAACAGAGCAACAGCAATGTAATTTGTATGGAATTAATCTAGTGCCATTTTGCTAGATGTTACTCTAAGGAGTGTCTCTTAAAATTAGATAGTTGAAAAAGAATTTACTAAAGTTGGTGTTTTTATTTAATATTCTTGAACGTATGAGTGATCTACTTAACTATGTATTGTCAAAGTTCTCTCATTTTGAAACCATACCTTTTTCCTGTTTGTGCCAATATAACTTATACAACTGCTGACTGACAGTAAACACTCAGGTACTCAGCCTGATGTCTACTAGTATGTCTAAATCTCTTTTCACTACAGATTCCAATGCTTATTGAATGATATTTATTAAAGAATAGCATTTGTTTTATCTCAGAAAAGCATAACCTTGCACTATCAGTCCAGTTCTAGAATTTATCAGAATCTGTCTGTAAAGAGACAGCATCTTTATCTGCATTAATTACCTTACACTATTTAATATGTGCTGCAAAATAGAGAAGGCTTTGCAGACATACTTCCAGATCATTAAAAAGGTAAATTGAAAGGAATTGGGCCCAGTAAAGGGGGATGGATAAATAATGGGGATTGAAAAGGCACACATTCATCATACTGAAAGACGGACTGTCTTCTTATCTCAAGTTTCTTTGTCATCTAGGACGAGTTTGTGAACTAGGGACCAGTTTGAGATTGCAAATACGTTAAAAATGCACAGCATCTAAAGAGCACACGAGTAAATAACATCAACAATTGCATCACATACATTTGATATATTATAGTACTAAAGGCTTCAAACTATGTCTTCTCAAACTGTAGTATTGTTCATTAAAACAGACCATTTGACATCAAAAAACCCTAAGTTTTATAAATAGGTTTCCCATATCCTCTGCTTAGCCTTCCTTTGTCCTAGTTAATATGTTAGTGCTGTAATACTCATCACTTCAGAGCATTGATTTGCTGTCTATCCCCAAAAGTTTACAAAGAAACAAGCAAGGACACTTCGGAGTAAACTCTAAGGCTTACAATGCTGTCTAGGAGGACATTTCTGTCCTTAAACCTAGGCATTTATCACAAATACTTTTCACTGGTGTTAAAGATCTGGTCTTTATGAAACCAAAAGGTAATTATATTATATGCTGTAACAAGCAGAACTGATGACACTGTACAGATTACTGTTGAGAAGTCACATGATTGAAGTATGGGCTAACATTTAAATACAGCATGAAATGAAAAACATTCTATGACCAATTTGTTATTTTGTTCCCTGTCCTAAAAACAAGGTTTCTCAAAACAACACAAATTCATATTGATGCAAACCCCACATCGGGGTGTCTAAGGGGCTGCTTATTCAAATGTAAGATTGATGAACTTGTATAGTCACATAGTTACAAAGTTAAATTGGGTTAAAAAAAAGTTAACCAACATCAATACTAACTGTAGATTTTAGTATCACAATAGCCCTGGATAATATATTTGTCATCCAGGCCCCTCATAAAGGCATTAACAGAATCACAACCTCAGTGCCCTCACTACCTGCAAACCACCTACGCTGCTTCAAATGAAAGTTCCATTCCTGTAATCTCTAGTCACGATTTATTAAAGAAAAAATGTATACAAAAAACTATGCAATAAAAAAATTGCATTAGTGCGAGAAAAACTACCCAATTTTGCTTTGCCAAAAAATTAATGAAACCACTGTAAAATTTGCTAAATGCCAACATTTTGCTGAAATTCACCAAGTCCATTCTAGTCAATGGGCATTTTTTTCTACATTCTGTTTTGCGTCAAAACGGTTCAGTGGATGTTTTTTCCCAATTTTTTCCCCCAGTACAAAATGGGTGTATTTTGTGATAAATCTTTTTCTGGGACCAACATGCTTATTCTGTTCTTGTTATTTGATGACATTTATTCGGTGATATCCTCTACATATGTATAGTGATGAGCAAAACTACCCCCTTTTTCTGACAACAAAATGAATGGCAAAAATCTAATATTGCCATTGGTGTGTTTTCTCATGATTTTTGTCCAGTGTAAAGAAAATGTCTTTCCTCCCACACTGCTCTTTTCACAATAAGGCTTGCCGGCCCTATAATTAAGAGATTATTCCAGACCATGGAAGCAGTACTTAATTCCAAGGAGCCTGGGAACTGAAGTCCCAGCCCATAGAGCACCTGCAGCAGCAGACTTGTGGACCTAATGAGGAGTGGCTAAAATTAATATTGTATTTACTTGAAGGAAATAGAAAGGTTACAGTCCCATGTATGATGAAAGTGTTGGTTTTAGCAAACAAGAAAGGCTCTTATTTATTGAAATTACTACCCAAAGTAGTTGTATCTCAGTGAGTTAGATTTTGCTCTATTGTGCTTTTCTTCTACCCAACTGGCATTCAAGTAAGTGGATTCAATTATTTTGGGACATATTTTTGTGCCTAAGTAGCAATCTGCATGTTCACTGATTTTCTTTACTACTTATCTTATATACTGTCATTTATCTAAGATATCATCTATTTACAGGGTGCTCAATAAAGGGTTGTCACTGAGCAGCACTGTTCTGTTAAAAGCAGTCGGGTAGCAAGATTTATGCTGCCCCCAGTTTTAAAAGACTGCAGAGCAATGTTTGGAAGAAAAAATATTGAAGAATTTAGGATTTGCGAGAATTTTTTGTTAAAAAAGTGATTATTTCCTGTACCTGTGTCCAGGGTGGCAAGGCCTTGCAATTTTAAAAACCAAAGAATGGAATATATAACAAATGTAAATCTCTGCTACTATAAATGAAAACCAAAATTGTTTTATAGCTTTTATAAAAAAAAAACCTGCTTTTTTTTTTTTTTTTTTAAACAAACTCTCAACTTCTGTATTACTGAACAGAACATCTAACCAAACTTCCCAGGCAAGCTGACTTTAAGTAAGAATTAACATTGTGGATTTCAGGACCTAAAGATGGAGATCAGCCTTTTAATTGAAAACAAGCGCAATATAATTAGATTGAAATAAGACGAGGTCAGAGTTACCCTGACGCATACTGCTTTTCTTTCTAAATCTCTATATGAGTTTCTGTTCACAGTTCTACCAGCTCAGCAAAATTCAGCGTCTTGAACTACAAAGCCGATCTGTAACTTTCTTGCCGCAGCCTGGGGTTTCTGTATCTTATTGACTTTGCTTGCATAGTACTTGCCCTGATTTCTCTTAGGTGACATCTAGAATGCCTTATGGCAAAAAAAATATTTATCTGCCAACATATTTCTTTTAAATACAACTGGACGCCAGCAAGCTGATATATTATCTAAAATATATTGAATTGAGAATCTGTTTAAATTGATATTGTGCAGATATAGACTTGCAAACAATAGTATTTACGCTTTAAATGGCTTTTCATACTGATTTAATTGTGTGTACTCTCATGTCTGCAAGCTCACATGAATATGAATACATGTAATTGTGCAGATACTTAAGCTGCTTTGTTTAGCCCTATTAGGGCTACTTTAAAGGGGAGCTAATGCTTAACAAAGAAATGCTGCACTTGGTATTTAGTACCAGCCCAAGGCAACCACAGCATTTTAGCATTTTTAGCAGGGAAGATCTGTGCCCCAAAGATGCCCCATTAGCTCCCCATCTTCTTTTCTGCTGATTCACTGCACATGCTCTGTGCTGCTCTCAGTTACTCACAATATACTGTAGATATAGAATATAAATGTCACTATACAATACTAATTAGTATTTAATTCAGTTTCACATTTTATGGCAGCCCAGAAACCAGAGCAATGTGCATCAGAATTTATAATCAGCCCTGTAGCAATAGCTTTCATAACAAGCAAACCTAATTTTCTGCTCAGAGTACACTGAGCATGTGCAGTGCCACTGATACTCCTTTCAAAATCCAAGATGGTGTTCTTTTGTGCACAGCTTGATTGTTCATGTTATAAAGGTGCTGAACCTTTGGGCTAGTGCTGTTAGTTCAATATGTAAAATAAGGCATGTCTAGCCATCATCATCTTTAGGGTTTGGTTCTCACCGGTAAACCCTGGGCATATATCCAATTAGAGTATCCCCTCAACACCCCTATACACATTTCATCTCACCCTGTTTCATAATTCATATCCATCATTCCTTTCAAAGTAAGTAATATTCTAGTACTTCATCTATAAAAGTTCCTTATGTTTCTTCCCAGTCGCCATGCTCAAACTTACTATGGACAGCAACCATTTGACAATAAAATCATATGAGGGGGAGTGTCACTGAATGATTGAATGATGCTGTGATTAGCCAATAGGCAATTGTTGCATCAAAGCCCTGCCCCCTGACATCACCCAAACCCCCACTCGACATCGTCATCTGCCCCTCCCCATGTCAACCTGTAACCCTCAGTTAAAACAGACAGATGGATCCCTGTGTGAGAGAATCACACCTCCAATGACCCTGTCATCATTTTGCCAGGGATGATTGTCTACTGTTTTTCAAGTAACACAAGGGCTACTGTAAAATGGATGAGAAAAAAAATAACATCAATCACATTTTTGTTCTAACATAGTTTCTCAATCACTATAATGAAGTGGCCATGCTGAAATCTTTCATTATTACAATAGATCACATTATTTTCCTGTGAGCAAGTGTCTGTGTTGCATAAGCAAAAGTGATGAATACTGAAAATTGGTTAATGTCTGCTTGAATCCATCACAATGATACAAGGACATCAAATGTGTCCCCATATTAAAAAGATGGCCATTATGCGAAGCAGCTAAATTAGCATGATGAGACTGGATAAAAGAGATTACTCTGAAGTATAGAGATCATTGTTCACATTAAAAAATACCACATGTTTGACAGTATAGAATATGTAAAACACATTCAAAAACATTTACATATAATCATTATATTTCATTGAAAAGTGTAGCTTTTAATGTTATGTTCCTTGTAAGAATTTTGTGCTGGTGTTTTTTTTCTTCTTTTTTTATGCTTTAATTTGTTAAATGGAAATAATGAAGGTCTATGTTGGCCTAACTCTTCTGTACAACCGAGCTGTCCGCTGATCAGCAGCTGCCTACAAATAAATTATTGATCTGAACTATCTTTAGATGTTGTGATTATATCAAAGCAGGGTGGTTAAAGCAAAACAAAAATATTAGGGCCAATGATTAATCATGGGCAATACTGGCTTGTTTCACTTTGCTGGGCAAGCTATGTACACTGCAGAATAATTTGTGAAATTTCAAAATTTCACTTAAATGCATCGGAAACAATGGGAAAGCAAAATTGAATTGCGGTTAAGTGTTTTTGTTTAGCTCAGCGATAGCATATACATTGTACCTTTGTATAAAGCTGGCCATACACGTGGCGATCTGATGGTCGCACGAAACATCGTCAGATCCGCCACACACAGTCAGGGCTGAAACAGCAGATAAGGAGGTAGAAACAATAGGATTTCTACCTCCTTCTGCCGATTCAGCCCTGACGGCGGATTTTGGTCAGGCGCCCTCTATGGCGCCCGATCAAAATTTTCTAACCTGGCCTGGTACGATAGTATCGGTGCGTGTATGGCCAGCTTAAGTTATGCCTTATCAAATTTTACCTACCTAAAATGAATCTTTTGCTTTCTTGTAAAATACAGTAGGGAAAAGTCATGCCATTATGATCTTGCACCAGTGCAGAAAGCACCAGTCTATGAATGCCATATGCAACCACTTATTACAGAGTTCCTGAGTTTCGAAACTCACCAAGTCAAAAATATGGTCCAGGTGGTCAGTTCCCAGGCCCTTAGTTAGGGGGAGTGGAATCCGTATAGCAAATAACAAAGGAACTCTAAGGGGCACATTTACAAAAAAAATCTAATTTACATAAACTCCTGAAACTTTCCAAAAATTTGGAGAAATTTGGCAAAAGTTTCTCCAAAATTTTGAGAATATTGCATGAAATTCTCAAAAAAATTGAGAATTTTAAACTGACTTTCATTTCCTTGAATTCTTCTTTTTTTTTCCCAAACAGGAAGTGCTCCAGTGGCCATTTTAGAAGCTTTGGCTCATTCTTGGATGTGTTTAAGTTTCACTTGAAAGTGTGTGAAATAGAAAGCAATGATGCATTTAACTTTGTCTTGATAATGTGTCAAAAACAGGCTGTCAATGGTTCTCGCCATCATAAACCTGGCATGCTTTTTGTCAGTCTCAAAAAGTCACGTAAAGTTTTATAAAACTTTAACATTCATGGGTTTTTAAAACATCCCTACATTTTTTAGAATGCTTGTTTCATACTTAAGGTGGCCATAGATAATAATATATTCTCTCGATATGCCCACCTAAGGTTGGCAACATGTGGCTAATTCTAAGGGCCAAATGATTGAATTGCAATGGCAGGCATAGGGGCTGCCAGACCAAGGACCACATCAACAAGCCAATGTGATCCCTGATCCAATGAAAAATCAAACCTGCCCGATCAAAATCTGCCCAATCTCCTTTTGATAAATACACTTTAGATTGGCTCCATAGGTTTCTTAAAGTCTGTAATTATTTTGTCCTTAGAACATACAATATAGGAGCCAGGGTTTGAAGCTTCACACTGTAGTAGTATAGTTGGCATGGCATAAGCAAATTGTAACTGCTGACACAGGACATGGTATTTAAAAAAAATATAAGGAAAATTAATGTGAACATGGCTCCAGGGCCTTTCAGATCAAAGAATCTATTCCAGGGTTATTTAATAATCAAAACAACATGGGAAAACTCCCTTTAAAGAGGCGCCTAAATGACTTGCACTGTGTTAAAAATCAACGCAATGTTATTATTTTGTTGTGGTGACCTTACATATCACTTACCTTGATTTTACTCAAAAACTTTCTGTCCTTAAGAATTAATAGAATTTGACTGCTCTATCCCAGAGAACCAAAAAGTCAAGAATGTTTCATAAAATCAAACTGCTGGGAAAATGCCATGAAATGTTTAGGATTTTATCATTCAACCTTTGATAAATGTAACCTCCACCCCATACCAAATGTACATTTAAAGGTAAATGTCTTCTTTCCCAGTTAAAATGATTCCAATAAAATGATTTGTTGGTTCCTGTTTGACATTTTTACGGAAACATGAAATACCAGCAACTAAAACATTGTCTACTCGTACATGTAGCCCACAGGAAAGGTATTCCTGAGATCAGGGTTGGACTTGGGGCACAGGGCCAACCGGGGCCCCTATGGCCCCCACCACAGCCTTTACACACCTCCCTGCAGGGCCCACCACCAGACCGACCCCCTCGGGGAGCGCCCTGCGGGGATTGGGTCTGGGCCGCCCAATCCAACCCTGCCTGAGATAATAATCTTGCAGGACTTGGCAGTGCATGACAGTGTGACAGCTAGAAATCTTGCTGAAAGGTTGACCGTGACAGTAATAGAGCCGCTCTGGATGGTGGCTACAGTATGCCTCTCCCTTTCTGGCAGGGGTACTCTTCCAGCCTTCACAATAGATATGTTACATGGATTCAAATGCAAGTCCTGCATATTAAATTTGTTTTGTTTTTTTTTTAAATAAAAAAATAATTGGGGAATTAAGGTTTATGCATTAGCTGAAAATTAGAGAACAAATGAAAATGATAAATATAAGAATAACAAAAATATAATGACACTCCATTTCTATAGCTTGACAACCTGCAAAAACGCAAGCAACTGGCAACAAAGACTATTTTTTGTATATACCTACCCCTCAGTAATGGTATACTTGCATGAAGGGTAGGGGAAGTTTAAGATTTATTCTTTGTTTTGTTCCAAAATATGCTAAAATGAATACAGTATAGCATACCTTAAATCTTTGACTCTATGGGATAATGGATAAAAAAATGCCTGTATTACCATTAATCTGAAGTCAGAATTACTTTAATGTTTCAGTCTTGGAATTTCTCTCTGCCAACCAATTTTATTGTCCGTTGTTTTACGGTATCTCATTTTTTTTTTTTAAGTGTTTGACTGTCACTTCTTTCAGATCATTTGTAATATCCCCCAAAATGCCCTGTCATATACAAGTTCACTCACTGTCATATGAAACAAGGCCGTGTGTTTCCCTGAAAGACACATCTAGGCTTTGGATAATGACAAGCCTAAATTTCCCTAGTCAGAGTACATGCTCTTGACTGTTCAGAGCAGAGCTTTGACATACAATATGCTTATCACAGGAATTTTCTGTTTAGCCAACCAACTACTAACATGGTGTTTTTTTCAAGACTCATTCCTTCAAAGGAATGAAAAATATATATGACAGGGAAAAATATGAGCAAGAAAAAATATGAAAAAGGCATGGATGATTTTCTGGTTTATTTATTTCCTTTAAGATATATTAGGCAATAATACATACCACTCAGTAAAAAAAAACTGCGATTCAGGTTTTACAATCTGTTTTTCTTGCTGAACTGAATAATTCCATTGCAGAAAAGAATTGTCCTAATCATTCATTTTTATTATTTCGAAAGGTGTTAGAGCTCTGTACTTCTGCTAAACGGTCTTTATCTTATAGAACAGAATTTGGTTAATTTTAAACTTAAGGGAAAATACAAAAAATTAAAATGAATACAAATGTGTGTATGCTTTAACACAGCTAACAACTAGCAAGTTCGGTCGGACTGGTGGCCCAGACCCAACCCTTGCTGGTGCTCCCTCTGCCTGACTGTTCCTGCATTAAATTTACGCGAGCTCAGGGGAGTACGTCGGGTGGGGGACCCTGTGGGGGGGGCGGGAGCCCCGGTGGGCCCTGCACCCCCCAGTCTGACCCTGACAACTAGTGATGGGCGAAATAATTTGCCAGGCATGAATTTGCGCTGAATTGCTGCGTTTCGCCATTGGCGAATTATTTAGCGAAGCAGGCCAGCGTAAAAAAATTGTCGCCTGCGGCACAAAAAAATTGTTGCGCACATGTAAAAAAAAGTTGCGCGTGTGAAAATAAACAAAAATTTTTTTGCCACCCAACATTTTCTCCGTTTGCAAATATTTCACCATTTCACAAATCTTTTGAAAGATTCGCAAATTTTTCGCCAAAGTGAAACGGGAGAGATTTGTTCATCACTACTTACAACGGTACTTGGAACCATACATGTTTCTTAACACAAATGTGACAGTTGAGCACTAGTGATGAGCGAATCTGTCCCGTTTTGCTTTGCCAACAAATTTGCGAAACTTTAAAAAAATTTTTTACACCTTGGTGTAAAATAAAGCAGTTTTACTACACAATAGCCTTCTAATATGCTAAATCTTCCATTTTCCTCACACTTATATAAACAGGCTACAGTACTGCTTAACAATTGATATTCTTAAATTCCGACCTTTCATTGGCTTTATAAAATGTTTGTCCATAGAATGACCAAAAACTGAGTGTACCAAATTGAGTCTGACCAAAATGAAGTGGATGTCTACATGATGCTCTAGATTATTTACTTACAAAGTTGGTACAATAGCCTAATCACCCTTTATGGCTGCAGTAAATAGCTTTTGAGAGAATAAATATCAGCCTCATTCCAAAAAAGAAGAGAAGGGGATGAGAGCGATGAAAGTAAAATAACTCTGGTTAGATCAGTGATTAAGCAATTCATGTTCATTTTAGGAGACATTTACTGAATTATATGTGCCAAATACTATACAACCAATGTTTACTTTCACATAGGTGGGGGTCCAAGAAATGTCTATGTCTGAGTGTCTTTATTTATTTTATGATTTGCATTTTGCTACTTTTCAAACCTGCTTTATATTTATATTTTAGTGAACAATATATAATATTTGGATTATTTCTTTATTTATTCATTTTCTGTATAAATAAAAATCGCGCTTAAAAAAAAAAACCTCCCACCTTCTAAGAAATTTCTATTTTACATAGCATCTTTAGATATTTAAAATTTCTGGGGGGAAAAATGGGTGTAATGTAAATTGATCTTTCAAAATTGTCTTTTGTATCCCAAGGAAAACAGCTATCTCCTACTCTACTCTGAGGTGAAAGAAAAAAAAAACCATATACAGAGAAATTGATGGCTGAGAAGTTTATGAACGGGTCCATTATGTCAAGATACAAATTACTGCTGAACTGAACGGCCCATCTTAAATGTAAATTTGAAGCTTTTAAGACCATTTTCATTACAGTTCAGTCCTTGTTAGAGATACACTAAAGTCCCGGCGATTCTGATCACTGGAGAAGGAAATTATTGTGATTGCACTTTTGATCGTAAATTGCAAGGATCAAAGGGCGTATTTCCATTGTTTCCAATTTGCTTGGAGCTTAAATAAATATAATCAAAATTTTTAGAGGCAAACAGTAGACAGAAAAAAAGAGAGACAGAGGAGAGAGAGAGAGAGTCCGAAGGAAGGACAGCGCAAGAGACAGAGAGAGAGAGAGAGAAGGGTAGTGAGTAATGATATAGAGAAATACAGAGCTTCTCTAAAGAAGGAGTTATGATTCATAAAAAAAAATCAATGGCTTTAATGGAGTGATACTGAGTTTTTTAAAATGACATACAGCAATGTACTTGGAGATCTGTAATTAAACTAATGTGCTTTTAAAGGATGGCATCTGATTGGACGTAGGCTTTCTTTTAGAAAAGATGAGGTTAACGGCCGAAGCCTCACTGTATTGCTTGTTTTATTGCATTATGCTATGTTAACTCTTTTCTATGCTGGGAGAAAGTTGAATGTATGATAAAATATCTTCAAAATATTGTACAGACATGGGATCTATTATCCAGAATGCTTAGGACTTGGTGTTTTACAGATAAGGGGTCTTTCTGTAATTTGGATCACCTTACCTAAGTCTACTAAAAAATAATTTAAACATTAAATAAACTCAATAGGATTGCTTTGCCTCCAATAAGGATCAAGTACAATGCACTGTTTTATTATCTGTTTTATTATTACAGAGAAAAATAAAATCATTTTTAAAAATGTGAATTATTTGCTTAAGTTGGAGTCTGTGGGAGATGGCCTTTCCCTAACTGGGGCTTTCTGGATAACGGGTTTCCAGAATACAGATACCATACCTATACTAAATTGTAGCTAAAACATGGATTTAAATGTTGTTTTGCATTTTATAGACAAAAGCCATGTATCGATCAATGCTTTTGTATATTTGATGCCATCTACTGTACGGCACAAACAAAAAAATTACTTTAACATTCTTAAAGTAATATTGCTGAATTAAACTTTCCCTCCTCACTTCAGAGCCAATGAAAGATCTCAGTGAAAATCTCTGTCAGCCTAGCTCCATGTTTCCCTACTACTGAACAAGCATGTCCTCACTCCTGATGTTTAATTACAGTGTAATATAATAATGTAAGCCATAATTACAGAAATAATCTAACAGCAAGATAAGATAAAAGCAAGTGCTGCTAATCAGCATTCTGATTGGTGAGTTCTAATTCATTTGTAATTAGGTTTTTGGTCAGCAGAATTCTCATTGGCTAAAGTAGGCAGAAGAATTCCCAGCAGTTTGATGATTCTCCCCAGTTCTTGAAACTTTCCTTGCCATAAAGCACATTTTTACAAACTGACACATTTATCAAACCTATGTTGATTTAACAGAATGTGTTTGACTGCTTTGAGCCTTTGAACACAATTTTACATAAAGCAGAGTGCTGGGTATTAACACCTATCCAGAGCCTTACTCCCCAATGCAACTCACATTTAGGAAGAGAAATACTTACCTCCAAAAAGCAAGGTAGGATTTTGCACAACCTGAATTACAAATGCAATTTCAAATCTAGTGTGGGTAATTATATTTAATGATTTAATGAAACATTCTTATTATGAGATTTCACTCTTAAAATTGTTGGATTTGTATAGCCGCAATGGCTGTTGCCATCAGTGCACTTGTACAAAGGAACATATGGGAGCGCATCAGCTTTTCTATGCCTGCGTAGAAAACCCAGGCAGAGAAAAGGCAATGAACAGTGTGTGTGCCAGCACCAAATGTCTTTGAAACTCTTTATTTACACTGACTGATTTAAGACATTTTAAAAATTGAATATGATAAAGTTGTATTCTGTATTATGTAACTCCAATTATTGTTATAAGCATTTTAACAATTTTATAAATATATATATAAAATCAATGTCTAACAATTGATAACAAGATAAATGCCAGCTTTAGGGAATGGTATTTATTCTTCTGCCATCCAACACAATCTGCTGTACATACCATGTAAATCAAAAGCACACACTACCATTTGTGGTGACCACTGTCAAACATGGCGAAAGCTTTTACAGTCCATACTAAGGATATTACTTTTCAAGTGAAAGGATACAGGTTTAGGGAAAGCCATTTGTATGCGAATGTAGTATGCAGAAAATTGTTTAAAAATGTAACCTTAAAAGTAAATGTTCAAAAGTTATACATGTAATGCATCTGGGTTTTATCAGTGTCCCTTTTAATTTTAAATGCCTTTTTAATTTTTTGAAAGATCTACAAATGGTTAATAAAAACAGTACAATGAAAATGACATTGAAATATAATTTTACATACACCAGAGTAACTCGAAAAGGAACAGAAGGGTATGGCAACAGTCTACATGTATAAGGGATTTGGGTAAATGAAAAAAAACTGAATTATTCACAGAATTGACGGTTTATTTAATATTTCTAGGAGAACAATATGGAGGAAGCAGTGGCATAATGAAAAGTCCATGTGCTGCAGTGCAAAACATGGGTCCATCAGTCTCCCTTTTTTGCCTTAAAACTGCTATGGCCTGAATCACTGTTAGTTCATTGATTCATCCCCTATCCAATGATATACTGTATATACTCGAGTATAAGCCTAGTTTTTCAGCACCCAAAATGTGCTGAAAAAAGTCACACTCGGCTTATACTCGAGTTGGGTGCCATGGGTCCCTCTAGACTAGCACCCTCTCTCCTTTGTGTGCAAATTAGGCCACCCGCAACCAGACCCTCCAGTGCCCTGGCCTAGGCTCCCACTAGCAATACTTATTTCCCCTTACATCCCTCCGGGGCTGGGTCTGCTGCCAGTTTGCCAACATGCAATGAGCATGGGGTAGTACTCATATTGTTTTTGTTGACCCTCTTCTCCGCTTACAGAGCTAGTTTACTGTTTTTCTTTGAAATAAATATTGAATAACATATACCCCACTGATGCCTCAATTAATGTAATTTTATTGGTATTTATTTTGATTATTAAAACTTAGCAGTAGCTGCTGCATTTCCCACCCTAGGCTTATACTCGAGTCAATAAGTTTTTCCAGTTTTCTTAGGTAAAATTAGGTACCTCGGCTTATATTCGGATCGGCTTATACTCGAGTATATACGGTAGTCAAGTTTCTGGATCATTCTGTTCCTTCATGTTTTTTTTAAATCTATTATAAAAGATTAGATACTTTGCATTAATGAGGTGGCGCTTAGAATGAGGTTGGCATAGAGGAATAGAATAAGGTTGCAATAGAGAAATAGAAGTGCAAGAAGCAGCCATGCAAATTGTCATCTATACAATTTTTTATGTGAGAATAGTTCTTTTCTATAAGTCCAAGCAGAAAGTCTAAAAACTGTACCAGCAAGCTGTTTCTATCATGTGTAAATCACTTACATGGAACTTCTTGTGTCTTTTGATGTCGGGTAGGCCACTTGCTGGCTTCATGCCTGTGGGGATACTAACTGATTGTTAGTTATCAGATATGAATTTCTAGGTTCAAAAGCGGTATGATTATAGATGTTCAGAAAATCAATACTAGGGTTAGAAAAGGTCTATATTTAACAAGATTAATATGTTTGCAGTGCGCTCCCAGTTTTTTTTTTGTCTTCAATAGAAATGGCTCAGCAAATAAGGCTGATATTCCCTGTCTGCCATTGAGTTTGAGTGTGATACAGGTATGGGATCCCTTATCCGGAAACCCGTTATCCAGAAAGCTCTGAATTACGGAAAGGCCATCTCCCATAGACTCCATTATAAGCAAATAATTCTAATCTTTAAAAATGATCTCCTTTTTCTCTGTAATAATAAAACAGTACCTTGTACTTGATCCCAACTAAGATACAATTAATCCTTATTGGAGGAAATACAAGTCTATTGTGTTTATTCAATATTTAAATGATTTTTAGCAGACTTAAGTTATGGAGATCCAAATTACGGAAAGATCCCTTATCCGGAAAACCCCAGGTCCCGAGCATTCTGGATAACAGGTCCCATACCTGTAGTATGTCTGATAAAAGGCTGTGAAATGTTAGCATACTGATCATGTTCAAGTGCAACTAATAAGTTAGGGTATAAATAATTGAATATAACTTTTACTTTTACTTTTATAACTATATATCAGTCCAGATGAACACTGACAAAAACAAATGCTGTAGGTAATTTTATAACAAAGCTCATTAGTTGTTTTTTTCATCTTGGATGTTTATTAATGATACAAGTGTTGCTTTTAGATCTCTCTCTCCCTCTCTCTTTCTCTCCTTATGCTGTGGCTTTGCCGAAAAATTTGCAAACCAGCTAAAGAAGTTTTTTTGCAGCATTTTTGTCTGCACAAATTAGTTTTTTTTCCACAAAAAAATATTGAAGGTGAATGGGGTTTTTTTTGCATGATTTTTTGAGTTTTTCTTTTTTTGTTGCCGTTTAGAAAAAAAGCAGAATTTTGTCACAAATCATGTCTGTTCAGAAAAAAAAAAAGTATTTCCTCATCACTATTCAAGATATAAAGTTACTTCACAGACAAATAGAGCAACTAGCGTGAGGCTCAGAGAAGGAATTTTTTTTGAAGTTCTCAGATTGATTTATTTAAATTTAATTTCTGTCCATACATATAAGACTAGCATGTGTTTTCCTTTAGCATAGAAAAACTACCCAAAATTCTTCTGTCATGCCATACATAATTTCCCTCAGATAAAATACCAAACAGTCCTGTGCCACTTTGTTTTTGCTGTCATCCAACCTTTATGTTTTTTACTCAGTGCTGTTCACTTACTGTCAAAATCCCAGCGTTGCCTCTTGGACCCAGTGCTGAATTATACAAAATATAGATTTTTAGGGTCTATACAATAACAGCACCCCATATAGCTATATCACCCAATCCCCATGAATGCCCTGTCCCCTGGTCTTCATGCACTGTGCATTTTTAAGGAGTCTAATTTAGAATTTTCATTAATTACTGCTAATATGATTTCCTATTGTATTCTCCCAGTGCCCATCACATTCCTGTTATACTTCTATTAACCATCTTTAAAACCACAAAAACCACACAGGTCTGTGCAGTAGTTAGTAGTAGTAGTCTGTCTGATATACTGGCAAAGTGGGCAAAGGTGTGTCCATGCCCTGTCTGACCCCAACGCAGCTTCAAGATTAAACAATGCTATATAATAATAAGAACACCAAGGATAAAAATACCCAAATCTATGGAGCAATTAGTCATACAAGAATTTGATTCTCATCTGTTATCAAATTTAGAATTTCTGTGTAGCAGGCTTGGCCCAAACTCAAGACAACCATTTTACAGATTCCAGAGAAGGTGATGTATATTCAAGTAGCTAGAGCAACAACAAAAGCAGATTTTTTTTCCCAGCGAGTGGAAGACTCCGTGACAGCAGTAACACACTATCTCCAAGATTAGCATAACTACAGAGTGCTCGCATAAAACAGCAACTGAGACAAATGCATGTGAGTATATGTCATAGTGATAAACAACGAGTGTCTCTGACGGAGACTCTATTGCATTTATACAAATTAGAAAAGCATTAGTGCATTGGGCTGAACACACGGGGCTCCCCCGTTTTCTCTTGAATATAAATGAAAAATGGCCATTCGCAAGTGATAAAAATGCTGGAAAATGCAATAAGCATACCTAGCATGAAAGTAATGGGCAGTAATGGTATGGTTTAAATGTGTTGGTCAAAAGGGCGTAAAATATCATTCGGAGTGTAATATCTATGCATACATATTTTGCTCCCCATCTCTGCACATGGAATCTTTTTGTCAGTAATATATAGGTGTCTAAGAATACACTATGTGGCATATTCTAATTATACAGTATACATTTTTATATAATAATTATATGTACTCAAACTGAACACCCTTTTAACTAAAAGATTATGTACTGTGTATGGTATATAATCTGCAGAAAGGTAATAATCATCTTTGTCACTAAACTACTAAAGAGGACTGGAATCTTTCATGAAACAGTCATTGATTAATGAGTCCCAGACACTGGAGTCATAAGCAAGGCCGCACTATAGCTGCAGAACTACCATTCCCAGCATACTCACTCAGCCAGCAGGATTAATGAGTTAATTACATGCACGCTGACTTTTCCTATTAACGTATCTCATTATTAGGCCTCCAAAGCAGATGTCACAGTTGTTTTTTGGATAACAAAACAATACTGTAGAGTGAAAACCAACTGACGTTTTAGAATGATTTCATAAAATAACAGCCATTAAAATAATTTAGCCCTTCATTCATTCATATATATATATTACACTCAGGATCTAAAATGTAACAGCAATCAATTGGTCAGGCTTGACTTTCTCTTTAAGCGGCTCTGCTATCAGACAGCATAGCTTGCAATAAAGAATGAACTGTCCATTTGTTCAGCAGTAGCTTGTATCTAGTGCAGCCTACTGGGGAATTCCTTTAGCGAGTGCAATCTGTCCTCAAATCAAAGCCAACTTCTGTTTGGAGCAGAGAAACCTTTTCACTATCTAGCTATCCATATATTTATAGAGAGAGTGATATTTTATATTTAAAGGGAACTCCGCCCTAATAACTTTTTGCATAATGAGAGAGAATAATTCCAAGTAACTTTCTAACACACATTAATTATAAATTTGTAAATGTAATTGCTAATAAATGCAGTATTTTATGGATCACTGTAAACTAAGGTGTTGATTTCTTGCACACACTCCAATTAGAAAGTTAATACTGTTTACTTTTCTAACTACTGGGCTGTTCCAAAAGTGAGATGTATGTGTATTTTTTCTTCTACTTTATTTTAGCTCAGCTCAACTGCTGTAAACTGTTACAATAAGAGATCTTATTGCTTCATTCAGATGCTATCTGAATCCCCAAATACTTTGTTTCCAGACCAAAAAAAATACAAAAATTCAGTTTTTAGAGTGGATATAGAGTTTCTCTTGCAGCCTAAAGCAATGGAAAATTTGTAGATAAATAAGGCTCTCTATGCCAAAATGCTTTACAAACATTTATAGAATAGAAAAAAGTCATGGTAAAAATACACCGGTATTATTTGTCTAACAAAAATATGAATATATGTAACCTTCTTTTGTTTGACCAAACTCTTGTGAATGTATCACAGTCTCTGCTGGCAGTTTAATCTTTGCATATGATGCCATTAATCTCAGATTCTATAACAGCAGCCTTCCTTATATCATTCCATAGCCCATAGCACAAGTTAATACATTTTACAGAAGAAATGTAGGATATCAGTACTTGAAAACACTTTGGAAATGTGTACACCCATCATTCAAAAACCAAGCTAAAAATATCTCTATGACCAATAAATATCCATTAAACACTCAAAGGCATCCTTTATATAAAATGTTCTTTAAAAATGCCATGTATTTTCCTAAAGGCATCCTTTACTGATAATGTGTTGTTTTATTATTTAGAGTATGCAGTAAAGTCTTTAGTGAGCAGATTTAAATTCTGAGATTTTTACAATGAAGATCTGTGGTTATAATGGTTTGAGGCTCTACTGTATGGTCAGTGTAACACTTGGCATTTCCTCTGCTGGTATAGAAACACCACTGAAGCAAAGGGCCATCCACTCCTGTCCATCTTGTGAGGCAAATGATCAGCCTTTCAGCACATGTGTGACGTGGCATGTAAATATTAAAGTATGGACTTTCACTCTGAAATCTGTGATCCTGCGGTTACATCCAGGAACGGATATGTACTGGTAATGGCAAAGTGTGCATTGACTTTAGGGTAAAATTACAGCTAATACATCAAGGATTGTTTGTAGGATGTCCAGCTAGCAGGGCTAAACTGATTGTATTCACTTTAATGTCAATCTTTACAATCAAACTTTAGTAGAAGTGTCCCCGATCTCTGCTTCCTCTAACATTACTAAACATTTCACATGATTTTGCACACGTATTTTGACAAAATACTTGGACATAACCAACTATACTGCCACCAGTGCAGTCCTTCTGCCTTGGGCTTGTGTGTTCCTTGCATGGAGCATAATATTATAACTGGTACAAGATATTAAGATATGATGGGGCATTCCAAAACAACAGCTTGCTTTAAAGGACCAACAATGCCATAAAGTGAATAGATATTGTGGTTTGTCCCTGAGGAAATCACTGTTGGTGCCCAAAACGTTGGACTTTTTTCAATAAATGTGTTACTTGTTACACTATGTCCCAGTAAATGTGGTAATCTTTCTCTCTCTCACTCTCTCTCTTTATATATATACATACATACAAATTGTCTGCAGACAACTTTTACTTCCAATTTTTTTCCAATTTTAGTTTCTGTTGTGTTATGAACATGTATAAAATCCACCACCAAAACTCTCAAACCAGCTCTGCTATGTTACTTCACTCGTCCCATGATGCCATATGGCATTAGCTGCTCTACAAGAGGTAATATTTCTACTGTGAACTGTTTCTTGACATATCAGAGGCAAAGAACAAGTTAAGCAAATTTTCAGCATTTGTCAACACAGAAATTGGCAAGAGCCAAGACGTAGCTGGCAGCTGCTGATTACGGCATAAACCACATTAATAGAAAGATTGTGGAGAAATATTTGATACGCGTGTGGGTGAGAGCAGTGAGGAGGTGAGAGAAAGTGATGCTGATTCCAAAAAAGAAAAAAAAGCAAAAACAAAAAGTTCTGCGAAGGAGGCAGAAGTGATGTGTATGACAAAATGCATCATTATAGTGGTCAGGTTATATCTTGCCATTGCGGGGGTGGTTAGAGAACGTTCTTTCCAACCTGTCAACTTCACATTATTCTGTACCCACCCTACATTTCATGCATGTATGTATGCTCTCTTTAATTTGGTTATTAATTCAGTATATCAATACATTTTTATGATAACAATTATTAGACAGATACCAAAAGTACCAAAGCACAGATTATTAGTACAGGTATAGGACCTGTTATCCAGAATGCTCGGGACCTGGGGTTTTCCGGATAAGGGATCTTTCCGTAATTTGGATCTCTATACCTTAAGTCTACTAAAAAATAATTTAAACATAATTTAAACCCAATAGGATTGTTTTGCCTTCAATAAGGATTAATTATATCTTAGTTGGGATCAAGTACAAGGTTCTGTTTTATTATTACAGAGAAAAATGAAATCATTTTTAAAAATTAGAATTATTTGCTTATAATGGAGTCTATGGGAGATGGCCTTTCCATAATTCGGAACTTTCTGGATAATGGGTTTCCGGATAAGGGATCCTTTACCTGTACTAAAATACTCAAAAGTTCAGTTCTAGCCTCATGTCAAAGAAAATATTGGCAATGGTGAAAACACTGGCATTCATGCTTCCTGTACACTGGATAAAGACATCATGCATCCAGTTAGTTTTACCAGGAAAGGGTCAGGATTACAAATTACTTGTAGGGCATCTTCTTGTGAATGAATGATTGAACTATTTGCTAAGTTAACATAGGCTTTAATGGTTATATAGATTGTAAGCTCTACGGGGCAGGGACCTTCATCCTCTTGTGTCTTTGACTCTTAACTTGTTGCAACTGTATTTATCTTGTATTTATTGTTATACTTTGTATTTATCTATTATTATCTTAATAACTCCCTGTTTGTATTAATGTATTCTACTGTACAGCGATGCGTACATAAGTAGCGCTTTATAAATAAAGATATACATACATACATACAAGTATCAGCTGTGGTTAGTTTACCCATAGACAACCCTCTAATTTCTGTTTGTCCTAGGATGTATTTATAGGAGTTGCTTTGCAGTCAGCAGGATACACCCCTTATGAAATCCTCCTTACTTTATAAAGGGGGAAAAAAGAGACAATTTTCTACTCAACCCTCCAAGAAGTCCCCTCAGTATCCTATACAGGTATGGGAATTGTTATCTGGAAACCAGTTATCCAGAAGGTTTCAAATTGCAAGAAAGCCATCTCTCATAGACTCCATTTTAATCAAAAAAGTCACATTTTTTAAATTTTTCTTTTTCTCTGTATTTATAAAACAGTACCTTGTACTTGATGTCAACTAACATATAAGTAATCCTTATTGGAGAAAAAGCAATCCTATTCAGCTCCATTAATGTAGAATTATTTCTCAGTATGGAGATCCAAATTACGGTGAGATCTCTTATCTGGAAAACCCCAGGTCCCAAGAATTCTAAATAACAGGTTCCATACTTGTACTAGTAACTAGGATATGAGGACAACTGTTTGTTCAGTTCCCAAAAGTCGATTCCCCATACGTAATATAGGGCACTAAGATTATTCAGGAACAGTAACTTATAGCAACCAATAAGATGTTTGCTTTTAAAGAGGTGACCACTAAATACGACCTGCTGATTGGTTGTTATGGGTTACTGCACCTGGGAAAACATAGCACCTTTTGTTAGATAAACCCATTTATCTGTGCTATTTGTAAATAGGGACAAATGGTTGGGCAAATATATATAATAAGTGCCATGAATAACTAGTTAAATAAATCCTTATAAAGGTTTTTTAGTAACATCCTCAATAATAATTGGTTCTTAGTGCTGTCATATGATTGATTAAAGCATATGTAAAAAAAAAATAATGGACCCCCTACATTAAAATATAACCATACTAGAAGTTGCCTGATTTAATAACGTGCACGCCTTAATAAATATGTATCTTTCCCTTTTCACTTTGTTTATAAAAACCTAGGAGTGTGTTATTATTAGTTTAGCAACCAAAAAAGGGCAAAAGTTACTCTATACCTGCCTATACTCCTTTTGAATTCTGGTATTATTTTTATTGCAAAGCCAGATATCTATATT
Source organism: Xenopus tropicalis (assembly GCF_000004195.4). Lineage (NCBI taxonomy): Eukaryota > Metazoa > Chordata > Amphibia > Anura > Pipidae > Xenopus > Xenopus tropicalis. The sequence goes on from NC_030678.2 coordinate 80,081,162, forward strand.
TTCATACAGAATCCGAGTCTGTTAAAAGGTATTCATCTGCAACGCGAGGACAGCTTTTCTACCCATTAAATAGGACCAATATGCCTCAAAATTACAGTCTGTTTTATAAACCCACTCAGCGACCATGATATTAAAAACATCCCCTCCCGGTACACATGCACTGTTTTAATCTTATAAATCGATAAATATCCATTGATGTGATTTAATCTTTATAATTTCCCGGGCACCACGACAATAAAACAAATATGTGAAATAAATGCAGAAGGAACAATCTAATTAGAGAGAAACCCTCTCTGCCCCAAAAATGATTGCTAAAGTTATCTGAAATAAAGCAGAACCGACATTAGCCACTTTAATTGCATTAAAAAATAGCTGACAGTTAGAAAGCATTATTACATATTGATTTCATGCTAACTTAAAATGGGAATGTGTGCAGCTTTCCTTAAAATTAAGTACCTTTGTAATAATTGTGCAAAAATAATCTTTTGTTTGTGGGGTAAAAAAAAGCATTATGTAGGATGTAAAATGGAACTAGTGCATTGCTTGGTGGGAAGTAAATATGAACACACTTTAGAAAGCAGATTTTTTTCTAATAAAACAAAGTTCTTTTCTTATGGTTTAAAAACTAGTTATTATAAATACACAGGAACCAGTGTATTGAATTCATTTAAAATGCAATAGAGATACAGTAAGCACTACTCATGTCATGCTCATGGCTTTTACCATGTGATAAATACACCCTTATTTTGCCATAAAAGAATTTCAGCTTGTGGGATAAATGTAGCAGTTGTGTATATTTTGTCTAGAGAACTGGGGAGCAGGTCTGGACTGGCAATGTGTGGGTTCTGGCAAATGCCGAAGGAGCTGCTGCAAAATGCCATAGACAGTCACTTTTTATTGGGCTGGCATGGGGCTGTTTGGACCTCTGTGTACTTAAACCATCAGGCCCTGTTTGAAGTCCAGCCCAGACCTGCTGAGGACCATGGCAATGCTAAGATACTTTACACCCTGATAAGACAAAGCAGGAGTCCTCTCCTACATGGACATCCCTAATGTTATCTTATGGCTGCCTTTGTTAAAATTATACCCCTATGGGTCCCTTCTGGTGCTGGGGTAACTAGGACAAACACCCTCTTTAGCCCTACACTAAAACTGTTCCAGGAGTAGTAAGTGATTGGTTTAATTGTTATCAACAATTAGTTCTTGTAGTCTCCCTTTGATACGGCAAAAGGATCACAGCACGTTCTTTTTCAGACAAATAGGTACTCCTGGGAAATTCGGACTTGCTTTATGAGGTGAAATGTCAGAAATAGCTTTTTTTATGATGAAAATATTAGGAGTCTGAGTTGCTTGCTGTGCCTTATACTGTTATTGCATTTGAGGACACAATCTTTTTTTTTTTAATAAGGGAGTATTGGAAGCACTCTTGTGACAGATAACATCAGATGCATTCTGGTACTGAAAGTCAGTTGAAGGACTAGATTCAGATACTTACTTAACAACACTCGTAGCTCCCTGGAATTCGAGAGCCTGGAGACATCCAGCACTGTGACTGGGGAGACATACAAGGAATGGCACTGTGAATGACAAATACCATGGCTACTTGGGTAGGCATAAACCCACATTCATATTTGCTACATGGCATGTCCCCCGTGGCTATTATTTTGTCACGCGGCTATTATTTTGTCGCCCGTGGCTATTATTTTGTCACACGGCTATTCTTTTGTCACCCGCGGCTATTATTTCGTCGCCCGGCTATTCTTTTGACGCCAGCGACTATTCTCTTTTGATGCCGGCGACAATTTTTGAATGTGCGGCAAATTTTTTCATCCGTTCACAAAACAATCCGCCAATGGCAAAACGTGGAAATTCGCCACGAATTCATGCCTGGCGAAACATTTCGCCCATCACTAGGAATAAGCAAAACAGTCCCATTTCACGTCAAATGAGGAACATTCATGGAATACATTCAAGTCAATGGACATTTATTCGCAGTGACATTTTTCCACACAACATACATGGGAGCCTATGCACATTTTTTCACAGTGCCTTTTTTTTGTAGAGACTTTTTCCAAGCAGAATGCATTGGAGTCTATGGGTGTTGTTTCATGGTAACTTTTTTTTTTGCTTACAAAAAACTATTGGCAGTCTACAGCTGTTTGGTAACAGCATTTTTTTGAGGCAAAATTTTGCATCGGTTTTGCAAAATACATAGCTAGTCGTTAGGTATGTCTCTAGTTCCACTGATGTATGCCTTAGTATTCCTCTTGTCTCAATGTTTATCCCAGTCCCCTTGTACTATAAGCACTGTCAACCAGTGTGAAGCATTATTCAGCTTTTCCACCTTTTCCATTCTGCAACTACAGAATATATATAAATATATAATGTTCCATATTAGTTTATATATTATGCACACTGGGTGGGGGTATGTAATGAAAGACACTTAGGGGGAGATTTATCAACGTTCGATTTTCTCTTTTATGATTCGAGTTTTTTTTTGCACTAAAAGTTAAATTATGTTTCAAAACGGTCCAACTTTTTAAAAAATTTTTTGTGTTTTCAGATTTTGTAAACTCTAAAACTTTGAGGTATTCAAGTTTTTTTTATGAAATGAGTTTTCCTTATTAATAAATAAGCGAGTATTCAATATGCGGGTTTAATAGATTTAGACAAACAAACTCAAAAACTGATAAATAAGCCCAAAAGTTTGCCTATAACCACCAGCCAATAAAGAGTATTTACATGTCATTTGTAGAATAGCAAACAACTCATTAGGTTACTGCACGTGGGCAAACTTAGTACTTTTATTATATATGAAGGAATAAAAGGGAATAAATATTGTAATACACAATGTTCTGCTTTTGTAGAAAAAAATGAAATTAGGATACCTTTGTGTTAGAAATCATTTTCATGTCCTCATATCTATATTACTGTCAGTTTATTGTGTATGTAATTTGTTGTTGTCATATTGCTCACTATACTGCATGAAGTGCATTTCTAATTCAAAGGAAGACAAATTAAATGGGTTTATTTATTGGGTACCATAGTGGGGACCACTGTGGAGAAGATACGCTATATTATTTCAACAAATCTTTTTAATTCCTAGTTGAGGTATAATAATTTATAATGTGGTAAATTTTTAATTTTGGCAAATACACATGCCAATAAAATGCTCCTAAAATGAGAGCTAAAGTAACGTTTTAAAGGCTATGAAAAACATTTCAACTAAAGAATATGGAAATTATTATTATTATTCTTTAATTCATATTTTATTTTTTATACTTATCCAGAATATTGCCAAGTGGAGGGAGAGAGCCCTCAAAATAAACAAGCAAACATCATTTTTCTCAAGAAAGAGTCTTTGGATACCTTAAGGCTTCAATGCAATATAGCAAGTAAAATACCATTTATAATTTGGCACATAAAGCAATTATTCTAAACTGATGGCCTATATTCTTATGTGAACCTGATGTTGAAGTGTTCTGAGGCCTTGAAGTTCCTTACAACATTCTTTCCTGGGAGTCCCTTACTATCCTTCCTTTCTGCTTGTTTTATACCACACAACATATTTCCCAAAATCCACCCATTAGCAAGTTATACATACTGTATAATATTCTTAGGGATTGCCTACTATGGTTATTGCTGTCTCTCAGTAGCAGGTATTAATGAACAAATTAATTCCTTCATAGACTTCTTGAAAGGCTTCCTCATTAGTGAAGTCTAACAACATCCTGCAAGAAATGCTGTCCCACTCAGGCCTGGATTTGTGGCAAAGCCCCGGGCCCAGGGCGGCAAAAATAAAGGGGCGGCATGTTGCCCCCACCGCACCGATATTTTGCTCCCTTACAGATCAATGGGGACCTCTCCCCGCTGCTCTGTATGAGTTTCAATTGGCACCCGCACAAATGCGTGGGGGGGTTGGCAAACGCGCATGCGAGGGGGCGGTGAAGGGGGTTGGCCTTGGGGCACACGGATCAGAATACCGGCGCTGGTTCCACTGTCTATTTCTGTCCCTATGACAGGCAAATGTATTGAACTGAAAAAACCCAATTTTATAAAATAAGAACTGCTATAACATAATTTTATACATGAAACTGAACTATACATATAAAACACAATTTTAAAACTTTAACCTTGCTGTTAGTAGCTTAAGGTTAAACAGGTATGGGTTCCGCTATCAGGAAAACCCGCTATCCAGAAAGTTCTGAATTACTGGAAGGTCATCTTCTATAAACTACATTTAAAGAAAATAATTCAGATTTTTTTTTAAATTTCCTTTTTCCCGTAATAAAAAAACAGTACCTTGTACTTCATCCTGACTAAGATATAATTGATATTAATATAATTAATCCTTATTGGAGGAAAAACAATCCTATTGGGTATTGAATGTTTAAATTATTTTTTAGACGTAAGGTATAGAGAACCCTCATCTGGAAAACCCCAGGTCCCGAGCATTCTGTAAAATCATGATTCATTGTTATATAAGATTAAATAGTGCTCTATGATTTCTAATAGAATACTAGTTAGGCATGCCTGGTATAGAACAAGTGGCTACTAACACCCAACCATCTATACTCTATGCAGGTTTTCACTAGCATATTGGCATGACAAGATGACATTATGGGTGCATTGTTAGCAAAGCTATGTCCCTCACATATCATCTTTTTTTTTTTCATAATAAAGCCTGTGTGAGGGAAATGGGTGGTCTATAACTGCCCAGGCAGACTGTCAAGACTTGTTTTGCATTGTTTCTGAGAGGTGAGTCCCTATTTTTTGTCCTAATTTTCTTCTTCTTTTTTTTTCATCCATAATGCACCCCAGCATCCTCAGGCTTGTTAAAACTGGAATGGCTGGCTGTAATTGCTGTTGACAATGTTGGAATCTTGGCCTCATCATTCGGGACAAATCTTTCTTTGACGAGTACAGCTCGTTAGGCTGTCTCTGAACTCCACAGCCACTTAATTAAATTTGAAAAAAAAAATTGCTTGTTTCTGGTGGGAAATTTGCACACAAAGACCTTTTGGCTGGCTCTCCTATTCTCTTTTGTGATTGTTTTTTTCTTTCAGCTCCCCCAAGCAAATATACCAATATCAACTCTCAACCCTTTAGGTCCTTCCAACTGCTGGTAAGGCCACCGGCCAACCTCGTTAAATTAAAGGGAAAAAAATGGATTTGCAATGGGATGTTTTCCCAGTGATTCACTAACAGGACTTTTCTTTCACACACAATCAAGGATATATAAGAGCTTTACAAGGGCCATTAACAGCCTGATTGGTGAAAGACTTCGAGGAACTGAAGAGTGAAAACAGGTACATTGAAAAAAGACAGTCTATTGTATGGCTATGTACACACTCTAGAGAGTATGTCCACAGTTAAACTGTCAAACCGAAGGCTTCTTTTTGTAATCACACAATAAGCCTGACAAATATTTTGGCAGGTCTGCTTGCCAGCATTCCTCAAGTGTACTCGGTGCTCCCTCCCTACAGGACAGTTTTCAAATGGCTGTGTCCTCTTTTTCAGTCCTTTCGGAAATCTGCGGGACAATTATGTACCAGGAAAAGCAGATGACAAAAGAAGGGATACTGAGAGGAGGAGGGACAGCTGTGAGAGCAGTGATGTACTTTCATGTTTATTTATAGCAGCTTTGGTAAAATGGGGAAAATGTACCTATAGACAAACTGTTCAAAAGAGACAGATCAAAATAAAGAAGAACATACATAGAATAACATGGAATAAGAATAAAAGTCTGTTGGAAACATGGGGTGATTTGATCACCTCTACTTTGTGGATGCTATAGAGTTTTGAAAGCCATCAACTACAGTATAAATGCAGTAAGGATCCCAAGCCATAATTATCTAGTTATCTAGTTATCATGGGGAACTGGCTACTCACAGTGCTTTACACTGAGGTAAGAGGAAAGTCAGTGTTCTTAGTATTTTCCATCATTGCTAGATTTCTGATACTGTACATATTGCACCACCATTGGCTATTGATAGATCGTACACTGTGAGGCATATTTATTATAGTGTGTAAGCCAACATCAATAATGATGTTGCCCATAGCAACATAGCATACATTTCATGCTATGCTAGTACTGCATTCCTTAAAGGGGACATTTATTTATTTTTTTGTTAATGTTATAGATTTAGTTGTTAACTTTTTTACGTTTTAGAATATCTGGGTTGTAACCCTTCTAATTATCTTAAAAATATCCTTGCTTGCATTTTCCTATAAGAAAACAGCAGAGGGAGATTCTGAGTCACCAAGAGATTGTGGTCTGCCAGTCACTAGAAATATGGACAGTTGAAACAACATCTAATTAAACCCACAGGTATGTGTGGGACTGAACAGGTTTATTTGGTATTTGTAGTATATTCATTATCAATAAAGTAACTCTCATAAATACTACTTATGTTACACGTTTACATTTTTCAAGGTTGTTCCATACAAGCGACAGCTTTGCAGGAGCTTGGCATTGTGTCCACTATAATTTCAGATCAGAAGTGGACAACAGCAGAGCTGAAATAAAAACTGTGAAACATAAGACATTTTATACAATTTACATCCTTATAGAACAAAAATAGATAAGTAACCCGGAGTGGTTTTATGGCAAAGCATAAAAAGACTTTAGCCTGGATTCAACCAGTAGAGATGTAGCGAACTGTTCGCTGGCGAACTAATTCGCGCGAACATTGGGTGTTCGCGTGTTCGGAAGTTCGCAAACTTTTCGCGTATGTTCGCAATTTGGGTTCGCGTGCTGTTTTTCCGCTGCGTTTTTTCTCGGCCTAAAAACGCCGCACAAGCCACACATGGCGTTTTTCAGCAAATCCCGTTTCCATGGTGCTAATAGTGTGAAATAGCAAAAAAAGCCGCGTATTTCCGCTAGGTCTGCCAGCTGCCTTTGCGGTTTTACGCAACGCTGTGTCAACAAAGTATTTTTCAGAGAAATTTTTGCCAGAAATGGCTTTTCTAGGTTTTAAAGTTCGCCTGCCCGTTGAAGTCTATGGGGTTCGCAAAGTTCGCGAATATTCACACTTTTTGGCGTAAGATCGCGAACGCGTTCGCAAACTTTTTTTTTTGAGGTTCGCTACATCCCTATCAACCAGTCCTTGTTGTGATATAACCCACTCTACCCCAAGGCGAACTGTATTGTAACACATGAGTACAAACTCAACTTTATCCCAGCTGAATAAAATACATAAAGGATTGTGGCATGCAATGCATTTGAAAAGTCTGGGAAAGGGGAAGAACCCCCAGGTGCTCCACAGTGCTATGTATACCATAGCCCTCATAATCTTAAGATCACAGGTTGTAAAAAGTATATGCACACTTGGGTATATTTATCATGCTGTGTAAAAAGTGGAGTAAAGCATTACCAGTGATGTTGCTCATAGCAGCCAATCAGAAATTAGATTTCAACAGTTAGAAACCCAAAGCTAATAATCTTTTTGGCTGCTATGAGCAACATCACCGGTAGTGTTTTACCCCATGTAAATATGCCCAAGTGTCTCTGTGAATAGAAAAAGCTTTTGTTTTGACAACTGAACAGAAAGATATAAATGTCTTTAGAGCTGGGGTCCTAGGTTCAATTCAGATATGGGAACTAACTGCAAGGAATGTGTATATTCTCCAGTGTATTTGTGGTTTGCCGCTAGATTCCTCCCACAATCCAAAAACATATATATGTATGAATGATGGAAGATCTCTGTAAAGTGCTGCATAAATGTGTTAGTACCATATAAACTATAAAAATAATTTACCACATACATAAAAAAATGTACTTATGTATTACTTGGTGCATTGTGTCATGCAGAAGAACATATTTATTCTATATACAGACTGTTTATACCATAAAGTTTATACCATAATGGACTCAATCTTAAATTTTATTGAAAATAAAATAAAAAGTGTGAGTACAGTGACTACTGCATGTAGTAAAATCACTTCAGTAGCTGTTACATTATGCGTTCTCTTACTTAGTATTTGCCCTTGACATGTTTAACTAACCTTTAAAGAGCATGTGTGTAGGCAGTTAAGTGACATTGCGCAAAAGAACACCTTGTGGGAATAGGATATTTGCCCTTTAACATCCATCACCAAGAAACTACCTTTATTTTAATAGAGTCATCACCCCTCTTACGCTTGTCTTTCAGCAATTACTTGTGTAATTTATCTCCATGTATATTTACAATGAAAGGAGCATCCGCTGACATCAAAGTAAGAATTTATAAGTTAGGCTTTGGCCCTTCAAGGGTGTCAAAGGTAGATGTTTATTTATGGGTGTAACAATCTTAGGATACAATAGACTAGATTAGACTAGATACGTTTTGTAATGCTGCATTGTCATTTATTGGATAATTATCCTTTTCATCCTTTATAATTACAGTATTTATCAGTTCTCTATGTTGCAATAGAAAGATACTGATCAGTATAGAATGAGATATATTTTTAAAGAGAAAATTAGTCCTATTTATCTTATTTTATTCATATATAAGGGTTAGTAACATGAAAAATAAAATTTATTCACAAAAAAGATTTAATAATTTTTAATTACATTTCATTAATAAAGGCAGTTTAATGTGAGGGGGATTGAACACCCCCACCCCTCAGTTTTAAACTGATTCCCCTTACCCAAAAGGTTCCCCCCACTGGCCCCCACGTAAACCGCATATTTAACTTCCTTGGCCTTCTGTATGGTACTAACCCCATTTGTAATAAAAGGTACTACGTTTGCCCAGGAGCATTAACCAATAGAAACCAATCAAAAATTTGCTTTTAAACAGGTGACTTGTGAATGGTTCCTGCTGATTGGTTGCTTACAGCATACATAGTGCAGATAAAACAAAAAAAATTTTACACAATAGAAATAACTGACAATTCAAACAAATTGTTTAGATTTTTTTGGTAATACCATTAAAGATGCTTCATTCCTTACCTACCAGAACCTGTGAAAAATGATGAATCCTGGATTTCAAAAAATGCAAACAATGGTAAATGCCTAAACTGCTCCCTGTACTAAAAGGGAAGCTGTCACCCTAAGAAATAATTCTAAATCCATTTCTATCATGTAAGTCAGGCAAAATAAACTTTAATTACACTATATAAATTATATAAATCTTGTTTCTTTCTTGAGTCTTGGCATTCACAATCACAGCAAGCAGGTAGGTGCCATTTTGTATACACTTTTATTTAGGCAAGTTTTGTATCATCATCCCAAAATCTTTTTTATAAACCTGAATGGGGGACCTGATGTCAATGCCAACACCTAAAGAGGGTGAAGGAATGTAAAAAGTGAAAAGAACATCTAGGAAGTGCAGAATGGAAAGTGAAAGTAACTGCTGTGCCCAGAGCATAGAGGCAGAGCAAGCAAGATTTTTTACCTTTATAACAGGTATGGAAATGGAAGTTTGGGTTTCCTGTTTATATTGAAAATGACTGTTATACAGCTTTTTATGTCTGGGTGACCGGTTAACACTGCAACATTTTTTATGCATTTTCAGTATGTTTTACAAATGGTTCCCAAAATCATGAAATTAACACCTATGTGCTGAAATTAACACCTATGTGTATAAGCCCTTATTATGGTGGATATGTGAGGTACACAAAATTTTATGAATGGTGTCAACAGTATAGAAGCACAGACCACTCAAACACATGTTCTTTCTGATGTTAAAACACTTTGTTAATACCACATGTGTAAACTGAATATACACAAATAAACACACGCATGTAATTACATGATGACTACTTTGCTGTATGTTCAAAATGCTGAAAACACCCTGCAATATAAGTACAAGCAAGGGATTGTTTTATTATTGCAGAGCAAAAGGAAATCATTTTCAAAAAGTGTATTTAGCCAAATAAAAAAAGAAATCCAAGGATGTGCTGAAGCTTCCTGCTTTAAGAGATTGTTTTTTTCTTTAACACTAGAAGGACCAATTACTGGTTGTGTGTCAGAACTCTGCAGAAGGAGTGCTTCTTCTAATAGAAGGAGACAAAGGAAACTGCCAGCTTTAGAAGTACCCCTGAAGACCACACACTTTCAGCAGCCTGGTGTTTTTCTTAGAGAATGGAGGCCCCTATAGAAGAAAATAAGGGCAGAGGTTCACAGTCTTTTCCACGACTGCACTGAAAAGGCAACTGTTTTTTTTTTTTTTTGCCTTTTTATACATTTTGTGTAGAAGGTAAGATGAACCAACAGCAGAGTATTTTGCCAAAACATCCTATACAAAAACAATAGAATTTTTTCTTTTCTTTGTAAAACACATCTATTGACTTGGTAATTTAGGGCAGTGACCTTCTCACCTCCAGTTACATTTTCCCTGTGAGTTATTTTTCTGGGGCAGTCTTCTGTTATTTCCTTTACCTTTGGAGTTACTCACACAGAACAAAACAATAGGTTACCTTTTAAATATGTTAGGCAAAGTGGCTTAGAACTAGATAAGGAAATGTGTAAGGGAAATCTCCCATTATATATTGTGCTAAACTGACAAACTCAGCATCGTTTGAGGAATAACAGAAATTTGAAATCTGCCACTTGATAAGAAGGACAAAGGAAGATTTAATTTGCCATTTAGTGGCCGTCACCAATAGCCCATTAAAGAAAGCATTTTCCCCATACAATCTATTAATCTTTTTATAAGGATGTTGTGATGATTGTTTCCTGATGAAAGTTCTGATTATCTATTGTTTGTTTACAGTACACTCCTCCACTGATGAATGGGAGGCCCATTTATCAACATTCTTTGTAAAATTCTTAACAAACTCATTTTCTCTAAAACCACGAATGCCAAGTAATTTATTAAAACAGCCATTTCTAAAAAGCATGAACAAAAAAAAAAATGCTGGGAAAAAAAGCAGCCCCACCCCCCCACCACAAATTATTCATTTTGTCACATAAAGCATCGAAAATCCACAAAAACCTTTTAAAACCACAAAGCAAAGAAAGATTGTTCCAATTTGCCCAGCACAGCTCCCACTGACTTCAACATGACATTGGCAGCTTTTAGATGGCACATATTTACTTTTGGATAAGTCATAGATTTTACGCATAATAAATGATAAAAAATGTTTTTTTTCCCCACAAAAATAGTATTTTTGTTTAAAAACATACGCATAGTGAAACCCTCCCCCCACAACCTTTAGTAAATAGGCCCCATACTGTACTATTTTGCATAAGATTCAGGTGCATATTTCTTTTCTCAGATGTGCAACGTTCTCATCTGCAGTCTGGCTATGGATTTGATTACATTTCATTATTTTTCAGTACCGAGGTCCTTTGCTCACAATATTAATCCATCTTTATGTCCAAGACAAGTATAAAGAACAGATCCCAGAAATGCAAACTTCAGAGCTCATATTCACTGTAACTGGCAATTGTTTACAGTCACCTATTCATAGAAAGCAATTTATTGTGTGTAATAGGATTTATCTCTTATTAAGCAACTGAGGGGTTGTAATTTAGCAGTTTCTATCTGTAGCTAAATAGACAAATGCTACCAGGACCTTACTGTAACCCTATCTTGGCATAAATGCCTTTCCAGCTAGTGACAGAAGAACATGGGTCACATTGGACTTTCTTATTCAGATGGACCCTTGCTGACTGGAGGAGAAAGGGAAATGATGTTGGGAAACTACACCTCCCTGCTGCTGTGCAGAAAATCAAAATAGCATGCCAGAGGTTCTTACAAACAAAACAAAAAAACCCTTTATTGTCAAAGCTCCACACTTTCGCAAATTTTTGCCGAAGCAAAAGGGACAGATTCGCTTATCACTACCAGTAATGCCTAAGGAAAGCTACCTCCAGCTATTAATCCTTAGGTGACGCACACGGCTGTTCTTTCTAGCTTGCCTTACTATTTTACATTCCTAGAAAATACAAAGACTAGACAAAGCTAGTCTGGTAATCTGATTAACCTTTTATGGAGTCCCTGTTCTCAAAATTTTCTCTAGAAAGGTTGTTTATGCTTGTGTGGCTCACCAACACTTTTTACATCTGATTGTGGTTCATGAGTGCGCTAGGGCACCTCTAGGCTCCCCAGACACATCCAACAGGGTCAGAAGATGGAAGGCCAAAGAGAAAGGACCACCCCTTTTCAATCACTATATTAAAGTGGACTGTGTACCTTATGGCTCCCTACATTATCTAACATATGTGACAGGTAAGTACCTTTAGATTTTCGCTCTGGAATTTGCAGATGAAATTTATACATTTGTTAAAGCAAAATGACTCTAATAAAGTTCCTACCTGGCCCACAAAGTTGTATGTTCATCTGTCCATGCATGTGGTCTCCAAACAAGCAGTATGGAAGATCAAACTCTGGAAATGATTCACATCTCATCAGAACATTTACAGCATAGATTTCTGAATCGGTGCAAGTCACACAATGGCCAATCCAATCCAACACCAGTGGGACAATATCTTCTTAAAATAAGGATTCTAGCAATGTTTCAGACCAACACCGGCCTTATTTCAAGCTTACTGTCTCTTGATAACATATTAGATCAAACTCTGGAATCATAATTAACACTTGTCTAGAATAGAAACCAAATTGTTCTGGAAAAGTGCAGTGGTTTGAGGGCATGAAGTGCATCAGTAGTTTCTAACTTCCCTGCAGGAAAAAGACAAATCCTCAGGCGAAAAAACGTGACAACCTGTGGTTTGCACAACTACAGATATTTGGTGAAGTGTCTAAGGAACCTGCTTCTCCTGGTCTGGGAGTTAATGAGGAGTTCAACTGATATATTGTTCTAAATCTAAAACTGCAGAAGAGAATCTGAATTGCCCAATATCCTAATGCTTTATGGGTAATTGATACCTACCAAACATCTGAAAACAAACTGACATGGTGCATGAGTGAGTAGCAGTCAAATTAAGTGCAAACTACAAGACTCATTTAATAAAGCATAAACAAAATATATCAGTCAGTACATATTTCTTACCCACAACGCTGTTTCTTTAGTTTCCAGCATAATTGCACATAGAGGTCCACCATGTGCAAAGGTTTCGCTATTCTGCAAATCAGGTGCAACTGGCATAATAGCACAGGTTTCAAGTAGGCAGAAGCACTCTATTGAATCACATTAGTACTGGTAGAATTTTGCACCAATATATGCAAAATTGGTCCACATAACCCAACAAAGTGGGCATAAAAGGATTTATAATTAAAAACACTTGATCGTGTTTGTAGGTAGTATGAAACTTGCAATAGCAAAAGCAAAGTGAATGTTTTTACTTTTCTGGTGCTACTGGCCGTTTAATATTTTGCCAGTCCATTAGAGAAACCAGTCAAAATAAAAAATTCACGATCTGAGAAGCTTCCTTAACAGCCTAGTAATACTGTATGATACATCATGCAAAACTGGTCACTTTCAACAATATAGCATTGCAGCTGTTTTCAACGCCTGCGCATGTAATTTACAATTACTGAGCGAAACGGAATATTGAAATTGCAATGTGTGCTTTTTCATTTAAATAATGTGATTTCTGTGCTTGCAGAACTTTCCATTTTCAACAGAATACAGTCCTCTGTATGACCCATACCTGTATTTTACAACAGATTACATATGTCAAGCACTTTTTTTATTATCCTATAGTATTCCTTTTAGAAAGCATTTTCATATTTTAAATAACAGTATATTCCCATTTTTTGTCTCATTTTCATTTTAACCCTACACTGAAAGTTAAGAAGTAAATTAGGCCAGTAGATAACATGGGATTAAAGCTGGGGAGGTGGTTCTTTAGGGGTTAAGCATAGTACCGCAGCTTGTCACAGAGGTTTATGACAAGAAATTAAGCAGCAGCTGAGTAGTTTTGCAGGTAACTATGTTTTGTAACATGATTGGTTAAAAGATGACACTCATCTTGAGACTCACCTGTAGGGTATTACAAGCCTGCAGGGCAAGGCTCTCATCTTATAGGGGCTGGTCTTAAGACGCAAGGTAATAATAGGAGAAAAAGGTTGTTTTTTTTTAAGAACGAGTATTGTTGCAGCTTAAAGGTTTTTTGATTTATCTGAAATTATTTTTAATAAGGATGCTTATGGTCAGGGATTAAGGCAGAACCAAGAGATAAAATAAAGCAGCTGGTGGAGTATATATATATATATACACAGTATATATATTTATATTATTTATATATATGTATATATATATGTATATATACACAAAGGATGGCACAACCGCTACATATCATACCTCGGGTGCTCGGTAAGTAGTTTCAATAGTATAAAAAAGACCAGCAACACCGAGATTGTGAAAAGCGAGAATGTATATTTAAAATAGCATGAACAGCCAGGCTGCTGACCTAGCCAAGGGCCTAGGCTTCAAGCCAGAGGTTCCAAACACTGTGCCACCCAATGACCGATAAATGTATTGTATATAACTTTAACAGCCAGAGATTGGAAAGGTTATTTATTATGCCCGGGAAGCAAGTGCAAGAGCAAAATCTTGTCCCTTGGTGCTCATTCATTCAACACTTGGGGCATAACTGGGCTCTGCACCTCTTGCTGAATTCAAAACTTAATGCGAGGTGCAGAACAGAGCACAGGTAGGCAAAAGGCCTCTTGAATACAGATCTGCCAAATGCACATCTTTGGGCTCCAGTCCAGAGTCCTGGGTGCAAGTCTAAAATTGCAAAAAAAAAATCCAGGTTTAAACCCACCCATCCAGCACTAGCGAAATGCCACTCCAGAGTTGCCATTGCACAAGTTATAAAGTTTTGTTCATTATGTTCACATTTGGATATCAAAATGAGGGCTTTTATTCTGTTCTGCATCTGAGCACATCTTCAGTATTTGGTCAGTAATTGGCAATGGGCAAAATTCTCGATTTGGTGCATCCTTAGGGGAAAAAACTTTTTAGGACTAAAGAGAGTCCTAAATGAAATTATATTAATTAAATATCTTTCATTACTATTAAAAAGTATCTTTCCTGCTTATTTTAATAAAAAGGAATCTGACAGATATCTGGATGACTTTTCACATGGATTTAAAAGTCAGTTTCAAGATTTTCTGTGCTTCATTTTAAATATGGATTTCTTTGTCTTAACTCCCTGAAGTCCATAGCGGCTCAGACAAAACATAAAAAACACCAGGACCGTACTGTGAAAGTCAGAGAAAAGTCACAGAGAAGATCATATTAATATCTGAATATTAATATTTTAAGGCATATTGAATAAGAATATTGTGTAGAAATATGTTGTCCCTGTGTGTGGAATAAAAAGATTTCCAAAATGTAAGCATTTGTCTCCCATTTCTGCATCTAATGAAGTTATTCTGTTTACTGGCAGAGTGATTTACATGTTATCGCTGAAGAAAGTCATCATTTTGATATTCAATGAAGGTTAAAATTTTCATTTTTTTCCTTTATCAGAATTCACAATTGATTTTAATAATAGTTTGGAAATTATGCAGGCAAATGGTTGCAGTCACATTAATACGAATGAGCAGTCTGCCAGCCCCCACAGTGGTGTTAACTCCTACTGTGCCACTGGAGTCAAACCATTGAGCAGACACACAGATTTTCAGGCTTCCAAGAAAACAGAGCATTTTATGCCCAACTCCTAATATTATTTATTTGTTTTATTCTTCAAGTTATGCACTGAGTCGGCCCCAGTTACAACTTGTTATGGAATTTTTTTGTAACTTTAATCTAGATGACTTCAGGGCTTAATTTGAATGTGGTTTTGTACTCTTTTTTTTATAAAAAAAAAAAAAAAAAGAAAATGTGGTATTAATTTTCATCAGACAAAATACCCATGACTATAGTTCACATTAGAGGGCTCTGTAAACAAAGGTTTAGTAGTTCAAATTGGATAATTGGTTTATAAACACGTAAGGATCTAATGAGATCTCATGATTATAAAGCTTTGGAGGAGCTGATAGAAGCCATTTGGTGCCCAGGTCATATCCCCCCCTTGGTTGAAATGAGGCATCTTTGTAAGCTAAAGCTGACAGAATTATTGTCTGCAATAGGCAGAATGTGTCCCAATATTTTTCAGCTAAATGCAGCATAGGTTGTTGTGGCTGCTGCGGTTCTTTCTGAGAACACTGTGGTGTAGTGATGTGAGTTTGACACAAAGCATGAGCCGCACCCGCCCCTAGTGGACTTGGACGCACCAGAGCCTGCTAACTGGTGATGAGCGAATCTGTCCCATTTCGATCCAGTGATAATTTAGCGAATCTTTGAAAAGATTTGCGCAATGTCACAAAAATTGCGAGACAGCGAAAATGTTGCATGCGTCAAAAAATTGTTGCACGTGTAATTTTTTTTACGCACGTGACTTTTTCTTTGACGCATGTCATTGTTTTTGACACGGGCAACATAGTTTTGTCGCGTGGCAAATTTTTACAAGACGAATTTTGGCGCCCGTTTTGCGAAACAATCCACCAATGACCAATGAGTCCATGCCTGGCAAATAATTTCGCCCATCACTACTGCTAACCCATATTTTGAACTGAACCTTAACCCCTGGTTGACATCACAAAGAGGAAGTGGTCAGCCACTGGCATCACCAGCAGGGAGGGTTGGGCAAAAGTTAATATGCAGGGGCTCAATGTAAGAGTTTTGGATATATTGTAAGCTGGACCTGCCCCAGCAACCCCACTTTGTGACCTGAACTTATCCGAACCATGGGTTATACCTGCATATCACTACCTGCCTTCCTTCCTTCCTTAGCAATTTTAAGTTTTCATATTATTGTTGTAGCTCCTATTGATTTTAATTAGAGGTACATTTGGTGCAGACATGTGAAGATCTGTCAAACCATTGTGAATCATCCCTCCTGTTTTGTATGTGGTTTGAAAGTAAGGATCAGTCCTACGTTAAAAGAACATGTGATAGAGCACAAAAATAGCTCATTATAGAATAAATAAAATTGTAAAGGGAAAATTTTGAAACGTTTTAGCCAATGGTACTTCGTAATATGCGAGCAGCAACATTTTCGAGCCTCTTTGCTTACATGAAATATTTTCTTTTAATAAAAATAAGGGATATAGGGTTTTGTTGGTATAGACCAGGGCTGTCCAACTGGAGGTCTGCGGGCCGGATGTGGCCCTCTAAAGGATTTAATGGCCCGTAGTCTGCTCAAAGGCGGATTAACCCTTAATGTGTTCAACATATCTGCGCCAGCATCATTGTGAGCATGTGACTAACATAGAGCAGGATGTTAATTCCAGAGCCTAGGAGAGCAGGAGTGGAAGATAAAGCTGGAAAAGGAAAGTGATGAAAGAAGATCAGCTAGTAGAGTGTTAGATACTAAATTAAGGAACATATAATAGATAAGTAAACATCCATCATACTTTTGTTAGTACTCACCCTAAAGGTGCCCATATACCTTCAGATCCGCTTGCTTGGCGATGTCGCCAAGTAAGCGGATCTTCTCCCGATATCCCCCACCTACAGGTGGGCAATATCGGGAAAATCCAGGCTAATTCGATCGTTTGGCCCTGTGGCCAAACGATCAAATTATAATGACGGGTATAGGCAAAGTCGGTCCGGGGACTGCATCAATGAGCCGATGTGGTCCCCGATCTGACTAGATTTTTTAACCTGCCCGATCAATATCTGGCCAACTTCAGGCCAGATATCGGTCGCCAGACCCGTTGGTAGTGCCCATACACGGGCCAATTAGCTGCCGAATTGGTCTAAGGGACCGATATCGGCAGCTAGAATCGGCCCGTGTATGGGGACCTTAAGTGGGGCCCATTATACAATCTAAAAATTTAATTAAAAACAAAAAATCCTTGAATTATCAGTGAGTGTTCAAGAGGAGCAATCTGCATTTAACATAGATGTTTGCAAATATGTCATTTTTGTGTTGTTTTCAACATGGTTAAGAGAAATACAGCTTTAGGAAAAAGGTCTGAATCCAATATGGAAGTTTTGAATACTGGACTTCAAACTACACTGCAGTTGATTTCATTAGCTGTCCATTAACTAGATTTCCCATATTACTATTAAAAGATGTTAAAAGCCATCCATGTACTTAGCACTGATGTATAAAGATTGAAATGATGATGGACTGTGGCTTTCAGATTATTAAAGGGGGGGGAAACATCATGTTTATTTTATCTGCCTATAAAAATGTAGCAGTTCTCCATGAATATGCAAACTGATTTGGTTTAATTAGCATGATTGGCTTCTGCAGTAGCAGAGTCGAATGTGTTTAGAGGGATATGAGGCAGTCACTAATGAGGTCAGGGTAATGGGCTTGTAAAAGAAAGCTTCAACTGCTGGTCCATCTGCTGCACAAGCAACATCAAATCATACAGTATGTTTGTATTGAATGCTATCTCTGATTGTAAGAGTCACAGAGAACAGAGAATTACAAAGCATTATCAATTGGCGAGCAATGGCTGATGCTTACAATACTTGCAAGAAGAACAAAATAATGACCTGCAAGCAACACTGGGCAAGTTCATTTAAATCTCTAATACTAAAGCTTAACACTCAATAGCCTTTTGCTAACAGGTAACTTTCCACTATGATTGCCATTCATTCTATAACTAATATATTGAACACTTTTTAATTTATATCTAAAACTTTTCAACCTTTGGGTCTTTAAAGGTCTTTTTGAAGGTTTAAAGATCTGTGTTCTCTTCATGTTGATGGTGGGTGATGTTTGGTTATGACCTGCAGCAGGGATCAATTCCAAATGTTTGCCAAAGCTATGTTCCATCTTTTGGTTATGAAATACAAAAGGCCTGAAAGAGCTTATGGATTCCTAAAAAAAAGACTCACGTGTCATTGCATTTAACCCTTTCCATGCCAACTATGTTTATTCTAAATTGTGGACAATAAAGTTAGCAGCATCTGGATAGTGTAAAATCTATATTGCCAGGTGTAAAGTCATACTAGGGGAATAGCTGCCATTAAAAATTCTAGAAGGGAATTGAGTTAAACAGGATCATGAAAGGAAATGATATACTTTATTTAAAAATGTTCAGTGATTGTAAAGCTGTTTATTATTGCAATTTTGATTACAAGCAGTATCTGTCTGTTTATATTCTCTCCATTACTGGTTTTGAACACTAAATCGATGTTGCAGAAGTCAACAGAAGGAGAACTGTCTACTACTACATTGTTTTAAGAGTCAGAAATGGACAACAGACATTGCTTCTGCTGTCTGTGCAAAAAAACTTTTTTTTTATTATTATTATTATTAACAGTCATAGCAAAAGAGAACCTGATATATTGAATGCTTTTAAATCGTTAAAGATTTTAATTTCTATAAAAAATAATTATCAAAAACAAACTAAAGCGTGGAACAGAACAGACATCACAATCTGAGTAGCTTTATGTAGGTGATACAGTTCCTCCGTGTCCTGCGTGGTTGCTGTCAATCAGAGATGTCATGAGTGCAGGATTTTTCCCAAAAATAAATAAAAGATTTCTGCTTGTGATGTGCCAACTCTAAAGCAACATATGCTGCCGGATACAGTACCCACACAAGCTAATTTCAGATTACCATCCTGGATACCCCTTGTGCAATACAGAAACAGTGCCAACAAGGAAGAACAGAATGGCCTACCTATGCTGCGGGGGGAGGGGGGGGGTGTTCTATCTGCTAGAATTTATATTGCCACTTGTGCTGAGTGTACAATACACACAAAAGTATATGATTTTTAAATATTATATATATAATAACCTGTCAATTATATGATTATAAACAATGTTTGATGTAATCTCTGTAATAATAAAACAGTATTTATACCTGATCCCAACTAAGATATAAATTATCCTTTTTGGAGGAAAAACAATCCTACTGGGTAACCCTTTATATATTACAATATATACAGTATATATATATATATATTGTGACATGCTGACTGCCTGTACACGCAATTTGGGGGAATTAGCAATGGTAGGTAGGTAGGCATGCAGAGGATCTGGAGCATAGAGACAGGGACACCAAGTGTTCAGGCAAAACTCAGGTTTATTTAGGGCCAGTTCTTCCCAACCGAAACATAACACAGTTCATCAACATACAGTTCAGGATTATTGTTTGTCCCTTTTTCAGGGTTCTCACCTTCCAGGGTTAGTTCCACGCTCTGGAACACTCAGGCTTCACATTAAGCCTTGCTGAGCCCTCTCAGCACTCATCCGTCTGGTCATAACTCCCTCTGCTCCCTGCAGTGGCAGGTGGCACCCCCAGCTCCTCTGGGAGTTCCTAACACAGGCAGCCCTCCTGCTCTGTGCCCTGCTCTGAGAGTGACCTTCACTCAGTCAAGGTTCAATTCCAACTCCAACCACTCTGTGTAAATCATACAGCCCTTTTATTGGCTGCTCACCTGCAGCCAATCAGGCAGCTCCCTACATCTGGCCAAATCAAACCTTAAAGAGAGATTTACTCCAACACAGTATTACCTGCTGTAAAACCAGGTATTTTACCTGGTGCCATTTGTATTCAACCTTAATCACTGGTGGAAATACACCAAATAATGCTCTTTCCCATTGCATCTCTCACAATATATACACACACACTCCCTCCTCCAAATGTGCAGAGAGACTCAATTTTCTATTTTTTTTTTTTTTTTTGCTAAAGTGAATACAATAGTGCTTTTTTAAATAATGTGAGATCTGGGGCACATAAACCAAACTTATGTCAGACTTATTAGTCTACACCTCATGGCTTATGTTTCAAATGTGTGTTTTTTGAGATTCTATCAGAAATTCTTGGGTCTAGGGTTCTATCAGCAGCAGCGCCTCCATGTTTTAGCACCTCACTTAAATTTTTCTCACATTGACGATACTGATAGTAGAGGATTAGAGTCTTTATGATTGCTGTTGGCAACTGCACTTGCGCAATTAGCACCTATGTTCATAAATCAGCCCATGTATGTCAAGCATTAATATAGGCTTCAAAATTACTAATCAGACTAAATTATGATAATACCATGAGGGGATGAATTGTCTGAAATGATTCTACTTTTCTTTACAAAGAGACATAAAGAGCAATATTGCAATATACAATATTAAAATCTGCATTGCCTTGAAAGTTCTCCTTTGTTTGCATTAAAAGATTTCATAAATACCCATTTATATATATATTCCCAAAGGAAACAGCCATTACGTACATGGTTCTAGTACTATTTCTGCCCCAAAATGTGCTCACATATTGCTACTTGTGTCTAAACACAATCCTTATGAAGAAACCCATAAGTAAATGTAATCACAAACATTTTTGGTTGTACAAATTGTATAGAAGATTGGAAGAGTTATCTCCTGGTATTGACCAGATTACCTTCCTGAGCTACTGATAACTAAAGCATAGAAATCTGAGGACATGTTTGACTTTTTCGTCCTTATATTTTCTTCAAAAAGGAAGGGTTTAGGAGGCTCTGAAATAAGATATTTTGATACCTTTGTACCTCCTTGGGTGATTATTAAACTTGTGTGTTCTAAATAGCTAAATATCTTCAGAAATAATAAATAATAATATTCCCTCAATGCTGTGTGATTGTCTATTCACATAAGAGTCATGACGCAAGAAGTTTTGGGCCATTCAGAATTTTTCATACTCAGTTGCCATATAGCACAGGTTCTTCTGTACACTACATTACTAAACAATTTTGGTCCAAAACCTTATTCCTAAAGCAAGCTCAATAATATGAAGTTGCCCCCCCCCCCCCCCCCTTTGATACTATAATAGCGTCTAATCTTCTGGGGAAGCTTTTACACTTAAATGTTGGAATATTGTTGGGGAGATTTGCATCAATTTAAATTATATAAACAATAAGGTCTAGTTAGGTCTAGTCCCTTTAATTCAGGGGTCTCCAACCTTTACCTGCTTGTCATATTCAAATGTAAAAAGAGCCGGGGAGGAACACAAGAATATAATATAAGTTCCTAGGGGTGCCAAAAGGCTGTTATTGGCTATGTGGTAGACCCTATATGGACTGGCAACCTACAGGAGGCTCTAATTGGCAGTTTTTATACAATAAAATGTGCCTCCAAGCCAAGAATTCAAAGATAAGCACCTGGGCCACTGGGAGCAACATCCAATGGGTTGGTGAGCAACATGGTGCTCGTGAGCGACTGGTTGGGGGTTGAGTTAATCTCAAGCTGCAGGCATACTTTCAGTTGTCTCAATCGTGCCCTTAAGTCTCCCCATATTTCACCTGTTCAGATGATCAGAAGCCAAACAGGAAGAAAAAATGCTGAGCTGTGCAAAGAAAGTTCCCATAATGCCTCACTCCTGCACTGAGACCCAGACCAGTGTACATGCTCAGTTAGAAAGATTATGAGTCAGCTTCCTGCTGATTGGCCCAGATCCACATTCCTAAGTGGGGGTGAGAGCTTAGCATTCTTGAGGGAGGGGGAGCAGGAGAGAGCAGAGAGCTGCGTGTCTCTGGCACATGAATTACAGACACAACAAATCTTTTGACAGAGAACTCAGTGCAGCATTTCTGTGAGTGCTTATGGCTGTATTTACATAGACCTTTCTGATAAAGCTTACTTTTTTTTACCTTTCCTTTTTCTTTTAAGGTTGGCTATGGCCATTCACCCATAAAAACAAACTAGTTCTCAAAACAAATATTAATGTCAGTGTATCTATAGAGGACAAAAAGTTTTCTATGGGGTATCCAGTTTATCTTTGGCCATTGAGTGATTCCGGACACTTTCATCGATAGATCTTATAATTCTAGGTCTGACATTCAATATTATTCTTTTGGAGTTACTGATCATTTCACTTTCAAAGTGAAACAAAGTAACAATCACAGGATTGTTCAGTAAAATATGCAAAACAATCTACTCTCTCAAGACTTAATCCTTCTCATGAGCATTGCGTAGATAATTTATGCAGAGTGGCAGAATCTTGGGACACAATTAACTTAATCATTTTATGCCATGGAATGAGAGAGCATTCATTAGAGCCCCGGGCTGGTAAGGGCCATTTGTATGTGTATAATAACAATAATGGGAAATCAAATTCCAAAAATTGGTTTCAGTACAGGTGAAAATAAAAGATGATTCTCAACCAGAAAGTCTATTGCATAACAGAAGAAGCGTATTAGCCTTTTAAATAGGAAAGCTTAGGTTAGTTTTTCTAAATGCAGTATATTTTAAGTTTGGATTAATAGCAAAACTGGACACTTCCATTCAGAAAAGATATGTGAGTCCAGGACAGCAATGTAAAAATAATAATCAAAAATTAAGGTGCCTTACCACTTGCTGCCAGATTTACTATGGGATTTATGATATGGGGCCTTTTTTATAAATCCTCAGGCAAGGTGCACCTTGTACCTTAAGGTGAATTTTTAGCATGTTATAGAATGGTTAAATCTAAGCAACATTTCAACTGCTCTTCATTATTCATTTTGTATAGTTTTTGAATTATTTGCATTCTTCCTCTGACTCTTTTCAGCTTTCAAATGGGGGGGTCAGTGACACCAGCAGCAACAAAGCTATTGCTCTGCGAGGCTACATTTTTATTCTTATTGTTACTTTTTATGACATTCCTAGTCATATTTCATTAAAACCACTCCCAGGTAATTTGGACCCTAGCAACCCAAACTGGAGAGTTGCTGAACAAAAAGTGAAATAATTAAACAATAAAAAATTAAGACCAATTTCAAAACTGTCTAAGAATATTACTCTCTACCTCATATTAAACGTTAACTTAAAAATGAATAACTCAGTAAGTTAACTATCCTTTTCCAGGCCCAGGTGCAGCACGTGCATCCTGGCCCCCCACCCCTCCAGACGTGCATTTTTTTACTAGAAGCACTAGAAAAAAATCTGCTGGGACATGGTCTCCAGTAGACCCCAAGGGAATGTGGGCCTGCGTGCATTCACACCCCTTCTCCTTCAGTAGTTATGCCAATGGAACAACCCTGTAACGTACAGAGTTGCACCTCACCTCACCCTTTGAATGCAACAATGCCTGTGTTTTTGCAATTTGTGCCCTGGGGTGCAGCAATTTTTGCTCCTAGAAGTGATCATAACTGCATTCAGCAGCACTGCTTCTAGAGTGGGTGATAGGTAGAAAGAATTGCAGAAGGCCATTTTGCTCCAAAACAGAGCACATAGATCTGCATTTGCCCCATGAATACTGCCCTGTCTGTGTTTGTCAGCAGTGTATTCATGAGGGATGGGCATATGTGGATTTTCAGTAAGGCTAGGGGAGGCTAAGCCCCCCAAACCTGCTTAGCACCTCAAAAAAACTCACTCAGTTTTTCACTGCTCTGGAAAATCTGCTTCCATTCCTGCAAGCTATGGTTCTGTTGTAATCAGCTGTGTTTTTTTTTTAAATTTGACAATTTTTATTGTTTTACCATCACAAACAACAACATAATATTAGAATAGCCTATGACAAGCTTATCGTTATAGTAAGTATCTTAAGGCTATACACCTATATATGAACCATAACTTATGCTCTTTACAGAGCACGCTTGGGAGAGAGGAAGAGGGGGGAAGGAGGGAGCAAGAAAAGAGCGTAGAAGAGAGAAAGGAAGAGAAAGAGGGGGAAAAGAAGAGGAAAAAAAAAAAAAGACAGAGTATGTATAAGGAGGCAACCCATGCAATAGCAGTGGAAACTTTCATAAACCTCTAACTTATCCTTATATTTCCTCATAATTTTTCTTTATAGTTTTTCCATAAGGACCATTTTTTGCTGTACAAGTTCATAGCATTCTTGTTTCTAGCATCAAAGAATTTGAATTTTTCAGTTAGGTCTAGTAGGTTTACCATTTCCGAGATGTCAGGAATAGCGTCTGATTTCCATCTTTGTGCAATTAAAAGTCTTGCCACTTCTAGAAAATGCACCACCAGTAGTTTTTGAGAAAATTTTAAGAGATCCAAATCCAGATTTAAGAGTGCAGTGGAGGATGTTTTAGGAATTGGTATATCTACCACTTTGTTTAGTAAGTCGAATACCTGCGTCCAGAAGGGGACAAGTTTGTGACAGTCCCACCATTTGTGGGTATGGAATCCTTCTTGTCCACATCCTCTCCAGCATTTATTGGTTGAGGTTTGTGGGTAGATTTTATTTAGTCTCACTGGAACCAGATACCAACAGTACATCAATTTAATGCTGGGTTTTAGTAGCCTGGCTGATTTTGTTGAGGTTGTGATCAGGGCAAATGCCAGATTACAGTCTATTGGATCTATTGAAACTTTCAGTTCTTTTTCCCAGGCAGTCAGGTACGGATCTGGTGGTCTAGAAGTTTGATCATTAATGCTGGCATAGAACTGAGAAATCCGCGCTCCTGTTATAGTAGCAGAAGTAATTTTTTGTTGAATAACCGACAGATGTTTAGGAATACAGTAAGGATTAGCTCTGAAGAAACTAGAGAGTTGGAGGTATATATAGAATGTCCTGGCGGGTACAGACCACTTGTTTCGAAGTTTCTCGAATGTCGGTAATTGATTATTGATCAGGATGTTAGACCATAAAGTCATCCCAGCCTGAGTCCACAGGTGGGGGTTGAAGTCAGGGATGATCCCTTTAAAGGCAGAAAGAGGGAATTTTGGATGCAGACCTTGGATCAGAGGGTCAGAATGCATAAATAAGTCCCAAACCTTTATTGATGCCTGACATGTTGGAAAGAGCTTGATAGTTTTTAGCCTTAACTGGGGGGGATCCAGATTAGTTCATCCAGCTGAAGTAACGCAGGGGTGGATAGGTCCTTTTCTTGTAGTACCCACTGGGGTTGGTTCATTGTAGTGACAATGCATTGGGTAGAGTTTAGGTGAGATGCTTGGTAGTATTTTTTAAAATTGGGGAAACCAAGACCTCCTTGTAATTTGCTTCTTGTGAGCGCCTTAGTCGAGATTCTAGGTTTTTTAGTTTTACAGACATATTTTGATAGTAGTTTTTGTAATAATGCAAAATATTTGTTAGGGATCCTTATCGGGATTGTCCGAAACAGATAGAGAATTTTAGGTAATATCATGATCTTAATAGAAGCCAGTCTGCCCAGCCAAGAAATTTCCTTAAAGACCCATGTTTTAAGGTATTGTTCTAATTTCCCTAGCATAGGTTTAAAGTTAGCATTATAGAGACATGATGTTGAATAACCAACCTTTATGCCTAAGAATGGGATAACAGATTGCTGCCAGATAAACTTATAGGACGTTTTTATTTCAGTTAAAGAATTATGGGGTATCCAAATTGGTAAGGCTTTGGTTTTAGTTGTATTAATTTTGTAGTATGAAATCTCTGAGAACTGGGTAAGTAGCTGGAATAAGGCTTTAGTGACTCTACTGGGTTGGTCAATGTTAGAATTATGTCATCTGCGGATAATGATATTTTATATGACTTTTTGTAATCAGCTGTGTTTTTATTGTATATTTCTTCTTAAGGCTTCTCCAGTCAGAGCACAGCTCTCTTGACAGACAGCAAAATTGACCAATCAAGGCACAGATGTGGGCAGGGCTGGGGCGATGTTACAAACTAAAGCCACAGCAGAAATGAAGACTAATAAGAAGAAGGATCTGTAGGCTGTAACTTTACCTACGAACCTCACCAACTCTGAACGTTTGCTGCAGATTTCATCCCACTCCCACAGGTTCTATACTATGTATGTCCTAAAGGCTGAATCACTAGCTGAAATTAAATATTTTGTCACCTGGCACCTATATCACCTTTGCTCCAGTCCTAAATTAACTCTTTCCCCCTGCAAAAGCTAATTGGGCTATTATATATTTTTTGTTTTTTGCAATTACTTTGTTTTCTTACTTTTGTCATTGTTTTGTTCATTTTTAGTTAGTTACAGTGGAGCCCTCATGAGACTGCATAGCTGGGAAACAAACCAATGTTGTGTTTCAGTGCCAGTGTTATAGTGTGAGGGCCTGAATATCTGCCATCAGTACACACTGCATCTCACTGCAAATAATGTGCCTGGGGAGCTAGGTCCAAGGTTTTAGTAAATGACCACCACTGGGTTTAGAGCAGTGATCCCCAACAAGTGGTTCGTGAGCAACATGTTGCTCACCAACCCCTTGTATGTTGCTCCCAGTGGCCTCAAAGCTGGTGCTTATTTTTGATTTCTTGGCTTGAAGGGCAAGTTTTGGTTACATAAAAACCTGGCATAACGCCAAACAGAGTCTTCTAAAGGCTGCCAGTACACATAGTGGCTACCAAATAGCTAATCATAGCTCTTATTTGCACCCCCATGCTTGTGTTGCTCCCCAACACTTTTTCCATTTGAATATGGCTTATGGGTATAAAAGGTTGGGTATCCTCGGTTTAGAGTATATTACTCTAAGCTTAGCCATATATAATCATACAGTATATATCTATTGACTGATAATCTGGCATGCAGCTGTAGCAGTTGTGTGTCTTTTAGTAAAGTGATGTGTTGCCAGTCCTACCCTTGTATCAAGTGTAAGTCTGTACCATATACTTACTTTATTTTTGTATAATTTTTGTATTATTTTTTTCAAAAATCCCAAAGAACAGACTGTTACCTCATAGGCCTTGAGATGCATGGTTAAAAAATACAGTGTACAGTATAGGTTTTACACAGGCTTGTGACTAATCATCTTCATATCTGGCCATTTGTGTGCATTCAGCCACAAAGCAGTAAGCGTATTTACATGGCCAACCTCACAAGAGCCCCATTACAGTACACATTATACAAAAAGCAGATATCCCAGATAAATAAAAACTGCGTGAAATGTCTTGATACATAAAGCTATCAAAGGATGAATCACTGCTGAAAATGGCACCTTTTGGAAATTTCCTACAACATATAAAAAAGTCAGGATTTATAGCATAGAATCCTGAGAAAGCCTATTGACGCAAACAAAACAGATGAAAGCCACATATTTTCTGAGCCCACTGACAACAGATATGACTGGATTTGCATTAAATGGGAGATTTACAGGTACCTCAGTAGTGCATAGAAATCATTAGTTTGTAATGGTTTCATACTGATAGCAAGAGCCAACAAATCGATTTGTGCAAAACCTGATTTGCTATTATATTGGAATAAGGCTTGCAGGGTATTTTTTTGCCCACTTTATAGCTAATTACAACAGCTTATCAAAAAGTACAACATTTTTAGGAGAATGAAATTAAAATTACAGAAAAAATACATGACCAATGTAAAGGTTTTTCTGTTCGTGAACGCTTTACATTTGCACAGATTTGATATAGGGTTTGCAAATCATTGCACTGGTATGCCCCTGTTGTTGTTAGAACTTTTCGTATTGACCACAATAATATCATTACAATAGTACAACTTTTTCGTGGTTTTCGTTTAATTCCACGAAAAAGTTGTATTTTTCACAAAGACTACGACCATTTCGGAATACGAATACGATTTTTTCGTAAGCATTTTCGTGATATTTGCGATCTTCCAAAATTTTCGTTCCTAATACGATTTTTTCCCATGCGTGATTCGGATTCGTGGATAAGTAAATGTGCCCCTAAGTTTAGTAAAACAAAATTCAAACATTTAATAAACCCATTAGGGTTGTTTTGCCACCAATAAGGATTAATTATATCTTAGCTAGGATAAAGTACACGCTACTATTTTATTATTATAGAGAAAAAGGAAATCCATTTTAAAAATGTGAATTACTTGATTAATATGGAATCTGTGGAAGATGGCCTTCCCGTAATTCAAGGCTGTCTGGATAACGGGTATACCTGTACTGTTTAAATGAATTGCCATTGTAACAAGATGCTTTCTGATCAGGTGATTTGTCAGTGATAAAGGATTTTTATCACATATGGAGCAGCAGTTGCAGACCTCTGACATCTGGCTAGTTATGGCAATGACAAAGGTGCAAACTACTCCACCAGCAAGCTCTGGCACTCCAACTTCTCGGTGCTTGGTCTGGTAGGTCTGTTAATCCTTATGAGTAGAAACTCTATTACAGCTTACCAAATGCAAGTGGTAAAAGCCCTTCCAGGAGAGCCCTGAAGCTATAAGCGCAGGGGCTGCATGACAAGGGATCTGAATCTGAACCAGCAGCCAGATTCCACTGGTTTATGTTTAGAGATTGGCAGAACTAGGTTCAGCTGTGATTAGGTGAGAAGGAAAGAGTTAAGGCAGGAGAAAGCCAGCCTGGGGTGGGGCGGAGAAAATGAGAGGGATGTGATGTTAGAAAAAGAAGCACTCACTTCCTTATCTTCTGAGCAGGTAGAAACATGAGTCAGAGCTCTCTCTGTAATATATTGTTATTAGCTGCAGTATATACACACTAACTCCTCACTATACTGCTGGCTTTGGTGGTAGAACTATTTGAGCAGCTGCTTGTAGTCTTTTGCTGTATATTAACTGTTTTAGAGCAGTTAATCTCACTGTAGTCACTCAGGCATCATGGAAATCAGCCTTGGCCCAAAAAGTATCCTCTGTATTGTATAGAAATCCAGGCTGTGAAACTGAGCTGCTGCTACTGCAACTCATTACAGTATACAGAGAGCTGTAACTAGAGTATACAGAGAGACTTATAGTTGGAGTATACAGAGAGAGCTGTGAGACTCATGTAGCCCACTTTAGAGAATGTGCTGCTACCTGCTGAGATCTAGTGGCGCTAACAGGATCCTGAGCCCCGCTTACTTTGGGGAACAAATGTTGCTGTACTGTTTGGCGTGCCTCCACCCAGGATAGGGACAGACTGAACTGTAACTCCCCTCCTGAGAACTTGATATAGTACTTATACTTGGGGACTCCCAGCACTCCTGGCACCTTACCCCCTCCCTTGGGGTAGATTCTTACCAGGCAGAGTGGATCCTCAGTGTATGCAGAGATCAAGACACTGGATGGATGTTTAACCAGTGGAACTTGTTTATTAGCACAGATGTATCAGACAGGCAGATCACACACAGGAGCAATGTTACAGTCAGGTTACACTCCCTCTTCCTTAAGAGACCCTCTCTCCACGGGATACTAGCAGTACTCCCGCCAGATGATTCCCTTTAGGGGTTCCCTCTGGTACTTCGCGCCAGAAGACCCTCTCTAGGGCTCTCCCTGGTACTTCTTGCCAAGCGGACACCCCCTCTGAGACCTCACCCCGGTACTTTCACTCAGATACCCCTAGATTAGGCAAATCTCCTATACTTAGCACTTTGTTCCTTGACTCCAGCTATGAGTGCTGGTGGTTCTTAATCCAGTAATTCTCCTGTTGGGGCCAAGCTGCCCAGCTAGCTTGCCTGTCTTCCACTCCTAGAGTGGACTAAACTTAAACACTCTCTCTGTCTAACACCGGCCTGTTATTTACCTCTATACCAAGAGGGGTCCCAGGCAGGAAGACCTGGCAGCACATTGCTGCACAGCCATATATACTAAGTGTAGCACCCTGTGGCCATAACCCTGAACTGCAGGGATACTCCCTTTCTTAACACAAAAACAACTAGGACCACCTTTAGGTGTCCAATTCCCTAAGGCCACCCTCTAGTGCCTGTCAAAGGAGAACCCATCCTAGGGGCCCCAATTTTGAGATCCCTACACTCAGTTAGGAACAAAGCCTAAATACAGTAACTTGCCTGGCCTTTGCTTTATTATACCTACCTATTGCATAGTATACCCATAGATATAGTCATACCTCCCAACATTTGAAAAGTAGAAAGAGGGACAAAAATATCTGCCGCACGCAGTGCAGCAAAAGTTTTAGGCCATGCCCACTTTATGGCCACGCCCCCCCAACAGGCCCATTTTACAAAACCACACATGAAAACTATAAAATACACAAAAGCGTACCAGAAGACAGACACAGTAGCCCCAATCATTTTATGACATATTGTGGACCTAAGGATTTCATTATGCACTGTGGTACCTGTATATCATGACTCATAGACTCACAGACATAGCTAGCCAGGGCCCCCTAAAATATTGGTCATTAGGGCCCCCATAAAACATTGGTAGCCAGGTGTTATGTTTTGCATTGGTGCCAGAGCAGGGACCCCCTAAAACATTGCTAGCCAGCCCATGGCCCCCTAAAACATTGCTGGTCCTCCCCCAGTATCCCCATATTATGGGCCGCTCCCCAATGCAGCATCCTCCCCAACATCCTCCAGTTCCCCCCCAGCATCCTCCAGCTCCCCCAGCATCCTCCCAACATCCTCCAGCTCCCCCCAGCATCCTCCCAACATCCTCTAGACCCCCCAGCATCCACCCAACATCCTCCAGCTCCCCACAGCATAGATCCAACATCCTCCAGCTCCCCCGAAAGGTCCTCCAGCTGCCCCTTGTACTTTCAGCAGTGACGGGGGAAGTGTTGTACCACATACATTGATAATAAACTTGGCTGTAGAAAGCAATGCCAGGCAGCAGCTGCAAGGGCAAACAAGGTTTTGAGCTGTATTAAAAGGGGTATAGATTCACGGGAGGAGGGGGTTATTCTTCCCCTTTACAGAGCGCTGGTAAGGCCCCATCTAGAATATGCTGTTCAGTTTTGGTCTCCAGTGCTCAAACGGGACATTTTTGAGTTAGAGAGGGTCCAGAGAAGGGCAACTAAGCTGGTAAAGGGTATGGAAAGTCTCAGTTATGAAGAAAGACTGGCCAAGTTGGGTCTGTTTACGCTGGAAAAGAGGCGCTTAAGAGGGGACATGATAACTATGTATAAACATATAAAGGGATCATATAATAACCTTTCTAATGTTTTATTTACCAGTAGGTCCTTCCAACGGACACGGGGGCACCCACTCCGTTTAGAAGAAGGGTTCCATTTAAATATTCGGAAATGTTTTCTACTGGCTGATACATTATATAGGTTTAAGAAGGAGCTGGATGGGTATTTAGCAAGTGAGGGAATACAGGGTTATGGGAGATAGCTCTTACTACAAGTTGATCCAGGGACTGGTCCGATTGCCATCTTGGAGTCAGGAAGGAATTTTTTCCCCTCTGCGGCAAATTAGAGAGGCTTCAGATGGATTTTTTTGCCTTCCTCTGGATCAACTAGAAGTTAGGCAGGTTATATATAGGTATTATGGTTGAACGTGATGGACGTATGTCTTTTTTCAACCCAGCTTACTATGTTACTATGTTACTATGACACAAGACTCAATAAGCACAGGGGCTGCATGACAAGGGATCCGAATGACCAGCAACCAGATTACACTGGCTTATGTTTAGAGACTGGCAGAATCAGGTGCAACTTTTAGAAGGAAAGAGTTAAGGCATGAGTAAGCAGGGCTGGGGGGGGGTGGAGGAAGACAGGGATGTGATGTCAGGAAAAGAAACAATTCACTTCCTTATCTTCTGAGAAGGTAGGAACTTCCCACCCGCCCTTCCCTTTTTGCATATTGTGCAAATTTAGCAAAAAAATGTAAGGAGTTTTCTTCTTTATGTTCTCATATTATCTATTAATAACTGAATGTATATGTTTTCCTGAATGCACTGTTATATTGTTTCTGTGTCTTTTTACACTATAAACTTGAGAGTCTGCATTGTATTAATTCATGTTTACTATGATTGTTTGATCCAGGGAATGTTTCCGAACACCATGATGGTCAGGAAGGAATTTTTTCCCTCTTGAGGCATAATTGACACTGACTTCAGGAGGGGTTTTCTGCCTTTCTCTGGATCAAAACAAGGGATATATGATAATGTATTTAAAGTTTTATTTGTCATAGCAGGGGTAGAACTGCAGAGTAATGCACAGGTAATTTTAGCAGAGAGAGAAAGGAGGTTCTCTCCTGTAATGCACAGTGGATTGATAGATACAGATGCTACTACTGCTTGTGCTAGATGACAGCCTGCTTGGATTTCCTATCATCAAGTCACTGCAGATTCAGGACCCGCAGCAGGGCTGCTGAACTTCTCTCATGGTTGGTGATGCAGCTTCTACTGGTAGCAGAGTTTGGGGCCATTCTCTCTTTAGGGAGAGGCAGTCTAATACTCAGTGTTGGATATAATGACATAGTGCTGATCTCAAATGTCAACTATTGAAGTCTTCCACGGGGAACGGCAGAACATAGTAGAGATCTCTTATAGAATTCTGGCTTTAGAATATTGCCTTGGGTTAGGCTGGCAAGGTCCTATTTATTTTATAAAATGTGTATAAATGCTGTGCCATTTTACCCCATTTTATCTCTGTCTCCTGGTGTTTCATTATGGTATCTAACAAAGGTGTTCCTTGGGTTGGCTAAAGGCAAAGGGTCAGTTGAGGAGTTCCCTTATCATGCCTGAAGAAAATGCTAGTGTGAATCTGCAGATATATTAAATTCATCAATTTGTAGCATTTCCAGTGGTTTTTGACTGATAGTTGTGCAGCTAAGGCTTCTCTGTTTGTTTCATAAAATGCTACTATTTTTCTTGTGACGTGAGTGATGCCAACTGGCATCCGCCTATGTGCTTACACCCACACCCTGCAGGCTAATGACAACAGGTATCGTGTGTAGGCGCTACCTGGCAAGATTCTTATTGCTGACTCGCACCTACTGAAGGGCAAATCTGCTACCACCTGCAATGTTCGTACTATTTATATATATATATATATATATATATATATTTATATATATATTTATATATATATATATATATAAATAATATTATATATATATATCTTTGCTAATGGCTGATTGACATTTTGCTGTACACAAAAGAAGTATCCAAGTAGATATTTTGGAAGAACCAGCTGGATTTAGTTTCACATTATTTCTTTATATATCTTCTGCTATAACATTTGTTTTAGCAGAAAACAGCAATTTATATATGTATGTAAATAAAAATATGGCTTGATCACCTCTCTCTCCATATATATTTGAACAAGCATGTTTGTGTAATATGTATATATATATACATACACACGTATATTTTATGTTATATATGATTTAGATATGTAATATTTTGATAAGAAAGGCAATACTTTCTTCTTTATAGAATGTTCTCATTGTATAGGGGGTTAGGGGAATTTTTAGCAGTGACTTTTAGCACAGGTTGGTCAGAACAGTGTACTTATCCTTGGCCAAAGGTATGTATAACTGCACCAGGGTCTTCCATGTACAGGTGCTCTCACCAGCTCATACCTTCAGGCTTTAGATTGAAGAGAGGCAGTGCAGGTATTGGACCTTTTATGCACAATGCTCAGAGTCTTTGGTTCTTGGATAAGTGGTCTATCTGTAATTTGAAACTCCATTCTTTAAATCTAGTAAAATCATTAAAACATTAACACAATAGTATTGTTTTGCCAGCAGTATTGATTAATTAGATCTTAGTTAAGATACGGTTAGTTGGTGTTTTCTGCATAACAGGTTTACGAATTATGGATCCCATACCTGTAGTAGAAAGGTAGGGCTTCATGGGAAGGACTGCACTGTCTCTGCATGGGGCCCCCTGTTGAGTCCACTATTGACCTTGGCAGTTATTAAGACATATTTATTTCAGCTAATGCCAGGGTAGACACAAAAGCTATACTACACTGGCCACTTTGTATCCTACATTTAGGGTGAAGACACACAAAGCTACTAGTAGCAGCTACTTGTCACGGCTACAAAAATAGACAATGCTGATCATTTACTGATTAATTGTCTCTACGTTTGTATTAGCAGAGGCAATTGTCAGTGTTGTCTATGGCAGGGTATTTTCTGGCATTTAGAAGCCGTGATAAGTAGCTCTGTGTGTCGGCGCGATTTCGCGCAAATCGCCGAAAAAGACTTGCGAGTCTTTTTCGGCGATTCCCTGAAATTGCCCCGCCGCGTCTGCCATCCCGCCGGCGACTTACATGTTCGCCGGTGGGATGGCAGGGGTAGGCAACTCGGGGAGATTTGTCGCCCGCGAACAGGGAGTTAATCGCGGGCGACTAATCTCCCCCGTGTGCCAGAGCCCTAATACATTTCTCCCCAGCTACTTTATCATGCAGTGTAAGGGCTCTGGCACACGGGGAGATTAGTCGCCCGGGAAAAAACTCCCTGTTCACGGGCGACTAATCTCCCCGTGTTGCCTTCCCCTGCCATCCCACTGGCGACAATGTAAGTCGCCGGAGGGATGGCACACACGGCGCGATTTCGGGAAATCGCAGAAAAAGACTCGCGAGGCTTTTTCGGCGATTTTCACGAAAATCGCGCCGCCGCGTGTGCCATCCCACCGGCGACTTACATTTTCGCCGGTGGGATGGCAGGGGAAGGCAACTCGGGGAGATTAGTCGCCCGCGAACAGGGAGTTTAGTCGCAGGCGACTAATCTCCCCGTGTGCCAGAGCCCTAAGACTGTCAGTATATAACTGATGTTAGTTTTGGAGAGGCACATGTGGTGTTTGAGGCTAATACATACCTCCCAACTGTCCTGATTTTGCTAGCTCAGCCGCAGTCCCGGATTCTTACCGAAAAGTCTCCTTCACTGAATGCTAAAAAAGATAAAAAAGTTTCTGAAACTTGATTAAAAAAGTAGCTTTTGGAAGAGAGGCCAGAAAACTAAACAAGCTACACCTGCACTTAGATAAAATTATAACTAATAAGCTAAACAGGTCTTTTGGGGGGAACTGAGACTTACAGCTTAAAGGAGAAAGAAAGCTAAAAACTAAGTAAATGTAAATACAGCCTTAAGCACTCACAGAAACGCTGCACTGAGTTCTGTGTTAAATGAAAAAGGATTTGTTGTCTCTTTGTTTTTCTGTGCCAGAGACACACAGCTCTCTCCTCTCTCCTGCTGCCCCCTCCCTCAAGAATGCTAAGAACTCCCTCCCCCCTTTAGGAATGTCTGACCTTAGCCAATCAGCAGGAAGCAAAACTGCGCATGTACATTGGTCTTGGTCTTGGTGCAGGAGTAAAGGCATTATCGTAACTTTCTTTATAGAGCTCAGCATTTTTTTTCCTATAAGGCTTCTAATCATCTGAACGGGAGAAATATGGGGAAACTTAAGGGCACTGTTGAGAGAACTGAAGGTATGCCTGCAGCTTGAGATTAACTCTTTATTAGCCTTTCCTTTTCCTTTAAAGGGCAATTTCACCTTCATTAGCTAAACTGTAATAACTCATAAAACAAGACCCCAAAACCCCAAAAGTGTGTTAAAACTTAAAATAAACTGTCACATTTTGTAAAATGGGAGTGGCATTTAGGGGGTGTTTGTGATAAAAAAATTTCGCCATGCTATGAGCAGCATTTGTTTTTGTCCCTCTTTACATTTTTCAAATGTTGGGAGGTAGTATGGGCTAGTACTGTGAGTGCTAGGAAGGGGGCCAGCGCTGCAGTTGTATTTTGCTGATTTTGGCCATATTTGTTTTATTATTCCTTGGTCATCAAAAAATAACTTAAGCCTAAAAACAGATTAGCAAACTATTAGTATGCAGATCACTCAGCATTTGCATTTAATATGCATACTGCAGGGTATATTAGAAAAGTGTTTATATGTACAGTGCATTGATACTAAAGAAATATGAGGACAACAGTCAGAAATATCTTTATTATTAAAGGGGACATATAACCACCTGAGCACTCTTCCATTCATATCATATCACATCACATCATTTTTCATATCATTTTTTTTTACTAAATGTCATAATATCAGTTTTTATACTGATAATATAATAAATTCTGTTCAAACAGGGTCTGGATTTCAGAAGTATAAGTTACTAATACAGGAAGCATCCTTTGATTTTTCTCTGCTCAGTTACATCTCTCCTGTCATCGCTTCAGTCGCAATAAGCAATAGAAGTATGCAGAGCCATTTCAGAAGATGCATCAGTACAGCTGTTATGTTAAGTCCTAGTCTGGACAGAACAACAGGGGGCTCTCCTGTTACACATTCATGATATTAGTAGTATAAAAACTATATGTATAACTAAGTTCCTGAAAATAGCTTACATTGTAATTGTTCCTGCTATTATCCAACACATGTACATGATGCTGCAGTCACAAAGATTTGTGACTTGTACCACCATTTAAGCAACATGCACACCCTAATTTGGTTGCATTCAATAGAGACATATTTATTTAAGTAAAAATTCCAAACTGTGTTGCTCTATTAACAAGTTTTCCAATTTGTTGTATGAGCTGTCTGTCCTTCTTATTCATTTATTTTAATAATGTTTCCATTGCATATTCCATATTACATGGCATTATCATACATCATCATTCAGATTCTACTGTAGTCAGAAGGATTAGTAACAGAAATCAGCAATCCAAAGTTACTTCATTTGTACATTTGTAATGATTGTTAATAGCTTGATATTTTAGTGATAATGGCGATAAAGGGTACTATGTTTAACTATAAAAGCCCAAGAGTTAATAATATGAAACAGATAAAGGTATCCTTCTTTACATGATTAATTAAATGGTATGCTTCTCAAGGTCTCCCATGATTTATTTGTTATAAGCTTAGAAAGCGAGAGGGAGGGAAAGAGGAGGGGAGCAGGCAGAGGGTCATTATACTCTTTTAATCTAGTAGGCCTTGTGTTATGGATTAATATGTGTCTTTATCCCTCCCTGGTCTGAGTATATAAATTCCAAGGTTGCCAGACTTTATTAAATGTCTTATGGGTCCAGAGGATTTGGCCTGTAAGCCTCTGCCACACTTAAATTATCACCTAATCTTTGTTTAAATGATTCAGACCTCAGAAAGGGTGCTTCTCAAAGTTCTGCTATTACTTGTTTAAAATCACTACATAGATACTGTATGTTACTTCCGGTAGTTTGAGTTTAACCAATGGGTAATTTAAAAGAGTAATTGAGAAATTAATTGGAGAAATCCAAAAGATGTTTTGGATAGAGGATTACAATATAAAGTTGTGTGCAATTGCTATCCTCTGGGGAAATTGTTATAATTCCACTTAGATCAACTAATATATACCGGTCAACTGGATTTAGTTGACTGATATGTGCTGCTCTGTAATATGATGGGAGGTGGTGAATATGGCACTTTGTGAGCAGGGAATTTCTTTAAATATAAAATATTCAACATAGTTATTAAGGCTGAATCTGCAGCCCTCCTATCAACCATCCTTTTTGTTTCCCTCCTATGTAGTTGTTAAATTGTGTTACAGGTAGAATAATGCTGCAGGTAAAACGATAATTGTACAACTTCTTAATATTTTCATTTGACAAATACAGAGAGGAAACCAATAGCAGTAAAGGGGCTTTGCGTTTAACT
This sequence comes from Xenopus tropicalis, assembly GCF_000004195.4. Lineage (NCBI taxonomy): Eukaryota > Metazoa > Chordata > Amphibia > Anura > Pipidae > Xenopus > Xenopus tropicalis. Next base: position 80,119,144 of record NC_030678.2, read on the forward strand.
TTTACAGATTTAAAGTTACATAGTTTGTATTGGACCAAAAAAATTAAATCAAATGATGCTAAAAGTACAATGGTTTAAGTCTAGGAACATTAATAAAAAAAAAACAAAATTTCATAGGGAAAGATATGAACAGAGCAATAGCAATGACAAGTAATAATGGTCCCCAGCTTTTTTTTCCATGTATTATTAACCTTGCATTAGCAACAATATGTTTGTCAGATTCAAAAGTGCAATGGAATGCTACCTAAGATTCTAAACTATACTGCAGAAAGATACTCTGCTCTCTCAGCATTTCAGAGATTAGATTTGAATTAGGGCATTGTAGATTCCAAAAAGGTTACAGTAACAAGAGTGTTTGTTTACAGAGGTAGTTCCCCTCAGTATGTTGTAGTATTAACAGACCATTAAGAATGTCTTTTTTGTTGGTGCTTTTCAGTTATAACATTTGTAACTGCTATCTGGTTGCTAGGACCTAATTACCCTTGCAACCATGCAGCAATTTGGGAGCCATAATGAAAGATAAATAGCAGAGTGGCCCAACACAAGGATAAGCAATAAAAACATAAAACAAGAATAAAATGCAGATAATTTAAAAATGAAAGCAAGGAAGACCAAATATGTTTCATAGGAAGTTCCAGGTTGCCATTAAAACATTACACTTTTATGATGGGGAGAAGATGCCAATGCATGAGAAATGATTGACAGTGTGTAGATGTATGTGAGATGCAAACAAGGCTAAAAATAATTATATGAAATAATTCAGGATTATTTTTCTCAAATTTCCAGTCAGCCATTCAGATTTCTAACATTTTGCAGTAGAATATTTTAACCAATTAGTCCTGCTTCTCAAACCTGCTGTAAAATGTCAGATTTTCTTTTATACTCCTATTAAAATGTTTATCCATTTTCTGTAGATAAATATTCTTTGATTGCTTACAATTATTTGCAACTGCTTTACAATCTTTTAGAGCTGCCGGACGGCTGTTCTTTGAATCAACCACTCAACAACTCTTTTATGAAGTAGGAAACCTTTGTTTAAATTTCCTCTAAATTGATTGCCCCTAAAGCTGCCAGCTATAATTCATATATGTTTGTATTTCTGAAATTTTCTCTCTTTAATAAATGTGCTAATATTTCATATTTTTCCTTTTTTGCTGCTCTTCTCATATGAATTTTAGACACCTAAATTAGGCTATGCCTTCATTTGGCAAGTAATATTTTTCTTCTTCATCTTTCCACTGACTTCAGTGAGTGCCCCATATAATTGGTGCAATTATCACATTGATTAATTCCTCTGCCTGACTTCAGCATTTGCATAGGTTGATCTCATAGCATCCAAATGATGCCAGAAATGAGAACAGGTCAGAGTCATCTGGTGCTGAAATGTTCATGTTAATCATGAATGAATAAATATCTGGCACATTATATTCATCAACATACAGCTCACGATGGGATTGTTGGTACTCTTATGTGTAGTCCTGTAACAAAAAGGGGCATAGTGAAATCACCATCAGCTGCAATTTTTTGTTTTTTGCATATATCCAAATTCTCCATAAGAAAATGCAACTTTACTGGTCTTTCCAAACATAGAAATATATATGGAAGATCAGTCATCACACTTATCTCAAGTTAAAATTGTGGACATGATCTTCTTTGATTTTGCTAAAGCATTAGATACACTGCCATTTTGAATATAAATTTTACTAAACTGAAGAACTGGGAAACAAATAGGCAAATGAATAAATAAATTCAAGGTTATGCATTTTCGTAGACATAACACAAAGGCAAGTTGTCCACTAAATGGTAGTGTGTTGGGGGATTTGTAATTGAGAAAGAGTTGGGGATTTTTTTTTAATAACATACTGTGCAACTCTAGTCAGGGTCACTCAGAGAATACTAAAGCTAATAAAGTGCTGTCTTGCATAAAAAAGGGCATTGACTCAAGGGATGAAAACATAATTTTGCCTCTTTATGGATCCTTGGTAAGGCCTCACCTTGAGTATGTTGCATAGTTTTGGGCCCCAGTCCTTAAAAATGATAGAGAGACTGCAGAGATGTGTACTCCATATGAAAAAATGACACTCCTAAAAAAGGAGAGACTGTCCAGTCAAAATGGGACTATTCTCTGAAAGCAGACATGATTTTCAAGTACATTAGACAATATTACAGATGTATAGCAGGGGTTATTTTTCACATAGACAAAAACAAAGTAGAAGAAAGTAGAAAGTGAATACTTTTAAAGATGCGGTTGTGATGGCAGATTCTGTAAATGCCTTTAAGAATGCCTGAGATGTTTTCTTGGACAAGCATAATATTTAAAGTTACAGTCTTAAAATCTACAGGTACTTTAGCAGGAATGTGAGTATATAAAGTGTATATGTTAGTGTATAGGTAGGTCTGTATGAGTACTGTTCATAGCTGCACTATTTGTAGTGGTTGAACTTGATTTTTTTTTTCAATCCACATTAAATATATAACCATATTACATGTTAAACTGGTGATATATGCCAGATTTGGTTGGGCTAATTTTGTCCATGTATGGCACCAAGATAGGGGTGAAAAACAACACATAGGGGCACATTGTCATTGCCTTCTCTGTAGACTAAAGGCAGTTGTTGATCACATACCAACTACAGACCAGTTGGTCTGTAACCCTTGTTGGGGTTAATTAGTCTAATGCTGAATTTTCTGATAACCATATGTCGGGACAGGAAAATACATCCACATTGAAAGTATGTTGCATTTCGAGTGAAGAGACCTCATGTCCTTTTAGTAAGCAAAACAGAGGGAATTGTGGAATGAAGATGGCAAGTCTTCCTTATTGCTCTGAAAGGTAGAACACCCCGATGTTTGGCTCTCTCTCTAATCAGGTATCTTGCTTAACACCAGAAAACCCTTTTCATCTGCTCTTTGCAATCCTTCAACCTAATTCTGATCAAGCAACCCAAGGTACCCTTAGGGGCACATTTACTAACCCACGAACGGGTCGAAATGAGTCCGATTGCGTTTTTTTCGTAATGATCGGTATTTTGCGATTTTTTCGTATTTTTTGCGATTTTTTTCGGCATCTTTACAAATTTTTCGTTACCAATACGATTTTTGCGTAAAAACGCGAGTTTTTCGTAGCCATTACGAAAGTTGCGTAAAATCTGGCGATTTTTCGTAGCGTTAAAACTTGCGCAAAAAGTTGCGCTTTTTTCGTAGCGTTAAAACTTACGCGAAACTTCGCACCTTTTAAGTTTTAACGCGACGAAAAAGGCGCAACTTTTCGCATAAGTTTTAACGCTACGAAAAAATCGGGCGATTTTACGCAACTTTCGTAATGGCTACGAAAAACTCGCGTTTTTACGCAAAAATCGTATTGGTAACGAAAAATTTGTTACGCCGTAAAAAATCGCAAAAAATACGAAAAAGTCGCAAAATGTTCGTTTTCAAGTCGGAACTTTTCCAATTCGGGTCGGATTCGTGGGTTAGTAAATCAGCCCCATAGTATAACAAATCAGCAGTCATTATTACTGTGTGGACTACTATTCCAGTTTAAGATGTTTTATAGCTCAACATAGGGAAGATTCATGCCTCAGACATGTATGATTGTTTATGCTTTAGAAGTAAACCTTAGTTTTAAGTCATACATTTATAAAGGGGAAATTATGTCATAAAAATGACTATTTAACCTTACATTTGACATAGGCATATTAAAAATAAATATCTCTCATGATTAATATATGTGGTATCAACCACACTTTTTGTGATGAGAAAAACTAAATTATCATCCTGAGACATCAATACCCCCAGTGGACTAATTATCGCAAAAAAAAACGGTAGACTGCATGTCAAGCATAAACTTTTTGAAGGAAGCAGCACCAAGACATGGTTATAACATGCAGTTATACAAATCAATAATACTTTTAAGAAATTTATCTGACCGGCATAATCTGCCTTTTAATCAGTTATAATAGAGATAACCAAGATGTGGCTAGAATACAGCTACCCACATCATTTTCCAGCTAATGCTGGAAAAGGATGCTGGGAAATGTAGTTGCTGGAGCTACACAGACTGAATAGGACTTATGGATCATAGGACATATGGATCCTTTCAGAGTCCTACAATGAGGAGAAACTGATTTTTTTAATGTCTGTAGCAGTTCAGTCTGATGCAGAATATATATATATATATATATATATATATATATATATATATATATATATATATATATATATACTGTATATATATATATAAAATTTTGTTAGGCACACATGCACTTGATTGGAATGTTTCATCAGTAAGATGTAATTGGTGCAAACAGGTAATTTGAAGATTACAAGCCTTATCCCACTATAACAGTGATTACTGATTGCTAATTATAGTGCTGATTTTAGGAGCCTGAATTCTTGACAGTCACATTAGCCATTTGATTTAATGTTACATACTGTAAATGTTTCTACTTCGACGAGTGCGATTTCTCTGCTAGCTCCAGATGAGATATAGTTTGCTTTCCGATCGGAGGCAAGTGCGATTTATTTTTAATTGCAAATCTTATTTGCTTTTGCTGTTTCTTGAGGGGAAGAAAAAATTTACGCTGTAAGGATCGCTGCTTCTCCAGTTAGCTGGGTATTCAGATTAAACAATGGATAATTATTTCAGTTACTTTGATGCAATAAATTAATAACAAAATTTGTTCTACCCAAAATGCTGCTCAGTTAACCGTTTTGACAACACCTCCCATGCATACTGGTTTCAGTTTTAAAATGCAAACTTGCCAGATGCTGAGGTGAAGAGCAAGACAACAGTGGGTACCACTTTTGGAATATTGATCCCAGCCACTCTAGCAGTTTCTCCATAAAGCATTTACCCAGAAAGATCAAAAATAATGTATTGTTTATGAAATATGTTATTCTTAATTTCTGACTGTTTCATTGTTATTACTGATATTGTTTAAAGGGGACCTGTCACCCAGAAATAAAAAGCTGTCCTTCTAAAATTAAACATCAAACCGAATTTCCTATTTTTATTAACACATTCATACCCATTATAAAGGCATTTAAAAATCCCATTTTGGCACATAAAGAAATTGAGGTGATACAATTCTTGTATTTATAACCATGTAAGTAAAGTTTCTTTTGCGCGACAAACACAATAAAAAACAATTAGGAATTATTTGTTAGGGTAACAGGTCCCCTTTAAGGAAAAAAGGGTATAATTACTGGGGGTACCAAAACTTAGGCACCCCCCAGTGATTGTTGTTGACATACATACAGTATGGCTCTGGGATTTTAAAGATAGAAGAAGAGGATGGCTTGCTCACATGTATCCTGGGCTAGTACAGTTTTCTGCTAATAGATGGGGATCAGGTAAGTAATTACAATCACTGGGTGGTGCCTAACATTTGGCCAAATTTTAGTAAATCTGCTGCATATACTGACCTACTTTATAAAAGTCTGCACTGCCAGTCTGTCACCTTGGAAAATGTTGACCTGTTGATCAGCCATGTCAAACTCAAATTACATGGAAGGTCAAAGTGGGCTACATTCATACCAGAGAATATAGTAGTATATAATGCCTAATCTACTGAGGCATTTTATTGCAATAGTGCAAGCTAGAACCCTCTATTTATTCTGCAGAATGCTTTACCATACCTGAGTAAACAGCCCTAGAATTTATCTCTGTTTGTTTAAGATAGCAGCTGCCATTTTAGCTTGGTCTGACGTCAATTCTCTGCCTGCTTACTGCTCCCTGTAACAGCTCTCAGCTCAGATTACAGGAAAGATGGGAGGGGGTTGGAGGAGAAGGGAAGGGGAGAGAAAAGCAGGTTGTGCAGGCTCATGCCATTCCCTAAAGGATTTTGCTAAAAGAAGAAAGTCTAACACAGAAGATCACATGTACAGAATATAAGGAAAGAAATGTGGTATTTCTTTTTACAGAGCAGCAGTTCTGTAAGTGTTAATTTGAGTATTTACATACTTTCTAATAAAGCTTACTTAGTTTTTGTCTTTCCTTCCCTTTCCGTGTGCATTTGCAAACATTGCATAAGGTAATTTATTTTGCACATGTGTACATTTTAGCTCTAATTGCAAATAGAACTAACCAAATTTGACAAAACAACTGACAGACTACTGATTAAAACAAAACTGTAGCCCTCAAAAACAGTTTGACACTCCTGCTTTCCATTGGTAGAACCAATTACCAAAAATGTCAGACACAATGAAATAGACATGGTTATGATGGTGGATTCATGAACAATAAGTTTAATAAAGGCAAGAAAACACTACAGATGCCTAGATGTTGTTGGTTGGGTGTTAGTTAAGCTGCCACTATAGGAAAAGTTTATTGTTGTGTAAAAAAATTAGTTTCACTCAGATTAAAAGTAATTACCAGGTGCTAACGGGTCAGGCATACTGGATTTCATACTACATAAAGACTAGGCTGCCATTTTAGCAGTCATCTTTCTATCAGCGGACTTGTATGTGACCCTACTTGAATGCTATGGTATGAATTATTAATTAGCATCCAATACGCAGCAAAGACAAATGTGAATATTCCTGAAGCCATATTTAGGAGTTAAGCGAATTGTTCTGAGGAAAACAGGATAATGTCATTCAAAGCTGTTTTATGCAGCCTGTATTTGGATTTGCTCAGGTGCCTCCAAGCACTAAGATAAGTTGTGCATGTCTGTGCAGTAAGCATGTCAATACTGTAATATTCCTGTCATGGAGTCACCCATGTGTAATTAACATGGAAGGATTCATTACACACAGATGCTAAATTGGGATTTTATATTCATATATTTAATTATATATTAACTTGATATGGTATGCAGGATCATCACATCATAGACATTATACATTATCCATAAAAAAGGTTTTAACTGAAAAGTATGTAAGTACTAATTTTACTTTTTCTTGCTGCATGTGTTTTTAAAACTTTCCCTTTCATTTTCCACTCACCTAGGAGCTCAGAGTTATGTGACTAGATTGTTATTACTTGAGCTTCCTCCACCCATATCCTCTCGAATTCTCACAAACAATATATGATCCCCGAGATAGAAGTACTTGCAATTTTTAAAGCTTTCTCTAAAAATGATAATAATGCATTATTAACCCATTTTGCAATTACTAGATGCAAGTGCAGGTTAAGTTAAATGTTTAACCCTTTAAATGCTGAACTCCTTTAACCTAATTTGGCCCTCAGTGGCAATATGCCTTTAAACAGGAACCTCATGCTGCTCTGTATTAGATACGCTCTACAAATCGTTTTAAATAATGATGCAATTATCTCTGATCCAAATCTCAAGGGTTCCTACTAACTCCTTTAATCATGTTAAAAAGGCTGTTTCACACCTTTGCGTCCAACCCCTGGGGTGATCTCAGTAATTTACCTGGTTTGGACATTCTAATAACTGTACAGGTGTCATTTTTACACTTTAACTCGGCAACCATGGGACACTCCCTACACCTATTAGCAAAAAATGCAAATATAAAGTAGTTCTTAATGCAAACCAGACGGCTCTTTCATTCGTGGAAAATCCTTAACTGCTGTGCCCCTTAGAGACACTTTCAAAGTGCCAAGTTTGCAAAATAATTTCTAGCAACAAACTTCTAAATGGCAGCATGTAACTGGAAAATTGTAGGTATTTAATATTCCAGTTGAAACTTTTTAAATGAGTTTTATACTATTCTAATTCAGCGCAAAGTACACCTTTAGAGTTTGTACTCAATATCATTATATTAGTAGTATCTATTGCAGTAGCTATCTAAGTCTGAGTAACCTGCTAGAACAACTCATATCTTAACCGTGTGCCCTAAGAATTTTCAGCAGCAGTTAAAGGAGAACTAAAGTGTTAAACAGAAAATGGCTAGAAATGTTGTATTTAGGGATGCACTACATCCACTTTTTGGGGATCCGGCTGAACCCTGAATACTTTGTGAAAGATTCTGCCAAATACAGAATCCAATTCTGCATGTGCGACTTCTGGGGCCCAATGAACCGGAACGCAGTATAGGGAAGCAGGGCATGACGGGGCTAGGAGGGCAGCCCTTCCCCCCTTCCCCCCTCCTGTTTGGGTTTTTGTTTGATCTGGCCAATGAGACTACTGGATGTTTCCCGGGCTTAGCAAGGGGAGGAGCGAGCGAGGACAGCTTACCTGCCATTCGGTTCCAGGCAGCAGGAGGATCAACAGCTCGCAACGTCCCACCCTCCCTCCCTTTAATAGGGGGTTGTTGTCGTCGCAGTTAGCGGAGGGTACCTTACTCCGTGCCCCCAGGGGGAAGTTTAAAGGGGGGTACTTGTCAAGCAAGGAGAGTGTAGCCCGGTTGGCCTGGGGTCCTGAGCGGCAGTTAGCCTCGGTTTAGGTCGGGCGAAAAGGAGGCAGGAACCAGGCGTTAAATTCGGGCGCAGGGCCAGCCCCTTGGAGGCGAGTAAGGGATTGTTGTTTATGTAAATTGTTGGTTACTTAAAATGTTTGTTATACAAACGGTTTTGTCAAGTTAATAATGTTACAAATGTTAACTAATGTTAAGTTATTGTTAATAAATAAATAACTGTGGCCTTCTCTTCCCAGCTACGGTGTCCGAGTGTGTTGTTCGGGGAAAAGGTTAGGGGGTTAAGACGGGGGGAGGGGTAAGGGTTGCAGACTCGACGCTGCACCTGTCATGTGTTTATGTGACAAAAAGTCACATGATTTTAAGGATTTGGATTCAGTTCGTTTAGGCAGGTGGATTTGTCCGGATCTGAATCCTGCTGAAAAAGGCCGAATCTTGGCAGAATACCAAATTGAATCCTGGATTGTATACTGTATAGTACTGTAAACGAATGAAACTAACAGGGCAAGGTGTATATATATATACAAACAGAGAGAATAGAAAATACATTGGGACAGTGTAATAGATTTAAGACAAGTATGCAAAAGTAACATGCAAAGAGGGAAAAATGTCAGAGAATGACAGAGACAGAAATACAAAGTAAGGAAAAGTCAAAAGGGACAAAGAGAAAGACACCCTCACAGTGAAGCACAGAGAAGGAGAAACAAAGAAGCAGAGGGAAAGAGAGAGATCTATACAGGTGATAAGGAGGTTATTACATCTAACCCTACCAGATGAAAGGACCTGGAAGTCTCTCTTGCTATGTCCCTGTGGAATATATACATATACATGAAGTTCCTAGCATGAATGTAAATATATGTAAACCCCATCATTCACTGAATGCCTTTAGGATAGGATAGAAGCATGAAGGGCAAACAAACAGGGCTGGGGCTAAAGCCCCCATAATAATTGTTATATTCAGTGCAATGAAAGGCAAAGGTCTTTCAAAACATATAGACATAGGCAGTAGAGAACATCACTGATTTCAATGAGCACAGGTCACAGGGCGGCAAAAATTGTCTTCTACTGTAGCATCCCCTTTCTCTTCATCTTTTTTATTGCATTGCTTCTTTTCTGTCCCATGTCTCTTAGCAGTGTCCAGTAATTGCAGTTCATTTAGTGCATGCTATCAAACACACCCAATTTCAAAACAATTATAACTATTTTGGTATTTTTAGGTGCTATGTTACCATGTATCTAACTGTATCTAAAATCTCCAAGCAAAGTATGCTTTGTAATGTGTCAGGGGTTACTACTTCCCAATTTCTAAGCCTCTAGTCTGTCCTCTCTCTGTAATACCTCTCATCTTTGCAGCAAAATTAACTTTTAATACAATGTAGGCAGGCAGGTATATTATGAGAATATTCACATTTGACCTCCACGTTTAATTGTAGTTTTTGAATGATTTAACTTTTATTTAGTAGCTCTCTCAAATTTCAGCAGCTATCTGGTTGCTAGGGACCAGTTTACCCTATCATCAAGGCAATGGTTTCAATGAAAGACATGAGGATGAATAAGAAAGATAAATAAGTAATTAAAATAATAAAATTAACATTTTTTCAGGCTGCCTTGTCAGTGATGCCTCTCCCTATTTGAAGTGAAAGGCAAATAATTCAAACACTATTAATGATAAAAAATAAACCAGTTGAAAAGTTGTTAGGAACAGGGCATAACATACTAAAAGCTAACTTAACTGCTACTATAATGGAAACCCCTAGGTTTGAAAGTGGCAGCCTAGAACCTAAGCAAGATGGTTGTTAATTCCAAAATCAGCAGCTTATTGATCCGTGTATTGGGGCCAGCTTGGATTGGTCCAGCACATAAGTGGTAAATTTGGGCAGAGATCCCCTCAACATACAGTGGCTTGCAAAAGTATTCGGCCCCCTTGAACTTTTCCACATTTTGTCACATTACAGCCACAAACATGAATCAATTTTATTGGAATTCCACGTGAAAGACCAATACAAAGTGGTGTACACGTGAGAAGTGGAACGAAAATCATACATGATTCCAAACATTTTTTACAAATAAATAACTGCAAAGTGGGGTGTGCGTAATTATTCAGCCCCTTTTGGTCTGAGTGCAGTCAGTTGCCCATAGACATTGCCTGATGAGTGCTAATGACTAAATAGAGTGCACCTGTGTGTAATCTAATGTCAGTACAAATACAGCTGCTCTGTGACGGCCTCAGAGGTTGTCTAAGAGAATATTTGGAGCAACAACACCATGAAGTCCAAAGAACACACCAGACAGGTCAGGGATAAAGTTATTGAGAAATTTAAAGCAGGCTTAGGCTACAAAAAGATTTCCAAAGTATAGAACATCCCAAGGAGCACTGTTCCACTGATCATTCAGAAATGGAAGGAGTATGGCACAACTGTAAACCTACCAAGACAAAGAAATGCAGCCAAGAGGCCCATGGTGACTCTGGGGGAGCTGCAGAGATCTACAGCTCAGGTGGGGGAATCTGTCCATAGGGGAACTATTAGTCGTGCACTGCACAAAGTTGGCCTTTATGGAAGAGTGGCAAGAAGAAAGCCATTGTTAACAGAAAACCATAAGAAGTCCCGTTTGCAGTTTGCCACAAGAAATGTGGGGGACACAGCAAACATGTGGAAGAAGGTGCTTTGGTCAGATGAGACCAAAATGGAACTTTTTGGCCAAAATGCAAAACGCTATGTGTGGCGGAAAACTAACACTGCACATCACTCTGAACACACCATCCCCACTGTCAAATATGGTGGTGGCAGCATCATGCTCTTGGGGTACTTCTCTTCAGCAGGGACAGGGAAGCTGGTCAGAGTTGATGGGAAGATGGAGCCAAATACAGGGCAATCTTGGAAGAAAACCTCTTGGAGTCTGCAAAAGACTTGAGACTGGGGCGGAGGTTCACCTTCCAGCAGGACAACGACCCTAAACATAAAGCCAGGGCAGCAATGGAATAGTTTAAAACAAAACATATCCATGTGATAGAATGGCCCAGTCACAGTCCAGATCTAAATCCAATCGAGAATCTGTGGCAAGATCTGAAATCTGCTGTTCACAAACGCTGTCCATCTAATCTGACTGAGCTGGAGCTGTTTTGCAAAGAAGAAAGGGCAAGGATTTCAGTCTCTAGATGTGCAAAGCTGGTAGAGACATACCCTAAAAGACTGGCAGCTGTAATTGCAGCAAAATGTGGTTCTACAAAGTATTGACTCAGGGGGCTGAATAATTACGCACACCCCACTTTGCAGTTATTTATTTGTAAAAAATGTTTGGAATCATGTATGATTTTCCTTCCACTTTTCACGTGTACACCACTTTGTATTGGTCTTTCAAGTGGAATTCCAATAAAATTGATTCATGTTTGTGGCTGTAATGTGACAAAATGTGGAAAAGTTCAAGGGGGCCGAATACTTTTGCAAGCCACTGTATAAGCTTGCTTTTTTATCATCTTTGCAAATTGGAAGATTATTAGGAAACAAAATTTTCCCATTAAATGTTTCTGCTGATTTGTTTTATTCTTGTGTAATGATGAGCGAACCTGTCCTGTTTCGCTTTGTGAAAATATTTGTGAAACTGCTGAAAAGTTTGCAGAACAGTCAAAAATTCACAGAGTATATTTTTCGTGGCTCCCCCATGACTTTTTTTATGCGCACAACTTTATTCTCACTCCAAATGCATTAAAGTCTTTGGGCGTTTTTTCTCACTCCTTTTCACTCCCACTATGCAACTTTTTAAACTTTTTTTTACGTATGCAACTTTTTTTTCTCACTCCAAATACATTAAAGTCAATGTGTGTTTTTACTTGGCGGATGTGGATGGTGACATAATTCACATTCACAACACAAACTCTAATGTAAATTTTTGCATGTAAAAGCTGGTGAGTTCATTTAAAAGTCAATGGGACTTAAATTTTCAATACCAGTTTTTGAGATGGATTTGAAACTGGGCAAACATTGAAAGAGATGGGTAGAATATGATTTTGTTATGTTTGAGTTGTTTTTTCACGTTTTTACATGATTGAGTTTTTCAAATTCGAGTTTTTAAATTAATACATACTAGAGTTTTTTTCAAGTTTTTCAAATTAGAAAAATGTAATTAAAATTTAAAAATTTGATTTTTAATAAATCAGTCTACTGATATCACCTTGTTCATCATTCCACCATTAAGCAATGTAACAATTGTAATGTCAAAACTATTAAGTTTTTTTCTCAGTTTTTTAGTACAGGTATGGGAAACCCAGAAACCCCTTATCCAGAATGTTCAGAATTACAGAAAGGCCCTTAGACAAATAATTCAAATTTTTACAAATGATTTCCTTTGTAATTATAAAACAGTACCTTGTACTTCATCCCAACTAAGATACAATTAATCCTTATTGGGGACAAAACAAGCCTATTGGGTTAATTCATTATTTAAATGATTTTTAGCAGACTTAAGTTATGGAGATCCAAATTACGGAAAAATCCCTTTTTTTACCCCTGGGACACATTCAAAGGTAAAAAAAATGTAAAGAACAACACAAGTATGCAGAAAGTTCCTGGGGGTGCTAAGTATGGGCTGTGATCGGCTATTGGTACTCCCTGTATAGACTCAATGTTTGCAGGAGGCTCTGTGTGGCAGTACACAATGTGTTTTTTTTTTTTTTTTGTTAAAAAAAAAACTTATCTTTAAGCTAGGAGGTCGCTGCTTTGAGGTCACTAGGTGCAACATCAAATGGGTTGGTGAGCAACATGTTGCTCATGAGCCACTAGCTGGGGATCACTGACCTATAGCAACCTATCAACAGGCATTGGTTTTAAAAACAAACACCTTATTAGTTACTTTGGGTTACTGCCCAGGCAAATTGTGTGCTGTTTAACATATGGATTTAAGTACTATGTCATTAGGAATGGGGTGGTTATGGGATCCATGCTGCTTTCCCTTCTTCTCCTATCACTATACCTCAAATATATTTAAAGAATATTGGTTTGTTAAATAAATGATAAAAAACTGGATAAAAAATTGGTAAACCAGGAAAATGTGCTGCCATAGTTATTTACTATGCTGACTGCTAACAGTCAGAGAGCAGCGAAAAAGTCAAGATATGAGGGAAAGTCCAAATGGAGAAATAACATTTTTCATATAATGAATATGTTTGTTGATATAGTTCCATGTTTTTTTCTGTTTTACTACTAATTTCTTAGTAGAATTTTTTTTATCTAGTTGACAGAATGGTGGCTGGGGAAGCAGACTTACAGTTAGGGAATCAGTAATTCAAATGTATTATGTTTTTTGGAAACCCTAGACATATTTCCAGGGTGTTTTTTTCAAGTTTTTGCCTAGGATTCAGTATTTAATATTAGATAATCCGGTCTTTCCTGAAATCTCCACTCCTGCTACTAAGATAAGGTTTCCATATTTTCAAAGTAAAATCCAGGGACAAGTAGGGGCCTGCACCATGTGCATTGCACAAAATGTTTATATGCCACACCCACTTTCCACCCAGTCCCCCATTGCTGTACACTCACTCAATATCACAGCCACACATTTTAATCTCAATTTATTTCCTGGGAAAAGCTCCAAACTTATGTTATGCATATTTCCAGTTCTACAACCATAATGCAAGCAATATTTCCAAAGTTTAGAACTTAAGGTAAGAGCCAATGATTGCAGCTGCGTCAGGCAGTGTTTATAGTGCAGGTTGCTTAGGTGCAGACACAGTGGGGCAGAGCACGGTAGGGCAATGGAGAGGGGGCATTTCCTTAAGCAACAGAAATGCTGGTGCAGTAAGTTTGGAGAACATGGGCTGGAATAGCAACAACTGGCTGTGTGCGTCTCTGTTGCCATGGGGACAGCTTTCAGAGGAGGGACACTTGCCAGAAAAAAAATTCCATGGGGACAGAGAATATGAAATGTGGTCTGTCCCCTTAAAACAGGAACTGATGGTAACTGATCACCTTTGCCCTAAATTAACATGATCTACTGGGTTTATGGGTTTCCCCTTATTGTAATTGCACATACAGCCCAGATACATGAGCCCTCAGAAGTGTTATAGAGCTATAGATATGCCTATTTATTGTGTGCAACAACTTTGTGGGTGTGATAGAAATGTAACTAGTGTTATAGTGTCACTGATCTGGATTTCTGTCTTCACTTTTTGTGTTTTATCCTTTAAACTGACAGAATTATAAGTATTCCACACAACTTTCCACCCACCTGGACCTGGACTGATATAAATCAGGAACACCCTTACCTTTTTGGACGGTTTTGCTTTCACATACACACCCTATATCTTGCCCAAGATATATGAATCATATTTTTCACACCTTTACAAACATCCAGCTATCATTCATAGGAGATGATGCTCCGAGGGCATTGGGAACTAATAACCACCTTCTCTTCAGTTTGATCTGTCTAATTAGGAGTTCTCAGAAATAATATGATCCAGCTATACCTCAAAAGGCATATCAATAACATGTTCTATTTGTGAAACAAGAGTGCCATCTATTTAATTGTTGGCCCAGAAGTTTGGCCGAGAACAGTACAGAACAATGGCTTTCCACTATAAGGGAGATATACCCCCAAACAATGTAGGGCTCTATTAAAATATATTGCATAAACAAGCTCATATGTAAAACCCTGCTTCATCAAACTACCATTTCATCAAAATCACCATTTTCATAAAAATATACTATTTTAATAGTATGTACTAATGGGTAATCCTAAATAGAAAACTGCCATTTTATTAAGAATTAAGGGCTGCCTCCTGGGATCATAGGATTCACAGTGCACACAAACAAGTCAAGGCACACATACATGCTAGACCACATCAGCCAATTAAAGGGCAGAGTTCTGTCTTTTGCTTCCACACTACTTCCAGTTACAGTTAGAGCTGCATTTTTTCCTGTGAGGTGATCTCTGAGGGTGCATGTCAGGAAAACGCCACTCACAGATGCGCCTGACACCGGGACGGGGAACAAGGGGTTACACTCAGTCACCTTTCACACAGGTTAGACTAACATCAAGCACCCCCAAACACACCACCGCCCCAAATAACTATTCGCTGCCACCATCTACCAGGGGATTATAGGCAGATGGGGGATGTTCTTTTTTCCCATAAAAACAATCAACGCACCAGAGGCCACCCTTTTAGATTAGAGGAACGGAGCTTCCATTTGAAGCAGCGTAGGGGGTTTTTCACGGTGAGGGCAGTGAGGTTGTGGAATGCCCTTCCTAGTGATGTGGTAATGGCAGATTCTGTTAATGTCTTTAAGAGTGGCCTAGATGAGTTCTTGAACAATCAGAATATCCAAGGCTATTGTGATACTAATATCTACAGTTAGTACTAGTGGTTGTATTTATAGTTTATGTATGTGAGTGTATAGATTGGTAGGTGTGGGTTAGGTGTGCTGGGTTTACTTGGATGGGTTGAACTTGATGGACACTGGTCTTTTTTCAACCCTATGTAACTATGTAACTATTAACAAGCGATAGAAACCTAGCAACCCACTAGTTAATTAGCATTTACACAGAACCTGCCCTCTACTCAATACACATACACACAACCAAGCAATTAATACACCTGGGCCTGAGCAGTCATAAATGGTACGTGGAGATCGTTATAGAGCCAAAGGACAGAACTTTTTACATTTTATATTTAATATTTACAAAGGTAAACAGTGCACTTTAAAAAGATGTTACAAAAAGAGACATATACAGTAAATAAAATAAAAGGGAATAAAAACACAGAGAAAACCCTAAGTACATTACCGAGTGATCTGTTGTGTCCTCTGAGGCAAGAGTTTGAAAGTCCTGAGCCCATCCCCCAACATATTGGGACCTCAGAATGAGCTATCAGTACCTGGGTCTGTACCCTTTTTATCCTTCCTATGGGCCTAAAGAAATATTAGCTAAGAATCTGCTAAGAAGAGACAGACCCCCCCCCCCCCACTGTAGCACCGGTATGATAATTCTGGCTCTTCACACTTTGCCAGCCAGCCCGACTTTAGTGTCATTTAGACATTTAGACCCTACCGTGAGGGGTTTCCTTCCAATGTGGATTCCACACAGACTTTCTAAATTGAAAATTTAGAAAGTCTTTACATGTGGAGCAATACTGCTACAACATGACAGTGCACAAAGACCTAAATGGTGGATCAAGGGAAAGGATGTAAAAGGGTAATATTTACTGATATATATATTCCAGTTTGGCTAGCGCATTTAATAGGTCACATAAACTATCTGTTGGTTAAGTATTCATTCTGGGGGTATAGATTTTCTTTAAGTATGCATGCTTCTATAAAGTGATGTATTAATGAGCAATTTTGACATATTTACAGGTTGAAAACAATATCAGAGAGGTGAGACCTCTCCTGGCATACACTATATGGGTAGTAGCATACACTTACCCGTTAATCTAAGTAGTAGTGGTGCTTTATTAATATATCAGCTCTTTTATCCTATTTATATTAAATATGAAAGGCAGCAGAATAAGGTTGTAACAAATGCTTAAAGGTCCAAGATTCAGGGCAATAACGCTTACAGTTCCAGTTCAGGCACAGGGCAAGTCAGTGGCCTAAAATACTTCAGTTGCCTATGGTGATACTGTACCACGTGTGCATTGTAGCCTCCAGTTCTAAAGCAAAAAGAAAACTTTACATCTCCACATTGGCAACTTCCCACTTTGCCTCAGGTTGTTTGTTGTTTCTTATCTCCATCCAAGGCCTTAACTTGCCTATAATTCTATATGAATATACCAGCTTTGGAACTGCCATGGGCTAAATACATTTCAGCAGGAAAAGAAAGGGAATATTTGGCAGTTGCCATGTCCGGTCCGCAGAACTGGGCACACATCACCCGTTAGGAGATAATTGGGAGATAGAAAACATTAAGGGGCTTATTTATTATGCTTTTTAAAAAATGCTGACAAAAATCACCACACATTGCCAGGGTCCACTGTGAAAAACACGGTGGAATTTTTTTTTATTTCTTCTCTTAGAACTTATATAAAAACTGTTGTTTAGATGGCGAAATTTGCCATATTTTTTATATAGCTGTAAGAAAAGAACAGAAGCCATCAGTTTTGTTTGACCTTTAAATATTTATTATGCTTACCTTAAAGGTGGAGCTCACGTTTTTATTTACACTCTTTAACATTGCATCTGCCCACCTTATTAGCACTCTTCAAATAATTCACTGTACAGTACCTAACAAGATGTATTGACTTCTTCTGCAGTAATCATTAAGATGCTTTGTCTCTCAGGGGAAATATTGACCTTAGTTTTGACTCTGTCACTGTTTACAACTTTGGTCAATAAATCTTCATGTTTACCTTCAAGAAAAGAAACAAAAAGAGCCCAAGTACTTTTGGGACATTGTTCTTTATTAACAAAGTTGGGGTTTGACAAAGAAATATTAAATATGGTATATACATATACTATAATAGATATATATATATATATATATACTTAGTTTACAATACTTGACTACTTGACACAGTATTTCCTGCAAATACTGATAAGAAAATCGTGTTACTAAAATGCAAGCTGAGAGCTGAAATGGCTAAATACAGCTAAACAGTTGATGCAAAACATCCAAATGATACTGCTGAATAATAATTCCTTTCATTTGTGTCTGCATATAAAGTTGTATATACATTTTCAGCATGCTTGTTAAGCTCCTAGATGTTAGATCTGTGTGTGAAGTATATAATACTGTATGAGAAGGTAAGTATAATGGAGTGTCATAACATTGTCCTTTCTGGCTGGAGTACAGGTATGGGTTCTGTTATCCCAAAACGCTTTGTCCAAAAAGATCAAAATTATGGGAAAGCCATCTCCCATAGACTTCCATTTATTGGAGGCAAAACAATCCTATTGGGTTTATTTAAATTATGTTTTAGTACTATTAAGATGTCAGTTGGGCAGCATTAAGCTGATAGGAGACATTACGTTATATGTGAAATCTCATGATGGCTGGACCCGGCCACTACAAATCAGCTAGAGGAAACGGAACAGATTATGGCAAAAAAAAAGATTGTATCTCCTATGCTTATTAGAGTGACTATAATGTGCCTATAAAACAGATACCATATTGTATCTGCCTAGATGTGCCTTTTTCGCCCTACTGCTCAAAAGTCCATGTTGGGTTTATATGAAGTATTTTTATTGTTTTATTAAAATGGAAAATTGATAAATAAAGAATATACAAAAAGAAAAAAAACAGATTTCTCAGCAGACTTAAGGCATGGAGATCCAAGTTACAGAAAGATGACTATCCAGAAAACCCCCAGTCCTGAACATTCTCAATAACAGGTCCCATACCTATATATCACCAACCCACTTTGATTGTTAGCCTGCTAAGGGGTTGCCTTTTTGAATAATAAACATGCAACATAGACATTACATCAATCCTCTTGCAGTTCTGATATGTCAGGTTTGGTTGGCAGTGGGTACAGGATTCTGGTAGCATGCCCAAGCTACAGGTATCTGTAGAATACAGTTATGGCATCTGTACTCAATGTCCAGGCTGGTTTAAATCCATGATTTTCTTATAGCTGTGTGTTTGATTTTATCTGTCTTCTACACTACTGGGTCAAATGTAGACAGAAAATACTGCCATTGTCATTTACACCAGAGGCTGGTCTTTGGAGAAGAAAGGCTGTTTCATAGTTAAGTGCTTTCACCCATATTAAGGAAAACATTATCAATGTAAAAGGGGGATGGGGCAGCATCTCTGGGTGCCCCTCCAAAAAGGGAGATTTGCAAGAGTTTCTAGAGACCCTGCCAATTTTCAATATATTCTTGTGCAATTATTTTGATCAATGCTTCAAATATAGATAATAGTTGTACAATTGTATTATACACAAAATAATGATTATATTTTTCTTATAGTGTCCATGTTTTGAGAGCATATGCAAGCAACACCCCTCTTCACATGAAATACAGCTTGATATGTCCATCAAGTAGGTTATTATCCATTTTGCATGCATGTGTATCTCACTATGGGGCCTGCATCCCTACTTGGATAAAGCTGTGTTTTGTTTTTTTTAAAGCTGGCCCAGGCTTAAACAGACTGCGGACTAAACATATGGTTCTCAAGGAAGCTAACACCAGAGGTGTGATGTCAGTGGCTTCAGGGAGTGTACCTTTCACCCATACAAGCAGAGAAAACATACTGACAGGTGTACATCCCTGCCAGCTGTCACACAAGACTGATTGCACAAATGCTATTGTGCTGATTAAATTCATCCAAAAGATGCTGTTCTACAGTCATCTGAACAGCTGATACAGAGGCCTATGTGACTCTTATATATTGGTCCTTTAAATGGTATTATACTAGATTATGTATTTGCCATTACCATGTAATTCAAAATACTGTTCATTTCAGATATAACTCAAACTAAGAAACCCTCTGCAAAATAAGAAGAGACGTTTTAATAATGTACTTACTAACTGAACCATGTTAACAGTTTACTCATATTCATAGACCCTTCTCAATGATGATTTTTTTAGACTGCATGGCAAATATTTCCTGTTGATACATGCTATTAAGGAATAGATGATATTTTAAGTACAATCTGAAAGTTTACCAAACATACCATAGTAGAAATTAATACAAAGCAGTCTTTAGGTGTCAAAGAAGAAGCAGGCTCCTAGGTTCATCATATACCTGGAGTACAGCAGTACTACCTGCTAGATAGGAAACGGAATAGAACTTCAAGATGGTGAAAGTAGAGCAAGATGAAGACCATAATACTTTAGTACAGTGTTGCTCAACCTCTACCTTTTTGTGGATTACAGCTCCCAACACCCCCAACTGGCCCCTAAGCACTCTATTAGAGCATGCGTAGCAGAGCAGGTCATTCTGCGTTAGCAAAAAAACCTGAATGATTACGGTCACTTAAGGCATATATAGATACGTGTATATCTACATATTTGTGCCAATAATTCTCTTCCTGTCTACCTATTCTGTCCTCATCCTTACTATTCTAAATCCTGGCACTTACAAAATAAATAGGAAGATCTGCTTCTTTGGACAGATTGCATTAAGCCAAACTGATGATTCTGTTCAGCCTCATACAGAAGGGTCATATAAACAGCCCCACAGCAGACCAGATGTACTGTGACCACTGCCATATATTCAATATACAGGGAAACAGAATGAGTTTCACCCACATTTCTAAATTTTTGACATTGTAACATTGCTCCACTGACTTTGTTAGGTATATATTTAGCAGTAGAAACATTAATGTTCAAGGACCTATATAAATTCGGTAACTTAGTTAATAATAGGCAAACATAATTCAGACAGCATTTGTATTTCTATTCAATTATATTCATTCAAAAAACGTGAAAGCCCTATTTTACTCAAATAACAAAACCTTAAATCCAAAATTATGTATCCAGAACTTGTGCTTTACTAACCCAGATGCAAAAATTCAAGCTTTCAGACAGCCTGTTTCAATTCTATTAAATCTCATCAGTGCAAGATACTGGAAAATGGTCATATTTCATGTATGGCTCTAAAACTTAGGTTGTATATGTGCTAGATGCAGCCTATTTGAAAGTTAATAAACTTTCAAATTGAACTTTAGCAAATTTGAATTAATTTCTTAAATTTATTAAGAGAAAAAATTTTAAAATTAAAAATTCACCATCCTAAAAGTTGTAGAGTTCACCTAAAAGTTAATGCCAATTGTATTAGCAAAATTAGAATGTGATTTCACTGCATTCAAGTTGACTTTTCATGCAGTCAAGCTTTTAAAATTTGAGTATTATAATAAATAAGCACACATTTATTTTCCCGTTTTTATGTTAATTTTCAAATTAGAAAACACTCAAATTCAAAAATTAGATTTTTGGTCAAATTTGATTTTTGGTAAATTAACTTTCCCATGTTGGGGTAAAACTGAAAAGTATGTGTTGGAGCAAAATGGCAAAAAATGGACTAAAAAAAAAAAACACTGGAAGTATTAACTGCTTACAGTGATGAAAAAAGAGCAGATTTGCAGGTTCTCTGCAGGATTCCTATTATTTGATTTGGTATCTTGGATAACATTGTCTGGGTCTTCCTGGGATTTGATATATTAGACCACACAAAGGTTTACTGGTCTGTGGTACTGAATCCAGTGGATTTGGTCAATATCAATATAATACTGATATCAATCCAATACACATGGAAGCCCTTTTCAAGGAGATCAATCAAAGATTGATTACATTTTATTGTAACAAGTCAGTCCAATAATTTATTGATAAATTTAATAGCATTTTATTGATAGACCTTTTTTTACCATGAGCAACATGTAAATATAAAAGAAGTTGGGGAGCAGCTCAGTCAGGATAAAAGTTCCTAGGGGTGCCCAGTAAGGGCTATTGATTGGTTATTTGGTAGCCCAATGTGTACTGGCAAACTATAGCAGGCTTTGTTTGGCACTACAGATGGGGGCAGATTTACTAATCCACAAATCCGAATCCCGAATGGGAAAAAATCAGATTGGAAATGAATATTTTGCGACTTTTTCGTATTTTTTTGTGATTTTTTTTTGGTGCCGTTGCGACTTTTTCGTCAATTGTCGTGACTTTTACGTAGCCGTTACGACTTGCGCGAAATGTCGCGACTTTTTCGTAGCTGTTACGACTTGCGCGAATTGTTGCAACTTTTTTGTATTGAGCGCTAGTAAACGGCGGGCAAACCTTTACGATTTTTTCGCGACGGCTACGAAAAAGTCGCGACAATTCGCGCAAGTCGTAACGGCTACAAAAAAGTCGAGACAATTGAAGAAAAAGTCGCAACGGCGACGAAAAAATTGCAAAATACTGATCATTACGAAAAAAACGCATTCGGACGCTTTCAATCCGTTCGTGGATTAGTAAATCGGCCCCATGGTCTTTATGCCTCCAAAACTTTCCTTAAAGGTAGAAATTGGAAAAAAAACACCTGCTTTGAGGTCGCTGGGAGCAGCATCAAAGGGGTTGGTGAGAAACATGTTAATCATAAGCCACTGGTTGGAGATCACTGCAGTACATACATTAAAAATAATGAATTAATGTATATCGGAAAGTTGCTTTCATTATGCTTAAAACTGTTTTTGAGTGGCGATCTCCTTAATCAATGAATCATTAAACGATCATTAACTGAATCAATCATTGTTACTGATATATTAGAACTGATTATTCCATAATCATCAGTAGTCATTAATCATCAGTAGTCAATCATTATACAGGTATGGGACCTGTTATCCAGAATGTTCGGGACTTGGGGGTTTCCAGATGGTCTTTCCGTAATTTGGATCTCTACACCCTAAGGCTACTAAAAAAAAACATTTAAAGATGAAATAAACTCAGTAGGAGTGTTTTGCTTCCAATAAGGATTACTTATATCTTAGTTGGGATGAAGTACAAGGTACTTTTTTGTTATTTTAGCGAAAAGGGAAATCATTTTTAGAAATGTGAAGTTTTTTATTAAAATGGAGTCTGTGGTTGATGGCCTTCCTGTAATTCAAAGCTTTCTGGATAATGGGTTTCCAGATAATGGACCCCATGCCTGTATATGTCCTGAACACTAATGATGAGCAAATCTGTCCCGTTTCGCTTCGCCGGAAAATTCACGAATCTTTCAAAAGATTTGTGAAACGGCAAAAATGTTGTGCGGCAAAAAAATGTCGCCTGCGACTTTTCTTTTGACGCCCACAACTATTCTTTTGATGCCCGCGACTTTTCTTTTGACGCCTGTGACTATTCTTGCATCAATTTTTGGACACATGACTATTCTTTTGATGTCCGCAACTATTCTTGGAAAATTTTTGGACGCGCAACTATACTTGCGACAATTTTTGGACGTGTGACTATTCTTGCAACAATTTTTGGATGCACGACTATTCTTGCGACAATTTTTGGATGTGAATCCATGCCTGGTATTTTGCCCATCACTACTGAACACATTTTGTCTGGTTATTTTTAATGTGAGGGTGAAACAACAATTATAAAAAAAAATTCCCAGGAATTAGCAGATAATTTATATTTAAGTCTTTAATAAATATAGATATAAATACAATATTGAAAAAAGGCTTCTTTTTCTTTACAGACCAAGAAGGCAAGATCTCAATAAATGGCTGCAAACAAATAAAACATTGCTAAATAGGAACGCACATTGTTTCTTCATTTAGTCGGTTATATGTAAGATTTAAAAGACGGAAAAAAAAAGACAGAAAAGAGGAATTACAAATGCTGGCATATATCTAAACTTTGATATCATAACAAAGATGATTATAATACACCTTCAACCTTTATAAAAGTAGATATTTTAACAGTAGTATAAAAAGATAATAAAACCAATTAACGGTGGGGTGGGCCAAGATTTACCGGAATGAAATGTTAAACAGTGTAACCTTGCCAAATTGCCAAGTTTGGATTGAATCATTTAACTTACAGGGTCCTGTACTATAACTCATTTTTTTAACTACAGCCTCAGGGATAGAAGCATTAGTAGGCCTTAATATAAATGTCATCATTTTATGTTTGTTAACATTAAGGGGACACTGCTCTCTAAAAATTATCCCTCTGAATTTATCAGAAAATTTAAATGGCAATGTCAGAGGGAGGGTAAAAAAAAAAGTCAAAATATAGTAGGTTTTTATAATACGTTTTTTTAAACTATGTTTATAAATACTGGAGGAAAATTCATTACCTACCCCCATGTTTCATAAATAACTTAGTTACAACTAAAGATAACATATCACAATACAGCATTCTGATTTAGTGTGTTACAAAGAAAAATTGAATTTGTTCTTATGACTTTTTTATTACCTGCAATACTTTGCAATATAGTTCTTTATTGGGATAACTCCTGTCAATGTATTCTGTTAACTGAAAGACTAGAAATGACATCCGAGATGAGTGATGAGAGAGAGGTAAAGAACCATTTATTAGGGCCTCATGTTTACATTTATACAGTATATATATATATATATACATGCATGGTGCTGACTGGGAACACATGTAAGTGTTCTTAAATACCTACAAACCCACTGCAACAGTAAAAAGATGAAAGTTTTGATGAAAGCTTTTTATAGACAGATAGGAAAATATAAAAAAAGAAAAAAAACTCAGTTTTTATTGAGTATTTATATTGTATTTGATGTAATTATTGTCTATTGTTATGTAGCGATGAGTGAATCTGTCCTATTTTGCTCCACTGGAAATTTCGCCTAACTGCTGAAAAATTCAAATAGACAACTTTTTATGCATAACATTTTTATGCGTGACAAATTTTTACGCGGGTGTAATTTTTAATGTGCAACTTTTTTTTTTTACTCCAAATGCATTAAAGTCAGTGGGCATTTTTTCTCACTCCAAATGCATTAAAGTCAATGGGCGGTTTTTTTTTTTGTGTCAACTTTTTTTGCCGCAGTTTCACGAAAATTTGCAGATGGCAGAATGCTTAATTTTGCTGAGAATCCATGCTTTGTGAAAAAATTTGCTCATCACTATTGTTATGGTTTTCACTCTTTCTCAGTTACAACAATTGCAAATTGAGTGCCCTAATTCAGAAAACCGAGCATGAATCTTTACAGTTAAAGGAGAAGTCATAGGTAAACCACTGGGGGTTTTCATTATGTTGGACACCCTTCAGTGAGTCAGATATCTAGGCTTGCACCCAGACCATACCTCCCAACATTTTGAAAATGGAAAGAGAGACAAAAAGAAATGCTGTGCAGCTAACGTTTTTAACCACACCCCCTAAATACCACTCCCATTAGACTAAATTTAGCAGTTTATTTAAAGTTTGAACACATTTCTGGAGGGTTTTGGATTCTTGTTTTATGTGTTGAGTTTTGTTAAAAAAGCTAAATTTGTCCTTTAAGCTGCAAGTCTACAAGAGACCTGTTTAGCTTATTAGTTACAATTTCTTCTCATTACAGGTGTGGCTTGTTAACTTTCTGGGCTCTCTGCCAAAAGCCCACTTATTTAATAAATGTGAGAAACAATGTATCTAAGTCCAGGTGAAGCTCATTAAGATTTCAGGGCTCTCTGCCAAAAGCTACTTTTAATTAAGTTTGAAAAACATTTGTATCTAAGTGCTGGTGAAGCTTGTTTAACTTTCTGGGCTCTCTGCCAAAGGCTTCTTTTTAATTAAGTTTTTATCTTTTTTAGTGTTCAGTGCAGGAGATCAAAGGGAATGAAGGACTTTTCAGTAAGAATCCAGGACTGCGGGTTGAGCTGTCAGAAAAGGGACTGTCCTGCAAAAATCGGGACAGTTGGGAGCTATGCCAGACCAGTGCACATCTTTCTTTAAAAATTACAGCTTAGGTACTTTCTTAAAGAGTGTTGCTTTACCACCTTTCTTTTGATTACTAAAGTAATCTGCGCCTATCTGGACAAACATATTCAACAGGCCCAAAATGGTGACACGGCATGCTTCAAGTACTTTGAATCATACGCTCACCTAAAGGAACACCTGTTAATGCAATTATCCAATCAACCAATCACATGGCAGTTGCTTCAATGCATTTAGGGGTGTGGTCCTGGTCAAGACAATCTCCTGAACTCCAAACTGAATGTCAGAATGGGACAGAAAGGTGATTTAAGCAATTTTGAGCGTAGCATGGTTGTTGGTGCCAGACGGGCCGGTCTGAGTATTTCACAATCTGCTCAGTTACTGGGATTTTCACGCACAACCATTTCTAGGGTTTACAAAGAATGGTGTGAAAAGGGATAAAAATCCAGTATGCTGCAGTCCTGTGGGCGAAAATGCCTTGTTGATGCTAGAGGTCAGAGAAGGGTATTAGTATGGTCTTCCTAATAATCCTTTAGGTGAGTGTATATCCATGTGATTTTCATGAAAGACATTCATCAGCCTGGGAATCAAGGACAGTGATTTTATTCACTGGGGCTGTCTATATGATCAGTGGTTTAGCCATTACTTCTCCTTTAATGACTCATTCATATATCATATACACATACCAATGGCGCAAGTGTTTGATATTGCAAGGATTGTTAAAAACAGGAAGGAAAAACATCCTGCTGCATATTTTCTGTGTCTGTCATGTACAATGTAATGGGTTGTTAGTAATTTATCCATTGTACAAAAGTGGTTTAATAGCTAGGTCATTTTATTAGAAAACATATAGTTGTGGCCTCTCTAGCTTAAGAACATAGCACTTGTGCAATGACAGCAAACCACAGGGCAGACTAAATGAAAACAAGAGTGCGCTACTTTGTATGATTATATTATGATAATCCTTTTTCAGCCAGAGGGGCCTTCATATCAGTTCTCTTCTAGTGACAGCAAGGGTTACATTTCCTGAAACTACCTGCTCACCTAACAGGTACATACAGGTCTGCAGCCTGATATGAAAAGCCTGTTTGGGCACATATACCAGTGATCTAATGCTGCTGCCAATCCCACACCCATAACTGTCAATAAAAGCGCACCAAAGGCTCAGTAATCTTAGCCCAGAACTCCAGGAATATCTGCACTGCAGTTGTTCTGATTTGCTGTAAGTGTATTAGAAGAATGGAGAACACCCTATAGCAGAAATGAATTAAGTCTTAAATTGCAAGATTATTGGAAATTAATTTAGATTTTTTTTCTCTCAGTGGCACTGTTGTGCCATTACAAATATATAAAATAAAAACACGTTCAAATGTATTTCCTGCCAGTAATATTCAACTGAGACTGAATAAGTAAGAATTTGTGCACACCTTTATAATTCCATCAAAATGACTACACAATAATACATGAATAAATAATGTTAGATGCTATATGAAGGTGTCCTGATCTCATCATACAAATTTAGCATTTGACACTACAATTTATTTAATTTACTTATTATAAGCAAATTGTCTCCTTAGTAACAAACTACATCATTGCCCTTTCAAATATGTTAAAAGCTGGACTTTACCTCTGGAAACAAAATAATTGTACTAATGATTTTGTTTCCAGCTGGGGCCTTAATTACACACAACTAGATTTTTTTTCCTATTAAATAAATGTTTTTCAAATACAGAACAGCATTTTGAATGTTTCCCCTGTTTCAGGTTTTTCTCAGATATGTCAGATTTTCATAACAGGTATGAGTTCCCTTATACAGAACCCCCATTATTTAGGGGAAAGCCATCTCCTATTTAGATTTTAAAAAATATTTTCCTTTTCCTATGTCATAATAAAACAGTACCTTGTACTTGATGGTAACTAAGCAGCATGAATCCATATTGGTGGCAAAACAGTCCTATTGGGTTTGTTTAATGTTTAAATGATTTTTAGCAGACTTACAGTAAGGATCTAAATTATGAAAATATCCCTTAAAATTACCCACAGTGAAGCATTTTTTCCCCATAAAAAATTTTGTATGGTGTACTTATTATTTCTAAATTACACTCACTTTACCATTTACCGTATTTTTCGGACCATAAGACGCACCGGACCATAAGACGCACCAGTTTTTAGAGAAGGGAAATGAAGAAAAAAAGATTCTGAAACAAATAGTGTCCTAAAATATTTTATGTGCATTAAAACCCAACCTGTACCAGCAGCACCGAACATATTGCCCCCCACCTGTACCAGCAGCACCCAACATATTGCCCCCATCTGTACCAGCATATAGCCTACAGATATACCGGTACTTTAAGAAAAGGTTTTTTACTTGCCCGTGTGGTCTCCGTGCAGGGCCCTCCTCTATTTACCGGCGCTTAGCTCTGGCGCTATGCGTATGGGCATGCGCGTCATTGTGCATGCGCACAGCTCCAGAGCTAAGCGCCGGTAAATAGAGGAGGGCCCTGCACGGAGACCACACGGGCAAGTAAAAACATTTTTTTAAAGTATATCTGTAGGCTATATTCGGACCATAAGACGCAGGGACTTTTTCCCCCCACTTCTGGGGGAAAAAAAGTGCGTCTTAGGGTCCGAAAAATACGGTACTATGTTATTCTTTAGTCAACAAATGTATTTTTTTAGTAATATTAATATTGTTGTGTAGGCAGCCATCTCAGTGCATTGTGCCTGAGTCTGAGCTTTCAGAAAGAGCCAGTGCTACACATTAGAACTGCTTTCAGATAACCTATTGTTTCTCCTACTCCCATGTAACCGAAGGAGTCCCAAGCCGGACTTGGATTTCTCACTATTGAGTGCTATTCTGACATCTACGAGGAGCTGCTATCTTGCTACCTTCCCATTGTTCTGGGAGGGGGTAATATCACTACAACTTGCAGCTCAGCAATAAAGTGTGACTGAAGTCAGAGCACAGGTCACATAGAAGTGGAACCCTGGAAAATTAAGTGTATGACTAGCCCCATGTGAAATTTCGAAATTAAATATTAAAAAAATCTGGATTTCAATGCAGGATCCTGCTGAAGAAGCTCTATTAACTTATGCATTTTGAAATAAACATGTTTTCCCATGACAGTATTTCTTTACGTGTAATTGCAGTAGTACCGAAGGTGTGCCCAATGCATCAAATCAAATGCAATTATGCATGCAGTGTTAGAAAATCAGATGCACTTTTTGGCTAAAGTTTTCAGAGTTGGAATTGCATCATTTATGGCACTCGGCATTAAAATAATGTTTGAGTGTGAGTCATCTGGTACAAGCCTGCTGTGCCTATTGATGCTGTGGGAGCCTTGGAATTACTGCCACATTCAGGATGGCAGTAGCTCCAGGGTTTTTACGGTGCTTAGCACTAGTGATGGGCAAAAAAATTTGGCAGGCATGGATTCGCTGAGAATTTCCTTGTTTCGCCATTGGCAGATTTTTTTCCGAAACACCCAACAAAATTCGCCATGGAAAAATTCGCTGCACGTTCAAAATGTGATGCCCCGTGCCAAAAGAACTATCGCCCGCATCAAAACAATTATCTTGCTTGGCAAAAGATTATCTCTCGTCAAAAGAATTGTGTCTCATCAAAAGAAAGTCTCGAGCGTCAAAAGAATTTTCTCGAGCACCAAAAGAATTGTTGGGCGTCAAACAGAATTGTCCCTCTCATCAAAAGAATTGTCTCATGTCAAAAGAATTGTTGCATGACAATTTCGCCGTTCCGCGAATCTTTTGAAAGATTCGCAAATTTTTCGGCATCCCAAGGTAATGCAAATCGAACAGACAGAGAAAACTTTGTTTTAACAACTTACTGATTTATCAGTAACCCCCTCAACACACACATATATATATATATATTTACAAGATAGGTTCAGGTTCCCCTTACCTTATACTAGGCTGAAAGATGTATTGATCCATTAGCATCCAGCCATAGTTTTAGGAGTATCAAGAACAGTAAATAAGCGTTCCTACCAAAACTTACACCCCATGACATTAATGTACTGTACCTGCTCACTAATATCCAGTCAGTGAAGTTTACTGCAGCTCACATTAAAGCAAGTTTTGTTTCTCCTCATATCCTTCTTTTCAAATTGTGTTCAGATAGAACTACAAAAAATAGCTAGTACCTTTATTGGAGCTTAATTGTGCTATTAGCCTTAAAAGTAATTGCAGTTCCAGTCTGTCAGGCTGTCACATCTGTGAACTATGATGGAGCACTTTTTGGAAGAACAACTCAAATACAACAACTTAAATACAGTCACAAGAGGAACACCACTTGTTTTAGCCTTAGTTGCCCACTAAAAACCCTCTTTACTATGGGGTGCCGTTTGTCCAAAGTACATTTTGTCTATAAAAATACATTCTATATACAAAAAGCAATCCCCAGTAGTTTGTTGATAGAATGATTTTTGTGCTATAGAATCTTCCTTTTTGTAACAAGCATCTATTTTGTCATAAAATCTAGCTTGGAATAAGCTAGTCAGTTACACCATTATATATTTTGTGCAAAGTTTTGTTTTACATAATTAATTCTGTAAAAAACTTGTTCTGCTGTATGGATGTTATACATTTGTGAGACAGAATGCTTGTTAAAATTTACATAATGGAGTTTGTAATATAATTATATTCTTTTGTGCATAAAATGGATTATTTTTGCAGAACTATGTCTTTTGTATATTTGTAACCAGTGTATATGGCCACACATTTATTCTGTGTCCTGGGGATTGTCCTTTGTTTATAGAATGTATTTATGTAGACAAAATGTACTTTGGACAAACGGCACCCCATACTTTACTGGCACTAGCTGTATATTTGTCTTTTTTATTTAAAGATCTTAACTATGTTTGCAAGCCACCAGTTTTAAAAAAATCACGTACAAGTACAAAGTAAATATATAGCACCTTAATCTATGGCCGGTTACAGTTTATTATATAATGACCTATGTAACCACTGCATTTGCTCCTAGATCTCACTAAAATCTTTTTGGAAACAAAAAAAAAGAAGAATGACTGGATGGATTTCTGTTCCAAGCGTAAAATTAATAACCCATCAACAAGATGGGAGCCTACGCCCAAAACCAAAGCAATTAAATCATTTTACACCTTGATAATTTCCCTGAGGTATTATACCAACCCTAAAAAGCCTGCAAGGAAGATAAGAGGGTAAACAACAAACATAGATTTAATAAATCACATGGGTTGGCCTTGATTTGAGGTCAACAAGATCAGATTTTATAAAAAAAAATTACTTAAAATACCAGCCAAACAGGAGTAAATGTTTCAACTAGTCTTTCATAAAAGAGAGGAACTTCTAATAAAATGATCTCACTATCTATATTGAGCAAATGCATCATTTCCATTTTTTTCTAATGGGAAAGACAAATAACAGCATGTAAAAAATTGTCTCACATACGTTAAATTTGTCTGCAGTTTTGCAAATTTTCTGGTGAAGTGAAAATGGACAGATTCGCTCATCACTAGCCATGATATTTTATTAAGTAAAAACTCCTAAAAAAAGACCACTCCTCTTTTAATAACAATGTATAGATCCGCTTTTGGCTTTTTTCTAAACTGTTTTTCTAAACTTGCAAAGTAACTGATATCTGACACTGCAAGGTGTAAAGTGCACAGCTTTCATTCCACATGTGTCATGAAGTATTTTATTGTGATTGTGGAATCTAATACTTTGCAGATACTTATGAGACAATTATATATATTGAAAAGCAATCTAGGTCAGGCTGTTCCTTTGTGGTTTGACACTTCCCAGACTAACCTCCTTATCACTTGCATCGTATATGACAAGTATTTCATTCAGTCACAGGTTTCAGTCTGGATCCCAGCTAATTCCACAGTTGTTACTAACAGTATTAGTGCACTCTAGTGGCTCTTACGCTACTTAATGTTGGTTACACTCACAAGGATTACATGAGTATGCTTACAATACCTTTATGCTAGAGCAAAATATACTAGTGTGAGGACTATGGATTGATAAACAAATAAATAGTAAAACAAATAGTAAAAATGCCATTAAAACATGTTTCAACTTCTAAATAAAGGCATGGCCCTTGTTTTTCATTCCATCTTTAGGTATGTTCTTAAAGGGATACTAAACTGGTAAATTATCCTGTCCCAGGGGTGGAATTTTATGTTCCAACAATATCCAGCTTCAAAAAATTCTATATTTTAAAATTGGTGTTGTTTCTTTTGCCTTACAAATCTTCATTGTCCCTGTCACTCAGCTAATTAATTAAAAAGATTTTGGTTCACCATACTTTAAAGCTACTAAAAATCATCTAAACATTAAATGAACCCTATATAGGATTGTATTGCCTTCAACAAGGATACATTAGTAGTTGAAGTTAGTATCAAATACAATTATTATTATTGAAAAATAGAAAATATTTTTTTAAATTGACTCAATGGAGAATGGCCCAGAATTCAGAGATTTCTTTATAACGAGTCCCATTCCTGTATATCCAAATATAGGTCCTTCTGGTCATTTCAAAACAGCCTTCACTATAACTTATGTTCCCAACTTACAACTCAAAAATCTTCCAAGGGTATACTTTCTAGCATACAATAGAAGGTTTGCCGAAGCATTCCCTAAAAGACGGAGACAAGAACTTTCAGAGATCAATCTATTCTTCTCTTTTAACTTCATGTGCAGCTTCTTATATCCCTTGGGATCTTATTATGATACATCCAGCCTTGCTTCTATCCTCTTTATGTATATTAAAGATACCTAGAAGTCCCACAAGGTATAAATGCACTTGAGTTAAGATAAAGTTGTCTACTTACTGTGTGAATTTCTTTGCAAATTCTAGTGTTATTTTTTCTGCCATTGTAGTTGTTTTAACATTTACACATGATACATTTTCACATGATAAAGCTACAGTATTTTGATACATTCACACATCTTAAGCCTCCAGCATTGCCTGTTTAAAAAAAATAAATAAGTAAATAAGGCATTCATCTAGATAGATAAATAGAAAGATATGCAGTGCGCTACAAGATATACACAAACAGAAGTACTGCTATTCCAAATTTGGCGGAATCAGTAAATACATAAGTGCTGGGAGTTTTAATAACCAGTAGGAATTAGGTCCCTATCCCTATATTAGCTTACAGTCTAATATATACAATTTATGATGGCTTATATACACCCTCAAGTGCAGGTCCCCACAATTTCCCTGCAGTCAGTTGTGTGTAAAACCACTTTCAGTATTTGCTTTAAAATGTGCACTTCCATATAGTTGTGCTTGGCTCCACTCCTTCCTGTCTACCATTCTGAATAAAGTGCTGCTGCACCTCTTGATGCAGAGGACCCTGGAGCTACTGACATCTCCTGACCACTTCCTGCATTAATTTTGGCTAATCGGACTCCATTTTGGTAGGTGCAGTGCAGTTATGCTAAGTGCTTTGCTCTCTGGCAATGATGCTGGAATTTTGGGGAAAAACACTACATTGTGGGGAAAAAAACATCGCAATTGCACTCAAAATTACACTTTACTTACTGCATTTGCAGACATACATGTGCCCTGTTGTGTATTAAGGGTATTGGATAATAATGGTGGTACTGAATAATAATAGTGGAAGTAAACAGGAAGTAAACTTCATCTAAAATTTGTTTCAATACTATTTACTATACTATTTGATGGAGCAGCCAATCACAGGTACAAAAAGAGCAAGAAATCAGTTATAAATGAATCATTTTAATAAAAATATATTAAAACCTCAAAGGAAAAGGCTAGAAAAAGTTGAGTATACATAGAATATTTTTTAAAGTTTTATTTTTCTTTGGCATAAATTGTAATTTATTCTACAACATGTAACGTAGGGCAGTCTCTGATTGAAAGCAAGCTGTGGAGATTCATTAAATATAACACAGTAAAAACTTGGCATTATGCCAAAAAAAAATTTTTGTATTGAAAAAAATGTCATAATTTGGAACAGAGTGGTAAAACAAAAGAGACCATACAAAGTGAAGGTTTTTAGAGTATAAATAGCACACACAGGTAAAGTGGTAGCTGTGCAGGTGGAACCATGCTGGGATCAGTTCAATTGTTTAGTAACCACATATGACAATAAAGAGTTCTCTGTACCTTTTTCAAATGGGCATGAGTATAGTGAATGTATTGTATAATATTGAGCAAATGAGAGTTTTAAGTCTTTTTTTAATGGTTTAGCCACAGTACAGTTCATTTGCAATCAGTGAAGAGTTGTGAAGAGTTTTGAAGAGTTGTCCATCTGATAATGACATTTATTGACCTTTATGTAAAGAAATTCTGGTGGATAACAGAGGATGTACTATTGTAGGTATGTAGAACAAAATTATTTATTCATTACTCAATAGAAAGTAACATAAAAACTTACAAAATTCCAAATGCCACCTACTTTGTTCCTATTGTTGCCACTGTCCACCACAAATACAAGGGGAAGGCACTTCATAGTGGGCTAGCAATGCAGAAACTGAAGGGACAAGCAACTTCCTCGCTTGCACTAAAGTGTAAGATATTTGATACTTATCAGGGTCACCAATGTTATAAAGCAACTAAGCTTTAATACTATACACTGCAAATTAACTGAAATGATCTGAAAAGTCTAAAATATCGATTTACCCAACTCATTCATACAAATACTTTTTTTTATTACTTACTTAAAAAGAAATAAAAAAAAGAAATTATTAATCATTCAACATGAACTTTGACAGTATTTTTCAGAATGGGTGGGGTGGGAATGTGAGACAATTGCTAAGACCCAAACATAGCCCAAAGCATACAAACAACCTTCTGCAACATTATGCATGTCTGAATTTGGAGGTGAGAATGTTATTTACCCAAGTACAGAATCTGTTTTTGGCCCACTTCAGTCTCATTAAGGCATGTTTTAACAATATGTATTATTTTTAGGCTCACAATAAACAGACAACATTTACACTTTACACAGCATATATGCAAAAAAATGCAGTTTACTTATCCTATATTACTTTAAAAAGTGGCAAGACTTTAAAGGAGAAGGAAAGGCAAAGTCACTTGGGGGTGCCAAAATGTTAGGCACCCTCAAATGACTTAAATCCCCTACCTTTTACCCCGGGCTGCTGCCCCTGTTAGGAGAGAACAGCACCAGCCCAGGGTAGCTACAGCGCTTCCTCCTTCCTGCTTCGCTCGCACGTGCATGCGCAGTAGAGTGAAAAGCCGAGTTTTAACAGAGAAGTCGGCTTTTCACTCTAATGCGCATGGGCCAGTCCAGGGAATTTGCCGGCAAAACGAAGCAATAGGAGGAGGCGCTCAATGCAGGTACCCCGGGCTGGTGCTGTTTTCTCCTAACAGGGGCACCAGCCCGGGGTACAAGGTAAGCGATTAAAATCACTTGGGGGTGCCTAACATTTTGGCATGCCCAAGTGATTTAGCCTTTCCTTCTCCTTTAAAGAAAAACACGTTTTAGAAATTATTTAACAAGCATGAAACAATATCATGCCTTAGATAACTTCATCTAATCTCAGGGTGCATATATAATATATTACATTCTGCTTATAATATTATTTAGAACATTGTACATTTGTGGGACCTGTTATCCAGAATACTTGGGACCTGGGGTTGTCTTGTTTTTAAGCAAATTTATATTACTACTATTAAATTAACTTTCAGTACTGTATATTGTAGATAGGCCTAAATAGGTATTTAGTTGGTTTACATTATTTATTTTTTATGGTTTTTTTATATATTATCCTTCATATACTAGCTTTTTCCACTGTGCAACTAAGAATTTTATTGTTTTTTCGGGGTTGCCTATTTTGCTTTTTAGGCTTTCTACTATTCATCTTCCATTTTGATTTCAATATGGCTCCCTAGTTACTAGCACAATAAATTTCTTCCAATATATATATATATTATATATATATGCAGAACAAAAAATTTAAATAGTTCCAAAAAGATGATAAAAAAGGAAGACCAGTAGTTACAATATGCCTTTTAATTCTGCTGACTGCACAATACTAAAAGTTTTTAATTTTATGGTAAACAATAGCAGAAACAATTGGAATATTATGTTTTGGTACTTTATATGTTTTGCAATAACTGTTTCATGCATAAGGAGCAAGAAGTCTGCTCAAGCCTGACCAATTTTGGAAGTATTCTTAATAGAGGCTGGACTCACAGTGTGTTTATATCAACATTCTATTATATTGATATATAAAAAGGAACCAGAATTACATTGCTGGCTAACGTGTTTGGAAATTTACTATTTTTTGAATATCTCTGTAAAAAGTGGCATTTACCCAACTCAGCGTTTCATCTTACCTCCAGCTAGCAAGTTATTTCAAACCTAATGTACATGGTAAACCTAATTTTATCAGGAATAAAACTTACCAGGACAGCACTTCAGGGTATCAAAATATCTAATTGCCATGGAATCTTAAATGACGCTTCCAATTCTCTTCCTGATCCCCATATCTCAGCTTGGCAAAAAGATACAAATTCTACAATTGATGCAATAGACTGTAAGCTAGTTTTCTCATTGATATCAACTACTACTTAATTAGTCAGGTTAATGGAAACTAGTATCAAACTAATGCTTCAATGGTACTTTGTTCTAACAAGATTGCACTAGATTTACCCTTACTCTTCAACTAACCTGTGTTGGAGAAACTGCAGCCAAGAGGGTTCTCATATTCACATATGGTGGAATTGTCCCAAATTACAATTGTATTGGCATGAAGTATTTGACTCAATAAATAACACAATTAATCAATCGGTGTCCTTCTTAGCTTCAACAGCTCTTCTGAACTTTGATTTGGATTTATCACAAACTCTTAGTAGTGCATACAGTATATTAGATGTAGCCAGGCTCTTACTAGCCCAAAACTGGAAAATGGAAATTATTAATTCATTATTAATATCAATACCAGAATTAAATGTTCTTAATTTTTTTTCTTAACATTGAGGAGTAAAGGCAGTCTTCTTTGTTTCTCTTCCCTAGTCCTTTCTTCTTCTTTTTTTTTTTATCTTTCTTTTCTGTAGTTTGTGTGTAATTATATGGCCATTGTTTTATAGATATTTCTAGACAGACTCATGCATTCTTTTTTTGTATCAGTAACATGACCCATGCCTAGAATATACAAACAAAATTTAAGCCTAGATATAATGCCATTTTTTTGATGGTAACATTTTTGGTCAAAAGTGTCTTTAGAAAATACAGACAAGAATTTAAAACACGCATTCCCTCTTTTAAGTAGACTGCAAATAATTAGATTCTTTTCAGCTAGTAGCAGAAATGTTTCCCTTGCAAGTTACTTATACATCATTTGGTATAAATTCCAGTTTATGTTGATGCATCTGTTTAATCTATTACAAACACAGAAAGTTCAAACTGTAGGAAAGCTATGCACTGTATATCAACAAGAACAGTCACTGGAGACCAGCTAAACTTTGTTTTCATTGCAGTGCAGTGGGAGCTAGAACTTCAGATGAAGTGCTAGATAATAGACACGGTTAATTTGGCAACTAGACATCGAGATGACTTACATTAATCCACTAGGACAATATTTAGAACCAAATGCAACAAATGTTTGATAAAAATGACAGCGAAACCAGAAGCCATGGTAGTGTAAACTCATATTATGTGTCAGGCAAAATTACTGTTGCATTTGGGCTAAAGTATTTCATGAGGACTTTAATTGAGGATATTAACTCCATAAAACATTTGGCCATGTCGGAATATTCCAAGTCAATGAGATATTTCTTTTGCATACATTTCTGCTATAATTTACATTTTGTCACTAAAGCACCATAATTCTGTAATATAAAGTCAGCTCATAGCCTAGTGTTTATATAGAATTTTGGAGGCAAAATGCATCCAAAAACATATCCTGTTTTTTATTTTCTTTTTCCCAGAGAGCAGTAATACAAACCTTATTTTTAATATCTGCAATTTAACACTATCAATAGATTTAGTACTGTAATGGACATGTATGTTTCTATGTACAATGTGTTTGTACAAACAGTTTGCAAAACTGTTTGTATATTTATGATGTTCTAAACAAGATTATAAATACAATACAAACAGGGTTGCCAGACAGCCAGTATTTGACTGGCCTCTCCAGCTAGGGCCTTTGCCTGTGCTACAAATTTACTGGTACTTGCCATTAAATTTGTAAGGGTGGCAGCCCTACCTTTATATCCCTCTATTCCCTGACTATCTGTGCTGCAAATCACTTCTTATAAAGGGAGGCCCTCCTCTCCCCCACCTATTTTCCTGCCCCATTACCCTCATTTTCCCACCCAGCCTGTCCTGTTACATCATCATCCTGGTCCCCAAGCAACATCACTGCCCACCCCAAAACTGAAGGCCGATATTGTCACTGAAGAAAGGTGGCAACCCTGAACAGCCATTTTTGTGGTTGATTAGTAATTAAAGTAGCCTTCAGCATTTGCATCTATAGGTGTAGCATTGGCCATGAGACACCAAGGTTGGGAGGGCAAGGAGTATAAGGTTTGGGAAAGGAAAGGATGGGGATAAAATGGTGAAGTAAGGTTGGAGAGATGGTATATGGTGGGGTTACTGGAAGTTGCACAGGGTGGAACCTCCCACCTTCCCGCTCCCAGTTAGGTATGGCTGGTTAATTGGTTTTGTCACAGCTATAATATGGATATAGGATGGAATGCTTACCAGGTGGTTAGGGACTTGTATTCCCTGGTTTAGTAGGGTTCAATTCAGCAATTCCCTGAGTAGCAGTGCCAGGAGGTAGGGGTGTGGAGTGAGGCTTACCTGTGTCTGTGCCTGGTGGCTGTCATGGGGGGTAACTCGTTCACTTTTGTGGAGTGGGTGCTTGGGTGCTGGTTAATGTTTTATATATAATACTGGTGGTTTGCTGTTGTGTAAATAAAGCTGTTGCCTTTCATATCCATTCTGGAATCTGTGTGAGAAGGGTGATTTGTTGGGATCAATTCTAAGAGATGACAGGAGACCTCAACGCTGCCCTGATGAATTAACTTTTTATTTTTAAATATCTAGGTGTATGTGTTTATTTTTTACAATGTTAACTTTTTTCTGTAGCTGTCCTGTTAAAAAGTATATTTGTTCCATAAAAAGGATCATTCAGTCACAAAAGGCAAGAGAAATAGTAGTAACCAGCTGCACAGCAAAACAAGATGATTCACATATTATATTCTGGTTTGTTACAATAGACTACAGTGGACAGCTCTAGACCAATATGGTATAAATTATTTAAAGCATAGATAACTGAGAGTGCAAAAAGAGGCTACTTTTGTGATGTTATGGAACATTACTTTATTTCTTTTTTTCTGTGAAAATTATTATTGTATAACTTCCATGTAAATAATAAACTTGGCTGTAATAAGCAATGCCAGGCAGCAGCTGCAAGGGCAAAGATGATTTTGAACAGTATTAAAAGGGGCATAAAATTGCGGGATGAGGGTGTTATTCTTCTGTTTTACAGAGCGCTGGTAAGACCCCATTTAGAATATGCAGTGCAATTTTGGTCTCCAGTGCTCAAATGGATATTATTAAATTAGAGAGGGTTCAAATGAGGGCAACTAAGCTGTTAAAAGCTATGCAAAGTCTCATTTTTGAAGAATGACTAGCCAAGTTGAGTTGTTTATGCTGGAGAAGAGGCGCTTAAGGGGTTATATGATAGCTATGTATAAATATATAAGAGGATCATATAATAAAACTTATAAATAAATATTTTATTTACCAGTAGGTCCTTCCAGCAGACACAAGGGCACCCAGTCTGATTAGAAAAAATATTCAAGGAGGGTTTTTTACATTGAGACCCGTGAAGTTGTGGAATTCTCTCCCTGAATTAGTCATACTGCCTGATACATTTGTTAGCTTCAAGAAGGAGTTGGATGGCTTTTTAGCAAAAAAATAATAATTCAGGGTTATAGTGGATAGCTCACAGCACAAGTTGATCCAAGCACTGGTCCGATTGACAACTTGGAGTTAGAAAGGAATTTTTCACCCTCTGTGGCAAATCAGAGAGGCGTTGGATGTATTTTTCTACCTTCCTCTGGATCAACTAGAAGTTAGGCAGGCTATATATATATAGAAATAAAAGGCTGAAAAAACTTAATGGATGAGTGTATTTTTTCAGCCTAGCTTACCATGTTACTTAGGTTCACATGTGAGTGTCTCAGCTGATTCTACAACATATTTCTTTTCAAACAAATGTCAGCATAGAATCAACATTTTAAGATGTATCTGCCTTGTGTCCAATCCGTGTGTACCATGCCCCAAAGGGGCATATTGATCATAATTTTGACAATGATTCCTTAGCTATTAAGCATAGGTCTGACCTACAGTCAAATGCATTGGTGTAGAAAATAAATAAAGTAATGTTTGATCAGTTTGATTTAATTTCCGGTAATTGTTATACTCACTTTGGATCACACTAACAATTGTAGCAGAGCATTTAAGAAAAAAAAAACTAAAGTAAAGCTTACCATAAAAATGCATACCAATTATTCTTACTGTAATAAAATCTTATTTTTATGACATCAGTTTTTTAAAAATCAAATAGTATTGTGTCTCAGCTGTTCTGTGGCATATGGTAATCAATATGTTTTACTCGCTATTGCTATATTTCCATAAGCAATTATTGACTGACTTGCACCAGCTCAGGACACTTAAAAAAGCTTCAGATATCTATAGAAGGCAAGCATGGTCAAGGTCTCAAGTATTGACTAAACTCCCTAATCATCCAACATACACACTTGCATTTGGCTTTTTTCTTAACTCAAGGTTAAACAGCTTATGATCCTGTTAAACATATTACTCCTAATCTGAAATATGTGAGGTTCATTGTGAATCCTTGGGTAGCTAATGGTAAGAAATAAAACTGTGACTGTGTTTGCTTGCAGACTAGAATGGTCAGACAAACATGGCATAGTTGGAAGCACTTTTTAAATATTTGTTGCAAGGCTTTATCACCAGGATCTTATAAATGGACATTTACAATAAATTTCATATGTGAAAATATCACTTTCAGAATCTGCTTCAGCATCTCCTCACTCTGTAAGCTGTAGTAATACAAAGTAGTTTCTTAAAACACAATAGCATTATAATAATGAAGGCCATTAGGCATGTCATGTATGGCAGGTTTGATTCAGTAAACTCACTTAGAGCAATCTGATATGATCCATCATTCCTACAACACAATCTCGGTGGAATTAGATTCAAATGTAGACAACCTGGCCTTAGGTGTTTAACTCACACAAGTGTTGTTTTTTTTCAAGGTCTTAGCTATGTTTATTTTTATTTTCTATTCAGCATCATGGACAAAGAAGATGATGTAAGGAAGATTTAAAACTGGAACTCTCTCAAGAGCAAAACCTATAAAAGCTGTGAATTTATTGAATGTCCGTGAAACATAATTTTTCATTTAGTTGTTATGACGTGGTAACCCTGTGTCTCCTATCTTTATGCTTAGAAACTCAATGAAGTCAATAAACTATTAAATAATGCTAAAACACATATTAAAACACTCACCTTTTACATGAGCCTTCTCCCTTTTCCTCTTTTCTTCTCTCTCCTATCTCTTTAATACATATCTTCCTTCTGTCAAGTTAAACTGTTTTGTGTTTATTAACAATGTTTTGATTAATTAATGTGATGATGACACACTCTTTTCTATATAATCCCATGTTATGGAAAATGTTGTAAAAAATGCAATTGTCATCCATAAAAGTCCTTACAAAATTTTCATTCCATTTATTGGACAATAGGGGTGATCCAATGGGTTCCATGGGCAATGAGGATAATCAGAAACTAAATACTATGCTGATGTGATGTTTTGAT
Organism: Xenopus tropicalis; assembly: GCF_000004195.4. Lineage (NCBI taxonomy): Eukaryota > Metazoa > Chordata > Amphibia > Anura > Pipidae > Xenopus > Xenopus tropicalis. The sequence goes on from NC_030678.2 coordinate 80,160,594, forward strand.
TTGTCTTTTCCACATTACAAGCAGGCAACTCTCATGCAAGTTAGGAGGGGTGATTATGGGCCCTTTGTGACAAAGCCACTGCCCTTAATAATATACTTTTTACTAGTATGTGCCATTGATTAATTCTAAATAAATAGGGGCCACCTCCTGGGATCATACAATTCACAGTACACACAAACGAACCAAGGACACACATACATGCTAGGCCACATCAGCCAATTAATGGACAAAGTTCTGTCTTTCTGGTTAGGTGATCTTTGAGGGAGCATATATAAATATATATATATATATATATATATATATATATATATATATATATACAGACAGTGAGCCGCACACATAGGGACTTTGCAATAAAATCCCAAATTTATTGGAACAAAGAAAAAGTCCAACATTTCGAGCACCAACTGTGCTCTTCCTCAGGGACAAACCAGATATATATATATATATATATATATAGTATATATATATTTTTTTCCCAGCTTGGGAATATTCTTTAATAGGACACTTAATATAAACTGTCTGCTGGTTAGGAATTCATTCTGGGGGTATAATTTTTCTTTAAAGACACTATAGAACTTGTAAATGTATTAAATGTCCCAGCCCAATGGATTTTCATTTTGTTCCAGTTCCATGTGCACCTGAAGGAAGAGCTGAATAACAGGACCTCCCTTAAGAGCAAATTGAAATGAACAAGGGTTCTATATGAATACAGATATTAGTTTTGGCCCTTATCTATGAATCACAATCCCACTAAATTCTTATAAATCCAACGATTTATACCAAATATGAAAAAGATAATGGATTAAGGGTTTGATATAGTTCTAATAACTTGGTTACTTTTTATGTGGGTAAATGTACAGAGATTTCAGTGAACATTCTAACAAGCCACAATAAGCTGAACAAGTAACTATGTACAAGAATAATAATTCTACTAAGAGATGCAATACACACAGGACTGATGATTAACAGCCACACAGCTTTATAGCTTCCACCAAAAATGGTTACATCTGTTTTTCTGTTTATTGACTGCAGATTGCATTTTGAAATGCTCTCGACAGATAATCCATCGATATGACACATGAATAATTACTTAGTAAAGATCTGAAATTCCTTTGAATTTTTACTTACTAAAGATCTGATTTGCTTTGAATTGTGAAGCCAAGGACACAAAAAGACAGGTAAAATACCAGATCAGCATAACAGCTTCCAAGTGATTGTTAAATTAGAAGAAAAGCCATGATGGAGAGGGCTGTAATGAGTCAGAGATTTAAACAATAGATTTATAGGTGCATGGATATTGAATATGAAGCATGTTTAATTATGCCTTTCTCCCATTTACTGGCCATTCAATAGATAAAATAAGGTCAGTAATATGAGACCCAGTTATGGGAGCAGAATGGTGAACTTTATGAACACAGGTTCCCAAACTGTTGGTATGAACGTCCTAAAGCAGGTCTGTCCGACTGGAGGCCCATGGGCCAGATGTGGTCCTCCAAAGGATTTTTATGGCCCCCAGTCTGCTTAAAGGCTCCACAGACTTCACTTTATGAAGTCATCATTTTAATTAAAGCAGTCAAACATGCTATATGAGAAATAATTGGCCCACTAAATGTAATAAGTTGGACAGCACTGTCCTAGAGTGTTTGAAAGCTGTAGATAGATGAGTATGCCTGAAGGCCAACTAGTATACTATTTGGAGAGGATTTATATTTGCTATCAAAGATGCTTCTGTAATATTGCAGGGCTGCTATTACCACCATATTTTTATACATCTACAATTTTATTTTGAGTTATGGGAGGGCCATGACACAATGTTGGACAGCAGAAGGAGACGTCAACCAAAAGGTTCTCTGGTCTAGGACATAGGTTAATTCTTTCTCCATATGCATGCTTTCAGCAAAAATAAATCATTCACAGTTTATAAGTGTGTCAAAATAAGTTTTCTAGTAAAAATCCAAACTCAATGGATACCAGTGATTATCTTAAAAATCAGATAAGAACATACACACTTCTTGATTAGCCAACTTATCTGCATCTCAGATTCAAGTGAGATGCAAAGGAGGTGAAAATTGCATTTTAGCAAGCATTGCATAGTACTATTAAGGCTACACTGACTAATGTTAATGTTAGGCTGTGACATCACCGTATTCTTAAAATCATAATACTAAAAACTACAAATTACTTTCTTAAAAGCAAATAATAAAAGTAGACAAGAGAGCTTTTTTCTAGGTCCACCCCAAAGCTCACCAACATCATGGCTCGGCATATATGCAGCTTGTGTTCAGTATGTATAATATCATGGTACTCATCTGAGAAATAAAGTAGCACTACATGAGAGAAAATGGTTGGTATGTTGGTGAATCAGTATAGCTTATCGGGCGGCCCAGAGGCATATGGCAGCATCCTGCTCACTCCCAACAAATGACAAAAATAACAAACCTGCGGCTAAGGCACACGTGTCCATCTACTAATTCTTTGTTACATGCATTTAAGAAACAGATATGCAAAATAACTGTCAAATAGCTTGAATATATGCCATTTTATAGACTTAGGCACAGACATATGCAACTGCCTCAGAAGCCACTACCTTTGTAAATGCCCTTTATGAATGTCTGTTCTTTTGTGATGTGATGCTGCCGAATAAATTCTTACTTATTTCTTTTGAAGCATGGTAGCTGTGTTTTTTTTCCAGCCAGGACTAGCTTGATGAACAAATAAAAGATGTGAAAATATCGCCACACGCTCCTATCTGTGCCTGCACCCGAATGAATGGAATACGCTCAGGTGCAGGCACATGTAGCTGAAATATGCATGAAAACGCAAGACTTTGCATTCTCTCACGTTTTTATGCAGATATCGCCTACATGTGCCTGCACCTGAGTGTATCACATTCATTCTGGTGCAGGCACAGGTAGGGCATATGGTGCGTATGGCGCATATTTTCGGCAAGATTTTTTCAGCTTGCAGAAAATATACGCCATACGCCTGGTGTTGCATCAGCCTTAGGGCTTCATTTCTAATAAAAATGCTAACGTCCATTAGTGCAGTTGCCAATAGCAACTGGGTCATTGCTTTTCAGTTGTTCACAACTAATCACTTGTTGTGCTTGGCAACAGCCCTTACCAAATTGCCCTGTGTGCCATTATCTTGTACTATTGTCCATAAGGGTTATATCTTCTCCTGCACCCCCCTGCAGTGGCGTTCTCCTACATTCCACCACAGGGGAGCACAAACCTGTACAAACACAGGTGCATGAAAGTGCAACATGCTGTGTTCCACCTTCATTCATGCACCTGTGTTAGTACAGCCCCGTACGGAAAAATGGGATGCATTTCTTCCTGCACTCCACTGCAGTGGAATGTAGGAGAATGCCACTGAAGTGGAGCACAGAAAGAAACACTTGTTTATACACTTGCCTTAACAAAGCTAGTTAATCAGAAGACCTTGGCTAGAAAACCCTAGTTGGGTTTTTCATAAATTGACTTCACCTGTAGCACTCAAATACAAGTATCTTCTTCAAATGATTGGGCATTTCAGTAAGCCAGACTGCGGTTTCAGTGTGCAAGATGATGTAAAGTTTCTTCTAATTCACAAACTAAAAAACTGCCCTACTTTTACCTTCAGCTTTGTTTAACAGCAAAAAGCTACAAAACACTACCCTGTATGTTTAAATACATCGAAAAGAAATCTATAATAAAAGATAAAACAAAAAATCTTTCTTTGGAGAGCAAAAAATAAAATTACTGGTAATGAACAGCATATGAGTTCCCTAAAGAATATTATAGCAGTGAATTTAGATCATATTATATTCATGCCATGATCATCATCTCATTTTAAGTCTCAAAATTCTGTCAACTCCAGTGATCAATAAGTGCTATGACATGCAGTGATATAGGCCACAGATATTTAAGATAAAAGCTTTGGATGTGCTTAGCTTTCAAAAGCAACTGCAGGATTCCTTTGGAAAAAAAATGACACATAAGCACTTGTAATCTTCAGTGAAAGTGATAAAGATTGTCAGATAAGTTACAGGAAATATACACTAACTTGTTAATGGGGGTAATGCTATCCCCAGATCAGTACTATCATATCAACAAGCCACGTATAATCTTTGCTCTGAGAAATGTATAAATCAGGTGCAAATGTGCTTTTTGCAGAAATCAATATGTTTTGCACAGATCTTGTTTTCTAAGCATGTACTGTAATGCTGCAACCATGGATGTCCAACCAATGAAAATGCAAACCGGGTTTACAATGCTCTCATTGATACAATATAAAAAGTACAAGTAGGGGCAGGTGCATAAGTAATTTATTCAGTCATTACCTCCTCAAAGTTTTAGCATTTTGCCTCCTCTCTTCCAATCCTGACAATGGAAAAAGTCGAGGTGGTAATGGTTAAGCACCCGCATGAGTTTTTGTGTGTGCAGCTTCTATTTGTCCTTTTCACTTTGAAGCCCATTGTTAGATGTCCAGGGAATGGCACAACCAATAAGTTTACAAGGTCAACCCTCCTGAATCTAAAATGCAGACTGTTTATTTTTGTAGTGGAGACCGAATGGTCAGAGCATGACCTGAACCTGAGTGAACACAGTAAGATGAATAGATACAGCAACTATGAGCCAGGCATGATTTCTAATTACTGCTACTAATGCCCTTGTGACCAAATCTACCCCCACAACTATTATGTTCCATCATATACATCTATCATAAAGCTTTGCCAAAAGATTAGAGGTTTTTTAGAGCAGCAAAGGTTGGACCAATTTCATACTACCCATGGTTACAGAGAAACAAGCATATGCCCCCCCCCCAAAAAAAAAAACAAGTTTCAACCACTGTAAGCAGGGTCTTCATCAGGAGTACATGCAAAAAAAAGGATGCAGGCCCCTGACAAAGACCCCGCTTACAGTGGTTGAAACTCATAGGGTTGTTGTACAATATGGTAATTACATTTTGAACCTTTTACTATTGGTGTGTCTTGTTTTTTGTTGGCTTTCAGGTAGCTACCCACAGTCAGCACTTGTTCCTATGTAAATTATTTTGTGTGTGTGCCATCCTAATATTTGTTCAACATATAAGGTCACAGTCTCTTTTAACTGCAGCAATATATATTCCTATAAATTACCAAACTAAAATGTAATTACTGAGTTTTTTCACAAAATTCCTAAATTGTGCAGTATATATATTACAGTATATGGTCACATCATGCATAATATATTTTAAGTTATTCTAATTAACAGAATTTGGGTATAATAATAAGATATAGCAATCCAGTATTAAGACACCTAAATCCATAAAACATACATATTATAAAGACATGCTGAAGGCCAATTTCCTTCCAGGCTTTGTGTGGGGGCTTTGCTTATAACTGTAGAGAAAAGCTATAGAGAAAAATATACATAGCATAATAGTCAGACATGGTATCAGCCATATTTGTAATAAAAGAAGGGACCAGTGGGACAGGAGCGATGGAAGAGAAGTGAATGTGACAAGTAGTAAAAATAAGGATAGGCTGAAACCATGTTGTGAGAACAGAAGTGAATAGTGGGGAGATTGAGTGGCCAGTACTACATCTGCTGGCAGGAGGCAACATTTATAAAGGCAAGAGATTTTTGCTACAAGGCAACAGTACTCTAAAAAAAGAAAAATCAGTGGGTTAACTATTAAAATAACATTCCCCTACATTCATTTTGCAAAGTTTCCAAGTAGGCATTGCTGTTTTCATTAATTTTCAGAAAGCAGAAAAGTGCTTTATTACACGCATGTAATTTATAACTTTCTACCACCCATTACACAGCCCTCCAGCAGCATATGGGTTCAGAGGGGCTTCTTTGATACAGGCATTTTAGATTTTGGCCTACTTTCCGTCTGGCAGGCTGGGAGGTTTTCTTCCACTTAATTGAGTTGGCTAGTCACTCAAAAGTAAAGATTCAACTCCCAGCAGGGATTACTGTAATTGGCAAACAGAATTTCCTAACGCAATCCTGACAGAAGCAGAACTATTTATAACACCTGTCCTCATACAGACCTAGCAGAGCACCAGCCGGTCCGCGAGATCGAGGGTCAAACCGACATGTATAGGAACCTCAGAAACATATAGCCCCCTCATAATATCTGATATAGATAAAGAGGATATTGATGTCTGTGCAAGAGGTGTTTAAACCCTGCACATTTCACCTCTATTTGCGGCTGCTTGTCTCTGAGAATGAGCTCGAGGGAATTAACCCATGGTTCTAACTTGGCAAAACTACATATGATAAGACTGCAGCTCAGAAGGATATTTCCAGTAGCTTTACAAAGAGAGAGAGAGCGAGAAAATGCATATTTGGGGACAGCTAGTGTTAGCATTGTGCATGAAATAATACAGTAATTAAAGTAATGCATGAACATGATCTAATGATTAAAGGAAATACATGCACTATATAATGCTTTGGATTATGCCTACTGAACAACAATTTCTTTTTTTCTTCTTCATTCCAAAGCCATTTGGCACACTATTGTTTTGCATGCTGATAACATTTTGTTTAAATATGTAAAAACATGCAGAATGGTAAGTCAGATCTGAATGTCGCTCTTTTGTAATGTTAAGGGCTCTGGCACACGGGGGAGATTAGTCGCCCGCGATTAACTCCCTGTTCGCGGGCGACTAATCTCCCCGAGTTGCCTACCCCTGCCATCCCACCGGCGAACATGTAAGTCGCCGGCGGGATGGCACATGCGGCGGCGCGATTTCGCGCAAATCGCCGAAAAAGACTCGCGAGTCTTTTTCGGCGATTTCCGGAAATCGCCCCGCCGCGTCTGCCATCCCGCCGGCGACTTACATGTTCGCCGGTGGGATGGCAGGGGTAGGCAACTCGGGGAGATTAGTCGCCCGCGAACAGGGAGTTAAATCGCGGGCGACTAATCTCCCCCGTGTACCAGAGCCCTTAAGGGATACTGTCATGATTTGTATGGGGTACTTTTATTTCTAAATTACAATGCTTACATAGGAAATAATTCACACTACCATTTACAATTTTATTCTTGAACCAACAAATGAATTTTTTGTAGTTGTAATATTGGTGTGTAGGCAGCCATCTCAGTGCACTGTGTCTGAGTCTGAGCTTTCACATTAAAACTGCTTTTAGATAACCTATTGTTTCTCATACTCCCATGTAACTGGAGGAGTCCCAAGCCGGACTTGGATTTCTTACTATTGAGTGCTATTCTTATGTCTACTGGGAGCTGCTATCTTGCTACCTTCCCATTGTTCTGCTGATCGGCAGCTGGGAGGGGTGTGATATCACTCCCCAGCATATCACTTGCAGCTCAGCTCAGCTAAAGTGTGACTAAAGTTTATCAGATTACAGGTCACGTGGCTGTGGGACCCTGGGAAATGTATTCCTTTAAGCAATAGGAGGTTAGTATCTACAGTATTGTTGCATGTTGCTACTAGAACTGTGGTATATGTTTAGGGAGGTCTGTTCCCATTAATAGGCTAATGGAACATAACTTACTGTAAAATTCCTTTTGTTGACCTCTTTTACAGGTACTTGATTGCAGCCAGTAAATCACCAGATACAAAATGAAAATTATTTGCTTAATGTATAATATAGTTTTAAAGGAGATGGCCTTCCTGTAATTTTGGATATAATGTTTCTGAATGAGAGATCTAATACCCAGTTCTGAACCAGCTTTCCCTCACATTACTCATTAATGAGTTTGAACTACCTCTGTGCACCAGCCATTGCCAACACTGCTGTATATTACTAGATGACATATGGAAGGTTTGACCCAAAATTTTGCATCTCAGTTCACCCATGATTTTATGCAGTGCATGGGAGGGCCAAAACAAATTTTGCAGGGGGGGGGGGTGTCAGGATCCCCATGTTACATAACTGCTTAGGTACACCCGTCACTGCTCTTGTGAGTTCAGTAGCAACCTTGGCATTTAGCCAGGAGTGCTAAGCAGTGGTGGCAGGTAGAGAGGGGCTTTTTGCCCAACACCTTTCTCTGCCTGAGGGCAGTGAGTGATAAAACGTCCTGTATTAGCAGAACTACATGGATTTACAACATGCAAGGTAAAATCACATATAGTTATAAAGCTTTGTAATGAATTTTGGAGTATGTGTAGACAAGTGTAAAATTCTGGTGTAGCTATGTACCAGAAATTCTCCTCCACCTGAATTTGTATAGTTGATGGTGAGATGGTAAAATAATGGTGTCATTTTCAAGATTAGGTAGAGATTAGCTGTTTGTAATTGATTCATTTGGTATGTAGGGGCTACAACTTATTAGTACATACTGTATACTTTACATTACTTTACACTATCCTGCAGGCATAATATAATTTATAGCTTTATAAATATGTCCATTAATATTCATTATAATGTTTGGTTCCTTCATGAACTGCACATGTTTCGGATCGGCAGGTTTCAGACCCAATAACAGCTTTAAGATTCCTTTCATCACTCCCAAGCAGCCTAGTTCCAGGCTTGAAATTCAGGTCATCTATCCAGTCAGTGAATCCTTTTCCGGCTCAGATGGATAGCTCTGTGTTCCTATCCACACAAATTAGAAACACAGAAACTGGCTGGAAATGTGGCCATATCTAGGCTAATTGAAAAGTTTTAGGTATGACAAAATTATCTTCACCACCGATGTGCCTTTTTCATGCTAAGTGATTCAATGCCAGAAGTGTCTGAAAAAAATCATGCATTTATTGGCAGTGAAAGGGCAATTTAAGTTTAATAAATCTACTGAAATCTCATCATTCTGACAAATAATTTTTATATCACTTTTTCATTCGCAAGAGTGGAAGACTTGATTGTCCATGTGAGGTGGTGGGAGAGGGGAATTTCATAAATCAGGGATGCATCACCTGTGGCTGTCCAGCTGTTTTCAAATAACCCAGCATCTCACCAACAGGGATGGAGGGACACGGGTGACACCTCTTATGTATATACCAAAAAAATCTTAACCTACCCTAACTGCACTACATGTACTTTCACTCTCTGCCTTACTACTGGTTGGGTCTTTGTTAGAAAACGGCTCTTGGCCACTAGGGATCCTTACTGTACGTAGGTTAACACCTGTTCTAGGCAGATGTCTAATACAGGACTCCCTCTGCTGATTGCATTCACAGATGCTTTATCTAGAGGCCAGCAGCTAATAAATACCTCACTAGTAAGGGATGTCCATAGGCAGCCCACATGCCACTACTTTTCAGTGGAAACATGTTGCATTAGCTGGTGTGCTATGCACCCTAACTTACGGGGAGAGGGCAGGAGGGTGATTGCCTAGGTGTCCCACCACATCATGCCTCTTTTGAAAAGAGCTCTCCCTGGCAAGCTGGGTCTTTATGAAAGGCAAGGTGCAAAGTGCAAAAACATGTCAGATTGCATCTGTTATTTTTCACTTTAAACCCTACCTTGCACAACAGTAAATTACACATGGCATGTTTTTTTTTGTTTTTGTTTTTTTTACTTTGCACCAATTAATAAATAAACCCTCAAATGACATGTGCATGCTGAGTTCACTCATTGTTAACCTGACTAACCTACAAATAAAATACATTCTTTTACATACAGTCATTTAACAACACACACATTTGATGAAGATGAATCCTTAAAAACTCAGTCTGTGTGCTCTTCAAGAATCAAGATAAACAACAATGTCAACTAGTGCCATATTCCTACCTAAGTAGTGTTTGGTCACATCCTTTTGTTAATTACTAATAATAAGCAGTCAGTTTCAAAGGAAACACAAACCTTCATGATGGATACCTACCACAGGGTTTACCATAACCATCAGTCCTGTCTGAGAATATAACACCTGACAGACTGACAGGAAACCCACCAATAAAGCTCTGATTGGGAATAAAGTATTCTGCCTAATACATTCGCCTGAAAAAGAACTCCCTCCTTTTAACTATTTAATACCTATTGTACCCCTGCCCTCAATGCCACCCTTATGGCCATTAACAACATAACAAATAAAATAACCAAACAGCCACCCACAATTCAGTGAGGGCATGTGGGGGCCTTTTCTGTCACCTACCAAACTAAAAATGCCTGCATCTGCTCAGGCACCAAGCCTCTACCACCATTGCTGCATCATGCCCATGTGTTGCTGACAAAACACAATATAATGGATGGCTGAGTCCAAGTGAAATTCCAGATGGCACTAGAATCCCCATATGTAAGTATAAGCCATAAGTATAAGCCAGCAGTTAGCACACCTCTATACAGTATGAGTATTTGGGCAACATATTATACCAATTCTAGTATATTAATGTAAAATGGAAATTTTGAGCATTTTTTCCCTTCATTGCACATACTTCTTATAATATGAAGACACAAATTACCAAATAATACTAAATATATTATCAATATACAGCTCTGTTTTTCCATGTGTTTCAAACACTAGATGTATATTGTGTTTTTATTACTGAATCATACTGGGGATTGAAATAAAATAATTATAAAGAGATGTGGTGTAACATTTGTTTCTGTACTTTCCTTTAATGACCTATTTCATTGATTAATAAAATAGGTCAATGATGGCAATGTGAAGACTGTAAGGTAAGTATGGTACTGTATTTGGTAAGGATGAAGTGCAGGTACAGGTATGGGATCTCTTATCTATGACCACAATATAAGGAAAGCTCTGATTATGGGAAGCCCCATAATCAATTTTTATTCAATACATCTATTTTTTTTTATCTCCTTTTTTTCTGTAATAACAGTACCTTGATGGTATGAATCCATATTGGTGACAAAACAATCCTATTTGGTTTATTTAATATTTAAATGATTTTTATAAAACTTAACACACAGTGATCCAAATTACAGATAACCCCTTATCCAGAAAACCTCATGTTCTAGGCATTCTGGAAAACAGATCCCACACTTTTGTTTCAAAGAGATTAGTATTCTGGTTAGCAATGTGCTATGTATTTAAGTATACAGTATTTGTATTTCTATAGCACTGCTTGTATTCACTGAGTTGTACATTAAATACAACATAAAAGCAAATTATATACTGTTTATCCTTTTGTCCAAACAATTCACTCCATTTGAATCAAATATATTTTTTTTTTTCAAATGATTTACTTTTTCTGTATAATAACAAACCAGTACCTTGTCCTCGATCCCAGCTAAGCTATAATTAATCCTTATGGGAGGCAGACCAATCCTATTGGGTTTATGTAATGATTATGATTATGTTTATGTAATGTTTATGATTGATAATGATTTTCAAGTAGACTTACAATATGGAGATGCAAATTATGGAAAGACCCCGTTATCCAGAAAACGCCAGGTCCAAGCATTCTGGATAACAGGTCCCATACCTGTATATGCATGCAGTGCTACACACAGTCAACGACAATTTCTTGTCATGTCACAGTGTGACCTGTTCTAGGTTCTGCAGAATGAGGCTTGGCAGAAGCTAGAACCTTATGAAAGCAAACATACGTTATGATTATCATGATAATTAGACATGTTCTCTTTCTGATTTAGGTTTTTAATAGCGACTGACCCCCTTGATGTCCATTGTAAGTTATAAATAAAAATCCAAAAGAGAATACAAAGAAAATTATATTTTTGCTAGCATTAAATTAATTAATTTTGTAGCAAGAAAGTAAAATGACTTTTAGGTCCACAGCTGCGACATGAGCCAATTCCCCTTTGCTGTCTCGGAAATTCAGACGCTCAGTCTCCCTCAGCCCATCAACGATTCGTCTTTAATTTGAGAGATTCACAGAGGCCAGGCTCAAGTCTCATATGGTCAATTAGAGCTTCTCATAATAGCAAAACAGACTGGCTGATCGCCACTCGTAGTGTAAAAGTCAAACTCAGCACTTGTGAGTTTTCTCAAATGCAGTCCAACTTCTATTAAAGATTAAACATTCAGGTAAAAAAGCCAGAGAAAAGTATTAGACTGTGAGAAATCAAAAGCCCACCACTGCAAAACTACCTTTGTGAAAAGAGTTATTCAGATGGACACTCACTAATATTAACAGGTACCACTAGCTTTAAGTGATCCAGGCTAAATAAAGTGCTTCTTCTTTTTGCTGCCAGCTATTATAGCTTCACAATTACTTACTGCTGGGTATAGTTTCATAGCTATTGTGCATTAAGCAATATAAGTTCAGTTATATGTGACCCTCTTTATATATCTACATTCATTATCACGCTAGCTCTGGACTCTGGCAGCTGGTAGTCTGGAGAAGCACTGTACATAGTGTATTAGAATAACAAAGGGATCTTAGTGCTTAGCTGCAGCAGATGGCATGATACCCCAGAGTGCCTTAATACTGAATCACTTTTTCTCCCATCCAAGAATTGGACCCTGAAATGTCTGATCTAGCACATGTACAAAACTTGTTTATTTGCTTGTTCCAGACCAGTTATGGATTGGCAGGATTAAGTATGTTATCTTGTACACATTAGAAGGGAATCTATTCATTAACCCCATGTATTTTTAACAGAATGTATGTGAGGAGTGCAGTTCCAGTTCTGCAGAGAGAAACTCCTTTCTGGCACTTGTCAGTAAATCCAGAGATCACTGTTTACCCATAGGGCAATTAGCCACAATAGGAGATTTTATCAAGAGAGAGAGGCCAATGGTAATTTTGGAATACCCTACTGATAGCTAGTGCAGTAGAGAGAGTGAAATTCTAGATTTGCAATATTCAGTCAAGGTCAGATAACATCGTTCTTAGAGGAGCAGAATAAGAAAAAGGTTTAAGGGCTAGCTTGGTTGTTCTCCTTTAAAGGAGAACTAAAGCTTAACTAAAGACTTGGGGCAGAAATGTTACACATTATGTTTTGGGCTTCTGTACCAGCCCCAGACTACCCCAGAAGATCTGTGTCTCTGAATATGCCCCCCAGTAGCTTCCCTATCTTCTTTTCTTCTGATTTCCTGCCCATGCTCTGTGCTGCTGTCAGTTACCTGAGCATAGGTACCCACTCACAATATACTGTGCATATTGAATATAAATGTCACAATATAAGGCTGAATAGTAAATAATAGAGACGATTAGTAAATGGCAGCACTGACGCAAATGTAATTATTATCGGAAATTAATAATCAGACCTATAGCATCAGTTTATATGACAGGACAGCCTCATTTTCTACTTGATAATTTTAAATGACCCCTAAGCTTAGCTCCCCAACAGCTGCCCAGAGTGCACTGAGCATGTGCAATATCACTGACACTTCTAAAAGAATCTATTATGGTTTAAAGGTCTGTTAAAGGTCTGAATCATGACAAGGGGACTCCTCAATTGCCCTTCGCCTTCAGCCATCCCTCTGAACCCCATTTTTACATACATTAATAAAACACCAGGAGCCGGAAATGGGTTAAAAAGAGGCCACAGCATTTATTCACATTTTATCAAATAAATAGGACCTTGCCAGCCTCACCCCAAGGCAATATTCCATAAGAGATCGCTACTATGATCTGCTGTTCCTTACTGAAGACTTGAGATCAGCACTATGTCATTATATCCACCACTGAGTATTAGGCTGCCTCTACCTACAGAGAGGATGGCCCCAAACTCTGCTACCAGCAGGAGCTGCATCTCCCACCATGAGAGAAGTTCAGCAGCCCTGCTGCCGGTCCTGAATCTGCAGTGCCTCGATGATAGGAAATCCAAGCAAGCTGTCACCTAGCACAAGCAGTAGTAGCGTCTGTATAATCAACCCACCATGCAGTCAAAGGAGAGAAGCTCCTTTCTCCCTCTTCTAAAATTTCCTGTGCAGTACTCTGGCAAGGTCCTACCGCTGCTGTGACAGATACAACTTAAAATACATTAACATATATCAACTGTTTTGATCCAGAGGAAGGCAAAAAACCCAGCCTGAAGCCTGTGCCAATTATGCCTCAAGAGGGAAAAAATTCCTTCCTGACCCCACCTGGCGATCGGAAAATTCCCTGGATCAAGGATTTGACTTTCATTTAACATAAATAATACCATGCAGACTCTCACATTCATACTGTATAGTGTTACCGAAACCACAATATAACAGTGCATATAGGAAAACTTTCACATTCTGTTATTAACAGATAATATGAGAGCATAAAGAAGAAAATATACTGGCATTTTACAAAATATGCAAAAATAAGGGGAGGGTGGGTGGGATGTTTCTACCTGTTCAGAAGATAGGAAGTGAACTCCTTCTCTTGTGACATCACATCCCTATCCTTCTCCACCCCCAGCCCAGCTTTCCCCCTCCTTAACTTATTTCTTCTCAACCAATCACAGCTGCATCTGATTTTTCCAATCTTTAAACATAAACCAGTGTAATCTGGCTGCTGGTCATTCGGATCCCTTGTCATGCAGCCCCTGCGTTTATAGCTTCAGGGCTTCCTTTACTACTATAGAAATGCTAAACCTTTAGGCTGGTGCATTAAAGTCTGTTTATAAAATATGGCTAGCCATATTCATTTTTAGAGTTTAGTTCTTCTTTAAGAAGAGTAGTACTATTTCAGCCTGTAAAAGCACCATGTATTAATTTTGGTCTTCCAGATGTTGGAATGTGTGTATTTTAAGTACGAGTTAAAAGGAACTTTGCGCTTTTCACTGTGCCTATACCCAATTAATCCTCTAGAATACTCGGGAATACTCGGGACCTGGGGTTTTCTCGATTATAGAAAATCTTCATACCTTAAATCTACTAAAAAAAATGTAGACATTAAATAAACCGGATAGGATTGATTTACATTCAGTTAGGATTAATTATATCTTAGTCGGACTCAAGTACAATGTACTATTCTATCATTACAAAGACAAAAAAAATATGTTTTTAAATTTTTTAATTATTTTAATAAAATGGAGTTTGTGGTAGATGACCTTCCCGTAATTTGGAGCTTAATGGATAATGGGTTGTCAGATAACGGATCCTATACCTGAACTGACTTCTTTACAGAGAAACCCTAAAAATTCCCCTATGTTTCTATTTTCAGGTCACCTGGATGGGTCCATGCTTACCTGCTACTGCCTCATTCTATTAGCTCTACCCCTGGTTCCATCTCTCCAGCACAAAGTACATTTTACAAAAGAATATTTTCATTAAACCACCAATAGCCTCATCAGCGTAATCTTGCAAAAGGGTGCATGCCTTCACACCATTTTGTACATAAAAAAAAACCACTGCGCTTACAACCTGATATCCATATCAGTGCACTCCATATTATTCCCAGCTGTGACTTTCACCCTGCTTTGTGTAGCTAGACTGACTTAGAAAATGTGGATTTGGAATTAAATGGTACTTTATTTATTTTATTTACGTCGCCCTAACATTGCTTATTTTCCAAGTGAGTTTGAATCTCCTGAATAAAATTAATTTTTTGGTCAATTACTTGCGAAATGAATGCTTCCGAGCAAAATCCCACATACCAAATTACCCCAGTGGTCAGAGTCCATGATAGGTCCAATCAAGCGAAAAAACAGAATTGCTGTTGACTGTAGTTTTGCTGTGAGCTGTGTCTTGAGAGCGGTTTAAATGGGTCCTTCTCCCCTAACAAATACATCACAATTCCTTTAGGGGCAACAGATTCTGCTGCCTCAGCAAGCCTTACATACTGACCTCCTGCATATTAAATTAATATGCAGATCGCTTGCTTTCTCCACTAGCTGCCTTCGTGCTAGCCACTTTGTATGTAACACTGAAAAGCTATGCTGAGTAATCTTAATTAAAAGAAAGCAATGTAGATTATATACACATTCCAAAACTCAGAATATTTTAAATCCCTTCATTATAGCAACACATGCCATTAGCAAGAATCACTTGATTACCTCTTTCTTTTCTTTATAGTAGCAACATGTTATCTGTATGATTAGCTTGATTACCTGCCTTTAGTTAACCATTTGTCGTACTGTAACATATGCTTTGTTAACTGAAAATACCTGATTACAGCTCTTGATCAATTTTTACTTTTAAATTCTTATGTACGTTATTGGGCTCATATATATTTATTTAAGATATAAGCCAGCAGCACAGGTTGATTATTAGGTGGATGGAATTTCTGATAGATCCACCTGTGCTTCTGTGAGAATAGCAAAAAAAAAATAAAACTAAACTGATCTGGGACCTAAAGAACCAGTGGGATAAATAAAAGCACAGTTTGCAGTGCATGGTAACGGACAGCATGTTTGACTTCAGGAGGGCTTTCATTTGGCATCATGAAGGGAAAATGAGAAGCGATAATAAACTGCTTTGGAATAAATATAAATGTGCATTATAGCTGCAACTACTCTTCAGTTCAAGAATATTTCTAATACCTGTAAGTGGAGTCATGTGTTGGCAGTCAGGATTCTGTTTATCAGGTAAAACATATAGTGGGAACAATGCTGAACTTGGTATGTTGTTTTTTTTCACATTTGTTTATTTATACTTTTTAGCAGGGAAGAATAATTACTACAGTAATGTCAAAGGTGCTATACCTTTTGTGCACCCTCACAGGCAGACTATTAGACATTGTGGTCCGTGGTGTAACAGCAATGTGCCGTCCCCCACCTCGCAAAAAATCTTGGGAGCAGCCCAGTGCACTAAGCAACCCTTAACCAGCCCCTTTGCTAATCCCTTGCCCGCTCACCCTGCAAGCCTATGGTAATACCTCTAAGCTGGTAATCATCACAAGTAATGAGCACTCGAGCAATCCATAAAGGTCACAAAAATATAGTAAAATCATGGTAAACATAGTTTAGTTAACATCATTTCTGAAGCCTTATGGGTTTCGTGCCCAAGGCTGTCTGTGATTAAATGCCTCTTAGACACAAACCTTTAGAGATAAGGGTTTAAATAAAAAATCTTTTTCTTTTTACTATTTTTTCATGGGCTTTGTGGATTTCTTAAATGCTCTTCACCTATATTCAGTTTTCTATTTTTCAAGCATAGAGTCTGGGGCTGGCGCCCCTGGACAATGTTTCAAATATGGGGAGTTTTCAATGATTGCACTTGCTCCTACTTGTCCTACCCTCTGTTTAAAGATAGTCACAAGTATTTGGTTTTGAAATAACCCAATAGACTAGCTACAAAGTGTGCTTAGAAACACAGTAAAAATATTAATTGATCAATCCCAATTAACATACCCACTTTTTGTTAGAGTTCATCGCCATGGTTTTAATTTCCATTCTAAAGACCATGAAGTGAGGAAATACAGCATTTACTATAGTATGAATACTGATAAAAACAAAGCTCTACTCCCTTGTATGTTAATAGAATCTATTTGATGATACAGTATGTTATACCCATTTACATTTTTTTAGATTAAATTTACAAGGGTCAGGAAGGAAGGAACTGACAAGGGTGTTTCCGGTTCTCTGTATATTCTAAACAAAGTGCCTATATTATTTCAGTGCTGCTTGGTTAACCATCTGTTTGTTACTCTGGTCAATCAAAGTCCAAAAAACAATATTAATATAATTGTTAGGTCTTTGTATATTATGGTGCTTACTTTCTTAATGAGAAAAAGAGAGATTTACCAAACCGTCCTTGAAAGCATTATTGTAGTTCATGCACACCAGTGACCTAAAGGCATAGGTTTAGGGAACCACAGATTAGATCCAAAAAATGTTCTCTCCATAGTATATATCCACAGCACAAGAGGTGGGGAATGTAGCACATGCTTCAACCTTTGCCATCAGTGGGGGTTGGTGGGAGATGTTGGGTCCCCACTGATTAAACCATTTAATTAAAAGCTCCTAAGGATAATTTATAAGCATAAGTAAAGACTGTGGATTCTTATGTTTTGTGATTTAATGTACTATAAGCAGCTGAGTGAATGTTATCAACATTATTTATGTATTTGAATGGGTTTCATATATAATACACCTCCACAAGGCCATAGTGAGATTACAGCTATAACTCTACACACACGCATGTACACATATACACACACACACACACATATATATATATACACTACATACAATGTATCCACAGCACCTAGCTGGGTGCACAGTGTCAATCCCTTGACACTATTAAAAGGTAGTGGTAGTGTTATTAAAGGCTCAATATATAGCTCTTCACAGTCAAGTAAAACATATAAATAAGAGGTTATCGTACATATTTTACAAATTATGCAATCTACTATATTAAGGGGCCCATTTACTAAGGTTTTCTGAGAAAGTTAAATTTTTTAGTAATTGCAAAATGGATTTATATAATTTTGTTTGGTAGTACAATGTAACATTGGAGTGTGCTTTTATTATAGGGTTGGTGGGTAGAGCATTAGGTGGATAAAAGGCGCCTTATAGGTATAAAAAGTGCATAAAGCAAAGTGTGAGTAGACTTCATGTTTGATAAAGATATAGGTGCTGGTGATTTTTTTTGACCAGTACATTGTATCTAGACACAGGGCCAGAACTAGGGGTAGGCAGAAAAGGTAGCTCCAGTTCAACTGGGAGGGGGGGGGGGGGAACAGAAAAAAGATTACTAATTCATATACTATTGATATATTGCTGCTTACAGATCTAAAACGACAAGCAGAAGCAAGTAAGCGTGCGGGGAGTACTAGGGTGGTGTGTGGGTGAGTCAGTGGTGGCAAGGGAGCTGTTTAGCAAGTGGCGAGGGGGACTGGGGTGCAAGTTACTCTTAGCTGCTGAGCAAACATGAACTTTTTTGTATTACCCATTGCTGCTGTGTAATAAAACAATTTGCCAATGCAAAATGTGGAATTTCTCAGCAAATCGCCAATCAAGTCTAATTTATAGCTCTTACAAATCTTGCAAATTATCTTACAATTTAGAAATCATAAAAAAGGGACAGTGTTACTACAATTCAAACTATCAATATATTTATAACAGGAAGGAGACTTATTTCCTATTATGATCAGTAGCCGAACATTTCTGTTCTGCATTCATATCTACTCCTGCTGCAATTACACTTATACATAATGCAGAGAAAATAAACCCAAAGATATTTTTGAAACCAGGGAGGAACACACAGTGCTGTGAAAAGGTGATTCAAAAGAGCCACCTCTAGTCTATAGCAATGAGCTCCCCTCTCTTTGCCCTCCAGTATACTTTATATGTTACATGCTCTTTTGTTCATGTATTCTTTGTACTGTACATGCCATGAGTTTCCATGTTTGTGGAATATTTAATATACTTACAACAGAACATGATGGAAGGGTCACTGGTTAATTACCACAACTTTGCTGTTTTGTTTAACCCTGCCCCAATACAATACTGGCTGCATAGTGATTTTACTGTAACGTTTACCTGTGAATTACCCATAAAAATACATTTTGCATTGTTGTATAGAAATGTTCTTGCTGCCTCTTGCTAAGTGCTTGATTAATAATATTTAATGTTACACGTTGCTCAGCCTTCTGGAGCTGACATTGTACCATCGCTGTTTGCTAATGATGGAAATCCGACATTCTGCTGACGAGGTGGCTGCCATCTGCTGATGGAGACCTGGGATTGCCACCTTCTATCCCCCAGGCTTTATAGGTCACAAGGCGTGTGATATGAGCATTTCATAGCCAAGGTGATGTTGGGGTGAAGCCAAGTGAGTCAGAAACTGCTGTTTAAAGCTGCTGCTTTGCTTTTAAACCTTTTGAGTGTGTTTCTCGAGACCAAGCATTAAATGACAGAATGATTCTCACAGTGAAAACTTTCATTACATCGAAAATGCTGAATATATATATGAATATAATATATTATATATATATATATATAAAATATAAATATATATATTATATATATATTTGTCTTTTTGAAAGATTAATATTAGAGCTACTTGAGATGGTTCTAGTGTAAATAATGGTGGCATTCACTATGAAATTTAGTTAACTAAAGCCATGTTGTTTCCTTTTCATTACATGAATTGTGCCTAATATGGCTGATTTATATATAAATGCTGTTGATATCACATGTTGCATATGTTGCAAATGTCAAACTGTGGGGTGCATTTTTTTTAAACCAAATCCTGGCTCCAGACTAAACCCAAGCATACAACGAATTGCAGTTGTTTAGAATACCAGAACTGCTGGCATAGCTGCACTGCTTTAAAATATTATATTATATTATAAGGGGCTGATTTACTAACCCACGAATCCGACCCGAATTGGAAAAGTTCCGACTTGAAAACGAACATTTTGCGACTTTTTCGTATTTTTTGCGATTTTTTCGGCGTCTTTACGAATTTTTCGTTACCAATACGATTTTGGCGTAAAAACGCGAGTTTTTCGTAGCCATTACGAAAGTAGCGTAAAATCGCCCGATTTTTCCGTAGCGTTAAAACTTAGCGAAAAGTTGCGCCTTTTTCGTAGCGTTAAAACTTAAAAGGTGCGAAGTTTCGCGTAAGTTTTAACGCTACGAAAAAAGCGCAACTTTTTGCACAAGTTTTAACGATACGAAAAATCGCCAGATTTTACGCAACTTTCGTAATGGCTACGAAAAACTCGCGTTTTTACGCAAAAATTGTATTGGTAATGAAAAATTCGTAAAGACGCCGAAAAAAATCGCAAAAAATACAAAAAAATCGCAAAATACCGATCATTACGAAAAAAACGCAATCGGACTCATTTCGACCCGTTCGTGGGTTAGTAAATGTGCCCCTAAGTCTCAGTGCTGTGGTTGGGGATGGGTTCAGTCTGAAGGAAAGATAAGGTGAGGTTTAGAGAGAATGCCTCTTTGTATTCCCAGATACTCCTGGAAGACCATCGTGATGCTTAATTAGGCAATGATATGGGTTTAATTTTTTAATTGCCATAGATCATAGAATCTGTCAAATGTCAGTCTACATTTATGCTTTTCATTCCCCACTATGGGACTAGATTCTACTGTACTATATTCTTCATCCTTGACTCTGTGTTTTGCTCTGTGTCAGAGTCACGACAGAAAGAACTTGGCATTCTTGATCACAACTGCTCTTTATTGCTCTGTATTTATTACAAAGAGATGACATCTGTATGGCCTATATACTTAGGGGGACATTTATTATTGCACAAACTCTCCGAGCGTATTTTCTGCGTCAATTTTGTACCTTGCGTGACTTTTTTGTACCTTGCGTAACTTTTTCGTACTGTGGGACAAAATTTGTGAGACAAAATCGTATTGTCACTGAGTACGAAAGTTTCGGATTCATTCATGCTTCATTATCGTGACTTTCCTTGGGCCAGGTTGGAGCTGCAGAGTGCCATTGATTCCTATGGGAGGCTTCCAAAATCATGCACAGAAGGATCAAAGTTGTAAAGGTTTTCCCACTGTTTACAATCGTTCGGTACGAAAATTTTGGATCACCAATACGATATTATCGTGACTAATGCGATTTTTTTCGTAGGAATGGGAAATATTCGGATTGGATCCGATAATTTCTGATGATCGCAAATATCACAAATATTTGCGATCATCAGAAATTATCGGATCCAATCCGAATTTTTCCCATTCGGGATTTAAACTCGTGGTTTCATGTGCCTCTTAGAATACATGCTAAGCAGTTGATGCAGGTTAGCTAACAATTATAAATGAAAAACTGCATTCAGTTTCAGATACAGTTGCTATAATAAAATAAATATAAAAATAAAATGCTATATGATACTGTTTTTATACCTTCATATTTTTCAATTCTTACACCCCAGCACCTTGGCCAATAGGAATACATGCCTACCACAGGTCATAGGTTAAAGCACAGTAGCGCTCTCTGCACTAGAAGGGGCAATTTTCCAGTTTAATAACTGGAAATTTGTCTCTTAAAGTTTCCAGGATCGGCTATTTGTTGCCTATGGTAACTCTATGGGTGCTGCCATCTAAGGCAAGTTTCTCACCCCCTTTATTTTTGAAATTCTTGAGCAGCAAATTCATAATATTAAGAAAGAATAGTTTCATCCTGTTTTCACAATACTCACAATAGAACTATATGCACACAAGCACACATACAAATATTGGCAAACATACACACACATTTACAAATGTAATTTTCATTATTTAAGCTTCATATTATTCTACCCCCAGCAGTATAGCCAATATATAAAAGAGAGATATATATTGCTTAGGAACACAGTCATCTTTTTTTCCTGGCAGGAGGTACTATAAGAAAAAATAGTCAGGAAAGAACATAAAAAGAGTTGAACTTGTTTGTAAATCAAGAAGCAGACATCACTCGACAGGGATCTAATTTAGTGCTGTGTGACAGAGGGAGTGTGGGCTTGTGCATACAAGGGAATCATGGCAAGAATTAGACAAAACTTTTAACCCTCCACATATATTGTACCCTTTAGGTAGGTTTGGGTGTCAAAAATGACTTCCTGTGAAAGTAAGATATCTACGGGAGTGTATATGGCAGAGTTGTCACCTTGTTTTTTGGGGTACTGTGAAAATCCACAAAAAAACCTGCAAAATCTAACAATGTAGTAAAGGAAATGTCCTAGTAATGTCTAGAAATCAGAGAGTTAATATTGGATTCTTTTCAGTCTGTAAATAACATAGTTCACTAGACAATTAATGAGATGTGTCTCGAAATAATAAAACATACTGATGAAGATAAAACTGTGTCTGGAGATGTTGAGCCACAATATTGACCCATGTTCCTATTTATAACAGAATGTTATCAATAGCCATCTTGTTTGGCATATGAAGATCGAATACAATTTGTTTTCCACCGGGTTTTTAACATACATGCATCCCATCTCTTCATATAAAGGGAATTAGTAATCAGGGAAGAGGTGGGGTGTGGCTGGGGCTGGAGCAGATGATGTTCAAGGTCAAGTGGTGTCAGTCGACAAGGGTGGAAAAAATAATTTTGCAAAATGCATCTGAAAGTTGCAGGTTTATTTTAAAAATGAAAATATTTAAAAGACAATATTTTGAAGAGTCACTGGATCTTTGTCATCTTCCCTTTATGTATAAATTATGGAAGTTTAAATATTTGTGTATAATGAAATTACTCTTGCAAGGTTTTCCTAACCTTAGATAAGTCAAACATGCTCAGTGTCAGGTAGAATGGCAATATGAACAATGTAATTGCCTGTCTGCACTGCAGCCTTATTATCCATAAATGCCTATGTCCCTAGTTTCTTTATCCTCCTTTATCTATCGCCCTCATCCAAGCTATGTTGGACTGTAACTTTATTTTCCCCTTTTGATGACTCAATTTGTGCACATGGGTCCCTTTAGGTCCTAGAAGCATTAATAGAGGCAACAAAGTGAATGTAATGGGAGGACTTTGCTTGCATTACATCTGTTCATCTGAGTGACCTTAAGATTGTTGCCATAATGTTGTATGACTTTTTTTCAGCTGTAACCGCCTTGGAGGACCAAACATTGGTTGGGAAACACTTAGCTCATAACAAGGTTACATATTGAGGAAAACATCAGTGTTAAGTTCATTCGTCCATAGATCCATGAATAGCTAGGTCAGTGATACATTTTCATCTTGTATGTTACCCTATTTGACGTTCAACATGGGCTTTTTGGTGTAAGTCTGGGAGCAAATAGGCTTTCTCACCAGATCTCCCCGAAACTGGTCTTCAAATGAGGCCTCTCAGCCACTCCTTTAGGACCACCAAGGGGTACAATCTAAAAGTTTGGGACCCACTGCCACATAGTGTGGATCTTTTTTCCACACTGGGCACATTTGCACTTAGGTGGTATTGAATAGCAAACAATCAGATAATAGCATTTTGTTCAGCTAACTGCAGGTGGGACAATATCAAGCGTTTTATTCTGGTTTGCTTTTTTGTTTTTACTGCTATGGCCAAAATGTGTCCAGTGTGGATAAATAAGCACCAGTGCCACTCAATGGCAGGCATCCTAACACACTAGACTTGGTGCTAGTTACAGGGTTCTCACAGCATGAAGATATGCCAGACTTATGCCATGCAAAACAAATAACAGCATCTTTTTGAATGCATGCTACAGAAGAAATGCAACCTTTACATTGAGATTGCTACATGCAATTTAACTTAAAACACAAGTGCAGTTATGCCCATTTTGATTTTGCACTGGACCCAACTGTACTATGACACTAGAATTTGTGGGGGGACAAATCCTGCTTCATGAGTAAAAATATGGTGAGTTATGTCTGAAATTGTACTTTAAACACTGCACCTGTGATTGTATCTGACCCCTTTTCTATCTACACAAATACTTAATTGGCAATGGGTTCCTTAATAATATAGTGATAAACTGTTAGGCAAAAAAAAAACAAAATCAAAAGAAAAGCCAATACTGGCATCTCACAACTCAGTGATTACTAAATACTTATTGAGGAAGTAGAGTTTTGTACTATAAAATTTAACTTTTAATGGTTTGCATTAAAAATGGCTATTTAGCCCAATAGACCAGGCACTAAACAGAAATCCCATAGCATTAAAAACATAGGGCAACATACAGTCAGGTGGGCTCAGCCTCACCTCTATCCCTGCCTCACTAAGGTAAAGTAAATCAGGACACCAGTAACATTATTATCCCCTGGTGTCCTTCTAGCCCTCAAGTGTATTTCTGGCTCTATAATGTGCAGTTGCTCACACCTCGCATCTGCTGCCAATAAGTACCATTCGATCACTACTCGGCCAGTCACATAAAGTTAAAACAAAAGTACCCCCCTCAGAGGGAAACGCCTTCCTCTGAGGGGGGTACTTTTGAGCTCACCTGACTCTACGTTGCCCTAGATTAGTTCAGTTGTTCACCTAAGACTCTACAATAATATGTCTGTACATAATTAATGTCTCAGACCAGGGTTTTTAACATTATGGGATTTTAGAATAAGTATTTGGTAATAATGGGGAGGTGCCAGCATGGGTTTTTCTTTTTTCTATTGATTTTGTTCACACCACTATTGTTGAACTGAAAAACACTGCATACATGGGTGGTACACTCTGCAAATTGTGCTTGGCAATAAATACCATCGTACAATATTACAATTTCCAATACTCACATTATAAGGCTGATGCCACACTTAGGGGCCTATTTATTAAAGTACGACAGGTACGAATTACAATTGTACGAATTGTATTTGATCATACTGTGCATATTTTCTGCGACTTTTTTGTACTTTGTGACAAAATTTGTGCGACAAAATCGCATTGTCGTGCCGAGTACGAAAGTTTCGCATTCCTTGAAGCTTCGGTATTGTGACTTTCCTTGGGCCAGGTTGGAGCTGCAGAGTGCCATTGAGTCCTATGGGAGGCTTTCCTTGGGCCAGGTTGGAGCTGCAGAGTGCCATTGAGCCCTATGGGAGACTTTCCTTGGGCCGGGTTGGAGATGCAGAGTGCCATTGAGCCCTATGGGAGACTTTCCTTGGGCCGGGTTGGAGATGCAGAGTGCCATTGAGCCCTATGGGAGACTTTCCTTGGGCCAGGTTGGAGCTGCACAGTGCCATTGAGTCCTATGGGAGGCTTCCAAAATCATGCACAGAAGGATCAAAGTCAGAAAGGTTTTCCTGCTGTTTACAATCGCTTGGATACGAAAATTTTGTGACTTTCCGATCGCCAATACCATATTATTGTGACTAATACGATTTTTTCGTAAGCATTTTCGTGATATTTACGATCATCAGAAATTATTTCGGGATTCGAACTCGTACTTTGATGAATAGACCCCTTAGTGTATGGCGTATATTTTCGGCAAGCCAAAAAATGCTTGCCGAAAATATGCGCCATACACTCCTACACATTTTGGCTACATGTGCCTGCACCCAAACGTATTCCATTCATTCAGGTGCAGGCACAAGGTAGGCCGAATTGACAGTACCGGGGTGTATTCTTGGCAACCATTTTTCGGCTTGCCGACAATACGCCCGTGTGGCATTAGCCTTAACACCAGTAATACCTTACACTCTGGCCTTACTCAGGTTTGCTCAGTAATACCTATATCAGTGGAACTAGCCTTACCACTGTTGCCATTTAATTACATTTACTTAACTGCAACCTGAACCAGTCAATTTCAAAATCTCCTCCCGAGAAGCCCAAAACAAGAATTCCCTATTAAGGAGCTAAGTTACATATTTATTAATTACATCAGAAGATTTAAATTACAGGACCATAAAACAAGAATAATCATCTTAAAATCAGCGCACTTTAGAACCCAGCTTTCTGTATATCAAGGCATGACAGAGTAGCAGCTAGATTTTTGTGTTAATTGTTTGATTTAATTAACAACTTATTCCATCAACCTTTGGATGGCAGTTAGCTAACAGAAACTTAATTAGCTTTGAACCAGAGAGCGCAGTTCTTGTAGATAATGCACTCTGCACTAAATCCATTTCTGCAGTGTTAGCCAGGAGAGAGCTATTTCCTCTGTAGTTATAAGCATAATAAAGAAAGGTGCCAGCTACCAACTAACCAGCTAGGAGGCAGTTAATTGCAAATCCCAATGTATTAAGGCTGATGCCACACGAGGCGTAGGGCTGAAATTTTCGGCAAGCGGAAAAACGCTTGGCGAAAATTCAGCCCTACGCCTGCTACTTGTGCCTGCACCCGAATGAATGGAATACGCTCGGGTGCAGGCACATGTAGGCGATATACGCATGAAAACGCGAGACTTTGCATTTTCTCGCGTTTTCATGCATATATCGCCTACATGTGCCTGCACCCGAGCGTATTCCATTCATTCGGGTGCAGGCACAAGTAGCAGGCGTAGGGCTGAATTTTCGCCAAGCGTTTTTCCGCTTGCCGAAAATTTCAGCCCTACGCCTCGTGTGGCATCAGCCTAATGGCATAAATGCTGTTGTCAGGTAAATGCACCCTTGTCAATTTGTCCCCACTATGCATTCTACATAAAATCATGAAATGTATTTATTTTAGCAATGAATTTCTATATAACAACTACAGTTTTAGTGCTGCAGTGAATGCAATTACTTCTCTAACTAAACCAACCTATGACATCACAAAGGATCAGTGAGGACATGTATTGCTGCTTCTCATCCTCACTCATCCCTTTATACCCATTTCACCTCTCCGCTTACACCCATTAACCCTCTATATCCCATAAGAGATGGGTATGGAGGGTTAATGGGTGGAAGCGGAGAGGTGAGATGGGTATAAAGGGATGAGAGAGGCCTCATGGGAGTAGATCCTGAGGAAGCGCATGCGCGCAAAACGCGTTGATATGAAGCTTGTCTGCAGCGGCGATCCATAATTAGAGAAGGTGCGCAATACTAGACACCATCAGCTGGACCATGCTAGTAGGAGCGGCATGGATTCTAATACCCACGCGCAGCAGAAGTAAGTTCCCAGCCGGAACACTAACGCTATATGCTATTTTCTATTTCCTTAGGGCTTTAATATCAGTTACCCACTATTGTCAGCTCCCCATTAACTCTCCACTTTTTACTAATTGGTGTGTGGATTATATAAGGCATTTTCGCTGCATCCACCCCTGCATATCTGCACTCTATAGATCCCTAAGATTTTTGGAGTATAGGGGACACTGATTGATGGGATGTGCAGAGCTTTATTTGTCTCATGTGCTTTTTTAACAACAATCAATTTTAACTTCTAAGGGAAACATTTTTCTTTTTTTTTTCTCCTTTAAGGCTAATGTCAGACGAGGCGTAGGGCGGATATTTTTGGCAAGCGGTAAAGCGCTTGCTGAAAATTCCGCCCTACGCCTCCTACCTATGCCTGCACCCAAATGAATGAGATACGCTCAGGTGCAGGCACATGTGGCCGAAATATGCATAAAAATGCAAGAGAATGCAAAAGTATTGCATTTTTATGCATATATCGGCTACATGTGCCTGCACCTGAGCGTATCTCATTCATTCGGGTGCAGGCACACGTAGGCAGCGTAGGGCGGAATTTTCAGCAAGCGCTTTTCTGCTTGCCAAAAATATCCGCCCTATGCCTCGTCTGACATTAGCCTTAGGTATATTCTGTGATTCTATTGTGTATACATCTTATAAGCTTCTTCTTTTAAGTATATATATATTGTATGGTATTTTGCACCTGTAGATAAATTTCACTGAATTTACTGTTTTTAATGTGATCAATTGTAATTAAAACGCTACATGTGCTTTTTAATCACTTTCTGTAGCTTTTGTGTTTTTTGAGAGTGCCAACTCTTATTTGTGAATTATAGTCATACTACATGGGATCGCTCACGGACCACCCTCACAGTCATCAGGGCTTTTCAGCCTGAATCCTGACCATTTGGGGTACTTGGTACCCAACCAGCCACAGGATTCTAACAAACTAGTATGTATAATGCCAGAGTAAAGCAACTGTGACTTCTGTTGCAAAACATCAGTACCACTAGGATAAGAAGAATGGTACCTTATGCAACAGAATTAATAGACCCTGGCCTAGAGATACTGTTAATTTACTACTAGCCTATAGACTGCTTTGTCTTTGCCTGCATCAGGCACTTGTTAATACAGGGAATGATAAATAATTATAAAAAAAAAAAAAATAATAAAAATACAACCTTCTATTTATTGTCAATCTGAATTTCCTTAAAAATACTGTTTACAAAAGTGCTCAGCTACATTCAGACACCATCTCCAATGATAAAAGCAGTTCATTGTTCCAGCAGCAACCAGAAAATCTGCATCTTTCCTCCCAATATGTTTCTGCTGCAAAACTGCTCCAGATGTAAGAAAAACACCCTCCCCATTAAAATTAATCTTGCCAAGTAATCATTCTTCCTGCCCATAAGCTCATCTATCCCTCCACACAGGTCACTCAACATATCCTCCAGTAGTAATGTCAAACCACCCATGATGTCTATGTTTAGGACAAGGCTCAGGCAGGTAACCCACCGTTTTTCTGGGGATAGCAGTACCCCAAAGTCCTCTGCCACTTCCTTCATGACTTCCAGAGTCAACACACATCATTCTGTGGCAGCGCAGCCAATAAATAGAAAGTCATCCAAATAATGCACTATAGGGGTCATTTACAACCTCTAGCACAGTTACAGTCGCACAAATGTTCCTGCAGTTAGTTGCAACTACTTGTGATTAAAGGTACTTGTGTGAAAAGGTTGTTTGGACTTCCATATTGTAGTCCTCGGAACTGCCCAGTCCTTCCTAACCTTCATTTCTTAATCAAGAGCCATGGCACCTATTGGAAATGGAGCTAGTGACACAGCTGCCTGCCTTTTTCCCCACAGAACAGTTGCATGTTAAGAATAGGGCACACATGACATTCATGTGCAGAATGCTGCATATTATGTCAAGGGGACTTGGAAAACTTTCAGTCAAGTATGTCTGATTTGCAAGCATGATTGTGCTAAATTTAACGTATTGCATCAATTAATACCAAACTAAAAATATTCTTTAAGGAACTGTGCATCACTTGGCCTATTACATAGATTTAGCCACCATAGCTTCTATATACTGAGGTCCTTCCCTTAGGTAGACTTTGTTCTCTTGGCTCACTTTTGAAAGCGTGGGCCACCACACAAGGAGCATTCGTGCTTGTATGTAAGTATTTATAACTTTATTTATAAAGCGCCACAAGCGCCCACAAGGTACTTGCATGATGTGACCTACTAGCACTGCCCATCACTGTAAGCCCAGCAAAAGCCCACTCTATGACACAATGATATGGTTCATTTATCCCCCACTAGTGAGCATATGAAAGACAGAAGCATTTTAGGGTATCATGCGCCTTATCCGCAAGGTAATGCCAACCTGGTTCCATCTTATGCCCATGTTAACTGCAAGGCACTAGTAAAACTGTTTGTTGCATGTCCACCAGGCCAAATCCCCATAACACAAAATGCATCCCAAATCCATCCAGGTAACAAAATAATTCTGAGGTGCTTTTCCTCTGGCAGCTGTCCCTGTGTGAACTTAGGCTGAGTCGCCCTGGGGGCCTTTCATCCTTGTAGGCTTTTTGGATGCTGTCTCTGCAGTCCGCACCTTGCATGGAATTATAGGTGGAGGGTAACTTTTTTGTTTCGAGAGGCTAAAGATTGGCCATACATAGACTGACCTAATTAATGTGAGACTTGGATTCCCTGCTGACGTAAAAATGAATCTCCCAACTACTGCCCACTGATTTCCAGGGATACTGTGCAAAAGTGCCGGTGGGAGTGCTTTTTTTCATCCTAAAATACTGAGGATGTATTTATACATGCGCTTCTGTGATGGGTTCTCCATCCATTTGTGTTTGCAATCAGTTGGCTTAAATGTGTTTTAGTTAGTCAAATTCTAACGTCTAAAGTCTATATTTACAAAACCAGCACATTATTTGCAGCGAGATGCAGTGGGTACAGATGGCAGATAGTCAGGCCCTCGCACTATAACACTGGCACTGAAACACAACATTGGTTTGTTTCCCAGCTATGCAGTCTCGTGAGAGTTCCACTGTAACTAACTAGAACAAAGTAAGAAAGAGGTAATTTAGGACTGGAGCAAGGGCAATATAAGGATGGTATAGATGCCAGGTATCAAAAGTAAACTTCAGGTGACAAAAATAATTTCAGCTAGTGATTCAGCCTTTAAACAGAGTGGGAGTGGGATGAAATCTGCAGCAAAAGTTCAGAGCCAGTGAGGTTTTTAGGTAAAGTTACAGACTGTAGATCCTTCTTATCAGTCTTCATTTCTGCATTGCATTCAATTTGTAATATCTCCCCAGACCTGCCCACATCTGTGCCTTGATTGGTCAATTTTACTGTTTGTCAAGAGAGCTGTGCTCTGATTGGAGAAGCCACAAGAAGAAATGTCCAATCAAAACACAGCTGATTAAAACAGAACCAGGGCTTGCAGTAATGGAAGTAATGTTAAAGGTTCCAGAGCAGTGTGGAAATGGAGTGAGGTTTTTTTTGTTTTTTAAAAAGGTGCCAAGCAGGTTGGGGGGGGGCTAGCCTCCCCTAGCTTAATTGAGTATCTCCCTATACTTGGAATGAAGGTGCCATCTCCCTGCCTTTGAAGCTCTCCCCATCCTGACTTGTCATTGCTCACTGAATTCCTGCCAGCACCTGCCTGCTCCCATTTTGCTGTTCAAGGAAAATGGCACTGTCCTTCCTGTCCCTGCATGATTTAAACCAGTGCAGTCCAATTTCTGTGGTACTGAGAAATTTTTTTGCCTACATGGTGGGTGGCTGATAATAGAAACCAGGTTTAACCACTGCCAGTTTTTAAACCACACCCACTCTAAATTATTCCTATGTTATCAAAAGAAGTTTTAAGACCATACCCATATTTATGATGGTAGCACACCAAAAACCAAATGGAAATGTTACACACAACTAACATGTACCTGAAAAAGGGAAAAGTTGTCTGAAACTGACTGTACTTTAAAAACTGCACTTGTGATTGTATTTGACCCCTTTTATATCTACACAAATACTAAATGGGCCCCAGACTGACACAACACTGGCACTTTTGGGTGAATGTAATATGTGTCGCTAATGGAAAAAAATGTTTGCAATGGGACTAAAATTTCACGTAGTGATACATTTTGCATTTGTGTGACAAGAAAATACTGTTTGCAAACCCTTCGAGTAGGTAGTGCTCAGTGTATGTAATAAAACTTCTTAACCTTTTTTGCATCATGAGTTATGATGCAGGTGTGCAGGTGTAAATGTATTACATTGCGAACACCGCTTAAACATTCGTAAAAACACCACTTTAAGCACTACTTGCATTTTTTATTACAATCCCCCAATTTGGGCCTTTAAAGAGTGCTCCTGAGCTGAAGCCTGCCTAGCAGTAAAAAACTGACTAAATCTGATATATCTCACAAACTGCAAAAAATGGAAAATAAATGTATAATGCAAAAGTGCTCAGCGAAGCACCCTGAGTAACTATATTGATTCCTTTTTATGAGTGTACAGGTATATACTCTTTAAAGGCAATTTGTGCTTGTTAGGTTCTGAAAATATTTTGCCATATAGTGTATGGAGTGAATACATACAGACATCCATTTTTATTTATGCATATCAGCATGTTTTAAAGGTTGAAAATAAAAATACCATGCAAGTTGTGTCTATTTACCTAAATAATGTATGCATGGATTAGCTAGATTGACACCTCAACATAACTGAAAATTTATACCTTGAAACATTTCCCTTTTTATTAAAATAAGTGTAAACTTGTAAGTGCAAAGGTTGGATGCATATCTGATATAAACATCTGGGCTATGTAGAATGAGTATACTTCTTATAAAAACTACTTGCTCTGCCCAGTACTTTATTTTTTACCATCTGTAAAGTAAAAATATTTTATTTCCTTGCTTCATATTCATGTTACCTTAAAATTCTGTCACAGAGGCATTTGCTCAAGAACTGTTGTATAGATATGCAGTATGTTTAGTACAAGAGACTCATCTGCACCCAGTATGGAACTATATTAATATATCAGGTACATATATTAACAACAAGAACAGTATGTAGTATAAATTATGTTAAAAACGTATCCCAGCTATCTAAGCAATTAAACCATTTATTTTTCTTCATGTTAATAAATAACAGGACATCTGGTTTGTGAATCTGTTCCACAGGTTATAATAAGAGCATTATACAGTTATGCAAAGGAGACAAATTATAAACAACAAACAACGACCTCTGTATTTTCCTGTCGCAGAGAGAAAGCTAAAGAAAGAAAAGCCCTGGAGCTATAAGCGCATGAACAAGGATCCAAATAACCAGCAGCCAGATTACACTTGTTTATGTTTAGAGATTGGCAGAACTAGGTTCAACTGTGATTAGGTGAGAAGGAAAGAGTTAAGGCAGGAGAAAGCCAGCCTGGGGGGGGGGGGGGGGGGCGGAGAAAGAGAGGGATGTGATGTCAGAAAAAGAAGCACTCACTTCCTTATCTTCTGAGCAGGTAGAAAGGGGGTTCAGTGGGGTGCCTCAAGGCAAAGGGTCAATTGAGGAATCCCTTTGTTGTGATTTAACTGTCTGTGGTGGTCAAGAAGGGGCAGCTGTACTACTCTTTCATGGACCTTAAGCTCCTGGCACACAGGGAGACTGGGCGTCCATGATAAATCTTCGCTACCATGGGCGACAAGTCACCCCAAAATGCTATCCCACCAACAATAATGTAAGTCCCCAGAGGGAAAACATACGCTGTGCTTTGTTTTTCAAAGTCACCCGAAGTTGCCATGTGCCAGGAGTAGTGATGGGCAAAATAATTTGTTAGGCATGGATTCGCTGCAAATTTCCGCATTGCTTCATTGGCTGATTTTTTCGGAAACCGGGTTACTAAATTTGCCATGTAAAAATTCACAGTGCAAGCCAAAATTGTTGCCCGGGTTAAAAAAAAATTTAGTTTTTTTGACTCACGTGTCCAAAAATTGTCGTTCATGTAAAAAAAATAAGTTGTTTTTTGACGCGACATTTTCCCTGTTTCACAAATTTTCCGCCATTTTGTGAATCTTTGAAAATAATTTTTTGGCAAAGCGAAACGGGACAGATTCGCTCATCACTAGCCAGGAGCCTAAAATGTATTGTAACCAACAGATTTATCTCTGATCCTATAAAAGATTGCATTTGTAACATATAATATGAGGATACAACTTGCAATCTTAGTGAATTATAACTCCAAGAATTTACTGAGAACGGAGTGTTCAGCATTAAAAATGTTTCTCAGGCTCTATATGGCTCAGGATCTGCAAACATTGACATACAAAAGTCATCTGTAAAGCTATTACTAAATGTCTATGAAGATTCTCATTTATCCAGGTCACTGGACAGCATAGACCACATTACTTTTCATGTGCTTGGGTGTTGGGTCTTTCGGGTGCACCAGCTTTTGTCTCAGGGTGTTGCTGGGTTTGAAAAACATGAAAAGTAATGTGGTCTATGCTGTCCAGTGTAGTGAAGAGTGCTCAGACTTATACATTGGGGAGACAAAACAACCTCTCTGTAAGAGAATGGCCCAACATAGGCGGGCAAACTCCTCAGGACAAGACTCAGCGGTCTATCTACATCTCAAAGAAAAAGGTCACTCTTTTGAGGACAGTAACGTGCATATTTTGGACCGAGAGGACAGATGGTTTGAAAGAGGTGTGAAAAAGGCCATTTATGCCAACCTGGAAAAACCATCCCTGAATAGAGGAGGGGGCCTGAGACACCGCTTGTCACCAACATACAATGGCGCGTTGACATCCTTACCCCGGCAGTTTCACAACAGTTCACACTTCCAGTCATGTACTTTGAAGGATTAACACCTTCATCAATGAGAATCTTGGTACCATTGTGATTGGATCATACCTTCTCACACCTGTCAGTTTCAGCTAACACCTAACTGAACAAGTTCAATGGAACCATTGTGATTGGATGTCTGTGACTCTACTAACATCAAGAGTTTAAATACCGGGGAATTCCCTACCAGTCATTTGAACTGAAGAAGCCACTCGGATGAGTGGTGAAACGTTTTCAAGAAAAACTCAGAAAAGTCTAGTTGTTTTAGACTTAATTCTACTAGATACTATTACTAAATGAAGGCATTTTACAGCAGTAGAACAAACCACAGCATCCATTCTTTAATTTCCTATTATGACTACATCAGACCATTGAAAATCAGTATGTTATCAAGTGCTACAACAATGCTGTTGTAGTGGGACAGGTATGGTTACTGTCAGTGTTCTGGTTCTAGTGCCAGTGTGACTAGGCTTGTCAGGAAGTTGTGTATGTGGCCCAATAATTTCTAAAGGCAGAACTGGGTCACAATAGATTATTGCATGTACGATAGCCCACATTTTTTGGTAAAAAATATTGGTCTTCTTATTTTTCTTGTTTTTCATCCTTATGTTGACTGAGTATCTTTTTTTAGCATATGGGCCATTAGAATACCAGTCAGGTAGTAACCCTTCACTACACTGAAGCAATTTTGCATGTACTGTAAGTTAATGAGTCCTGGAATGTGTCATCTACATTTTGTTCATTGTCAATAGAAGAAGAGTCATTATAAGAGTAAGTTTTCTTTATTAAAAAAAAAAATCATTTACTTATATGAATATCAATATCACATAAAAGCAACACTGTGAAGGTGTAATTGGGAGCCTGCAAAAACATCAGTATATGAGCCAGAAGCATAAAGAGGTGATAAAAAGAGAAATGAGAAATTCATTTGCCCATTGCCACAATATCTGCACCTCGTTACTAATAAAATTATGGTGTCAATAATTGCAATAACAGATACTGAAGTGCAGCCTAACACCATATATAAAGGATAAGAAATACAGCTGACACAAACAAAAAAACTATAACCCAGAGGGAAAAAAACACAAGAAATCTAAATTATGAAAGCAGCATCACTTGGATACTGTAATTATATAGTAATATTCAGCAGAATGCAGAAATCTCCAAGATACACATGCTTGGAAATATTTTAATCAACAGACTAAGTTACTGTGTCCTCAGGAAATGCTTTAGTGACAGGCCTAATTAGAGCTAAGTGGTGGCTGGGCCCGGGTGTGGCCACAAAGGCCTGGACATATTGTAGCACAAATTTGGAAACAAAATGCCACCAAGCTGCATCTGCACCCAGGAGTTTTTTTTACAGCTGTTTAAATTTCCCAAGAGCCTAGTCCCCAGTGCTCTAGTAAAAAAGAACATACTAGGCATGGACATAGTATAGTTACATAGTTACATAGGGTTGAAAAAAGACCATTGTCCATCAAGTTCAACCCATCCGAGTAAACTCAGCACACAACCTATACTAACCAATCTATACACTCACATACATAAACTATATATACAACCACTAATACTAACTGTAGATATTAGTATCACAATAGCCTTGGATATTCTGCTTGTTCAAAAACTCATCCAGGCCCCTCTTAAAGGCATTAACAGAGTCTGCCATTACCACATCACTAGGAAGGGCATTCCACAGCCTCACTGCCCTCACCGTGAAAAACCACCTACGCTGCTTCAAATGGAAGCTCTGTTCCTCTAATCTATAGGGGTGACCTCTGGTGCGCTGATTGTTTTTATGGGAAAAAAGAACATCCCCCAGCTGCCTATAATCCCCTCTAATGTACTTGTACAGAGTAATCATGTCCCCTCGCAAGCGCCTCTTTTCCAGAGAAAACAACCCCAACCTCGACAGTCTAACCTCATAGCTTAAATCTTCCATCCCCTTTACCAGTTTAGTTGCACGTCTCTGCACTCTCTCCAGCTCATTAATATCCCTCTTAAGGACTGGAGCCCAAAACTGCACTGCATACTCAAGGTGAGGCCTTACCAGGGACCTATAAAGAGGCAAAAATATATTCTCATCCCTTGAGTCAATGCCCTTTTTTTATACAAGACAGCACTTTATTTGCTGTAGTAGCCACAGAATGACACTGCCTGGAATTAGACAACTTGTTATCAACAAAAACCCCTAGATCCTTCTCCATTAAGGATGCCCCCAACACACTACCATTCAGTAGATAGTTCGCATTTATATTATTTCTACCAAAGTGCATAACTTTGCACTTGTCAACATTGAACCTCATTTTTCAGTTTGCTGCCCAGTTTTCCAATTTTGTCAAATCGCTCTGCAAAGCGGCAGCATCCTGCAAGGAAATTATAGTTTTGCACAATTTAGTGTCATCAGCAAAAATAGAAACAGTACTCTCTATGCCCACCTCCAGGTCATTAATAAACAAGTTAAAAAGCAAAGGACCAA
The DNA here is from genome assembly GCF_000004195.4 of Xenopus tropicalis. Lineage (NCBI taxonomy): Eukaryota > Metazoa > Chordata > Amphibia > Anura > Pipidae > Xenopus > Xenopus tropicalis. The sequence goes on from NC_030678.2 coordinate 80,197,101, forward strand.
GGACTGACCCCTGCGATACTCCACTAACCACACTGGCCCAATTAGAAAATGTTCCATTTACCACCACTCTTTGTACTCTATCCTTCAGCCAGTTCTCTATGTTGGAGGAGTTCAGGGATCGATGGGCTGCAGGTCAGTTGACGGGGATTGTGACTGACCAAGGGGCACCCACTTTGGCCCTATGGTGACTTTCAGCCATGGCAATGGAATAAAGCTGCACATACTGTATTTTCTTTATATTTGCTATACAAGTCTAAAGGGCATATTTATTATGCTGTGTAAAAAATGGTCCACACTTTGGCAGGATTCACTGTGTAAAAAAACAGCGTAAAATCTGCGCAAATTTTTTACATGGTTTTTCTTCTGCCGGAACTTACGAAAAATAATGACGTAAAATCTGGCTTTCTGACGGTGAATGTCTCCATTTATTTTACATAGCTTTTTACGCTGTTTTTTCAGCGAATTCCTTTTATACAGCTTAATAAAATATTCCTTAATGCCCCTAATTGTTTCATTTCTACATGTAAACAAAATAAATTTTTTAGTGCTCCTAAGGCATATGGCTTGCCTACCTACCACTATTCCTGACCCTATTTCACAGAAAAGCCCTTTGTTTTTAAAGGAGAATGCAAGTCAAAATTTAAAAACCATACTGCCCAATAGTCCTCCTATTGTTTAGTAAAAACGCCACACTTTTGGCTCACCTAATCAAATATTTACATCTCTAAAAAGGTTTTCTCCCTTCCTTTCCCTCCTTGCTTCATACTGCACAAGTGTTTCATTCCCTCCCCCCCCTCCCCTCTGCCAGATCCGCTTCTGATTGGCTGGTGCGCATGTGTAGCTCAGAACAGGAGACAGGATCAAGTTACACACATGCTCAGAGAATGGGAAGGCTGCCGCTGGCACCTACAGGAAGGGGAGAGAGAGATTTCAGTGATGTCACTGTAGTCTTCACACTGCTGTAGGCTGCCAGCACCATATCTCAGAGAAGCAAGCAGGGATCTGGGAATTTATATATGCAGTAAGTACTTAAAAAGAATGCCTTTAGACTTACTTTTAATTTATATTAACCTTTCATTGTCCTTTAAAGGACATGTAAAGCCTACATTTGCCTACAATGTATATCAGTTGGGCATGTCTCCCCCGCCCAAATGGCATTATTTGTACTGCATTTATCCCCTCCGTTTGCCAGCACTATCACAAAGCAAATAGCAGCTTTCACCTGGTGGCCATTTTTCTTCTGATACATAATTAGTTACATTTAAATCTGCAAACAACTGAAATATTAAGTGAAGAGGCTTGGCAATCACAGCGCTCAGCTCATTTAATACCCTGGGATGAATCCCATCCAGTCCTGGACCTTTGTTTACCTTTACATGTTCAAGTCTCTTTTGAATTTCCTCCAGAGTGACCCACGCGTCAGTAGCTAAATTACTAGCACTGGGTATATTAAAAGGGAAGCCTTCATTATCTGGCTCCTCAGATGTATAGAGATATAATAATATGATAATAAAGTTCCCACCCCTTCTTGCTTCATTTTTTTACTATTCACATAATTAAAAAATCATTTTGAATTCTTTTTACTCCTAGCTGCAATATCCCTTTCCATCTCTATTTTAGCTTGCCTGATAGCTTTTTTGCATGCTTTATTTGTTTCCTTGTACCTGAAGAAAGTTTCCGCTGTCCCAGCTAACTTCAATGCTTTAAAAGCACGTTTTTTCTTACCAACCTCGACCCTAACTCTTTTATTCAGCCATAAAGGTTTTGCTTTGCGATGCCTCTCCTTGCTTACAAGGGGAATATACTGTTGTGTATACCTGCAAAGCAATGTTTTAAAGATGTTCCATTTTCCTTCTGTGTCTAACCCCATGAAAAGCCTTTCCCAGTTGACACATTGCAGAGATGCCCTTATACTGGCAAAGTCTGCACATCTAAAATTGAGCGTTTTAGTTATTCCCTTATAGCGCTGTCTCTGTAGCATTATCTCAAAGGAGACCATGTTGTGATCACTGTTCCCCAAATGCTCACCCACACAAATGTTAGTTTGATGATGAGTTCAGTGTTATTAGATATTACCAGGTCCAAAATAGAGTCATTCCTAGTAGGTTCTTGAACCGCCTGAAATAAAAAGTTGTCATTTAGCATATTTACAAATCTAATAGCTTTTTCTGACTTAGCCACCCCATTACTCCAGTCAATATCCGGATAATTAAAGTCCCCCATAATAACAACTTGACCCAGTTGTGAAGCCTCCTCCATTTGCAACAGTAACTGGTTCTCATCCCCCTCATCTATATGGGGTGGTTTATAGCATACACCAATCATCATTTTCTTTGTAGCCTTTAGCCCTACTGAAATTTCTACCCAAAGAGATTCAACATTTTCATTGGTAATGTCTTTACTACATGGTTTTAAATCTGACTTAAGACAAACCCCTCCACCCTTTTTAATCTCTCTGTCCCTCCTAAAAAGTGTCTAAACATTTAAATTCCCAGCCCAGTCGCATTTTTCATCCCAGCAGGTCTCAGGGATACCAATTAAATCATAATTTTCAATACATGCAATAGCCTGCAGCTCCCCTAATTTACCCGACAAGCTTTCCGCATTAGCCAGCATGCAGCAGAGTTTACTACTTCTCCCTCTGATATTTACATTAGCTAACGGAGAGTTAGAGCTAAGGCAAATATTAGTCTGTTGTTGTCATTATTAGGTACATTATACAGAATGCTTAGGACCTAGTGTTTTCTGGATAAGGGATCTTTTCATATTTTGGATCTCCATCCCTTAAGTCTTCTAAAAATGTATTTAAACATTAATTAAATCCAGTAGGATTGTTTTACCTACAATAAGGATTAAATATATCATAGTTGGGATCAAATACAAGATCTGTTGTTACAGAGTGAAAGGAGATCATTTTTAAAAATTGTAATTATTAAAATGGAGTCTATGGAGGATGGTCTTCACTTACTTCTGAGCTCTCTGGATAATGGGTTTCCGGATAACCAACTTACAGACTTAATGGGTTCCATTAAGAAGAAAAAAAAGATAAACCCTAGCCTAAGTAAATATAGGATAGCACAAGTCTTATATCATAGAACTTCCTGACCAGAGGATTAATAATAAAGTTTTCCTCATCACTTTAAGGACCTTAGATTCTTAACATGGCCATACAGGGCAGATTTCAGCTGCTGATTTGAGTTCTTTAGACCAATTCAGCAGCTTATCTGCCTATGTATGGGGACCCCTGGTGGCCCTACCCGACCGATATCTGGATGGAAGTCACCCAGGTGTCGAACGGCAGGTTTAATTTTTTTAGTCATTTCGGGTAACTGACTTTTTCTGTCCCCTACATTGTTATGCAATCATTTGGCCCAAGGGGCAACTGCATTAGCACAATTTCATCTACCCAAGGTGGGCATAAGCGAAAAAGGTTTGCTCGTTTGGCGATCTCACCAAACAAATGAACCTTAAAGGGGTATGGCCACCTTTATATGAACCATCAATAACATGTTTTAGCAGATCATATTGCTTCTATTGGCAATTTGCAGTTGGTTTCTGAAGCTTCATTAAATCCTGATTTAAAAAAAATTTACAAAGTCTATTGTCATATAAGAAAATAAATGTGTATTGGGAAAAGAGAAAGAAAAAGCATACCTCTAGGCACATGTTTAACAGTAAAATATTTGATATTTTTCTGGGTTCCGTATCTCCTGCTGCAGGTTAACTTCTCTCACAGAGGTTTTTCCTCAAGTGCTTCAAGTGACTTTTTTTTATCTCATGTGAATTCACAAAGTTCCAAATCTGTCAGAGTGACTACATAATCAAACATGGCATGAGCACATTTCATCCGCCAAATATCTTTAATAGGCACATTTTTTATATTCAGTAGTTTGTCATAGGTAAGGAATTTAGGAGTAGCATTTGTTGCATCTTTGTCACACATTCTATGAGTAACACATATCAGAATATGAGAATGTTTGGCTGAATTATTATATTTAGTTTATGGTATTTAAAACATGATACAAACTGTACTTTAAATACATTGTTATTGTGTTTAAAATCAATTTTAAGTTTTCAATATTTATTGCAGTTCTTTATTTTCTATACCCACCCTGTATAATTCCCTTTATTTGCTTCTGTTCTTATTAAAAAAAAATCCTCTTATTCAAAAATCCAGAGCTTTAATAAATCTGTTTTACAAATACTCTATTTTTTTGTCCTGCTGTTTACATCTTTTATAATTTATTAATGGATGTAAAGTAAATATTGTCCTTTTAAATCCTTTCCCTTGATCCGCCTTTTAGATATGGGCTGTGTGCTCCCTCAGAGATCATCTGACAGCAGGTATTGCAGCTATACCTGTAACAGGAAGAAGGGTGGAAGCAAAAGACAAAACTCTGTCCATTAATTGGCTGATGTGGCCTAGCATGTATGTTGGCCTTGGCTTGTTTGTGTGCACTGTGAATCCTATGATCCCAGGGGGCGGCCCTTAATTCATAAAATGGCAATTTTCTATTTAGGAGTACCCAATAGCACATACTACTGAAGAAGTATATTTTATTAAAATGGTTTATTTAGATGAAGCAGGGTTTTACATATGAGCTTGTTTATGCAATATATTTTTAGAGAGACCTACATTGTTTTGGGGTATAGTTTTCCTTCAACAACAACAAATTCACCCTGCTGTGAGTTGTGGACACATCCCCTGTGCTGTGCACAAAACTTCATGTCCCAGATAAAGTAACCATTTATACATTTTGTTAATTGTGGAATAACAGATACACTGATGCAGAAACTAAGCTGTGGGATTTTTAAATTGACGCTAACTGGTTGGTTCAATTATGAGGCAACAATTTTGCATTGGTCAGTTGGCTGAAAGCATGGTTAGGTTGTTTGCAGTAGGAGAAAAAGAATACACTTATAAACCATTTATCTATTATCAGGACAAAATAATAACACTTATTTGTCACACAAATATTAACCACCCACTACATACTTGGTGCATTTTTTTATCAACAACAACAGGAAGAGGAAGCAAATCCAAGGACAGCAAATGTCCAAGATGGCAAATCATGTTTTCAGCCTATTAACAGAGGGTTGTGTACTTGAAGACTGTAACTATGGTCTTAGGGATGTGAAAGACGGGGAGATTAGTCCCGCAGCGATAAATCTCCCTTGTTGTGAGCGACTGATCTCCCCGCAATGCCATCCCACCGGCTAGAATGTTAATCCCCGGTGGCATGGCATACGTGGCACTGCGATTTGCCAAAGTTGCTAAAATTTCCTCTCAAGGCAACTTCGGCAAATTGCGGAGGCATGTATGTCATCCCACCAGCAATTTACATTCTAGCCGGTGGGCTGGCATTGTGGGGAGAATAGTCGCCTGCGACAAAGAAGATTTGTCGCGGCACAACTAATCTCCTCGTGTGTCACATCCCTTAAAGTTCCAAGATGATGAGATTAATGAGAAATATACTGTCCAGGAAGGGGGTGGTTTCCTAAAAGATAACACCTGCCTAGAAAAACAGGCAAGAAGTAGAAGGAAATTGGGAGTCAGTACACAAAGGTTATCTCAACTACATGTATAAACTGCTCTAACAGGAGGAAAAAGTGCAGAAAAGATTGCAGCAGTCAGTAAAGATTAAGAAAAGTTTGAAGAACATCTTAATTCAAGTAGGTACCCAACACATCTAACACATTGCTTATTTTTAGCATAATAAATTAAAGGGGCTTTTATTCATTTTATTTCTTTTCCTTACATGAATGAATTGCATCAAGTTGCACAGGATCATCTCTAATGGCCTAACACAAAGGAGTCTAAAGGTGGGGTGAATTCTGTAGGTGTTTTATAAGTCCAATTAAGATTTTCTCAAAAGTCATATTTACTCACAACTTAATAGTTGGAGGTATAGTCAAGTCACATTTAAACAATATGGCTCAGAATCGAAAATGAAAGTGGAAGGCACAAAATAAGCATAAACTGTAATAGTCAAATGTTATTCACTCATCTTGCACCATGTGCCAATATGCCGGTTGAGTCCCCGTTGCAACGGCTCAAAGTGCAGCACAAGGAAGCCCTGTGTCGCCCTTAGAGGCAGTATACTGCTTCTGGCAGTAGTTAAGTCTTATGTATTGATGAGTAAATCTGTTCCTTTTTGCTTAGCCATAAATTCACAAAACAGCTAAAATTTGCCAAATTCTTTAAAGTCAATGGCCATTTTTTTCCACAGGTACAGCAACATTTTTTCCTGGCAAAACCTGGTCTTGTGTAAACAAAACAGTGTTACTAATGCTGGCCACTCGGAAAAGGAACACCTATACAGATGCCATCACAACTTGCATCTGATTCAAGAGGCAGATGCAACTTTTTTTCCCATATAGATGAATCAGGCACAAAAAAATGGATTGGAGATTTTGCAATTACAATGAAATGTATTGTGGATAAAAAAACACAGCAAGTAGCGACAATATTTCATGTTTCACACATAGCACCAATTTAGTAATTAAGCTCTAATATCTCTGTGATTAGCAAAATTTTGTGTTAATGGCATAATTAATTTAGCCAATGGCTAGAATAAAGTACAGGGTTGGAACAGTTGTGTTTATGTTACAACTACTTTCCCTGTCTTCAGTATCACAGATTTTAACCTCTTTTCAAACATCTCCTAAAAAAGCAAACCAAGCAAAAGCCAAAACAAAGAGGGTTGTGTAAATAAATAATGTGAACACTTCCTAAGTATTTAATAGATGCCTAGACCTCAACAGCACAAATTACATTTGTCTCAAATAATTTGCTGCACGTAGAGTGAAATACAGACCTTACAGCAGGTTGTTATATTCCAACTAATAGAGCACAGTGAACTTTGGGCTTGATTTAATAATATCGAGGAAGGTTTCAACAGTGAGTATTGCACTGGCACCCAACAAAGCCAGAGTTTATAAAACATTGATTTTTTTCATCAGTTTCTTCTCTCTGCATATGAGAAATACAGGCACAACTAAGTAAAAAAATAAGTGAAAAATTAAACAGTGCCAAAAACTGATAGCCACCCTTATTGTACCTTACTTGTTATTACAAGTTACTATGTAATGTGCTGGTATGGAAATTGTATCTTTTTGTAATTTCTTTCTTTTGTTTAAGTCAGGGCACTTTTGTAGTAAATTAAGATGGTAAGTATATTGTTTACACCTGTTTTTGTAGGTCTGTGTATTTGTGGTTTTATCATATTTGCCTGTAATACTTGTAAATGCCCCTCTAATAATAAAATGAAAATAGATGTAATTTGTTGAAGTAACAGATTCTATACAAATGCTTAATTGCCTTTTATTCAAAGCACAGTCAAACAATACAATTGCTACCATTTAAAGAAATGTAGCCGTCCATATATAAGAATTGTCTATAATGAAAAATACAAGAAGTATAATTATTGCATTAGGTTTTAGGTTTTCCATCCTTTTTGAATACTTTACAGTTAAAGAATGAACTCAGAAACAGAATATTTTCTGGGTTTTTTTTTAAACTATTACACAGTTTAAATATCTTTTGTTTGTAAAGCTAAGCAGCAACCACTATGGACATATAGGCACTCAGGAATCTCCACAGGAATCACAAAGTTTAAAAGTAAAAAAGACTTTATTCAAACTTACATTAAAACATGAAACATCTCCATAAACCCTACGCGCTTTACGCCCCAGGGGCAGGTATGTATGTATGTATGTATGTATGTATATCTTTATTTATAAAGCGCTACTTATGTACGCAGCGCGTTTGTAAAGCTCCACACATTTCCAAGTTAAAAGATAAAAATGTAGAAAATATCAGTAGTTTCTAGAACAAATGTAAACATGATTATTTGGTATAATTTCAGGAAATATATTCTACAGTGACAAATTTTGGTAACAAAAGTTATTGATGAAAAATATCATTATCAAAAATACCATAGGAGCACAGACATGGAAAATTATATCATTTACTATTTGGGTTGCTGTTTTGTGAATTTATAAAGCAGCTCTGGGCACTAATCACAAAACATATGTACAAAAATGTCCCTGTTCTTTTGGTTAAGCTGGTCAGTCTGGGTAAATGATGAATAATTGCAAATGGTCTAGTTCACATAGGGGCTCATTTACATTGGGCACATTTGCACTTGGGCAGTAACTCATTGCAACTGATTAGCTGTTCTTTACCAGCTGTAAGTAGAACAATGAAAGCAAACATCTGATTGGTTGCCAAGGGTAACTGCCCAGGTGCAAATTTGCCCAGTGTTCATAAATGACCTAGCTATTGTCTCATAACAAAAAGCAGATGAACTTTTGGTCCATTGAATACACCTCTATACAACATAGTTGGGACTATAAAGATAATTGCTAGCCAACGATAGGGTTAAGTCTCACTTTCATCATGAACAATGATAAGTGCTAACGCTTGGAATTCATTGTCTATCTGAGAAGAAGGCTGCAAATGCAACACCTAAACAGGCTGACGATATGTGCTGCTTCATATTCCCAGGGCTCACACAAGAGCTTACTGTGGAAACGACCACTGACCCGTTTTCCCCCATGAATCATTTGCTTGAATGCATATAGAGTAGCTTGGCATCTTGCGATTCATACTGCCTGGTATTGTCAAGAAAAGGTGTATTATAGGCATTTTCTAGTGTGTGTTAATTTCAGATTACTTTTTATGATTAAAAAAATGTTCTAGCCTTGTATGCAAAACATTGTCTGTCGCTGGTAATACTGTGTGTTTATTAAGCAACAGTTCCAAGCTATTTAAAAAGTATATGTGGTTATATATCAATAATTTCCTGGCTGGCTAGGGTCATCAGAGTTCTGTTTAAGGTAGAACCCATAGAATATAACCTTTTGGGCTAGAGTTCTCTGACTCAATCATTTTTCAAGTAATGTGAACAAAAGGAAAAGTTAAATGTTTAGGACTGTGTTGCATGTCAGAAGAATAGGCACTGGTGCATACAAACATTTTGCCAGTATTGGGGCTTACAGACTCTAGGACAGCTAGTCTGCAAGTACAGGTATAGGACCCATTATCCAGAATGATTGGGACCAAGGGTATTCCGGATAAGGGGTCTTTCCGTAATTTGGATCTCAATACCTTAAGTCTACTAAAAAATCAATAAAACATTAATTAAACCCAATAGGATTGTTTTGCATCCAATAAGGATTAATTTTGCAGATATATTTACATATCAAATGCTGCCACAGTAATGCTTTGAATGTCTTTACCACACACAATAAACAGAAATTGAGACTGATTTAATTCTGAAATGGTTAATGCACCTGTACTTACATTTTCACAGAGTATGACATGTTTTATATTAGCATTTGAATAAATGTAAAGCTACAGCTCTCACCCTATCTTATTATAAAGTCCGTCTGATAGTCTTCATGACTTCTAAACTGAGCTTCAAAAATATTTTGTCAGCATCTCCATAATGCTGATGGATAACCTTTTCTAAGGCTGAATATGAGCCAAACAATGTGTAATACATGAGGCGAGCCATTAACCTTTGTCACACTGTAGCTTAAAAGGTCATTGGAACCAAAGGACAGGCCATTACCCCCCGCGTGGCTGCATCAAGTGAATGACTGAGAGAGCAAGAGTACGAGGGGAAGACGAAAGAGAGAAGCGCACAAAGCTGTCAGCTGAACATCCGTAATTATAAAAGGACTTGCTTTTTTTGTGCTGGTAATCATCAGACGCTTATCTGTAAAAGACCTGCATTAATGTTCCTGTGACAGGGATGTCTCATGCAAACTCTGAGGTTTTCATTACATTCTCTTGATGTAGTGACAATGTAATTCCTAATAAGAAGTCACTCAGATATCATGTACATTCTGACAGCAGATATGAACCACTTAGCCAGTGCAAACTTTACATAGTTCCCCTCATCCAGTGGTGTAATAAGATATTACTGGGTCCCAGAGCAAATTTAATTTAGGGCTCCAAAACATTGCAAAGTTGACCTATTCAATATTATTTTACATTGAAATAGCTCATTAATTAGAGCATTGTTAGGTTCTCTACACTCCTAGGCCCCCCTGTAGTTGTGGCCCTGCACCCATCCCAATCAGCTCCATGTCAATAGTATTTGTACCACTTTACTGATACCACAACATCTTAAAGACTTTCCCTATAGTCACAAGGCGGTTATAACCTCTGCATTACGTAACTGGGGCATTGTGCCAATTGACCTTAGCAGAAGCATAATTAGTAAGTACTATGTGCAGCCGATATAATAACATTCTACAAAACATTTGGAATAATACTAAGAATCTGCAGGTTGAAAATATGGTCATAAATATCAAAACATTTTACCTGGGTTTGTAGAGTCTGGGTTAAACACAAAGAACATAGCAAGGGTCAGAGATGAGGCCAAGGGCTGAATGGACTATACTATCATTTCATTACAGATACAAAAAATGTAATACAACTTAACGGATGTTAAGTGTATTTCTGCCTTCTTTTGACCATGAAACAGCCACTTTCACAACGCATTTTGTCACCTAGCTGAGCTTTCAAACCTAATTTCTAAATATAATATAACCTGGTGTTTTTAAAGGTCCAATTGTAACATCAAAGCAGTACAGACATTTCAGAAAGTTTCTGAAGTTACTTATTGTCTTATGTTATATTTATGCTAAATGAACCATAAGTGGTTTACACGTCTGTACTGGACACTAATGTAGTGATAGTTTAATAGTTGAATTTACTATTTATTCCCACTAACAGACTGTCTTTTGGAAGTTTTTGGTTCTATTATGATAAAGGTCATTAGATTTCTCTTTTATAGAATAGTCCACTACTACTTATTTTTGTCATCAAAAGGTAAAGAAAGAAGACAACAATTCGAGATTACATAAGGGAGCTGAAAAAAATAGTATCCATGAAAATGTTGAATTGCATGTGTATGCAGAAATTTAGAATACACTTTTGCTACTGTTAACACATTCACTGAAAGAAACTTCTAAAAATGTATGGCAGTGTAATAGGGAGAAGTTGCCTTGAGTTTTGGGCATTGATACATTTTAGAAAGAAAATTTTGTATATACTATAGTCTCTAAACACACATATTTTAAGCTGAGACGCACCAATAAGCCAAATTCCTAAACCATATACATAAAACATGTTACTCTTATAGAAGATTCGACAGACCAGATCTTTTATATTAGATGAGATTGTGTCTTTAAGAAATTCATTTTTTATAAAGTAGTCATCCAGGTAAAAAAAACAGCAGAAATCTCAATATATGTGTTAGACATCAAGTCCAGGTGTTAGAGTAATGGAGAATTATGACACCAAATGCTATGTGCAATTAGATCATCACACTTAGCACTTCAAAGTGCAAGTGTAAGATTAATGCAAGGAATATTATGACACTTAAAATTAAATTCTCTTGGGAAGTGTAAGAGAAGTGAAGAAAGTGAATCACAAGGATGCAGCCACAGCGGTTTTAGAAATGAGAAAATTATGGAATTTGCCTTACTGGGAACAGATCAAATCTTTATTTTACCCTGGACTCAAGGGTGTAACTACAGAGAAAAACAGACCCAGTGGTTGCAGGAAGGCCCAGGAGCATAGAGAGCCCAGTAAAGTCTAATTAATGAGCACTTTTAATATGTATTGGTAAAATAGATCAGCTTCCCAATGTTTTGGGTCCCTACATTAAATTTGCTGTGGGCCCCAATAACATCTAGTTACGCCACTGCCTGGACTTCTTTATTTCAGAATTGCAATGTAAATATTGTGATGGATGAAGTAAGTCATTTAAGATCAGGCGCTTATTTCATACTATAAGAGTTCATGTGACATTTTTTATAAAAACTTAATTCTGTTATATCCTTATAAATGAAGCATAGTGATTACATCAATTGCTGCTTAATGATGCAATTGTGTCACATGACTCAATTACACTTATGTATTGTAAAAACTTATATCCTAGTCCCATGACCTGTAATGATGAGTGAATCTGTCTCGTTTCGCTTGAAAATTCACCAAACTTTTGCAAAAACGCAAAAATATTTGATGTGCGCAACTTTTTTGATGTGACTGCGAATCCATGAGTGGTGAAAAAATTCTCTCATCACTAATGACCTGTATAAAAGCACTGCAGCCTTGTGCTTTGGTATAGTTTATATGGACTCTAATATACTTATATTTTATTATTAGTCTCTGTACAGAAATACAGAACGGCTTACGATTCATAGCCAAAAGTATGCTGAAACTCTATGTAGGGAGGTAGTGCTGGGTCCCTGCACTTACCCCCCTCCTGCTACTGTTCCCTGTAGGGGAGCTGACACTGAGACCTTGTGCTGTGAGCTGCTGCCTAGCAACAAGGTGAACAGCAAGCTCAGGGCTGCCGGAAGTTGCAAAGCAGCCTGGGAGAGGAAGTCAGAGGGAGGAGAGAGAAAGTCCCAGAGCTCCAGAAGCTGCACGTGGGCTCAGAGAGAGGAGCAGCACAAGAAGAAGCTGGCCTTTGGAACAGGCTGGTACAGGGAAGGCAGACCCTGTAACTGGAGAGACAGAGATCCTGTGAGGAGTCCTGACTGGAGGAACAAACACCTGCAGGGGAATCCCATCTGAGTACCTAAAGGGGCTAGTAGTCGCACTGCATGGCTGTGAGTGCTGGACTCGCCTGAAGATTCTGTGTGAATCACCCAAAGAGATCCCTGGAGTGAGTATAGTTAAAGTGAAACTAATAAAGGAGCACTTGAAGATTTAAAGTATATAAACTTTCCTTTGGACTGAGCTAAAGGACTGTACATAGTTAGTGAGATAGCTTGCGCTGGCGAAGATAGTTAGTAAGGCCCTTATTGCCACTTTGATAGGAGTGTTATATGTATTAGTTTCCCCTTTATTTCAGATAAAAGTTATTTTGTTTATAAAGTACTGTGTGTGCATTATTATTGTTCCTAGTGGGGCCACCCGTAGGTGCATTCCCGGATCCCACTAGGTGGAGGCACTGCGCTAATAAGTACCAGGTACCCAGTCTCTCCCAATACCACTGCGGAGTGATTCAGGTTTGTCCCGTGCCATCAGGTAAGCGCCACACATGGAGTGTAACACTGTCAAAAGTGCCCGAAACGGTGAGGATAGGGTTACATTTTGGAGGCACTGCTGAGATTCGGCTGGGACCTGGTTGCACAGAAAGTGAAACAAGATGGCGTCATCTACTGAGAGTCCCCAGAGTGTTCTGGACTGGTGCAAGAGTTTGGGCCTAAACCCGAAAAAGACTGCTGTAGTGGGCCCTATGATACCAAAAACAAAAGAGGAATTTATTTACAAGATCCTAGATGCAGATGGATCTATTTATAGACCTAGAGTGGTAGCTTCGCGACGAGACCCAGATGGCATCCTCTTAAATGTGCTTGTGGATAGTCCTGGTGAGATTAACCGAGAAACATGTGCACGTGGTGTACAGGCGGAAGACCATGGTTACTGGCAAATTGTCTTACCGGATGTCACTGAAGAGAAGGAACTTAGTGACAGTGAGGATGAAGTGGGAGGCGATCTGGAGAATCCAAATCCCTTGTGCAGTGGCACCCCACAGATACCTGCTGCTGGTCACAGCCCAGTGACTAAAAGACTGTTTGATGTGACACCTGAGACAAAGTTGAAATACACTGCATCATGTGAAAGTTTGAACTCTGCTGGGAGGAGCCGACCTCTAAGTGATCTTGTTGAGGCAGCTCAGCTGGTGGAAGTCTTGGCCCAAGTCGGTGAAAATTTGAGACAGCTGGCATACAATGGAAATTATAAGAGACTAAAAATATTCTCAGGTATAGAACCTACTCCTCCAGGTGAAGAGACCTTTGAGGCCTGGAGAGATGCTGCTTTGGTTGCTATTACCGATTGGCCTGGCTCTGGCCCTGCTTTATGTCGCAAGATCCAAGAGAGTTTGCGAGGGCCTGCATTGGACCTAATTAAGCTCCACAGAGAGTTGTGCCCAAAAGATGGTCCTGAGAAGTTGATAGAAGTACTGGAAGATACATATGGACCGGTGGAAGATGAAATTGAAATGTTGTACAAATTTCAGTCTTGCATGCAGAAAGAAAAAGAGAATCTGTCTGAGTACTTGAAGCGACTGCAGCAAATGCTAAAATTACTTGTTTGCCGAAGAATCATTGCTACCGATCGTGTTGATTCTATGAGGCTACAACAGTTATTCAGAGGGGCTTTATCTATGGACCCCACAGCTGTGATGTTGAGATCTTTCTACAGAGGAAAGAAAGAACCAACTTATCAGGAGCTGATCCGGGAGATCCGAAAGGAGGAAGTTAATGTTCTGCGACGAGAGAAGAAAAGTCGTGGTTCTGAAAAGACATCCAGTGATTCGCAGAAAGCGGAAGAGATTGCTGAGTTAAAAAAACAGGTTGCTCAGCTCAAGGCTCGTGTGTCCGAAAAGGAAGAGGGGTCAACTATGTCTAGACCCTCTTCATTTCCTAAAGCAGGTGGTGCTCGCGGTGACCCACCAAATTGCTTCCGTTGTGGCCGGTTGGGCCATATATCCCCACACTGTCCGAAGCAACGTGAAAATGCTGCAGCTACAGAAGTTATTTCATATGGCTGTGCTGTGAGGAAGCCACCCCAAAAGAGGTATCGGAAGAGACGCAATCAGGTGAGGTGTTACACCTGTGGTTGGTATGGTCATACTTCCCACACCTGTGGCTGGGGACGGAATGAAGACTTCACTGATGGATATGTGACATCTTTCCCATGTGAAGTGGATATTTGTGAAGAGAAATCCTGTGGCACGAGGATGGTCTCTGAGCACTCTGGCACCCCCAATAAAAGTAAGAGACTGGGCCTGGGAATGCGTAGGCCTTCAGGCAGGGGAAGTGTCAGGGAAGTTAGTGAGGAAGCTTTCCCCTGTGTATCTCCCCCAAAGGTTAGGGAGAATAAGAATGGTGAGAAAGGGCAAGCGAGGACGTTGCCCATTCAAGCAGGGGGAGAATGTAGGGAGGTAGTGCTGGGTCCCTGCACTTACCCCCCTCCTGCTACTGTTCCCTGTAGGGGAGCTGACACTGAGACCTTGTGCTGTGAGCTGCTGCCTAGCAACAAGGTGAACAGCAAGCTCAGGGCTGCCGGAAGTTGCAAAGCAGCCTGGGAGAGGAAGTCAGAGGGAGGAGAGAGAAAGTCCCAGAGCTCCAGAAGCTGCACGTGGGCTCAGAGAGAGGAGCAGCACAAGAAGAAGCTGGCCTTTGGAACAGGCTGGTACAGGGAAGGCAGACCCTGTAACTGGAGAGACAGAGATCCTGTGAGGAGTCCTGACTGGAGGAACAAACACCTGCAGGGGAATCCCATCTGAGTACCTAAAGGGGCTAGTAGTCGCACTGCATGGCTGTGAGTGCTGGACTCGCCTGAAGATTCTGTGTGAATCACCCAAAGAGATCCCTGGAGTGAGTATAGTTAAAGTGAAACTAATAAAGGAGCACTTGAAGATTTAAAGTATATAAACTTTCCTTTGGACTGAGCTAAAGGACTGTACATAGTTAGTGAGATAGCTTGCGCTGGCGAAGATAGTTAGTAAGGCCCTTATTGCCACTTTGATAGGAGTGTTATATGTATTAGTTTCCCCTTTATTTCAGATAAAAGTTATTTTGTTTATAAAGTACTGTGTGTGCATTATTATTGTTCCTAGTGGGGCCACCCGTAGGTGCATTCCCGGATCCCACTAGGTGGAGGCACTGCGCTAATAAGTACCAGGTACCCAGTCTCTCCCAATACCACTGCGGAGTGATTCAGGTAAGCGCCACACATGGAGTGTAACACTGTCAAAAGTGCCCGAAACGGTGAGGATAGGGTTACATCTATATAAAATACATGTTCTCATTTGGAACATACACTGCAGAGTGAGTGTGGGGCTTTTATAGATTATCAAAGGCAAATAAACTAGCTGTTATGGTATGTCACCACATGCTATTAAACTGTGGAAACTAGCTGAAAGGTAAATGGTATTTCACCATCTGTCAGTCTGGATTAAGCAATTGCCAA
The DNA here is from genome assembly GCF_000004195.4 of Xenopus tropicalis. NCBI lineage: Eukaryota > Metazoa > Chordata > Amphibia > Anura > Pipidae > Xenopus > Xenopus tropicalis. Next base: position 80,213,113 of record NC_030678.2, read on the forward strand.
AACACCACCTGCATAATGTTAACTATAAAGCTTGGTGGAAGATACATTTTTAAGTCTAGGTCTGTTTTTTTTCTTTGGTTTAGGTCTGTTTTACATGGTTTGAACTAGGGCACCGTGTTCTACTCAAAGCCAACCTCAAGGCACAGTTTATAATGACATTCATGACAAATCCTTGCTTCCTTCTTTGTAGCAAGTGTTTAGGGAATACTCTTTTCTGTTTTATGATAATAATGCCCCCATGACCAAAATGAGGTCTATATAGAATGGGTTTGTAGTGGTGTACTTACCATACAGTAGACCCAAAAGTGTAGGATGGGGGGACCAAGACTGCGGGGTGTGTAATATGCTAGTCCCTCTCCCCAGCCCCTTCTGCAGTTTAAACTTTGCTGTCTACCGCAAGCAAGCAGTGGGTGGGTGGCTGAGCAGGAATGGAATAAATTGAAATTCTGTGATATAGGCCTGCTGCCCAATAGTATGTAAGTATATTTTTATACATAAAAAACAGTATAGAACATTGTAATTACAAAACAGCTAGAGATTAATACAATATTAAAATATAGATAAATACAAAAATCTAATTCCCTAATTATATTATACATCTCTTCAGAGGACACCTAAATTAACTGCAACTACCTGGACAAATCAGATAAATGATATAGTGCCACTGAGATCGCAAGAAATTTACTGTCCTGTTCCAAGAATATCTGAGGATCAGTTAGGGTGAGATTTGACGAGAATGCTTATTTGCTCTCATAGATGCTCCTGGAAGCTCAGCTTGAAGGTCAGTTAATATTTGCTGGGGATACTTATTTAAATTGGGCAAATGAAAAAGTTATATGTTAAATTAACTATTACTACATCCTAGTGGAAAAAATCTTGGAAAAAAGCTCTGTGGCAGATAAAGTAAAAAAAGAAAGGTATGGCTACAAACACAATACCTAAGAGATATATTAGCCCGCGTGTCCAAACCCCGGGCTCCTCACTACGCGTGTCCACAAGTGATCTGCAACAGTAAGGGACTCACCGCAGTCGATGTTTGATCCGGGTGCTCCAAGGCCCGGACCCGTAACCCAAGGGAACTGATCCAATTCCAATCATATACAGCTTAAAGCACACACCGGATCGCCATGAGATGTTTATGCCTATGATTAAGTGTGCACGCGCACGAAACGCGTCAGGCATTCTGCTTTTAAAGATACAAATAAAGATTGTAAGCTTTTAAACATCTCACGGCGATCCGGTGTGTGCTTTAAGCTGTATACGATTGGAAGGGGATACTTATTTGCTGTGTTTGAAAGAAATGTAGCATTTTTATTTATACAACAATTGTTTTCATACATCTTTTACCTTGTCATTGGGTAAAAGTATCCTAACCAAACTCTGGATCAAAACAGGGTGGCTAAAAGAGAGTCATAAAATTCACTGCAGATATAGCTTGCAAATCCCCCCATGGTTGCAGCAAAAAATTGGGAGTAGTTTTTCTTTTAATCTGTCTCTCCCTGCCTTTTCTGCTCCTTCCACGGTTATATAGAGGCCTGCTAGCAACAAGATTATTTTTGATCGCGTTTTTTCAAAAACCCTGTTGGAGAATGTTTTCTAGCTGTACACAAGGTGCCACTTTATTATATGAGCTTTAGTCATGTCATATACAATGTTGTATACATGTAAATCACAATATATAGCTTATTTCTAATTAGTAATAATAGTAATAATAATTCTATCCTATATAGTGTAAGACATACAGAAAATGATCTCTGGCTTAAATATCTTCATTTGTATAAGCATATACTGTTAACATGTTCAGCTACTTATAAATTTTTTACATTTTGCTGCTTTCATTTATGGCACCTAAAATGTGGAATTCATATTTTTAGAAATACAACCTACTCCACACATCTGCAAATAAAATCAAGTGGAAAAAGGAATATATTAATAGATTCTTGAATTTAAAATGGAAATATGTTGACAGCAACTGAGGTAATCATTTAATTGCCCCGAGGGAGTGCTACTGTTGAAAATATGTGTTGGGTGTGGAAAGTTTAAACAAGTAGCTCGAGTGTAAGTATTAATACAGTTTATTATATGTAGTAAGCGTTTTTTATTTGCAGCTTTTTTTTTTACTTTGAGAGCATTCTCTTGTCATATTCATAAGCGATTATACAGGTCTAAAACCCTGCCTGTTTATGGTCTGCACATAATCCAAAGCACATAGGTGCTTTGAACTGCCCACATGTTCTGACATGAGGACCCAGGGTCTGTCCAACAGGTTGAAAAAGCAAAATAGCTGTTGTTGGACAAGTAAAAAATAACCATCTGACATTGTCTCCAGTTAGCTGCAAAGGTTGGAACATCCCATGCAGTCTAAAAAATGGCAGTTAACATTGTATTACATATATAAATACAATTAACCTTTTTAACTTACTACAAAGGGGATCTAAAGGTGGACATGCATGGAAAAATCATAATTAAAAAAAAACCTGCAGACTTGGCCACTGCAGACCACTTTGGCATATTATTGGCCCATGTAAAGTAGCCTGCCTGAAAAATATCTGGCCAAAAATGTACCAGATTTTTATTAGGAAGGCTAGTTAAACCATTGGACAAGGACCGCATGGTGTGTTGATGCAATCTTCTCCATAGGTCTATAGTCTTATGCAATCAGAGCAGCTTGATTTGACCCAACACATGGGTGGCCAAATAGGGACATATAAGTGGATTATTTGGTTTATAGTCAGGCAAGCTTGGGTATTGGGTCCAAGAATGTAAAAATGTGAGTGGTGGGTCCAGTTGCCACGGATTATTTGATGTACCACCAAAATAACGCCATGCAGGTCTCTATAAGAAAGAAGATCTGACAAACAGTTAGCAACATAAACTAACTGAGAATCTTAGCTCATTATTTTATAGTTGTAGTTTTCAGCTCTGCATTTGAGGTATATTCTTTTTATTTATACAATATATACAATTTTTTATTATAACACTGTAAAGAACGAAGTTGTGTCTGTATAGATCACAGTATGTTGGGGTGATATATGCGCTTGTTTGTCAGTTAAAGTGGAAGGAGTTTTGGAGGCCTTGTAATAGATATGATGGGATATGTAGTGGAAGGGCTACTGTTTTGGTAAGGTTAACTTTGTAATCAGAAAATGTACTATATGTATCTAGAACTTTATGTAGATTTAGGGGTGAGACCGTTGGATTTGTCAATGTAAGTATTACATCAGCAAAAAGAGCTATTTTATAAGATGTTGTCTGCAAGGTTATTTGTGAGAGTTCCTGAAGACAGCTTCTAGAGGTATGCTATACCTTTTTAAGCAGCTGGAAACTACAGTAACACATAAACCTTAATAGTGTAGTATAATAGGAACCATAAGTTTAGTAAAACTTGAAAATTAAAACTTAAAGGACAAGTCAACCCAAAATATAATTTTTTGAAAACATAATTCTAAGCACCTTTGCAATATACATTCATTACACATTTGCTATGGTTTTTGACTTATTTGTATATATAATTGCTATTAGTGTCTGCCTGTCCTTTTCAATTCTCTGCCCTGGTGGCTCTGGCATGTGAAACACTGTAACACAAGGCAGCAGCCACAGACCTGACTTGCTGGAGGAGACTGACCTATGCAACATTGTTTAAAAAGTAACAGGTTTTTAACCAGGTTTTAACCAGGTTTCAGCAAATGCTGCTTTCAATGGCAATTACATTTACAAAATAGAAGTTTGCCATTTTAAGAATAAGGGCCACCTCCTGGGATCATGGGATTCACACTGCACATAAACAAACCAAGGACACACATACTGCTAGGCCACATAAGCCAATTAATGAACAGAATTCTGTCTTTTGCTTTCACTAGTCTTCCTGTTACAGTTAAAGTTGCATTATTTCTGGTCATGTGATCTCTGAGGCAGCACACAGCCCATCACTAAAAGGTGGATCAAGGGAAAGGGTGTAAAAGGGCAATATTTAGTGATACATATATTCCAGTTTGGAGAGGTTCTTTCATAGGTAACTTAACATAATAGAAACCAATCTGTTGGTTAAGTATTCATTCTGAGAGTATAGTTTTCCTTTAAAAATGAAAATTCAGGGTTTCCCATTGTTTGACAAAAGTAAAGACCCATAGTCTACCACAGGGGTCCCCAACCTTTCTTACTCGTGAGCCACAGTCAAATGTAAAAAGACTTGGAGAGCAACACAAGCACCATAAAAGTTCATGGAGGTGCCAAATAAGGGCTGTGATTGGCTATTAGGGGCCTCTATGCAGCCTATCAGCTTACAGGGGCTTTATTTGGTAGGAAATCTTGTTTTTATTCAACGAAAACTTGCCCCCAAGTCAGGAATTCAAACATAACTACCTGGTTTGGGGGCACTGAGAGCAACATCCAAGGGGTTGGTGAGCAACATGTTGCCCCTGAGCCACTGGTTGGGGATCACTGGTCTACCATATAGTGACCTATATGAAAGGTGGCAAAAAACAACTGCAAATCACTTGGCTTGCTGATACAATGCTGCCCATTCTTCCTGTAACACCATTCCCAGTGAAGTGCTATGGGTTACAGCAGGGGTCCCCAACCTTTCTTACTTGTGAGCCACAGTCAAATGTAAAAAGACTTGGAGAGCAACACAAGCATCATAAACGTTCATGGAGGTGCCAAATAAGGGCTAAGATTGCCCATTAGGTAGCCTCTATGCACACTATCAGCTTACAGGGGCTTTATTTGGTAGTAAATCTTGTTTTTTTTCAACCAAAACTTGCCCCCAAGTCAGGAATTCAAAACTGAGCA